>NC_092872.1:423125285-423725285 GCF_028372415.1 Notamacropus eugenii | reverse complement strand
AGTTCTTTAGTATAAGGGGTGGCTCTTGGGAACAGGGTGAAGGGAGAAAAAGAATGGGAAATGTGGGTAATGTAAAATGAAAGACATCAATAAAAATTAAATTAAAAAAAATAACCAATCCTGTTTGCTGAAAGTGAAAAAAAAATGTGAGTAGTTGAACAGAACAAAAAGCAGTCTCATAACTAATTATTTTCTAAAGTGTTTCGTATCATTTTCTCGTTGATCCTACACTGGCAAAAAAAAATACTTCAAGAATCTATAACCTCATCAATGTGGATACTTCCTCAAACTGTAATATTGGCTCATTCATACCTTCTTCACCTCTGGGACTCTTCCCTATCCATGTCTTCCCATAAAAACTCCATAGAGTATATCAATATGCTGAAGGCATTCTCCTAAGTCTTTTACAATTATATTCATAACAGTGTAGCATTTGGGGTATCCATTTGTTATCGCTTGCTCTCATGTTATACAATTAGTCTATTTCCTTTTCTGATTATGTAACTATTGGATGACATCTTTTTCATCACTTCTTGCACACATTATCACTGGTAATATACCACAGCCTACTTATACCATAACCTCCATACATCTCCACTGCTCTTTGAATAACCACAATTTCATTTCTTGGGACATTGTGCCATTCCATGATTTATAACCATATAGCTTCACCAGGAGAATATCAGCGTTAAAAAGATGGATTTTCATGTCAAGAAGCATTTTGTTGGAAATGCTTCTAGCTTATCCCCATTACATATAATGCTGATGGGTTTAGATAGACGCTACTTATTATTTTAAGGAAAACTTCATTTATTCCTATGCTCAATAGTGTTTTTAAATAGGAATAGGTGCGGTATTTTGTCAAAAGCTTTTCTATGTCTGTCATGGTAATTATATGACTTCTGTTAATTTTGTTATTGATATGGTCAATTATGCTTATAGCTTTCTTAGTACTGAACAAGCCCTGCATTCCTGGTATAAATCTCACCCGGTCTTGGTGTATTACCCTCATGATAAGTTGCTGTAATCTCTTTGCTAATATTTTATTTAAAATTTTGCATCTACATTCACTAGGGAAGCTGATCTATAATTTTCTTTTTCTATTTTGGCTCTTCCTGGTTTAGGTATCAGCACCATATTTGTATCATAAAAAGAATTTATCAGGACTTCTTTGCCAATTATTCCAAATAGTTTACATAGTATTAGAATTAATTGTTCTTTAAATGTTTAGTAGAATTTACTTGTAAACCCATCTGGCCCTGGAGATTTTTTTCTTAGGGAGTTAACTGATGGCTTGTTCAGCTTCTTTTTCTGAAATGGGGTTAAGTATTTTATTTCCTCTTTTGTTAATCTGGGCAATTCATATTTTTGTAAGTATTCATTTCACTAAGATTGTCATATTTATTGGCATACAGCTGGGCAAATATAGCTCCTAATTACTGTTTTAATTTCTTCTTCATGGTGGTGAATTTATCCTCATTTTTGAAACTGGTAATTTGGTTTTCTTTTCTTTTTTTAATTAACCAAACATTTATCTATTTTACTGTTTTTTTCATAAAAATCAGCTTAGTTTTATTTATTAGTTCAATAGTTTTCTTAATTTCAATTTTATTAAGCTCTCCTATGATTTTCAGAATTTCTAATTTGATATTTAATTGGAGATTTTTATTGATTTTATTGGGGTTTTATTGAGGATTGATATTATTGGGGATAATATTGGAGATTTTTTAATTTGTGCTTTTTCTAGCTTTTTTAGTTACATGCCCAATTTGTTGATCTCTTCTTTCTCTATTTTATTCATAAAAGCATTTAGAGATATAAAATTTCCCTGAAGAACTGCTATGGTTGCATCCCACACGTTTTGCTATGTTGTTTCATTATTGTTACTCTTTTGGATGAAGCTACTAATTTTCTCTGATTTGTTATTTGACCCACTCATTCTTTAGGATTAGATTATTTAATTTCCAATTAATCTTTAGTATATCTTTCCATGACCCTTTATTACATGTAATTTTATTGCGTGATGACTTGAAAAGGATGCATTTAATATTTCTGCCTTTCTACATTGGATTGTAAGGTTTTTATAGCCTATTATGTGATTGATTTTTGTTTAGCTGCTATGTACTGCTGAGAAAAAGGTGTATATTCCTTTCTATACCTATTCAATTTTCTCCAGAAGCCTACCATTTCTAACTTTTCAGATTCTATTCACTTCTTTAACTTTTTTCTTGTTTATTGTTTTGTTAAATTTATCTAGTTCTAAGAGGAGGAGGTTGAGGTCCCCCCAGTATAATTTTGCTATCTATTCTTTCCTGTAACTCACTTAACTTCTCCTCTAAGAATTTGGATGGTATACCACTTGGTGCATATTATGTTTAGTACTGATACTACTTCAATGTCTATGGTATGTTTTAGTAGGATGTAGTTTCCTTCCTTATCTCTTTTAATTAGATCTATTTTTGCTTTTGCTTTGTCTAAGATAAGGCTTGCTATCCCTGCTTTTTATACTTCAGCTGAAGCATAATATATTTTGCTCCAGCCTTTTACTTTTACTCTGTGTGTATCTTTC
Organism: Notamacropus eugenii; assembly: GCF_028372415.1. Lineage (NCBI taxonomy): Eukaryota > Metazoa > Chordata > Mammalia > Diprotodontia > Macropodidae > Notamacropus > Notamacropus eugenii. The sequence goes on along the minus strand of NC_092872.1, from coordinate 423,722,716 downwards.
TGCTTCAAATGTGCTTCTTATAAACAAAATATTGTATGATTATGGTTTTTAATCCACTCTGCTATCTGCTTCTGTTTTATGGGAAAGTTCATCCCATTCACATTCATAGTTATGATTACTATGTCTTTCTTTCCATCCTATTTTCCCCCATTTATGCTTTTGTCTCTCCTTTTTCCCTTTCCCTCCTCACTAGTATTTTGCTTCTGCCCATCACCTCCCTCAATCTGCCCTCTCTTCTTTCGCCTTTCCCCTCCTACTTCCTATAGGGTAAGACAGATTTCTATAGCCAAGTGAGCGTGTATGCTATTCCCTCTTTGAGCCAAATCCGATGAGAGTAAGGTTTAAACAATGCTTGCCTCACTCCCTTTGTTCCTTCTACTGTAATAGGTCTTTGCACCTCTTCTAGCTCCTCCTTTTCTCTTCTCCAAGTACAATCTTTTTTTCACTCATTAATTAATTTTTTTATCATCACATCAAAGTTGACTTACATCATACCCTCTGTCTATGTATATCTCTTTTAAATGTCATAATAAAGATACAGTTCTCAAGATGTACAACTATCATCTTCCCATGTAGGGATGTAAACAGTTTGCCCTTATTGAATAACATGCTTTTTTTTTCTTTTCCTGTTTACCTTTTTATGCCTCTCTTGAGTCTTGTATTCAAAGATCAAATTTGAGCTCTGGTCTTTTCATCAAGAAGTTCTGGAAGTCCCCTATTTCACTGAATATCCCTCTCCTCTCCTAAAAGATTATGCTCAATTTTGCTGGGTCAAGAAGCATTTTGGAAGCTGAAAGTGCATTTAAAGTTTCCCAAATATAATCCCACCCACTATCCCTCTAATTCTAAATCCAGCTTTAATGTCTGTCCAATATGAGGTACTGATGAACCAACTACATGGGCTGTCCTTACAACTACATACTATCATCTATCACTTATCATACTATCACTTGGTTTCTCCTAGGTAGTTTGTTGGGCTAAACTTTTGAACCATTAGAGATTCATCAGAGAGGTTCTATGAAATCCTAGGATTTGATGTAATCAGCATAATGTCTTCTACAAGCAGGAACACTTGGAGGATATCACTATTTATAAGACAGCATTCATCTATCCCTCACTAGACATCTTCCATGACAGTGTCAAACACCTTTAGCAAATACGCATCTTTTTTTTGTGTCATATGACAAAGTCACATGACAAAGGGAAGCACCATTATGAAGTGGTGATGGTACAAATTTACATTGGTCAAATACAATTATCACTAGAATCTATCAGTCAGGCAAATGAAACCAGTCAAAAAATTAAAATATGATTCTAAATTAACAATGGATACCTGTATTTTGTTCTACCTCCCCTCATACCAAATGTGATTAGATCAAGGCGAAAGAAACAAAGATAAATACCAAAAAAAGGATACACTGATATTTGAAAGACAATATCAAGTAATGCCAGGATATAACCATGAAAAAATTTTTGAGGGTAAAAAAATATATTTTATTGTACTAAACTTCCCTAAGCCATCTGGCAGATTGGTTAGCAGGAAGTATAACTATTTAAACAAAACTTTGTCAGGTTGCTTACTTGCTGCTTTCAGTGATGGCACAATTCAAAGTAAGGGAATGATCCATTTCATCTCCATGGAAACAATTACTATGTCAAATGTGAAGTCAATTAACAAAGCTAGTGAAAGATTTAGTGGGGGGTGAGAGAGTTAACAAAATTATCAGGCAAGAGATGAATCATTTTTTCAAGTTCTTCTATAAAATTTCATGTCCTTAAAGTGGTTTATTTCTTTTCATGGTGGATTTGAGTTAAATCAATTCCCTTTTACACATAAGGTCATTTTGACAGTTACTGGCACTTCAGATCTGTTTTAATTCACTGAGTGAAATAGGAAATGTGCACTAGTCTTTAAAAGACACAATCATGAGAGGATATTTTCATTAGGAATGCATAGATGAGACCTGAGAAAATATTCTTTATCCTGAATTATAGGATATCTTATTGTGACTTGGTCCGTTAAGCAATATTATTAGTGTTACTGTGAGTCATCAGCTAGAACACAAACATTATTTTTGGTATAATGAACTTTGGCTGTAATATATAGCCACTGCAAAGTGATCTGACCTGAAAAATGAAGAAGCATAATGCTTTACTATTCCCTTGATTACAAAAACTGTCTCTATCTTAGACTTAGATGCAGGGCCAAAATTATGTGAAAACATCACCAAAGCTTCCAGCGGATGGATCACCATAACAAGCAGAATCAACAATGCAGAAGCTTTTGATAGGGCTTCCATAGTACTCAGTATAGGGTGATCTGTACATGCCCTTCCTATCTCTGCTCCTTCCAAAAGCACTTGGGATCAACAATATTCATTTGCCACTTTTCTGGCTTAAAAAATTCTTCTATTTTGTTTTTCCTAGATTACTCGCAAACTTCATAAGGGAAGGGATCTATATTTTATGACTCTATAACCCCAGTGTCTAGGAAAGTATTCTATATGCATCAGATGATCTAAAATTGCTTGTTAATAAGGATTATGCACAAAGTTTACTAATACTACGTATATCTACATTTTTCTTATTAAACTTATATTTAGAACAAAATGCTCACTAAAAGAATAAGACCTAAAAGGCATGGATTTAGAATGAACTAAGTACCTTCTCTCAAAAATGGATACCCAAATCAAATAAAAGCCTGGGAATATTGCTAAGTTAAAGAACAACATTACACTGAAGAAATACTCAGATAGTCCTAGAACTGGAAGGGATTTCTGAATTATTCTAGTGCAATCTCCCAAACTTATCCATTCCATCTCCTTAACCATTCAGGCAGTGATTCTGCCTGAATACATCATGCTAGATTAATACATATAAGGTATTCCAATTTACATTTCTCTGATTATTAGTGATTATGAACATTAATCATGTGGTTATTGATAGTTTGTATTTTTTCTTTTAAAGACTATTTATCCATATCCTTTGACCTATTTTTTATTGATTTTGGATGTTGGGCTTTTTAAAAATCAGAATTAATTTAATTCAAAGATTTTTTTCCCCCTTATCCATATCTTTTCAGATACTGGTTACACAATTTTATTTTCCCAAAACTTTCCTTATATGATTTAGACAAGCATAAAGGAGAGGTAAAAGCATTTTACACAGGGGCAAGAGCATAAGTAAGGTCTCAGAAAATGATCATTGAGTGTAAGGGAGAGAGTGAGGAAGCTAGTCTACCTGAAGCACCGTACCATGCATGTTGTAAGACCACCCTTCAATAATATCCATTAAAAAAGGAAGAAAGAGTAGACAGAAATACGAGTTATGAGGATCCTGTAGTCTTCTGGGCATTAGTAACGATGAGATATGTGTATAACACTTTAAAATTTGTTAAGCACTTTCCATACATTCTTCATAGCATACATTATCTTCTTCAAGACTTACAATAAATCTGTTAGTAGATACTATGGGTACTATTATCCTCATTTTACAGATAAGGAAAATGAGGGTCAAATAGGTTGAATTATTTATCCTTAATTACACAGCTTGGAAATCTCAGAAGTCAGATTTTGAATCCAGGTCTCCCTGCCTTCAAGTCTCATACTCTATTCCTTCTATTATACTACCTCCATGAAGGCAGTATGAAATAAAGGAAAGTGAACTGGACTGGGAATTAAAAGACTTGGATTAAAGTCTCAGATCTATCATTAAGAACTGGCAGGGTGATCTTGTGGAAGTCATTTAACCTCTATGGAGCTTCTTAAATTCCTATAAAATGAAAAGCAATCTGGAATTATGCACAAAAAGCTAAGCAAAAGGACATGCCCTTTGACCCTGCTATACCATTGCTAGGTCTCTATCTAAAAGAGGTCAGACAATAAGGCAAAGGAATCATATGTACAAAAACATTTATAGCAGTTCTCTTTGTGGTGACAAAAAACTGAAACTGAAGGGGTGCTTCTCTGTTGGGGAATGGCTGAACAATTTGTGGTATATAAATATAAAGGGATACTACTGTGCTATAAGAAATGAGGAAATAGATTTCAAAGAGACATGGAAAGGCTTGCATGAACTGATTCTGAGTGAAGTGGGGGAGAACAATTTATAAAATAACAAACAAGATAGCAAAGGTAAATTCTGAAAGCTGAAAGAACAATGATCAACAAAACGACTAGCCAGGACTCAAGAGGACTAACAATTAAGGATGCTGTGCACCTTTTGACAGAGAGGAAATGAATTCAGTGTGCAAAATGAGACAAATAATTTTTGAGCACAGACAATGGAGGAATTTGTTTTTGCTTGACTATGCATATTAGTTGCAGGGGATTTATTTTCTTAAGTGCAGCGGGAGAGAGGGAAAATACATTTCTGTTCATTAAAAAATAAAATTAAGAAAAAGGAATTAAACAGCAACAAAACTCTGATTTAACACAATGTTATTATCTTCTTGAGGTTAAAATACAATTATTCTTTTAACAGTTTTACGTACCATCAATTGCAGTTACTCTTCAGTAACTACAAACTAGCTATTTTCTTTAGTTGTTTCAGGGAGTATGCTTTGCTATGTTAGTCTATGGAAGTCCAAATTTATTAATAAAAACAAGATAAACCAAACAAACATAAAATAAAAATAGATGAGTTAGACTAGGTTCTTTTTAACATCATTTTCTTCTCTAAAAAATTTCATGATTCTATAATTTTAGGTGATGAGTAATTTTCTAGTCACACCAGCCAGGACTACTTCTCCCACAGCAGCCATCTTTATCCAGATCATGTTAAATGTTAAGAGCTCACTTTATGTAGTCAGGCCTAGCTCCCTAAACCCCCTTTTATGTGGCTTCAAGCACTTCAATCTCCTTTGCACTTCCTCCACTAGGAATAGTAATCAATTAATATGAATATTTCATCTCTCTCTCTTCTCCTTTTCTCGTCCACTCAACAAATTTTTTTCATTCATTCACAAGGACCTATACAATAGTGGTACTAGGATGGAAAAGATAGTGAAGTGAGTTATTATAGAAATCAATAGGACTCAGTGAATGACTGCATGTGGAAGAAGGAATGAAAAGAGAATGATCTAACATAACTGAAATTTTGTGCACAGATGTTTGAGATGATACAGGTCCCTAATGAAAATAGGAAAGTTAGAAGAGATGATGATTTGGGGAAAGACTGATGAGTTAATTTTTAGACACACTGAGTATAAAGTTCTTAAAGATAGGCTTCATGTTTTATTCAACTTTGTATGCCTGGCACCTTGCAGTATTTTATGAGTAGTTGCTCAATATGTGATTACTGATAATAGAAGGTCATTTAAGTAGAAATGTTGAGTAGACAGTTGGTGATACAAGTTTAGAGCACGAGAAAAATGTCAGGTAGATAGAATGCCAGGCTTGAAGTTAATAAGACCTGAGTTCAAATCTGACCTCAGACACTTACTAGCTGTGTGACTCTGGGCAAGTCAGTTAACCCTGTTTGCCCTCAGTTTCCTTATCTGTTAAATGAGCTGGAAAAGAAAACGGCAAACCATTCCAGTGTCTTAGAAAGAAAATCCCAAAATTGGGTCACAAAGAGTTGGACAAGACTGAGAACTACTGAACAACAAGGATGGTGACTGCAGCCATACAGCAACTGACTGACACTCTTTCTAGAAGTAAAGCTAATGTTGATTTGAATACAGTTTCCAGAGCAAGAGAAGAAGAGATCAGGGATGGATTCAGTGTAACAGGGGCATAGCAGAAAGATAATGCTAAGTGAAACATGTCAGGAAATGTCATAAGTTCATCCTTTTTCTTTTCTTTTCTCCATTTACCCCTTCCACCAAAACTCTCAAGCTCACTCAAGTAGTTTAATCTTATCTAGGTATCTTGCTAATAATAACAATAACTGGCATTTAAATGTATATAAAGTACTTTTACATAAATCAATAGCTCTACTCTCTGGAGCTCTCCTCAGCCTAATTAAATTTGATTAGTGGTAACTTTGATAGACTTGCTTCTTCTCAATTGTATACAAAGAAAATTCCGAAAGACTCATGATGGAAAATGCTATCCACATCCAGAGAAAGTACTCTGGAGTCTGAATGCAGATCGAAGCATGCTATTTTCACTGTTTTTTTTCTTTTGTTTTTTCTTTCTCATTTTTTCTCTTTTTTTCTGATTCTTCTTTCACAACATGTTTAATGGGGAAATATGTTTAATATAACTGTACATGTATGACCTTTATCAGATTGCTTGCTGTCTTGGAGAGGATAGTAAGGTGAGGAAGAAAAAAGTTTGGAACTCAAAATCTCATAAAAGTGGATGTTGAAAAAAACTGAGAAAAGGATTTTGTGGATAGAATTTGAGGAAGACGACAGAACACCAGATGACTCTTGAGCAAAGGAGTGTAAACTTGAATGTAACTGGGTAAATTTACTGCATAATGAAAAAAGATCTGTGGTATCACTGGTTAAATTTTACAGAGTGGTAATTGGCATTCAGAGAAGAGCCAGACAACCACTTAAAAATGGCAACCTGTCTTTTTTCTAACTTTGCATGTTTTTGTCTTTTTTACCCTGAACAGGTTGTCTTGAATTATCTGCAGGTGATTATCCCAACTGGCAAATGAGGCCCTGCAGTGGGGTACTTGCAAACACAGAGTACAGGAGGAGCTGTACTAATTTGGGGGATTGAACAAATTAGGAATGAAAGTTTAGGCTGTCTTGAGCTATGTAAAAGCTGCGCAGGTAACCAAAGTCCATTGAAAACAAGCACTTTTATTAAATAAAGTCATGGTATATGTCACATTTTAGAAACAGCTGCTAATAAAATTCTATGTCAAGTTAGAAAAGTCCATGAACTGCTAACAGCCTACATACCTTGGTAGGTTGCTCTTAGTCTATCACTGTAGATAACTTGCAAAGATCCATTTGAAGTCCTTCAGGGAAGATAGCTGGTCCAGGTCAAAGGTTCACTTCTCTGGTTTGGCAAATAGTCAGCATTCCTGGAGCTCTACAGAATTGCTCACACATACTGGGTGTGTTTTGGCTGAAAGAAGAAAAAGATCAAATCTCCAAATAGGTAACCATGAAATAATCAAAGAATTCTCTGAGCACACTATTAAAGTGTTGAAAACTCACCAGGCTGCTATATAGTGTGCCAAAGGCATGGTATTCTTTATTTGAAAAGTCTCTAAAGTGTTTTTCTACACATTCTCTTTGAGTATTAAGTCAAGACCATTGAGTCATCAAAGACGGGAACCAAAATGATATCACTATGTCAGAGTCAATTTTCAGTGTGTCTGACTATGGCTGATCAGACCAATATGAGCTTGGGATGTTCTACTACAGGTCGGGTACAAACAGTCCATGTGAACATTTGGGGTGGATTCTCCAAATTTCCACATCTTGTGTTTCTTTTGAACTATTTTAATTATGCTTTGCTCATAGAGCAGAGCACCTTCTCTGATGTAAGCACACCATGATGAACGGTTCTGTGCAAGTGTCCCCTATGTCAAACAATCAATTCCAAAGTTCTTAAGAGAGACCTTGAGGGTGCCCTTGCATCATTTCTTCTGAACACCACATGAATTCTTGCCCTGTATGAGTTCTCCATAAAATAGTCTTTTTGGCAAGCATACATTTTATGTTTGAAAGTCACTAAAGAACTAGTCAGGGAAACCATTAGGTTGCTTAAAGACCTATGTCCACAGGTATGTCTTTAGTGATAACTGACAGGCTTCCAATTTTTTTTGGTAAAAAAAAAAATGAGGTTCCCTATGAGATAATAAGTGAATGAATGTATCCCTCTAAATTTTCTAGCAATATGTACACAGTCTTTAACTATGGCCTTGATACTAATGAGATCTATGCTCTCAGTAGAAACCTTGCAAAACAGTCAGTATGGTGAAAGTGATGTAGCCCTGTTTCCCAAATACAGTTTTAAACAAACATGCTGAATGGATAAGTGGAAGCATAACCTGGGACATTCTGGCTGTGACTATTTCTTATGAATGAAAATACCCCATCTGGATAGGTCACCAAGATACTGGAAAGTCAAAGGGTGGTCCCTAGCTGACAATCTCTGATTTTAAGGGGAAAAAAGAAGCAAAATATTGGACCAAGTGGAAGAGGATGTCTTCTATTTAAGAGAATAGAGGGGTTATGAACACAGAACAGGGAATACAAGGATAAGGAATAAGAGTTTTGTGGTTATGTTAACCCAAAGAGGGACCTTTTTGAGGGTGGCAAAGTTAAATGCTAAGAGACCTTTCTTATAACTTTGTTGTCCATAGAGAAGGCCTTCAGTTTCATGAGAATATTTTGATCTTGGTCTATGTGAGACTAGCTCCAAGTCACAAATTCACTGCATCTAAAAATTGGGAGGGAACTCCATCTAATCCAACCTCTATCTAACCAAGAATCACCTCTAAAACATACTCAAGAAGCGGTCACCTAACTTACATTTGCCAAGTCTTTTCAATTTGATCTCCATAACATCTTCTACATTGATTAATTCCCTTCTTCCCAGGCCCTCACCTAAACTATTCTAATAGCCTTCTAATTAGTCTTTTGTAGTCTTTTCTCTCCAAATAATCTATCCTTCATACACATGCAAAAATCATATATCCAAAACAATGATATGACTATGTGATTTCCCTAATCAAAAATCTTCAGTAGCTCCTCATTGCTTCAGGATAAAAATATAAAATTTAAAGTCCTCCATAATAAGGTTTCCACCTACCTTTTTCTTCTTTACAAACTCTCCATTCCACTCAAACTGACCTGCTAGTTTTTCCCCCATAAAAAGTTCTGATCTCCATTTATTTGCAGAGGTAGTAGCCTTATGTCTGGAGTGAACTCCTTCTTTCTCTTCTGCTTCCTAGGATCCCTAGCTTCCTTCTAAGCACAAATGAGGTGTCATCTCCTAGAGATCATTCCAATTTGATTCACCAAGTTGCTACTCCTCTCTCCCTCTTGAAATTACTTTGTATATGCTTTATATTTACTTATCTCTCCGTGTGCTGTATTTTACCAATAGGATGTAAGCTCCTTGAGGGTAAGTATTGTTTCCTTTCTGTCTTTGCTGCCCCAGAATCCTTGACTCACAAAGTAGGTACTGAAGAGAGATGAAAGGAAACCAATCTCCTCCCACTTGTGAATTACTTCAATAGGAAAGGATTCCCATAAAGCAAGCCTAAAGGTTCATTTCTATATCTTCCATCTAACCTTCTAGGACAAACAGAACAAGTCTAATTCCCCTTCCTCTCCTCTTTTTTTACATTTTTACTTAAAGATTTGAGTTCTAAATCTTATTTCTCCCTCTTTCCCCTCCTTGAGATGGCAAGCAACCAAATATAGGTTATTAAACATGTGCAATTATGTAAAACATTTCCATATTACTCATTTTGTATAAGAAGACTAAAATAAAAGAAAAAATGAAAGAAAATGAAAAATAACATGTTTCAGTCTATAATCAAACTATATCAGTTCTTTCTCTGGAAGTGAAGAGTATGCTTCATCACTAGTTCCTAGGGATCATCTTGGATCACTGTATTGCTAAGAATAGATAAATCATCCACAGTTCATCGAGCAATATTGCTGTTACTGTGTACAGTGTCCTCCTGGTTCTATTTACTTCACTATGCATCAGTTCATTTAAGTCTTTCCAGATTTTTCTGAAATCTGCCTGCTCATCATTTCTTACAGCACAATAATATTCCATTACAATCTTATACCACAACTTGTTTAGCCATTCCCCAACTGGTGGGCATCCCTTCAATTTTTAATTCTTAGTCACGACAAAAAGAGCTGCTATAAATATTTTTTTTACAAATAGGTCCTTTCCCCTTTTTTGGATGTCTTTGGGATACAGACCTAACTGTGTTAGTACTGGATCAAAGGGTATGCACAGTTTTATAGCCCTTTGGGCACAGTTGTAATTTGCTCTCCAGAATGGCAGGATCGGTTTACAACTCTACCAACAGTGTATTACTGTCTCAGTTTTCCCACAACCCCTCCAATATCCAACATTTTTCTTTTTTGTCTAATTATTAGTAAATTGGACAGGTATGAGGTGGTACCTCAGAATTGCTTTAATTTGCATTTCTCTAGCCAATGGATATTTAGAACATTTTTTCATATGACTATAGATAGCTTTGATTTCTTAATCTGAAAACTGCCTCTTCAAATCCTTTGAAGCCATTTATTAGCTCTGGAATGACTTTTTATAAGTTTTACTCAGTTCTCTATGTATTTGAGAAATAAGACCTTTATCAGAGATATTTCCCCTTCTCCCCAGTTCTCTACTTTCCTTATAATTTTGGTTACATTGGTTTTATCTGTGCAAAAACTTTTTGTATTTCATGTAATCAAAATGATTGATTTTACATTCTGTAATGCTCTCTATATCTTCTTTGGTACTAAATTCTTGCCTTATTCATAAATCTGACAGATAAACTATTTCATGCTGTCTTAATTTTCTTATGGTATCATCATTTAGATGTAAATCATGTACCCATTTTGACCTTATCTTGGTATATGATATGACATGATGGGTTATACATAGTTTCCTTCTAATCTTGGTTGCATTGCTTTTGTTTGTACCAAAACTTTTTAATGCAATCAAAATTATCTATTTTACATTTCATAATGCCTGTAACTCACTTAATTTCTCCTTTAAGAATTTGAACGCTAGAGACAGAGCCAACATGGAGTAGAAGGACAAGCCTGTAGAAGCTCCCCTGCAAAGCCCATAAAATACCTGTTAAAAATGACTTTAAACAAATTCTAGAGCAGCAGAAGCCACAAAATGACAGACTGAAAGAGATTTCCAGCCCAAGACTGCCTGCAAGGCCAACAGGAAAGGTCTATCACACCGGGTACAGAGCAGAGCACAGGCCACGCAGGGCGGCAGGGACAGGACCAGAGCAGGCTTCAGGCCACCACCAGCAGCAGCAGCAGTTCCCACATTGCTCAACCCACAAATACCAAACACAGCTTCAAAGGTCAGTGAGAAAGCTCTTTCAATGGGGGGAGAAGGGAACGCAGTCTGGCCCTGCCAGCAGCAGCCACTGCAGTGACAGTGTCTGTTTTTGGAGCTCTCAGCTGAAAGATCCTGGGGAATTTAGCAGCTAATCTGAGTCTCGGCTCTGAGTGGTGGTCCTGGGGTGATGAGGAGCACTGGCTGGTGGAACTGGTGGAGGCTCTGGAGAGGGAATCCTACTGGCAGATCCTGGGAAGAAGAGTGCCTGTGGTTGTTCCCAGACCAAAGCACAGGCCAGGACAGGAGTAAATTCCTCTTCCTTGATTGTGCCACATTGGAGGAAATGAGAACTTACAGGTCCCCAGAGTATACCCTCCTCTAGACAAAGGACTCAAAAGTCAAGTAACTGGCTGGGAAAATGCTCAAAAAAGAGAAAAAAATAAGACTATAGGAGGTTACTTTCTTGGTGAACAGGTATCTTCTCCCATCCTTTCAGATGAGGAAGAACAATGCATACCATCATAGGAAGACCTAAAAGTCAAAGCTTCTGCATCCAAAAGCTCCAAAATAAATATGCAATAGCCTCAGGCCATGGAAGAGCTCAAAAAGATTTTGAAAATCAAGTAAGAGAGGTGGAGGAAAAACTGGGAAGAGAAATAAGAGCAATGCAAGAAAATCATGAAAAGAGAGTCAACAGCTTGCTAAAGGAGACCCAAAAACATGTTGAAGAAAATAACACCTTTAAAAATAGGCTAACTCAACTAGCAAAGGAGGTTCAAAAAGCCAAGGAGGAGAAGAATGCTTTAAAAAGCAGAATTAGTCAAATGAAAAAGGAGTTTCAAAAGCTCACTGAAGAAAATAGTTCTTTAAAAATTAGAATGGAACAGATGGAGGCTAATGACTTTATGATAAACCAAAAAATCACAAAACAAAACCAAAAGAATGAAAAAAATAGAAGAAAATGTGAAAGATCTCATTGGAAAAACAACTAACCTGGAAAATAGATCCAGGAGAGACAATTTAAAAATTATGGAACTACCTGAAAGCCAGGATCAAAAAAAAAAAAAACCTAGATATCATCTTTCATGAAATTATTAAGGAAAACTGCCCTGATATTCTAGAACCAGAGGGTAAAATAAAAATTGAAAGAATCCACCAATCACCTCCTGAAAAAGATATGAAAAGAGAAACTCCTAGGAATATTGTAGCCAAATTCCAGAGTTCCCAGGTCAAGGAGGAAATATTGCAAGCAGCTAGAAAGAAATAATTTGAGTACTGTGGAAATACAATCAGGATAACACAAGATCTAGCAGCTTCTACATTAAGGGATCATAGGGCTTGGAACGTGATATTTCAGAAGTCAAAGGAACTAGGATTAAAACCAAGAATCACCTACCCAACAAAACTGAGTATAATACTTCAGGGGAAAAAAATGATCATTCAATGAAATAGGGGACTTTCAGGCCTTCTTGATGAAAAGACCAGCGCTGAATAGAAAATTTGACTTTCAAACACAAGAATGAAGAGAAGCATGAAAAGGTAAACAGGAAAGAGAAATCATAAGGGACTTACTAAAGTTGAACTGTTTACATTCCTACACGGAAAGATAATATTTGTAACTCTTGAAACTTTTCTCTGTATTTGGGTAGTTGGAGGGATTATACACACACACACACACACATACAGAGGGTACAGGGTGAGTTGAATAGGAAGGGATGATATCTAAAAAAAAAAATTAAGGGTGAGAGGGGTATATATTGGGAGGAAAAAGGGAAAAATGGAATGGGGAAGGTTCTCTCATGAAAGAGGCAAGAAAAAGTTTTTTCAATGGAGAGGTAAAGGGGGGAGGTAAGAGGGAAAAAGTGAAGCTAACTCTCATCACATTTGGCTTAAGGAGGGAATAATGTGCACACTTGATTTGGTATGAAAATCTATCTTACACTACAGGTAAGTAGGGGAGAAGGGAAGAAGTGGGGTGGGGGGATGATAGAAAGGAGGGCAAATGAGAGAATGGAGTAATTAGAAGTAAACACTTTTGGAGAGGGACAAGGTCAAAGAGAGAATAAAATAAATGGGGGGGACAGGATAGGATGGAGGGAAATATAGTTAGTATTACACAACTTGACTATTACATTAGTCTTTTGCAAAATTACATATATACAGCCTATATTAAATTGCTTGCATTCTCAGTGGGGATGGGTGTGGAAGGAGAAAGGGAGAGAAGTTGGAACTCAAAGTTATAGGAACAAATGTTGAGAATTGTTTTTGCATGCAACTGGGAAATAAGAAATAAAGGTAATGGGGTATAGAAATCTATCTTGCCCTACAAGAAAAGAGAGGAGATAGCGATAAGGGAAGGGAGGGGTGTGATAGAAGGGAGGGCAGATTAGAGGAAGGGGTAATCAGAATGCACTGTATTTTGGGGTGGGGAAGGGGAGAGATGGGGGGAAAATTTGGAACTCAAAATTTTGTGGAAATGAATGTTGAAAACTAAAAATAAATAAACATAAAAAAAGAACTTGAATGCTCTACCACTTAGCACATATATGTTTAATACAGATATTGTTTCATTGTCTTTTAGCAAGATGTAGTTTCCTTCCTTATTTCTTTTAATTAGGCCTATTTTTGCTTTTATTTTGTCTGAGATCAGGATTGCTACCCTTGCTTTCTTTTACTTCCATCAAAGGATAATAGATTCTCCTCTAGTCCCTTACCTTTATTCTGTATTTTTTGCTTCAAATGCGTTTCTTGTAAACAATATATTTTAAGACTCTAATTTTTGGTCCACTCTGCTATCTGCTTGTTTTATGGGAGAGTTCATCTCGTTGACACTCACAGTTATGATTACTATATATTTCCCTCTACCCTATTTTTCCTCCTGTTTGTCCTCTCTTCTTTCATCCTTTCCCTCCTCACCAATGGTGTGCTTCTACTACCTCCCCCAATGTGCCCTCCCTTCTGTCAGTACTCCCATTTACTTAATTTCTTGCCCTCCTACTTCCCTGTAAGATAGATGTCTATATGCAACTGATTGCATATATGATTTCCTCTTTGAGCCAATACCGATGAGAGTAAGGTTCAAGCGATGCCCACCACCCATTCTCCCATTTTCCCTTTCACTTTAATAGGTCTTTTGCACCTCTTCACATGAAAAAATTTACACCATTCTATCTCTCCCTTCCTTTTGCACCCAGTGGACTCTTCTTTCTCATCCCTTATTTTTTGTCATTCCCTCAAATTCATCTTATACCCCTACCCTCTGTCTATGTATATTCCTTCTAACTGAACTATCAGTAATACATTTTTTTAAGAATTACAATTATCATCTTCACATGCAGGGATGTAAACAGTTTAGCTCTACTGAATTCCTTGTGTTTTCTTTCCCCTTTTTATCAGTTTATGCTTCTCTTGGGTCTTGATATTGGAGATCAATTTTTTGGTTTAATTCTGGTCTTCTCCTTATGAAAACTTGAAAATCTTCTATTTCATTGAATGACCATTTCCTTCCTTGAAGTATTATGCTTAATTTTGCCAGTTAAGTGATTCTTGGTTGTAGTTCTAGCTCCTTTGACTTCTGAGATATCTTGATCCATGATCTCCAATTTTTTAATGCTGCAGCTGCTAAGTCCCATGTAATTTTTCCTGTGGCTCTCTGATATTTGAATTGTTTCTTTCTGGTCACTTGCAGTATTTTTTTCTTGACTGATAGTTCTGAATTTGGCTTTAATATTCCTTGGACTTTTTAGTTTGGGATCTCTTTCCTGAGCAGTGGATTCTTCAATGACTATTTTGCCCCCTGGTTCCAGGATATCAGGGCAGTTTTCTTGGATAATTTCCTGAAAGATGCTGTCTAGGTCCTCCTTTTGATCATGACTTTCAAATAATCAAATGATTCTGATATTGTCTCTCCTGGAGCTATTTTCCAGGTTAGTTGTTTTTCCTATAAATTTTTTTACATTTTTGCTCATTTTTTCATTTTTTTTGTATTTGACTCTTGATATCACAGAGTTATTAGCTTCCACCTAACCAATTCTAATTTTGAATTGTTTTCCTTAATTATCCCTTATACTTTCTTTTCTATTTGGCCAATTATACTTCTTAAGGAGATGTTTTCTTCATTAGTTTTATATATCTCCTCTTCCATTTGACCAATTCTACTTTTTAAGGAGTTCTTTTCTTTCTCTAAGCTGTTGATTCTTTTTTTCATAATTCTCTTACATCACTCTCAATTCTTTTCCCAATTTTTCTTCTACCTCTCTTATATGCTATCTAAGTTCTTTTTTGAGTTCTTCCATTAGTTCTCTCTGGGCTTGAGACCACTTCCCACTTTTCTCTCACATTTTGACCATAGGTATATTTTGACATTATTCTCTTCTGCATTTGTGTTTTGTTAGTAATACCTTTCTATAGTCAGATTCTTTTTTTGTTGGTTTTTGCTCACTTTCTGGACCTTTTTTCTTTTCTTTCTCTTTTTTAAAATTTGAGCTCCACTCTGAGTAGAAGAGGCACTGCCTCAGACCTCTCATGCCAGGGACTGCAGGCCCTGGCTATTTTCCTGGTGCTGTACTGATGTTGCCCTGAGGCCCATAGGGGACCCCTGTTTCTAGTGCTGTGCTGATGGGATAGGGCTGGTGCTGCTGGAGTCTGTAGGGGATCTTGTGCTTACCTATTGCTGACCTGGGGTCCTAGTGCTGGTCTCTGTGGTGTGCTGAGGCTGATGGGGTGTTTCTGTACACTGGGGATACACTGAAGCACATGGTGGCTGGTTGGCTGGAGGCTGCATATTTGCCTATGGCTGCAATGAATCACATAGAGGTCTAGTTCCTGGAGGCTGCCTGTTTACCTGGGGCTATAGTGAAACACGTGGTGATTTTCCGAGCTGGAGTCTGCCCATTCCCCTGGCTATGCAGAGGTATGTGGTGGGATTTACCTGGTGTTAGCATTTACCTGTTTCACTGCACTGGGGCTCAGAATTTCCCACTGGTTTGCTGAGGTGGGACTTGTTTTTGGCTTGCTGGGATGCTTTCTGTCCTGGACTGTGCTCCTTTTCTACCTGAGACAGACCTTTCTATCAGGTTTCTTGGGCTCAAAGATTGTTTAACCCTATTTTTTTGCTGTTCTGCTGCTCCAGGATTTGTTTGGGGAAACTATATTATGGTTATTTAGAGGTGAAAATGGGAGAGAGATGGCAATTTGCTGCTTATTCCATTACCAGAGGTCTCTCTGGAATATTTTAAGTATAACATCATATCATCTGCAAAGAGTGATAGTTTGGTTTCCTCACTGCCTATTCTAAGTCCTTTAATTTCTTCTTCTTCTTCTCATTGCTATAGCCAACATTTCTAATACAATATTAAATAACAGAATCTAATTTTCCTTTAACATGACAACTGTATAGATGCTTATAGATAGCAATCATGTTACTATTAAATCTCATCTTCTTCAGGGGGAAAAAATGCCTTGTTTCTTCAAGAGGTTCTTCTATTACATGATCTGGAGTCCCTTCACTATCCTTATCTCCCTCCTCTGGACAGACTTCATCTTATCAGTGTCTTCCCTAAAACATGGTACCCCAAACCAACCACAATATTCCAGATATGGTCTGAGATAATCCTAGATAATGCACATCTCTTAATATAGCTAAAGATCATAGCTTTTGTTGACTGCCATATGAAACTATTAAGTCATATTGAGCTTACCTTTCACTAGTACTGCTAGATCTTTTTCAGAACTGTCTTGTCACACATTCCCTCATCTACTTGTGAAGTTAATTTTTTGAATTCACATGTAGGAATTGATATTAACTCCTATTACATTTAATCTCATTATATTTGGTCAAAAGTTCTAAGCTATCCAGATCTTTTGGGATTCTGCATCTATCAACCAATGTGTTGGTTAGGTCTCTGAGTTTTATGTCACCTGCATCTGAAAAACATGCCACCTATGCTGATAAAATTATTGAAAAACACAGGCCCAAGGACAGATAAAACAACCTTAGGAGTACTCTTTCAGGGACTCTTTCCTTTGGAGCTATAGTTGATCAATTAACAACTATTTGGGTCCAGTCATTTAGCAATTTGCAAATCCACTTACCTGTACTATCTTCATCTAGCTGATATCTCTACATCTGGTCAACTAGAATAACATGAGGAACTTTGTAAAATGCTTTGCGAAAAACTAGGTAAACTATGTCTGCAGCATTTCCCTTCATTTACCAGTAAAGTAAACCCATCAAAAGAAGAAAATCAAATTAGTCTAGTATAATCTATACATGACAACTCAGTAGTCACCATTTCCCAAAAATTCACAAATTTTTCCTTGTAAAAATAATTTCTTTTTTATTATGAATTTAGCAAACATGAGCATTTCCATATATAAAGAATATAGAAAGATGCATATGAAGTCATGACTATATCATTTATAGATTGTTTCTAAAGTATGTATTAAATTAGATACTACAGTATTAAATACTATACCACAGTACTACATTAAATACTACAGTACTATTGTGGAGAGCTAACACTATCTTGCTTATCTATGTTCCCCTTTTGACCTTCTTTTTGCTCTTGTTCAGATATTTAAAATATATTTCATTGATGTTCTTTCCTATCTTACTTTCATTTTTTTTCTGCCATGGTTTTTAAAAGACATCCTCCATTATCTTCTGTATGTATGTCTTTTAAATTATAAGTTGACGAGTAAGTTTAAATCTGAACTGTATATCTAAACAGGTCTATTTTAGATAGCTCCTGTTCTGTCACTGGAATGGTTATACTTCGTGTCTTCAGAATTTCATTCTGAAGAATTTCCCATTCCTTTTAGGATGACTTGTCCTGTGGAGTTGTAGGCCATGGAATTCTACTTATTCTTTCTCTGAAATATTTCAACTATACAGTCCCCAAATCAATCACTCAGCATTTATTAAATGCTTACTAAGTGCTAATCATTGGAGATGCAATAAAGGAAGGTAAAAACATCAACTTTGCCCTAAAGGAGCTCACACTCTAATGAGGGAGACAATAAGCAAACAACAGTGACATATAACAAACATATGCATATATATATATGCTTTCCTATCCCCATCCCCAACCCAGGGCCTTCTTTCTAGAATTACGTCCATTTATAGTATGTTTATATTTATGTATAAGTGGATAATATATCTATAATATATTGTGTATTTATTATCTATATTTAAGTATAGATAGAGGGTAGCTAGGTGGCACGGTGACCTGAAGTCAGGAAGATTCATCCCTGAGTTCAAATTTGACTTTAGACACTTACTAGCTATGGGCTAGTAACCTTACCATAGGCAAGTCACTTAACCCTGCTTGCCTCAGTTTCCTAATCTGTAAAATGAGCCAGAGAAGGAAAGGCAAATCATTCTAGTAGCTTTGATGAGAAAACTCCAAATGGGGTCAAAGAGTTTGACAAAACTGAAATGAACGAACAACAAAAATACAAAGATAGATACTATATTATGTATCTATCATCTATATCTAGCCAGAGATATATAGGTCATTTATCTATCTATACATTATAAATAGATATATCTCTATAAACCATGGAAAGATAAAGCAAACAATAATATATAAAGATCTGTATCCTACAGATCTCCATATTATAGATTGCTGCATGTTATATATTGCATAAAACAATATATAGATCTCTATATAATATATACAAACGCATCTACACATATGTTATCTTTCTATATAGATAAATATAGATATAGCTATAGTATAGCTACAGCATGAATAGGATAAATGGAGGCAATTCCAGAGGGAAAGCACTAAGTGTGAGTAGTGTGGTTAGAAAAAGTCTCTTAGAGAAGATTTTTTTTTTAAAAATGGGATGCATCAGATTATGGTCACCATTCCTTTGTTTCTGAAGCACAAACTACAAGATGTAATCACAAATTAAGATGTAATTACAAATTGTAATCATGTTCCTCCCTCCCCCAAGATTCCCAGTTTCTCATCTTCAGCAGTCAGTCCCTCCTTAATGGTCAAAATCAGTCCAGAATGGGAATTTCCTTTGCCCTTTGCCCACTGTCTTGTTACCTACTCTGCTTTTTGGCCAAAGAACCCCAGCAAATACTTAGATAACTGAAGTCTTCCATTATTTCTCTGTCATGCTTACTTCCTGAATTCCTCATCCAATTCCTCTTATCAATGTGATTTGAAATATATTCCTATAATGTTATCTTCTTCCATTGATCTTTTCCCAAATATTCTCTATCATACTTCCTACCTCCATTTTCTGGATATCTTCATATGAGTATGAGTATGTATGTGTGTGTGTGTGTACATGTGCACATATGTTTAATGTACAGAGATATTCTGTCCATGACCTTTAATCTATTTTTTCCTTTTTAATGTAGTATACCCTTCTAGAGGCATATTTCAGTCACAAGTTCCTCACCACCAAGTTTCAATAATACCAAAAAGGCTGAATTTTCCTCCTTGAAATAAGTTTTCTGTATTACCATGCTTATTACCCCATACACTGTGCCTGTCATGGGATCACAGATTTAGAACTGGAATGAACCACTTTGGATTACTATTAATCCAAATTATACAGTCCTTATAATGGACCATTAGATATTATTTAAGCCAAACTTGCCATTTTCTAGATTAAAAACAACAACAAAAACCCAGAGATCTTTATAGAAGTTAAATGATTTGCCAAAGGTCATACAGGTAGAAAGCAAAAGAGTCAGGTTTGGAAAGAAGGTCCTCTGACTCCAAATCAGTGCTGTTTTCCTTTTACCATGAAGCCTTTAATGCTGCCTCGATGATTAGGTAAATTTTACTGTTGGTTCTTTTCTTAGATGATTGCCATTTGTGGTAAGGATATGGGCTAGCTTTCCTTTGTTGCAGATGAGATCAATCCACAGTCACAGAGGTCAGGATTCTCACACATCTATCCTAACTATTTTCCTATTATTATGGTCAAGTTAAGAAATATACTGGGTTGCTAAAAACCGGAAGTTTCATAGATCAGAATGTTGCATAGTCTGACTGCTCTGAAAGCAGAGGTCCCAGATGTGATGAAAACACATCTTTACCTCTTGGACATAACTGATATCTTCTTTATTATTATTAGCTTTCAGAGGGTCAGTTGAGTGTTACAGAGATGGTTTTTAGAAACCTCTCCTCATTTTTCCTGGAGAATTTGTTTAGCTAGTAGTTGGTTTCTGGAGGGAAAAGGACTTCTTTTGAATACAAAGAAGGAGGGATTAATCATCTGAAAAACTATCTTCCACAGTGAAACTGCATTGACATTTCAGGCAATGCAGTCATTTGGCTTGATCACTTCTCTTGGTTTTGGAATACTGTTGTACCAGTCCACAGAAACTAGGTCAAGAAAAACTTCTTCAGAAACAAGTTTTATTGTACCATCTCAGCCAAATGAACTATGTTTGTCTCCCAGAAGATGTGGGTGAGACCTTTAGTTACCAACACCACCTGGTCCAGGATGAAGCAAGTTGTTTCTAAGGGTGTAGAGATTCAATTAAAAGCAGGTTCTATGAAAAGGATTAAGGCCCACCCCACTTTGTTTATAAAGGCAAGTATGTTAAAAGGTGGAGAAAAGTAGTCACTAATGAAACTGTGCAGCTTCTTTCAAATCTGACAAAAACATTCCAGCAATGGTACAGATGATGTCATACTGCATGAATAAACCGTTAAAAGAATTGAAAACTATCAATAATTACATTAAAAAGTTCCAAATCCCCTAATTAATAAAACACTAAAGAAAAATCTTAAATAATCCAGTTTCAGAAAAGAAAACTGAACTAGCTGTACAGGAACTAACAGAGGGGAAAACAAACATACTAGTCCCAAAGAATTTATAGAGGAATGTATCAAGCTTTTAAAGAACAATTTATACCTATTCAGATTATTCTCAAAACTTAAGAAAATACTCGACAGAGTTCTTTTATGAGACAAATATGGTTCCAATACCTAAGTCATGGAAAGATAAAGCAAAGAGACCTTAAACCAATAAGATTCATATGTATGTAATCTAATTTTAAATATAAAACACTGGCAAAAAGATTACAGCAATCATTCACTATGATCAAGCTGGATTTATAGCAGAGATGGAAAGGAGGGTTCAAGATAAGAAAAACACTTAACATAATTAACCATATTAAAAATAAAAAACACCTCAAACCACATATCATTAGATACAGAAAAAGTCTTCAACAAACTACAATACTTATTTTAAGCTAAAAAACCCCCACTACAAAGCAAAGGCATAGAAGAATCATTGTCTCTTAAAAATGATAAAGGGCATCTTTCTAAAGTAAAAGCTAGCATCATATACAATGGGGAAATACCCTAAGCTTTCCAAAAAACCCACAAGATTATTTACTTGATACAGTTCTAGAAATGCTAGGAATAATACTATGATGAGAAAGAAACTAAAGGCATGAGGACAAGAAGGAGACAAAACAATTCCTGTTGGCTTACCACATAAAGATTTACTTTTAAAATCATCAAAGAAGCTACTTGAAACAACTAATAGCTTCAGTAACATAGCAGGATATAAAAAAACCCCACAAAATCAATAACAGTTCTATATAGTAATAACAAAATCCAAGAGGGAATAATACAAAAGGAAATCTCATTCCAAATAACTAAATACACAAACCATCTGGGAGTCAATCTACCAGGGAACACTCAAGATTTGTAAAATATAATTTCAAAATGCTCTTTCAAAAAATAAAGAGCAGATTAATTAGAGAGATATTTAGTGCTCATGGATAGACTATGAATAGTATAATAAAAATCACAATACTACCTAAATTTATAGATATAATGTTATTTCAAAATACCAAGGGGATAGTTCACAAAGCTAGACAAAAATAATAACAAAATTTTAAAGAATAAAAGATCTAGAATATTAAGAAAAACAATGAAAAAGTAGGAATGAAATGAGGATAGTACTTCTAGATCTCAAATTATATTCCAAAGTGGGAATTATCAAAACTATTTAATACTAGTTAAATAATAGAAAAGTAGATCAATAAAATAGACTAGAAAAGGAACAATTCATAAACCTGAAAGCATATAGCACTCCATCTGGGGTTATTTCCCCAGTTTACCATTCACAGGTTTACAAATTAGGAGAGTGAGGTGGGATGGGTAGAGAAATGATGACTTCTGTTTCAGGGTTCATGGGAATTCATACCCCAAAAGCTATAGTTCATTAGCCCCACTCATTTTTCCTTAATAGTCAACCCATAGACACAATCAGCTCAAAGCAAAGGCATTTCCTAAAATGATGCAATAACAACAGTAGCTATAATTGGAACATACAGTGTAATAGTAATAAGGCATTGCAGAGCACATATATGACCAAGGCAATTCATATCGCTGGTATTACAGGACCTTGATGTTCTCTCTACACATGAAGTTATTTACCACTATGGGAATCTCCAGGGTACAGTGTCTCTGCTGAGTAGGACATTCAGGTGGGATCTCAAGGTCCCCCTTTTTCCTCAACTCTAAATTCCCGGAGCTAGTCCTCTCAAATCCATAGTCTTTGAACTCTTCTTTGCTGCTAGAGGTCTTGATCCTCAGAGTTGCTTCTTCCTTCAAGTTATTTAACTTAATTCCTTCTCTGCTCCATCTTTCAACTGAGCATGTTCACCAGCTATCCCCATGCCTGGAATGCTCTGCCTCCTCACCTCTGACTCCTGGCTTCTTTGAAGTCCTAGTTAAAATTTCTCCTTTTACAGGAAGCCTCTCCTAATCTTCCTTAATTCTAGTACCCTTCTATTGATTATTTCAAATTTATCTTGTATATGGCTTAACTGTATATAGTTGCTTGCATACTGTCTCCCCCATTAAACTGCGAACTCCTTGAATATGTAGAAACTGTCTTTTTTTATATCTATCTCCTATGCTTAGCACAATTCCTGGCACATGGTAAACACAATAAATGTTTACTGACTGGATGACTGGAAGATAGATGTCTGCTCCCTACTGTATTCAGTATCTCCTACTCAGCCAGTAGTTCCAATGCCCATGGCCAGTGGTGAAGGGAATGAAACTTGCCCTCCTCCCCCTTCCCAAGATGCACAGGAACAACACTCTTTTAAAAAGCTGTTCATGACCTGGACATACTGCAGAATTCAGCAAATTAGCTTTTGGTGAGCTGTCTCTCTAATTACTTCTTGGAGAATTTCACCCAAAAAGGGGTGGCCAAATATTAACCGAGTTAAGCTGAGTTAGTTGAGTCATAATAGCACTTTATCTGTTGCCTTCACCTTTCTTTCTGTGATTATCTATCTTTATGATTAGTTTAACATCGTGTAATTTGTGATAATATTCTAGGGTGGGGGAGGGGATTAAAAACTAATTCTTCCCCCCTTACTAGGAAAGGACTCTTTAATCTAACAAGAAATACCAGGTAAACTGGAAAACAATGTAAAGAAGTTTAGACCAACATCTTTAACTATACCACAATAAATTCAAAATAGACCTGTGACCAGAATACTGAAGGTCAAACCACAGAAAAATTAAAAGAACCAAATCAGCTACATTTAATAGCTATGGCTAGGAAATGAATTCTTAAGCAAATAAGAGATAGCTTAACTTATAAAAGGTAAAAATCAGTCATTTTGATTACATGAGTTGAAAAGCTATTACACTAACAAAATGCAACTAGGGTAAGAAGGGAAGTGGTGAACTGGGAAAATAATCTTGGTATCAAATATCTCTATGGATCTGATATGTAAGATACGTAAGAATTATCTGATATGTAAAGAACTAACACAAATATGTAAGAACAAAAGATTATAGATAAGTGGTCAAAGGATATGAACAAACAATTCTCAAGAGAAAGACTGAAAATTATTAACAATTATACAAAAAAAATTCCAAATTTCTAATGAGGAAAAAGGCAAATCAAAACAGCTATGAGGTTTCAATTGTGTTTGTTCGTTGTTTTCAAAGAGGACTATGACAGGAAAATGATGACGTGACTTGCAATTGACTTTGATTCAAGTGAGGGAGGGCTGTGTGAGGTCACCAGCCTCACTTTCTCCTCCAGAGCCATCTGGAGACAATGACCAGATATTCATCAGGACAAATGGAGATGGCCCAGGATGCAAAGGGAGACCTTGAACCTTTTAGACTAAGGCCTTTCCAGGTACTCACTTAGAGTGAGGTAATGCCCATTCAGTGAATTGGGCTCTGTAAGAAGTAGTCAAGGGATAGCCCCTTTAATTAGAAAAAGAGAAAAAAACTGAGCTGGGAGGGCAAAACCCTCAAGGTTGCTGTTCCAAAGAGAAACAGTTACCACTGAAAATCACTCTAAGCCAGGAGGGTCCAAAAAACAGCCATTAAGTGGAGCTTGGGCAGGGACCTATTGTGGTCCAATCTACAGGGTCCAGAGTGAACTCGGATTAAGGAAAGAAGGGAGGGAGGGAGAGAGGAAGGAAGGAAGGAAGGGAAGGAAGGAAGGAAGGAAGGAAGGAAGGAAGGAAGGAAGGAAGGAAGGAAGGAAGGAAGGAAGGAAGGAAGGAAGGAAGGAAGGAAGGAAGGAAGGAGTTTCAATTAATATCCAGCAAAATGGCAAAGATAACAAAAATAGAGGAATAGTGGGAGGGGTTGGAAAGATAGGAGTGCTACATCATTGGTACGGCTGTGAACTGGTTCAACCATTCTGGAAAGCAATTTGGAATTATTCAAATATTAAAAGGCCAAAATATTCATAGTAGCACATTTTGTAGTAGCAAAGAAATGGAAACTATAAAACAGACATCCATCAAGTGGGGAATGACTAAACAAGATGTGGTACATGCATGAATGTATTGGAATATTATTGTTCTATAAGAAACATTATAAGGAATACCAAGAACTATGGGATTACTTGTATGAACTGAGAGAAAGTAAAGTAAGCAGAACTGGGAGAAAAATACACACAATGATTACAACTACATAAATGAAAAGAATAACAACAAAACAGCAAAAATTGAATGCTCTGAAATTACAATGACCAAGCTTGACCCCAAAAAAGAGCTATTCCCTCTATGGAGGCTAAGGGTGAGGAACATTGCATATGTCAGACTTCTTCAGTGCATTAGTTTTTTTCATTCCCCCCTTTCCCATCCTAACTCCGCTTTATTATTGTCTGTTATAACAGATGGCTCCCTGGGAAGGGAAGGAAGGGAAATGTAAGTGATATAAAAACAAAAGAATAAGCATTTCTAAAGATGCTTCAAATCACTAACAAAAAATTATAAACTAAAACAACTCAAGCTTCACCTCATATTTATCAAATAGCAAAGATGACAAAAGGCAATGTTGGAGGTGTTATAGGAAGACAGTCACATTAAATACACTATTAGTGGTACTATGAAAGAAGAGTAAGATGTCCTTTATTTTCTTTGTAAAATATTAAATAATCTACTTTAAGTGATAGAGGAGAGGATGATATCCAGATTAAATTATAAAGATCCAGAACAGTCTTTCAGGTAAATCAGAAACAATCTATACATCTGTAAGAATTCTTACCAGCTTCTTTCATTCATTAATGCTACTTACTGCCTCTTCCTTTGGCTGCCCACTTCAGTAAATTTAGAATACCTAAAATTTAAGGATTTGGAGTCAGAGACTTTCAACATCACCTAGTTTAACCCTTTCATTTTACAAACAAGGAAACTAAGGCCCTAGAGGGTTAAGTGATAACTTTCTCAGTTCAGCTTACCAGTTCACCACTAAATGATGATGAAAAAAAAACAGACTTCCTAAAATTCTTCTTAGGTCCATGAGCTGATTTCTTTTATTCTCTGAGAACATTAGTACATTCTAGAGTCATTCATATGACTACTAAGAATCTTACCCAAATCTAGACTTAAGTTATGGTTTTCATTAAGGGGAAAATAATAGACGAAGTCAAACCACATCTAGAATATTATGATCAATTCTAAGGAGTATATTTTAAGGGGGGATATTGATAAACTAAAGTATACTGTGGTTTTTAAACCCTTATGCTACATTAAGGGGATGGATGATAACAGCAGTCTTCGTGGAGAATCAATTCATTAACTAGTGTTTATTAATCACTTACCACGTACCAATCACTATGCTAGGAACTGGGAATATAAATACAAAGAATGAGATAATTCTTACACACAATGAGTTTACATTCAAGTGGGGAAGACAAGTACGTATAAAAACATACAGCATACACCTATACATACAAAGTAGTTTATATAAGATACTAGGTGGGAAGGAAGGCACTGGCAGGTGGGGAAGGCTGGGTCAGGAAAGGCTCCATGTACAAGATAGTGCCTATGCTCAATATTAAAAGGAAAGAGAGACTCTGTGAATCAGAAGCAAAGAGGAAATGCATTCCAGGAATTAGAGATGATCAGTGCAAAGGTGCAAATACCAGAACTGGAATGTCATGTATGAAGAAAAGAGAAGTGGCCAGTTTGGCTGCATCACAGAGTATAGGACAGAGAATAATGTCCAGTGAGTTTGGAAAGACAGCTTGGGACCTGGTTGTATAGGGCTTTAAAAGCTAAATACAGGAGTTTATGTTTTATTCTAGAAGCAAAAGGATGTCACTACTATTAGTTAAATAGAGGAGTCACATGGTCAGATCTGTGATTAAGGAAGAACACTTTGACAACAGTGTGTATAATGGACTACATATGTAAGAAATTTGACATAGGTAGACAAATTAGATAAAAGAAGGTAAATTGTTTTGTATTAAGTTCCAGAGAACAGAACTGTGATGCGTTACAGTAGGACAAATGTAATCTCGAGGTAAGAAAAAAACTGTCTAAAAGATAACTACTGAACAATGGGACAAGGCTCATAAGGTCTATGAGAGATTCTAGCAAACTAGATGTTCATCCATTAGAAATATGAAGAAAGCAATTCTATACTGTGTGAGAGACTAGACTAAATTATTTGTGGTGAGATGATCTCTTCAATTCTAAAAGTTTATGATTTCAGGGGGGAAAAGTACTGCTTCAAAAAGTTTTGAGTTGCCAAAAGCCAAATCTTCATAGATGCAAGGAAAAGATGCAAGGAAAACAAGAATCATTCATTATAGTTGGAAATCTGCTTTTCTGAAATATCTGCTTAGAGTGTCTAAGTCTATCAATAATACACATAATAAAATATTCAAACTTAATTATTCATTAAACATATTTTTGAAACCTGACGGCATAAGCATTGTTCCTCACACCATAGACTTTTACTATATGTATCTTTAATGGTAATTTTGTTACTCAGTCATAATGAAACTTCATTCCAAAACAAACTCTAAGCAAGGATTTTTTCTAACTTTACAGTAATTAAAACATCATGATTCAACACCTACCAATATCAATACTTTGAGCATTAACTCATTAACAGCTATGAATAATGATTTAAAGAATAAACATCTTCACCTTATAGTATATATAAAATCTAATTTGGAGAACACTTTAAAATGCAGATCAATGGAATGATGGTTTTTTTCCCCTAAGGTGTACTAAGTAGTTAGATATTGAAAAGGGTAAAAATTTTGACATACCCTTATTGCATTAAAATTAGAAAAGGATTTTGTATATAGAATTTGAAGAAGAAGAACACCAGACGAATTTTAAGTAAGGAAGTGTAAACTTGTTTATAACTGGACAAGTTTATTGGCTAATGAAAAAATATCTGGTCAAATTTTACAGTGGTAATTAGCATTCAGAGAAGAGCCAGACCACTACTTAGCAATTAGCAACCTGGTTTTTTTTTCTAACTTTTCACAGTGTTTTTCAGGTTGATAAAATCTAGAAAAGTTATCGTAATATTCTTCTGATCTACCAGTCCAATAACCCTACTCCCAAAAAATAGGAAATGAGGCTAAATTCAGTTTGATCTAATTATGCTGAAGACCCACTGGCTGTATGTGAACAGCAAAGCTTTTTCTTGATGTTCATTAATCATCTACATTAAAATTGTTCGAGAATTTTTTCATTTTCAACTTAAGCATCAAAAAAGAGCATTTCTATATATACAGAATATAAAGCACTGTATATAAAATGAATCTCCACTTCTTAGCATTTGCTTTAAAAAAGTACATAATAAATTACACACTGAAAAAACTGTCCCAATTGTGTTTCCTTCTGAAAATTCCTATACTCTGAACATTTTTAAAAAGTTTCAACTGTTCTTTCATTTTTCTGGCATCCCTATTACTAACTGTCCCTCCTCCACTAAAAACCATGAAAAACAAGAAGCCAAAACCTTGTAATAAGCATAGTCAAGAAAAATAAATACATATAGTGGCTGTGACCAAAATTATATGTCCCTTTCTGCATCTTGAATCCATCACGCTATTAAGAGGTAGGTTAACATGCTTCATTAAGTTCTTTGGAGACCTGGTTGATCATTGCTTTGATCAGAGTTCTTAAGTCTTTCAAAATTGTTTTTCTTTACAATGTTTTGGTCTTCATATAAATTGTTCTCTTGATTCTGTTCACTTCACTTTCC
The DNA here is from genome assembly GCF_028372415.1 of Notamacropus eugenii. NCBI lineage: Eukaryota > Metazoa > Chordata > Mammalia > Diprotodontia > Macropodidae > Notamacropus > Notamacropus eugenii. Next base: position 423,694,254 of record NC_092872.1, on the reverse strand, counting down.
ATCAGTTCATACTACCCCAGATTCTCTGAAATTGTTTTCCATAAATTCTTACAGTATATGATATTACAAGGGCAGCTAGGTGGTGCAGTAGATAGAGTGCAGGGCCTGGAGGCAAGAGACATCCTTAAGAGGTCAAATCTGGCCTCAGACACTTACTGTGTGACCCTGGACCAGTCACTTAACCCTGTTTGCCTCAGTTTCCTCATCTGTTAAATGAGTTAGAGAAGGAAATGGCAAACCACTCTAGTATCTTTGCCAAGAAAACCCCTAATGAGGTCACAAAGAGTTGGACAAGATTGAAAGGACTAAATAACAACATTACATCATATACACATACCATAATTTGTTCAGATATTCCCCAACTGATGTGTATTCCCTGAGGTTTTAGTTCTCTGCTTTTCTTTTTTTCCCATCTCTCTCTTCAGATCAGGAAGTTTGATTATTCCTTCCCGAATATCATCCTCCCTCTTGAGCACTACCCCGTCTCTATTCTTGTGTTTCTCTACTGTTTTCTGTATTTCAACACCAAACTGCATTGTATGTGATCAATCCTCCATGACTCATTTCAGTTAAGAATCAGATTCATTAGATACCCACTCCCCTCAACCCTTCTCAGTTTTGGCTAGTATTCTTCTCATCTTAATTTTGAGAAATAGCACATTCCAACCTTTTTCCTCTCTTTGAACCCTCACAGCAAATAAATTCCTCTCACCCATGTCTATTTTTTGTAAATTTAACTCTCACAGTACCCTTCAAAGACTTTAAGGTTCTTATAGGACATCTTTCTTCTCATTCTATGGGAATGTTAGTTCTACATAATCATAAAACTTCCTGTAGGCTAAATTTATCTTTCTAAGTTTCTTCAGATTTCTGTGTTAATATTTCAAAGTTCCAACTCAGCACTGGTCTGTTCATCAAAAATGCTTGAAAGTCCTCTGTAACATTAAATATCCATTTTACTCAGCTTTGCAGTGTTATTCTTGGATGTAAACCTGTATCTTTTGCCTTATGGAATATTGTATTCTAAGAGCTCTTCTCATTTTAAGCAGAAGCTGACAGGTCTTATGTGATCCTTACTATGGTTCCTTGGGAATTAAACAGCTTCTTTCTGAATGCTTGTGTTATTTTTTTTCTTTGACAGGTAAGCCCTGTATTTTGACTATGAAATTCCTGAGACTTTTTCTCTGGGGTTTTTTTTCAGGTAGCAATCAGTGGATTCTGTCCTTATCATTCTGGTTGTAACGGATTTGGGCAGGATTTTTTTTATGATTCTTGAAATACAATATCCTAGCTTGTTTTCTTATCATGATTTTTAAGGGACATTAATTAGATTCTTAAATAATCTCTCCTGAGCCTATTTTCTAGGAGAGTTTTAAAAATATTAGTTATCTTTAATTTTCTAATATTTTTTCAATTTTATATTAATATTTCTTGCTTTCTCACAGTTATTGATTTGTTTGTTATTCTAGTTTCCAGGGGGTCCACTAGTTGGATGATTTACCACTTTCTGTCCCAAATCATTTCTTCTCCTTCCAATTATTCTTATCATAGATTTTATTTCATTTGTTATCTCAATTCATTTCTTCTAGGCATTCATACAGTTTTCAAAGAAAATAAGTTTACATCTTTGATGCTGTGCTTATAGTTTTTTTTATGGAGTTACTCTTTCTTCCTAAGCTTGATTTTTGACAGGGACAGGTACCACTCCTTGATGTGCTTTGAACTGAGGTAGCTGACCCTGGTTGGTCTTATTCTAGGTCATTTAGGTTACTCTACTGACCTCTATACCTCCTAGAGCTGGGACCCTAATCTTTGAGGTTCAGAGTGCTATACAGTCAGGGGCCTCTCTGGCATCTCCAGGCAGAGTGCTAGGGATCTCAGAGCCTGGAAGACCTGAGCTCTCCTAGTCTGGATGCTTCAATACCACAATGGTCACTTGCATTTGCAGTGGTCCTGCTCAGGGGCTTCCAGTCGCTCTGCATCTTTCTCAGGGGAGCCTGCTGCTCTATCTCAAGACTCAGAACCTTGCAAGCTATATATCTCTGTTCCATTTCTGTTCACACTGTGGGGCTGCTGGTTTGTTTGCATATGCTGCCGTTGGTGGGCCCTCTTTCCTACTTGTTCACCCATTTGAATGTAAGCCTGTGAGCTTCTGGCTGAATTTGCGTACAGTTCTGGGATAGCATACTTTCCCACTTAATGAATTTCTTGATTATTCAGTCTTATGCAAATTTCAAGTTTTTGCTAAAGTAGGTATGTGGGAGCTGAGTCTGCCTTCATTTAGTCAGACATTGGCTGGAAATCACATTTGAGAATACATACTGAAGTCAAGCTTACTGGCCTATAATTTACAGAAAACACAGACCCCTCAGTAAACTAGAAAAAGGCCCCATTTCTAACAAATCATTACTTTTTACACATCATCAAACTAATCAAAATGGGCGTCCATTTTTAAGGGAAATTGCCAATTTCCATTTTTATAAAATATTGTCCTTTTTATAAGATGACTGGTGTTCACTTATCTGAGGTAAACTGATATAATAACAAAGAGAGAAAGTGCTGGTTTCCCTGTCACCCTTTCATTCTAACAGAATGTCCTAAAATGGCAAAAGGATGTGAGAACAATTGGTACAAATCAATGCACTAGGGCTGAGGCTAGTGGGAAAAAAATGAAGTCAAATGTAAGGGATAATAAACCCAATAAGAGGAAAGGGTAACAAATTTCTGTCTTTGATTTTGATTATCTTTTATATAAAAATTTTTACACTTGTAAGCACTGAATATTCCTAAGATAAGGCAGCACTTGTAATGAAAGTACAAATTATAGCAGCTGGTTGAGACTGCTCCTAGAATCTGAAGCCTGACACAACAATGTAAAAAGCCCTCTCCAAAGTCCTTTCAGGGGAGTTCTACATGGATCCAGGATACTACAATCTTTGAATATCGAGTAAACAGCACAATCAGGGAAAAAAACTAAAATATTTTGGTGACCAAAAGAAATCTGGTACTAGATGGATTAAAAAAAGAGGGAGAGAGATGTTAGGTGCTTAGTCATAAAGCAATGTAATCTGCATGTTGCCAATAGTGGACTGCAAACCATATAATCAGGTGGTTGAACTTAGATCCTTGTGCTGAGAAAATAAAAACTGTAGTGGGTACATGAGGAGCTAGGTGGTGCAGTGGATAAAATGCCAGATTTAGAGTCAGGAAGACTCATGTTCCTGAGTTCAAATCTAGCCTCCAACACTTACTAGCTTATAATAGTAATTTAAATAGAAAGATCTTTCTCATTAATTAATAGGCCCATACAATCTGCTTGAATCTCCTGGAAGCTTGGGTCACATGTGGTGAGAGGAGCTTGCTGAAGAGGTGGAACAGGAAGGGTAGAGCAGAACCAAGAGGAAGTGAGTGAGTGGGTTCAGGTCAGAGGGGAAAGAACACAGGCCAACTAACACAGACCCAACTGACACATTGTAACCTTGGTAAGAAGGCCCTGGCTGAGTGAGGGGAGGTTTGAGACTGACACATTGTGACAGATGATGGTGAGAAGGCCCTGACTGAGGGAGGGGAAATTGGAGAATGACTTTGCCCTCTACTGTGATCATATTTATTAACTTCTTGGTCACCATGATGGATTTTGCTTTCTGGTTCTGGGATTTGGCTTTCTGGTGCTTAAATAAATGTTTTTCTTTTGCCTTCTAGATGGAGAGTCTTTTATATTTTGTGACTGACAACTATGCTGGCATATTCATAGCCACCACCAGTGTTATGAATATTGCCTTGGTGATACATTTGGCATCACAAACAGGATCGTGAAGTAAAAAAATCTCTATTTGGAGGCAGAAATGATTTAGAGGAAGACATTAATATCACAGGATGGAAGAATTTACCATTTTCCTCACTAACAAGGGAATGGGATAAAAGCACTGGACCCTGTGCAAACTGGTAAGTGAGATTACAGGAGAGGGAACCTGAAGATTTAGAAAGGTGTTTGCAAGGAATACCAATAAAACCAGGGAAGGAGTTGGCAATGGTAAGTGGGAGAGGCTGGGTTTTACTAACAACTTACCGTGTTATGCGTAGAAACAGAGATGAGCTGCTTAAAGAAAAAATTCAGATGGAAAAAGACTACAAGAGTAGTCTTGGGGGGGGGGGGTCTCAGGTGGAAGGAAAGGTTGTTCATTTAGCTCAGAAGAAGCTGAAGGCTAACAAAAGAAATGCACATCTGATCTTTGTACAGACCCAGCCTAGTTGCCACAATGACAAAGGAAGTGAAATAATTTTAGAGGAAGAAGTTTCTCAGTCAGAAGCACGCCCAATAGTGAGGTGGAAACAGGAGAACCAAGGAGGTAACTCAGTGTTTAGGGAAATAATTGAGGATTTTACTCAGAAGGAGGTAAATTCATCCAAAGGATAGGAGAAATGTTAATATCTTGCATGGTGAGAATCAGTGATGATGGAGCTGGAGGAACAGCTATTGATCCTGTCAACTGCCTGAAATTTATAGGTATGAGAATCCTTTTGTGAATTCCCAATTAATTCATGCCCTCGGTTTATTCCCCAACCTTTGTACTGAATCTCCCCATTCCAGTAGGCTCTGCCTACCATGCTGAGTCAGGTAATAAGATTTTCTACAGGAGAAAGACTCCTCTTCCTGATTGCAAATCTGGCTGCAGAAACTGATCTCTCAAATGGGACCTCTTGGGGCAAGGAAAGCTCTACATCCAATCTCAGCAGGAAGTAGTTGTGGAAGAAGTGAGTTTAGCCCCTTACCCCAAGATTTTGGGCTCCATTTGTTGAGAGGTAATGATGGGGTGCTTGTAACACCAGTTGCTCCACTGACCTATGTAATGAATATGAAATCTCTTGGGGCCGAATGTAATAGTAATTTAAATGGAAAGATCTTTCTCAATAATTAATAGACCCATATGATCTGCTTAAATCTCCTGGAAGCCTGGGTCACATGTGGTAGGAGGAGCTTGCTGAAGAGGTGGAACAGGAAGAGTGGAGCAGAATCAGAAGAAAGTGAGTGAGTGGGATCAGGTCAGAAGGGAAAGAACACAAGCCAGCTGACACAGGCCCAACTAACATATTGTGACCACTGATGGTAAGAAGGCCCTGGCTGAGGGAGGGGAGGTTTGAGAATGGCTTTGCCCTCTACTGTGATCATGTCTATTAATTTCTTGATCACTATAATGGATTTTGCTTTCTGGTTCTGAGATTTGGCTTTCTGGTGCTTAAATAAATGTTTTTCTTCTGCCTTCTATATGGAGAGTCTTCTACTTTTGTGATTGAGAGCTACACTGGCATATTCATAGTTACCACCAGTGCTGTGAATGTTGCCTTGGCAATACATAGCTGTGTGATCCTTGGCCAGTAACTTAACACTGTTTGCCTCAGTTTCCTCATCTATAAAATGAGCTAGAGAAGGAAATAACAAACACTCTAATATCATTGCCATGTAAACCCCAAAAAGGGTCACAAAGAGTCAGACAAGACTGAAACATCTAAACAACAACAAAAAGTGAATCCTCCTGATACAACAAGAGTGTGAGAAAGGAAAATACAAACACCTTGTCCATTTTTCTAAAGAAAAATTTTAGTTCTCTTCTAAAAAACAATGCATGATTGTGTCTGAGTCATTTCAAAAGAAGAAAGGTAGAGAAGAGGGATCCACTGGGAGAGGGGGTATGCAAAAAGAGGAATAGAGCAAGCTATGAATGGAGCATACAAGGAAGAGTTTCTAAAATAGAAGGAAGAGTAGAAAAGAATGGATGACTCGAACCTTATTCTCATCTGAGTTGGAACAGGGCAAGAAGAATACACATATATGCACAGTAGGTACAGAAATTAATCTCATCCAAAAAGTAAGTAGAGAGGAAAGGGAGAAAGGGTAAGAAAAATAGAGATAAGAACGAGGGTAAATTGAAGGAAGTAATGGTCAGAAGCAAAACAGACTCTTGAAGAGAGAACAGAGAAAAAAAGGAAAAGCATAAGACAATAGGATGGAGAAAAATACAGTTAGCAGTCATAAGTCTGAATGGGATGAAATCAAAAGAAAGGATTAGAAACCAGAATCCAATAATAATATGTTACTTACAGGAAACACAATTGAAATAGAAGATACACATAGAGTTAAAACTTGGGGATGGAGCAGAACCTAATGCTTCAGCTAAAGTAAAAAATAGACCTAATTAAAAGAGATAATCAGGGAAGCTACACTTTGTCAAAAGGTATTATAGGCAATGAATTAATATGAATACTGAACAAATATCCACCTAATGGTATAGTATCCAAATTCTTAAAGAAATAGTTAATTAAGATATAGGAGGAAATAATAAACTATAATAGGAGGGAACTTCAATTTATCTCTCTGAGTCCTAGATAAATCTAATCATAAATAAACAAGAAAGAATATAAGGAAATGAATAGAATTTTAGAAAAAATTAGATATGATGGAACACTGAGATCCTGAATGGGAATAGAAAGGAATAAATCTACTTCCCAGATCTTCATAGCACCTTCACGAAAATTGACCATGCATTCCAGTATAAAAATGTCACAAACAAATGCAAAAAAGCAGAAATACTAAATATTTTTATGACCACAATGAAATAAAATTACATTCAATAAACAGTCTTTGAAATATAGATTACAAGTTAATTGGAAACTAAATAACCCAGTCCTAAAGAATGGGGGTGAGTTAAAAAACAAATCATAGAAACAACCAATAATGCAATTAAATGTGATGACACAATGAGACGATACACCAAGATTTAGGGGAAATTTTATACCTTTCAGCAATAATAGAGAAAAAGAACAGATGAATGAATTAATCATGCAATTAATAAAATGCTCCAATTAAACACCAAAAAAACCCCTCCTGAAAATCAAAGGAGAGGTTAACAAAATTGAAAGTTAAAAAAAAAATCACTGAACTAATAAATAAAAGTAGTAGTTGTTTTTTGAGAGGAGAAAGCAGTAAAATAGGTATGTCACTAGCTATTTGATTAAAAAAGAAAACCAAATTACCATTATCAAAATTTTTAAAATGAATTCACAAAGAACAAGAAATAAAAACATGATCATGAGTTATTTCATCTACAAACTAATAAAATTGAATATCTAAATGAAATTGATCAATATTCATAAAAATATAAATTATCTATATTAACAGGATAGGAAATCAAATATTTAAATAACCTTTTCTTAGAAAAAGAAATTAAACAAGACATAAATGAACTCCCAAAGGAAAAAAACAGGAATATGTTGGATATATGATGGATTTACAAGCGAATTCTATCAAATATTTAAAGACAAGTAAGTCTAATAGTATATAAACTGTTTGAAAAAAAATAGGAAATCCTACCCAAATCCTTCTTTGTCACAAATATGATCATGATACCTAAACCAGGGAGAGTAAAAACCAGGAAGAGTAAAAACCAGGGAGAGTAAAAACCCTGGGGAAAATGGTTTATAGTTTTCCTCAGTGAATACTGCTGTATAAATTTTAAAAAAATACTCTCAATGAGATTATAGAAATACATCACAAAAACCACATACTCAGGACAGGCTGGATATTCATATCAGTAATGCAGGGCTGGTTCACTACAGAAAACTACAAGTGTAACTGATCATATTAATAACAAAAACAATGAAAAATCTTACGTGTCAGATACACAGTATCATAAAGTAAAGTAGTAAAAAATCTCTAGTGACAGAAAGTTGAACTTGAGACAGATCAGTTTTTGTCCAATCAAATCACTTTTAACACTATTATAATTCAAAAGCAGTATCTGAGAAGAAAAACAAATATAGCAAGAATACAAATTAGTTATTACTTTCTGTAATTCATTCACTTCCTTTCCCCAGATTCCAATTTAGTATCAGGTGGTACTTTTTGTATCATTTTTTGATACTTTTTGTATCATTTAAATAATATGGAGGTTAATTAGCAGTCTCTCTGAAACAAAAAGCAGGAAAACACAATGTGTAGAAGTAGAGAAATGTCAAAGATTTCCACACCCATTTTGGCACTTTTTTTCCTTCTAATTTATCTGATATTATTGTATAAGTATCTGTGTTGATGTCTTAGCCCTCTACTAGACAGCAAGCTCCACAAGGGCAAAAATCTAACCCTTCATCTTCCCCGCACATTTTGTTAATGACAACATATGTAAAATTTTTTGCAAACCTTAAAAACCTATATAAAAGTTATTAAAAAACTATATAAAAGTTATCTGTTGTTTTAAAAACTGTTGTTAGGCGACACATATATCACTAAAAAATCAAGTTGGTAATCTCAAACCACATAAAATTCTGCATTCTACTGGACTTTAGCAATCATTTTATTTATTACTTATTTATTTTTAGCTTTCAACATTCACTTCCATAAGTTTTAAATTTTCTCCCCTTCCCTCCTCCCTCCTTCCCTAAGACTGCATGCAATCTGATATGGCTCTACACATACATTCCTATTAAACACATTTTCATATTAGCCACACTGCACAGAAAAATTATAACAAATGGGGAGAACATGAGATAGAAAAAAGCAAAACAAAACAAAAAATGAAGTCTTTTGGCAATCATTTTACCAAGTGGTTTTATCAATGGGAGCAAGTATTCCTTCCAACAATGAACACATCAACTTCTCTGCGCCTCTTCTTCCTATGACTCTTGTCCATGTTCTACCATACATTCACTCATCATGCTAGAGGACTTTCTCATTTTCTTCTAGAAACATGGAGATACTGATAAAGCATACGGGCTATCAAAAGTAATCTCATGTTCTCATCACATGACTTGCCCACTTTTTTGCACTTATATTTGATTACATGCCTTATATTGCTTTATGTTTATAATTTCTTTTTTGCAATATGTTGCAGCCTAGTTATGCACTCTATTCTCAACTTGAATTCTTTGGAATTTGTATTCCATGACCCATAGATATGCAACATTACTGGATAAATACTGCTATTAAAAATATGGGCTTTTGTTTTCAGAGAAAAGCAAAGGGTCACAAACTGTTTAGTACTGACAAATGCAAGTTAGTAAGAACAGATATGTATAGAAGGAAAAGATACAAGTAATGTGGAAGAATATGACAAATATGTTGACATTTCAAATTACAAGTAAATTTAGAAATGTGTTCTAAAATTATAACTATATTTAAAAGTCTCTCCAGGATATCAAAACTGTTTCATTGTGGTTGAACTATGAAACCTTATTCCTCTCCAGTAGGAAGCACCATATCCTGCAAAGAACACTAAATTTGAAATCAGGATTTAGATTTAAAACTTGATGTTGCCATTCACTACCTATGAGACCTTTGCTGAGTGACTAAACTTCTCCAGGCCTGAGTTTATGCAACTGAAAAATGAAAGTCTTGGTCTAAATGCCTTCCAAGATCTATTCTAGGTTCCAATGAAATCTGAACCTTGAAAATTTACTTGTTTGAATCAAGTGTTCTTCTCTAACCAAAAAGGAATTATATTCCTCATCTCATTAAAATGAAAACCAAATACCTGCAATTCAAATCTTCCTAAAAAGTTTACATACACAATACTGTCACAAAATGTTTGCCAAGAGACTACCTTTCTGTCAAGTTATAAATGAAAATAGAATTATAAATTTTCTTGCAAATGGCACATTAACCAAAAAGTAACACATTTGAAAGAGGTCTTTATTTTAAGAATTACACGAGAAATATCCTTGCTTCGATTATTTTAAAGATTTAGAACTATTCTGGCCACCCCCTCCACAATCCCTTTATAACTAAATGGTTTTCAAGGGTTGCTGTGTACATATGGGGTGGGGGAGGTGGAACATCATCGTTCCATGGGCAACCTTGTGATGAGCCTTTCAAAACATAACTAGGGCAGCCCTTGAACAACAAATAAGGTCAATCACCAGGCTCAGACTCCAAGTCTTGGGAAATGCAGTAATTACAAAAGCATTAAAAGAATAATTTTCAAATGTTAAAAATATTGTCAGAATGTCCAAGAGATTAATAGGTATCTCCTAAGAGATAAAAGGGAGAATGAAAAGTACAAGATTGTTAGGAATACAAACAAATAAATATAAAAATTTCCTTCCCAAATGACAACAAATTAAAACATTAAAACATCTGAATATGTTGACATGAACAAACCACTATGTTCTTGTGTTTTAGGCTGCCACCAAATTCAAATGGAATTATCAGTGTATTTCTAATTGGGACCCTTTCATATCTTTTGTTGTTTTTTTAAGGTAACCCAAGAAATAATACACAATAGAAATTTTTTTAAATCAACAAGCCATGTGCCAAAACATTAAATTGTTCCAGGCTAAAACTTTAAAATAATATTGAGAGAATGCTCTTTAAGGGCTCATAAGCCTAACTTCCTAGAATTCTTGTTCCCCAGTTTCTCAGACATGGAGAAGACTGATTATGTACCAGAAGCAAGTTCTTGAGGAATAGCTATTTTCTACTTTATGCTAACAAGACCTTCTACCTGCTAACTTCCTCTGAGTAGGATTACAACAAGAAAGTGAACCAGAGGAAATACAAGTTCCTGTTTCAAGAATCAAGATAATCAAACTGTACATATAGGCCAATTTAACAGAAGATCTCTAAAAGGCAGTTATCAAACTTTTTCAATCAACCATTTCAATAAGGCAAGATGTTACTCCTCCCCTAGCACATCCTACTTATAATGAGAATTAGTGCAAAGCATAAGTAAAAATAAGGTCAGACAGCAATAAAGTTCATCAAAAGTAAATGTCAGAAACTAAAGCATACTGTCATAATGCAAACAATAATACAGGATACTCTCTGAGACTCTGCCCTTCATGGAAGTACTAACGCTTTAAAGATGAAATTTGATGTTGGTAGGACTGTGGAGGAAAAAAACACACTGCTGGTAGGACTGTGGACTGAAACAAACATTTTGGAGGACCATTTGCAATACTGCAAACATTTTTCAATATGAATCACAAAAAAAACCCAATTAAATCTTATGACCCACAGATTCCACTACAAAATTTTATTCCTAAAACATTATCATAAAACACCTACTACCCTCCCCCAATCATAACTACCATATAGTAGCCAAGTTGGCGAGGAGGAATCTAGATGTTCAAGAATTGGAGAATGACTGAAAAAAATATGATAAATTAATGTAGTGATAACATGGCATAGTGGATGGAAAGTTAGACTGGGGATCAGGAAGACCTGGATTTAAATCATTCCTCTAACATTTACAGGCTGTTTAACCTCAGATAGATTACAACCAACCTCTTATCACTTCCCAGAAACTCTCTTATGATTATTAAGCTTTAAGGAGAAGTGTTTATCTGCATTAATACTAGAAGTCTTACTCCAAATTCCCTGAATCAACAAAATTATAGATGTGGTCTAAAAATTCATATAATGGAGTGTTATAGCTCCATTTAAAACATTAAACACAATGAATATAAGGAAATACAGGGAGAGCTATAGAAAGTGATGAAGTCAGCAGAACCAGAACTATACTTACATTGTAAACTATTTAAGAGATAATAAGAGTAATAAAGACAAATCCAGAAGTAGCAAAACATTGGAACAGATCTGAAATGACACAAACAAGAGATTTTTTTTTTGCTTGTTTGCTCTTTGTTCACATAATCACCAGATGCCTGAGTAGGAAGATATCTTCCCAGTTAGTAGTAACAGCACTAGCAGCTAGCATTTACATAGTGCTTTAAGGCTTGCACAGCACTGTACAAATATTGTACCATTTTTTCTTCACAACAGCTCCAGAGAAATAGGTGCTATTATTGTCTTTATTTTACATGAAGAACATGAGAAAACTGAGGCACAGCACAGTTAAGTGAGTCGCCTAATGTTGCACAGCTAATAAATGTCTGCAGCAGGACTTGAACTCAGGCCTTTCTGACTCCATATTTTACCTTCAAGGCAATCCATTCCACTTTTGGATATCCTGGTTAAGATGTTTTTCCTTGGATAGAGTCAAGTCTTTTTTTTTCATTCTTCTTAAACTTCACCCACTACTTCTTCCCCTTGGAAACAATGCTAACCTCTCTTTAACATGACAACTCTTCAAATGACAACTAATATGTCATGCCTCCCTACCCCTAGTTTTCCAGATTAAACATTTCCATGTTCCTTGAAACCAATCTCATTTAACTAATTAAGGTCCTTAATTATTAAGATTGCTCTCCTCTGGACACTCTCGTCAGTATCTTTCCTAAAGTGTGATCCCTAGGACAGAATACAAATACTGTTCTGACTAGGGCAGAGGACAGCAAAACCATCAACTCCCTGGTCCTGTTATTATGCCTTTCTTAAAGAAGCCTAAGATCACATTAGCATTTTAAGCTCCCCTATCACACTGCCTCAAACTGAGTTTGTAGTTCTCTAAAACCCCAAAACCTCTGAGAAAAACTACAAAATAGCCATGTACTAACTCATATAGTTTTTACCAAAAGCTATGGGTTTCATGCAAGACTTTACTCCTTTTTCTGTATATTAGTTTGTCTTTACTGAATTACGTTTATTTTTTAAAAAGTTAAAAAAAAGAAATCACTTAAAAGAAAACTCAGCCACCTGAATACCTAAATATGAAAAGTAGCATTCTTCCTAAACTTGTAAAGCTATACAATCCAATGTTTATCTTGAGCCACTGTACTGTTACACAATGTATCAAGGTCACAAAACCAACTCAGTTAATATGTTTATCATTACATTGTACTCCTATCTTCTCCAGTGACTATGATATTATCTTTTGAAGCAGTAATAAAAAACCGCTTTTCATTCGTTTGCTTTTGATGGTTCTGTGCCACTTCTGGATTTTTCCACTGTGGATCTCTTAGAAGCAAATTAAACTAGAATAAGTTGTTCCACCTAATGAAGTAAACTTTCGGTTTATTATTCTGTCAGAATTATACATAGCAATAGAAATAGTCTTAAGACTTATCAGTTCTTGATTTTTGGTTGTTTACCCTTGCATGGATGTGGGGGGGGGGAGGGTTGAACTAAATGAATTTAAATTAATATTAGCAAAAATAGTGCACGACTATGCGAAGGTGGAACCTGTTTAAAGTGAATCCAGTTGTTAAACACCTGGTTTCTATAAAAAAAAAAAAAAAGATCGCTAATGCTGAGGGATGAAAAGTTGCACTTCAGGTCCTTACATTTCAAATCCTTACACCTCCACTGTGTGTATGTGTGAGTCTACGCAAACCTGAAAGGGGGATCCAGTCCCTCCTTAAATCACCTAACAGTTTTTCACACACCAGCACATGCCGAGTGTAATCACTTCTCAGAAATGCTAGCCATGCCATTGAAAGTGACGCAAGCTCCCAAGCACTTTCCATCCAAGATCCACAACCCACCCACTCTTCTTCAAACAGTTCCGAAAGGAACCTCGGAATCGAAAGCCGAGCTTGAAGTCTCTGAAGTTTAAACCCCACCGGCAGAACCCTGGGGGTCATCAGGGTACAACGCTACCCACTTTAAGCAAAAGAAGAGAAAGAAAACAAAGGAACGCAGAACAAACAAAACCTGACAGAAGACCGTAACCCCGTCAACAATCACAGCCCGGGGCTCCGCAGCCCACAAGTGGTCGGGTTTCAGGTGGATGCCTGTCCCCGCGAAAGGGAGCCCGACTGAGCCGATAGCCCTTCTTCCAGATGAAAAGGCTGCACAGCCTGCCAGCTGACAGAAGCCAGGACTAGTTGGCAAAACTGATTTTCCGAAGGGGTGGCATGTGAGCGACCTTCCCGCAGCACATCTGCGGGCGCTCCCTCCCTCTTCGCCCCCCCGCTCCTGGAAGCAGCACCCCCTCAGGCCCTCCCCGAGCATTTGTAAACACCCTGGGCCCGCCCGCCCATTCACTCCCACCCCCCTTGTCTCTCGGTGGGCCCTAGTTAGGCTTTCTTTCGAGCTCCGCGCCTCCCTGGGAGCGGGAGGAAGGGAGCTCCTGACCCTTCCCAAACGCTTCCCTCCGGACGACACTCGCCCCACCACCCCCAGCCCGCGCCCGCGGGGGGCCCTGCTCCCCTCCCCGGGCCGCGGGACTCCCTCGCCCCCTGCCTCGGCCAGGCCCCTCGGGCCGCCCGCCCCTGCCCCCTCCGCGCGGTGCCCGGGCTGCTGCTGACAGGAGGGGGAGGGACCCCGGCCGGGGCTGGGGGGCAGCGGCGGCGCTCACCTGGCGGAGCCTGGGCGGGGGGGGGCCGCGCGCCCGGGTCCCGGCGCTCGCGCTCCGCTTGGCGGCGACAGGACGAGGCCCCGGCGGCCCCCGCGGCGGCAGCGGCAGGGACAGACCAGCGCGCGCGGACGCCGGAGCAACTGACTCCAGACAGCCGGGGACCGCGCGCGCGCGCGTGGGATGGCTCCGACTTGGTGGGGAAGGGAGGGAGGAGGAGAGAGGGGAGGGCTGGGAAGGACGGGCACGCGCACTAGGGGGCGAGGAGGGCGGGGGGGTGTGCTGTGGGGAAGGGGTTGGTATAGTGTAGACAGACCAGAAAGAGGCAACAACTATTGATGATGAATCTTAAGCAGGGAGGGAGGGGGGCGGGGCGAGAGCCGGGGCGGAGCTGTCAATAACAAGGAAAGAGCAGCGTGAGGGCTGGCCGACGTCACTGGGAGCGAGGGACGGCTAGGGGAAGGGGAGGGTGTGTCCCTCAGGCGCATGCGCGGCCCTGCTGTTCTACACCACGTGGTAGGCGCCCTGGCTTCGGAACTGTGGAAGCCAAGTTGGAAGGTCCGCCTGGACGTCCAGCTGCTTGTTTCCTAGAGGACCTCGCCTAGGCTAGGCCAGGCAGTGGAGCAGGACGGCCTGTACTGAAGCAGTGCGGCAGAAACTGTTGTGGATCTGGTGTCAGGGAACCGGGATTTGAACCCCTGGCTCTTCCGCTAACTTCCAGGGTAATTGTGGGCAAGTCAATTAACTGGTCTGGGCTTCAGTTTACTCATCTGTAAAATGAGGATGGACTTTTCTAGCCCCAAAATTACAAATCTGTGAACTCCAGGGAAAGACTCTGATCAGTAATTCCAGTGCTTGTCAAAATTCAGACAAGTAGTCCTTTTTATTTCATCCATATTCCAGAATGATCAGCAATAAGTCAGAAATCCTAAAATACGGTCCCTTCATAAATGAGTAAAGGGAGACTTAGATTCATTAGGTGACTTGGACAAAGTCGTACAGCTAATTCTGTCAAAGTTGGCATTTTAACCCATGACCTCAGGTTTCCGAATCTAGTGTTTATATGCCAACCAGAAGAAACAAGGTGATGAACCCTTGTCTTTGCCATCTTTGTCCTTGCAAACTTTTCTATCAGCCTTGACCATACCAAGAAACTGCAGGTTCATTCTTATGGATCTCTGGGTTAGCATCACCTAAATTGTCTGTCCTGGAGCCTTTTGCTATACTTTCAAAGTCATTTCACCTATTTTGGAATTTAGAAGTACCCACCCCACTTAACAATGGAAGGTGTCAGAATGCAAGGGACCTTAGAGATAATTTTAGTCAAACCCCCTTGTTTTGCATAGGAGGATGCTGGATACCCAGCTACTTGGACAAGTATCTAGGTGTTGAAATAGATAGAATGCCTGGCCTCATCTTGGTGAGATCAAAGCTGACTCCAAACACTTACTATCTGTGTGATCCTAGGCAAACCATTTGACTCTGGTTGCCTCAGTTTCCTCATCTGTAAAATGAGCTGGAGGAGTAAATGGCATGCCACTCCAGTCTCTTTGCCAAAAAAAAACCCAAATGGGGTCAAAAAGTTGGACGTGACTGGAAAAATGACTCTACAATAACAATTTGAGCAAGGTAAATGACTTGATCCAGATCATCTAAATAGTAAGTAAGAGTGCCAGGATTCAATCCATATCGCATTGCTCCAGATCCAGGGCTGCTATGTTACTCTGCCTCTTATGGAGGATGATATGATTATTCCTACATGTTAGTCTTTCTATTTAAGTGAATCAGCATCATGTTGATTTTTTAAGCCACAGAGCTACGGTATAATGACTAAGTTTGGTAACTGACCTTCCTGTCTCAAGTCTCTCAGGACTCCAATCCCATCAACACACTACAAACAAAGTAATTTTCTCTAAAGCACAAATCTAACCATGTGACCCACAACTCAACCAATTTAAGTGGCTTCCTAATGCCTCTGGATAAATGTAAACTCTTTGTTCAGCTTTTAATGCCTTGTACAATCTGTCTTCAAGCTATTTTTTCCAGCTTCATTGATATTACTCCCCGTCCCACAGTCTGCGATCCAGTCAGACTGGCTTCCTTTTTGCTCCTCACTCATGATAGCTCCCATTTCCTCTCTCTGTGTCTTTACAGTAGTCATCCCCTGTGCTTGGAATATACTCCCTCCATCCTATTCTCTTGTGCCTATCTCCCCCTTTTTTTTTTACTTTATACCCTCCTTAAAAGTCTGTTTTGTTTCTAACCACTGCCTCTCTTGTTATACCTTCCTTCTTATCCACTTCAATCCCTTTCCCTCCTACTTCACTGTTAGGTAAGATGAATTTCTGTACACAACTGTATGCTTATGGTTATTCTTACTTCCTTGAACCAGTTCAGATGAGAGTGAGGTTCATATGTTGCTGGCTACCTCCTTTCTCTCCCTCTACTGTATAAACTTTTCCTTACACACCCCATTTATATGAAATAATTTATCCCATCCTTCTTTTCCTTTCCCCTTCTCACAGTGCATCCCCCTTTCTCACCCTTCCATTCTTCTTTTGAGATTGTCTCAACATTAATACAACTATGTCCAGATCATCTAAGTAAACTCTCTCTAGAACCTTGTGAATGATAAAAGGTCTGAGGGGTTACATATACCATCTTCTCATATAAGAATGTAAACAGTTGACCTTGTTTAGTTTCTTAAAATTTCTCACTTACGTTTACCTTTTTTACGCTTTTCTTGAATCTTGTGTTTGAATGTCAGATTTTCTATTCAGGCCTAGTCTTTTCATCAGGAATATATGAAAGTTCTCTGTTTCACTAAACATCCTTTTTTTTTTCCTCTGTAGGATTAGTACTCAGTTTTGCTGGGTTGTTTATTCTTGGTTGTAATCCTAGCTCCTTTGCCTTCTGGAATATCATATTCCAAACCCTCCACTTCTTTACAGTGGTTGCTGCTAAAACTTGTGTGATCTTAACTGTGGCTCCATAGTGTTTGAACTCTTTCCTTCTGGCTGTTTTTAATATTTTCTCCTAGAGTTCTGGATCTTGCCTATAAAATTCCTAGGAGTTTTAATTTGGGGATTTTCTTTAGGAGATGATCAGTGAATTTTTTTCAATTTCTACTTTGTCTTCTGGTTCTAAGATATCTGGGAAGTTTTCCTTTATAACTTCTTGAAATACGATGTCAAGATTCTTTTTTTTTTTTTGCTCCTGGCTTTCAGGTAATCTGATGATTTTTAAATTATTTCTCTTCTATTTATTTTATAGGTCAGTTTTTCCCTTGTGTTTTGCATTTTCTTCTTTTTCCCAGTCTTTTAACTTTGATTTATTGTTTCTCAATGTCTAATAGACTCATTAGCTTCCACTGGGCCAATTCTAATTTTTAAGGAGTTATTTTCTTCAGTATCATTTCATTTTTATTCTCTTTTACCAAGCTTTTAATTCTCTTTTCATAATTTTCTTTATAACTCTCATTTCTTTTCACATTTCCCATTACTCTTATTTGATTTTTAAAATCATTTTTTGCTCTTACTTATCACTTTATTCTAGGAATTCTTATTGGACCTGTGTCCAATCTGTATCTTTTCTTTGAGGTTTTACTTGAAGGTGTTTTTAAGCCATTGTTTTTTTTTTCTGTGTTTGTGTTTTGAACTTCCTTGTCACCACAGTAGCTTTTTGTAGTCAGGTTCTTTTTTTGCTTGCTGATTTTTCCATCATATTTCTTAATTTTCTACTTTATGTTGGGTGGGCTCTGCTCGCTTCTGAGAGAGATGAACTTCTATTTTTATTTATTCAACTGCAGGTTTATATGGTAGACTAAATGTTAGAACTGAGTCTCTACTCTGTTCATGGGCTTAGAGCTACACAGATACGTTTCTGGCTCTTGCTCCTCGCACAGGTAGGGCCTCTGCTCCATTGGAAAACATTCATCTCTACTGTGTAACTGTGAGCAGGGACTGGGTAATGGTGACAGTTTCCTAATGGCACCTGTTCCTGCTTCCAGTGCTAGTAAATGAATCTCTTTCTGATCATTTACTTTTTGACCAGGTGTTAAGTCCATTCACCATCTCTGCGTGATAGAATGCTCCTGCTGCAGTCCTGGCTAGCCATGTCAGCACCTATAGACCTCTCTATCTTTCTAAGCAGCCCAAAGCTGGAAAAGTTACTCACTGTGACTGTTTCTTAACTTTTCCAATCAGAATTCAGTTTGATATGTTTTCTACGTTGTTGTGCAGGAGGCTGTGGAGGAGGTAAGGCAAAATTTCTACCTATCACCCACCATCTTGACTCCAAACCTTTTGGGTATATTCTAATCTGTAGAACTCTTAATTTGTTTGATATCTGCTTGAATGTGTAGGTTTACTTGCTGTTTACTGTTGGTAATTGTCTTTTTGGTGACTAGCATTTGATGGAAAGGAATCAAGCCTGCAAGCATAAGTTTGGGTTAACCTTCCCCTTTAGGAGAGAACACCAGGGAAGTTAGCTATTTTTTTGCTTTTGAACCTAAAAATTATGCCCCTATGCCTGTGGAATGGTAGATGGAAAAAACAGAAATGCATCAAATAGAAACGGATCTCTGCAGGACCTGTATTGACTTAGAAAACCACAAATTTACCTTGTGTCTACATTTTAATCTGGTTCTGGCTTCACTTAGGAGTTTTATAGCCATTTTCATGAATTAGATAGCTCTGCCCTCGACCATAAATATTTATGGGGAGACAGAACAGAAATATCATTCTAGGATGTTATCTCTTTTTCTAACCAACCTTGTGATTCCCTTTTATTTATTTATTTTTTGCTCTTCTTAAGGCAGGAATCACAATTTCTTTATAAGAGTTGTGAGTAAAATTCCAAAGCTGTATATCCATGCCACCACTTTCTGCCTGTCTATACCTTTGAACAACCTATGAAGACATCCACATAACCCTCATGGGCAGCACTTACCTTTTACTCTAGCCCAATGTCTGACCCATGGTGAGAGCTTACTAAACACTTTTTGATTGATTGATTGGTATAGAATCTTTACAGTAACAAAGTAATTTTATAATCACTCATCTGAGCCAAACAATGTTCATTTCTTGTATGAAACCTTTCAAAGAGCAGAGAGAAAAGTTCTGTGGAATAGGGTACAGAGTGCTGTATTTATCATCAGAAAGCATCTTTCCTCTGATACTTAGTTGTGTAACTATGGGTAAGTCATTTAGCCTTTCAAAGCCTCAGTTTTTCATGAGTAAGATGGGGACTGTAAAAATTATAGTGCCTGCCTCACAGAATTGTTACAAGGCTCTTGTGACATAATGTATGCAAAATATTTTGTAAATTTTAAAGCACTTTGTAAATGTCTTTTATTATTATTCTCAGACTAAGCTTAATCCATATTTTTGACTTACTTTTAGTTCCTTTTGCATTTTGTGCATAATCTGTCCAACACTCACCCGCTTGCTTTTATACTACCTTACAACTATCCTCTAGCAAGTTTTATTACTGTCCTTGTTTATAAAATTAGGTTATAATCTCTTAAAATGTTTTGTTTCTAGACTTGCTGCAAGGCAGAATAACCTTGGACAAGTCATTTTCCCTTTATGGGACTCAGTCTCCTCATCTGTAAAACAAGGGAGGGGGACTGTCCTAAAAAGTCCATATTTGCTGAAACAAAAAAAATCTGGCAACCCATATGACAATGGATTCTTTCCCTTTTTTTGCATTTATGTACTTCCTGTTGTTACACCTAGGTGGGCTTCTATATTAATGTATGCCCTAAAGTGCTCATTGGTTTTGCATCTAAAAAAAAATCAGAGGCAATCACTACCACCACCAAGCTACCCACACAGTATATACCTAGTACATATATCCTATGCATATAGTTATGGACTTTTCAGAACTCAGATTATTATACCCCTGTTTTCATGAGTAATATTGATGTTTTGTCAGTCCATAAGTTTCTGTATTCTGTGACCCTCAAACTTTTGTAAGTCGATACAATTGAACCTACATTTTATTAATCACCTACTGTGTGCAAAGCAATAGGGGAACCATGTAAGGGTCTTTAGTGAAGGAGTGAGTGGTCAGATAAACTTCTCAATTAAACTATCATTTATTTTTGAGAGGAAAGAAGAATATATTCTTGACCCTCATATACTATATCCTCTTCATGTACCTCACTATCTTGTTGGATTTTTTTTCTTTATTGACTATATGGCTGACTATATGATTTGTGGTTCTCTATGACCCTAGACTTTGCCCTCTGTGTTTTTCTCTAGTGAATTTTTCTCCATATACTTTATAATTTTGACTTTTGATCTCTATGAGTGTTTCAGAGGATTCAAAGGGACCTCAGAGACCTTTTTCTGCTTGTGCTGCTTAATTTGATCATTTTTATAAAATGAGCTTATCTTCTCCCTGTTTTAAGTTTGATTTGAGTTTCAATTTACTACATTTTTGCCAATCTTTGAAGGCTCCCAGGGGACAAAAGTCCTCTAGGATTGAAGAACATAAATTGAATCTGAATACTATAGGCCAATGTTTGACTTCAATTTCTGACTAATATATTATCAGAGTGATGGTTATGGAACAACTTGAAAAGGAAGTGATAACCATAGAAAACCAGCATGGCTTCAAGAATCAGTCATGCTAAACTAATCTTATGTCCTTTTTTTTTTTTTACAATGTTGCCAAACTGTTACATCAAGAAATTGCTCTAGATACTATTTACTTAGATTTTAGCAAAGCGTTTGACAAAGTCTCTCGTGCTGTTCCTGTGGAGCATATAGAAAAAGGTGATAAAACTCAAATAGAAAAAAAAGTCCCTAAACTGTACATAAAGATGCTGGCTTAGAAAACCATATATGCTTATACATTTCTTTTTTATCAATATATCAAGACATTAAAATCAAATAGGAACAACATTTTAATCTGATTTGGATGATACTCTATAGTGTTATGAGCCTCGTGTGGATCGTGAGCCACGTGTTTAATATCTCTGGTTTAAACAACAGTACAACTTTATGGATTTTGAGTTGAGTTGTGGAGTGACTGGACCCAATTAATGTTTTGACTTCAGTTTGGAAATAGGCCTCTAGTAGGGTGAGTGCCCTAGGGATCTGTGCTTAGTCTTTTGCTGTGTTACATTTTTTTATCAATGACTTGGATAAAGGCATAGATGGAATGCTTTTCCAATGCGTGTTGTGACATGGAGCCAGGAAGGGTACCCAGAATATTAATTCACAGAGTCATTATTCACAAAGATCTTGACAAGCCACAACACTGGGTTGAATCAAATTAGATTCAATTTATAGGAGAAAGACATTCTTGGGTTCAAAAAAATCAGCTTCACAAATTCAAGATGGGAAAGATATGACTACATAGGCATTTATCTGAAAGAGGTCTGGGGATTTTAATGGACTGCAAGCTCAATGTGAGTCCATAGTGTGATATAGTAACTTACAAAAGCTAATGTTCCCCCAGGCTGCATTAAGAGATGCACAGTAACTATAATCCTGCTCCACACCTGGTCAGATCACAGAAGAGTATTGTGATCAATTCTAATGACCACATTTTAGGAAGAATGTTAATTAACAAACTGGAGAGCATCTGGAGGAGAGTAACCAGGGCAGTGACGTGTCAAATCCATGACTTAGGAGCATTGGGTGAAGGATATAGGAATGTTTAGCTTGGAGAAAATAAGACTTACTGGGGATATAAGCACTATCTTTAAGTATTCGAAATGCTGTGCTGAAGAAAGGAATTCAGTTTTTTCTGCTTGCCTCCAGAGGGCAGAAGGAGAAGTTGTGGGTGAAAATTGTAACGAGGGCAGATTTAGGCTTAATATCAGTTAGCTATATACTTTGGTTTTTCTCCTCTTTTTCCAGTGCCAGGTAGCCATATCTGCCCTTCAGGGCTTTAGGAGGTAACTCTGAGGGTTTGGGGTGTTTTTGTCCTCTATTGCCATGAACTTAGGGCCCCAGTGGCTATGTTCCCCCAGTTGTTAGGGGACAGTAGGGAAATTTACTTTAAAATTCAAAAACTAAGCTCATTTCCCACATGACATTGGTCTCATTAAGTTCACATCCAAAGGTCACTTTGCTGCTAGATGAATCTTTGATTCAGAAGGCCAATCTTGAAAGTTCCTCCTTGCTCTTTGGGGATGAACGTCAATGCTGCACTGGCTCTGGAATCCAGAGTCTGAAATGTTAAGATGCTAAGGCAATCTGCTAGCAACCTTTCAAACTCTATGAGTCATGAGACGCATCTCTCTCCACCTAGAACAGAAAAGAGGACATGAGAAGGCCAAGGAAAATGGCCTGTTTTTCAGGGCCACATGACTTCAGTGGGGAAAGGTCATAAGGCTTTTCCTCCTCACTATGTTGTCTTACCAGATGCTGGGAACAAAAGTCACTGAACTCCCTAGTATGTGAAAGGCAGACAGTGATGTTGACAGTCTTTCCACTACATGGTCAGTCAACAAGAACCAGTTACAGAATATTCATACATGTTCCACAATCTATCCAAGGCACTTACCTGACATGTCATCATGATTCTTTCTGAGGACAGCTGACACCTCCACGTGGAGAGGTGGTATCAGCTGAGTAAGCTGATAGAATTTGCACCTGCATCAGGTCTCCATAGGGTTAAAGGGCTTCTTTTTCAGGTATAGGTTGGACCAGACAAGGGGTCCTTAACCTTTTGTATGTCATGGACCCCTTTGATCTTTGGACCCATTCTCAGACTAATATTTGTAAATGCATAAATTAAAATTTATAGTATTAGAAGGGATACTAATTGTATTGACATAAAGATGTAATTTTCCCATTCAAGTTCATGGACCCCATAAAATCTATCCATGGGGGGTTCAGGGACTTCAGATGTAGAACTCCTAGACTAGATGGTCTCTTAGGTTGCTTCCAAGTCTGAGAATCTGTGAAGCATTTATTAAGTGCTCACTGTGTGCAGAATACAGTTGTAATTTCATGTAACTTAGAGTCTGAGGGAGGATAAAAATATATCCCAACAACTATAATATACAATAATTCATAATAAATTCATCCGAGAAATACAAAACAAAGTGTTTTGTGAGGGCCAAAAGGGAAGGTTGTCACTGTCCAGGGTCATGAGAGAAGACTTTTTGAATTGGACTTTGAAGAACCAACAGAATTTCTACAGGTGAAGTTGGATATATATGTGTGTGTGTGTGTATACATATATATGTATACATACATATATACACACATATATGTAAGTATGTGTGGAAGAATCAGTAGAATATTTGTTGTGATTTTTGCTGAATTATTTCATTCAGTTGCCATTTGCCAAAATCTTGGAATTTCCGGAACATTTTAGTGACTTGTGGAAACAAGAGAACTGAATGTTTAAAATTGGGACTGTCCCAGGATAATTGGGCCATCTGGTCACCATAACTAGATGATTTCTAAGATTGCTTCCAGATCTAAAATTCTGTGATTTTTTATACTCCCACAGTACCAAGGACACACGGTAAGGACTCAGAAATAG
Source organism: Notamacropus eugenii (assembly GCF_028372415.1). Taxonomy (NCBI): domain Eukaryota; kingdom Metazoa; phylum Chordata; class Mammalia; order Diprotodontia; family Macropodidae; genus Notamacropus; species Notamacropus eugenii. Next base: position 423,670,555 of record NC_092872.1, on the reverse strand, counting down.
CTGAGTGAAGAACAAATCATGTGAAAATGCAGGACTTGGAGCTAGATGAGTTAGAGACTCATTTCAGCGGTTCAGATCTAACCCTAACCACCTAAGCTGGCAAGTTCTGGAGGAAAGATGTCTTTGCAATAGGAAGAGCTATAATAATGCCACCCCTGAAGACCTATAGAGGAAAAGAATTGGGCCAAACTCTATGGCTGTTTTTCATTGGACCTCTAATCCTTACTCACATATAATAACTCTGCCACTTTCACAAGTTTGTTACAAAAAAGAGTTTAGTGAGAAGATTGTGTAATTAAAATTGCCAGAGAAGAGAACATATATATATATTTATATCTATATCTATATCTATATCTATATCTATCTATCTATCTATATATCTATCTATCTATCTATCTATCTATCTATCTATCTATCTATCTATATATATATATATATATATATATATATATATATATATATATATTGCCCTAGATCTTTTGCCAGGTCCCCATCACATCAGGGAAAAAACACCTTCCAAACAATTAGAGCTATCTCAAAGGAAAAAGGGATGCCTTGAGAGGTGGTGGGGTAGGCCCCTTTCATGGGAGGCATTCAAGCAAGGGATGAATGATTACTTGTCAGTATGTTGTACAAGGGTTTCTTTTTGAGGTATAGGCTGAACCCAACCAGTAGTTATGTTCTCAAAAAGAGAATATAATTGCCCCGGAGAAGAAAAGAAAAAGTGTCTTCTCTTACTTGTATAAATAGAAAACTAGGGATATGAAACAGTGCATAGGCTGTCAGAGAGGACTGATGTGTGGTTGGTTTTGTTGAAAGACTTTCCCTTCCTTCGCCCATCCAAGATCTTTCTTTTTAAATTTGTGTTACCACAGATGACTTGCTGTTGGGAGAGGGAAGAAGGATACAATAAGAAATCAATATGATGGTAAAAATATAAAGTATCAATTAAAAGACAATAAGGAATAGAAACAAATGATAAGGAACAGTAATTTAATAAATGTCACTTAGACATCCTGAAAACACAGTTCAAACTAGATTATTTGAAAGAATCTGTTCTTTCTTTCATTAGACTAGGCAGTAGGAGATGATTTTTTTAAAAAGCACTGAATCAAGAGCAGTTTCCCCACCCCTGGTCAAGAGCCTTGGGACCTGCTTCCAACATCTACCATACTGTGTAACTTTGGGCAAGTCCCATCTCTTCAGGTTTGTGGTTGTTTTTGAGTCTGACTCTGTGTGACCCCATTTGGGGTTTTCTTGGCAGATACTGGAGTGTTTTGCCATTTCTTTCTCTAATTCATTTTACAGATGAGGAAACTGAGGTGAACAGGATGAAGTGACTTGCCCAGGGTCACACAGCTAGTATCTGAGGCCAGATTTGAACTTAGAAGGAAGATTCTTCCTGACTCCAAGCTGTAACAGCAAGCAAAGTGGGATGTTTTTTGTTTTCTCAGGCTAAATTGTGAGCCTCTGAAGGCTCAATCTCCTTTGAACCCTAATAGTTCACAACTGTGCTAAGTCATGTAGGTTTCGTGCTTACTGACTCTGAGCCAGTCAGGAGCCAAGCCTTTGTTATATATACTGGGTGGTTGGCATTTTACTTCAGGGGTTCTTTTATGAGAAGGTTCTTGTGATTACCTGGTGTAGACTCTTGAGTGGCTATATGTTCAGACCCCCTACCACCCACTGCAGCCCCCCCACCCCCCTACCCCCCACTGCTCAGATGTAAAGGTTCTCTCAGTCCGGGGATGTATGTAAAGTAAATAGCAGTATTGCTTTGATTCAGGCAGTAGAGACCTGTCTGGTCTTTATTTCTCTGCTTATAGTTTCTCTGTTTGTATTTTCTAAATGTAATTAAAAAGGATTGTTGATGGCTTAAATGGCTATCTTTCCTAGCAAAGCAGATCTGAAACCTGTGCTAGCAGCCATCCTGGGTATGTCAGTGCAGTTGCCCTTACACAGGTCCAGCACTCTACCAACTGTACCACCTAGCTAACCAGGCCTATACCTATAAAATGAAGGAATTAAACTAGATCATTGCTTAGTTTCCATAACATTCTGGCTCAATGGAGTGCAAAGAGTCTAACTCTTGCCTGTTTTTCCAAGAAGAAATAGAGCTTTGGGGTTTAAAATAAACCAAATATTTATTTTCAAAATTACATGGATATCTGAGAAATGATGTAGTATAGTAGAATAACTGCTGGACTTAGAGTCAGAATTGTATTAAGATCTTGACTCATATTTCAAATTGTGTGACCTGGGATCAGTCACTTTACCTCTGTGTCACTCAGTTTCCTCATTTGTAAAATGGGGATATTTTCACAGATTTGTTGTGAAGAAACAATTTTGCAAACCCTAAAGCACTATAATCAATCAAACCACACTGATTAAAAGCCTTCTATGTGCCAGGAACTGTTATAGGTGCTGGGAATAAAGAGACAAAATGAAATGTTCCCTGTTCTTAAGGAACTTATGTTTTAACTGGGAAGACAACATGCACATACGTAGACACACAGAATAAATACAAATAAAAATAAATAAATGTAACACCTGTGTTACAAGTTCTTGTATGGAGATGAGAGACCCAAGCAGACACTATTTCAGAGGTTACCAGTTGGTTAATCACAGAATTACAGAACAAAGTAAGACCTTGGTGGACCTCTACTCCAACTCAAAGTTGAGAGTAATTTATGATATAGCATACCTTATAACATTCAACTTCAGCTTAAAGACTTCTAAGGAGCAGGAACCAATGACCTCTCAAAGCAAAACCATAACCATTTTGCACAGTACTAATAACATTTTTCCTGACATCATAAATTTGTCTCTCCAACTTCCATCCATTCCTATAGTTCTTCCCTTTGGAGTGAAACAGAACAAATACAATCTCTTTTCCAGAAGACAACCCTTTCAAATACTTGAAGAGAACTATTATGCCCTGCCTGAGTCTTCTCCAGGATAAACATCCCTAATTCCTTCAACCAACCCTCATATTTTAGTGATATGTTTGGGCTTATATTTCAGTGACTTTGTTTTTAGAGAATTCTGGGGAAGAGAAGTTGGTTACCAAATGAGATAGTTTTGAGGGAAAAGAGAAGGGGGCGAAGGATACATCTTTGGAGGATGTCCATAGAGGAAGCCATGACCTAGAGGAAGATGCAGCAAAGGAGACTGAAAAGGGAGAGTTAGACAGGTAGGAGGAAAATCAGGAAAGAGAAATGTCATTAAATGCTAGAGAGAGAAAATTAGCTAGGAGAAGAAAATGATAAATAGTGTCAAAGGCATCATAAAAGTCAAAAGGGAAGAGGATTGAGAAAAGGCTATTAGATTTGACAATTAAGAGATCATTGGTAACAAGAGAGAAGTAGTTTCAGTTAAACTGAGATTGTAAGCAAGAATGCAGAGGGTTGAGAAGAGAGTGAGAGGAAAGTAGAGGATTTGAGTTCAGACACTTTCTCAAGGAGTTTAGCCATGATAGAGAAGAAAGATATGATAGCTAGCGGAGACAGTTGGATAAAGTGAGGGTTTTTAAGGATGGAGAGATATGATGGTGTTTATAGTCAACAGAGAAGCAACCAGAAGATAGGGGAGAGATTGAAGGAACAGGCAGGCTTTCACAAATGTGCTTTCTAAAAAATGCAAATTAAAACAACTCTGAGGTACTACCTCATACTTATCAGATTGGCTTATATTACAGAAAAGGAAAATGATAAATGTTGGAGAGGATGTAGAAAAATTAGGACATTAATGCACTGTTGGTGGAATCATGAACTGATAACAACCATTCTGGAGAGCAATTTGGAACTATGCCCAAAGAGTTACAAAATTGTGCCTTCCTTTTGATAAAGCAATGCCACTACTAGATTTGTATTCCAAAGAGAGCATAAAAAAGGGAAAAGGACCTACAGGCACAAAAATATGTGTAGTATGTCTTTTTCTGATGGCAAAGAATTAGAAATTGAAGGCATGCCTAGCAATTATGGAATTGCTGAAAAAATTGTGGTATATGAAAGTAATGAAATACTGTGGTGCTATAAGAAATGATTAACAGGCAGATTTCAGAAAATCCTGGAAAGACTTACATGAACTGAAGCAAAGTAAAGGGAGCAGAACCAGGAGAACACTGTACACAGTAACAGCAAAAATGTGCAATAATCAACTATGAATGATCTAGCTCTTCTCAACAATACAATGATACAAGACAGTTCTAAAGGATGAAAATTGATGTAAAATGCTATCCACGTCCAGATAAAGAACTGATGGAGTCTGAATGCATATCAAAGCATACTATTTTAATTTTCTTTATTTTTTTCATGTTTTTTTCTTTTGATCTGTTTCTTCTTTCACAACATGACTAATATGGAAATATGTTTAACATGATTACACACGTATAACCTACATCAAATTTCTTACCATCCTACGGGGGGGGAGGGAAGGGAGAGAAGGAGGGAGACAATTTGGTACCCAGTTTTTAAAAACAAATGTTAAAAATTATCTTTACATGTAATTGGAAAAATAAAATATTATCCAATATAAAAACAATAAACAAATGTGCTCTCCTCTCCCCCTATCCTCCACTGCAATTAATTTCCATTTATACTATCTGTATCTTGTATGTACATAATTGCTTGTCTGTCATCTCCCCCATTGGAACATAAACTCCTTGAGGACATGAACATTGCTTTTGCCTTTCTTTGTATCCTCAGTGTTTACTTAACACAGTGCATAGCATCTAATGAGTGCTTCATAAATGTTTTCTGACTGGTTGACTAATGGGATTATGTCTCAAAGAGGTCAAAAATAGAAAGATATGTCCCATATACAACATATTTATAGCAGCACTTTTTGTACTGAAAATAAAGTAGATGCCAACCAACTGGGGAATAGCTAAACAAACTTTAGTACATGAATGTAATAGGATATTACTGGTCTATAAGAAATTATGAATATGAAATGCAGAATACTTATACAGGATGTCTCAAAAGTTTTTGTGTGGTTTAAGCTTTAATAGCTTAATTCTCTATAGAACTGCAGCAAAGTGAAGTACTAAGATCCAAGAAAGCAATATACATGATGATTACAACAACATAAATGGAAAAAATTAAAACAATGTTGTAAAACTATGATAATCAAATTTGCTCTCTCTACTTCCCCAAAAAAGAGACATGAGAATGCACCTTTGTCCCATCTTGCAGAAGTGAGGAACAATCTGTATGGAACATTGCATATGATGTCACTTTTTGATGTGTTGGCCAATTTTACTGAACTGTTTCCACCCAACCCATTTTAAAAATTCTTTGTTAAAAGGGATGGTGGAGGAACAAGTCAGAAAATATAAATGTTGCAGTCCAGGGTTGGCTAGGATTGTCTCCTGGTTATTTATGTTTGAGATTGGAATGAAATCAGACTCTCATAGTCTATCTAAAAGTTAACCAAAGATTTACTTAGATAGCTAAAGAATGCAGAGAGGAAGATGAAAATGACCTATGTGTACAAAAAAATATTTATCTCAGCTCTTTTTGTAGTGACAAAGACCTGGAAACTAAAGGATTTTCCTAGGTAGGTTAATGTAATAAAATACTATTGTGCCATAAGAAATTACAAAAGGCATGTTTTCAGAGAAACCTAGGAAGACTTGTGTGAACTGATGTAGAATGAAGTGAGCAGAACCAGAGAACAGTTTTTATACAATAACAACATTGTAATGATAAGCAACTTTGAAAGACTTAACTCTGATCAATGGCATGACTAATCATGATTATGGAGTACTTGTGATGAACTATGCTACTTCTTCTCATGCAGAGATAATGAATTCAAAATACAGAGTGAGATATATTTTTGGACCCAGTGGAAATGTATTTTGCTTAAATATGTATATTTGTTACAAGGGTTTTGTTTTCTCCTTTTTCTCTTTTCAGTGAAAAGTGTAGGCAGGAAAAAGAGAAAAATTCTTGTTAATTGGAAAAGTAAACATACAACATTATAACATGAGAATAAAAATAGAAAAAATTAGAGAAAAGAAATACAGTGAGAGCACTGTGTTGATGTTGAATGCCATTTCACAGCTTCCCTGCCCAATTTGCCTATGGTTTTCCTCAGGTCAAGCCTCAGGGAAGAGTTGTAGTTCCTTATAGCTTTTTGTAATCAGACAAACATGAAATAATTACAACATCTGGACTTTAGTTATTTGGGCCAAATAAGATTCCAAGGTGATTTCAGTACCTTTTAAGGAAAGGTACTAACTAGCTCAGCCCACATTGTGGGGGATGCTGGTAAATTTGCTTCCTAAGATTCCCCATTCCTTGGTACAAGGTCCTAAACACCTTCTAGAGGACCTTCCACGATTTAAATGGCTTTAGGGTTGTTATTGAACAATGCTGACCTCAAGGATGCAAGCAGTCCAACACAGGCAGAAAGAGCAAAAATCAAAGCAAGATGACAGCAAAAACAAAACAGAAGACAAGCAATGTAAGATCCCCCTGTAAGAGGGACCAATCTGGGAGAATGAAACCAGACATCCTAGACTTCATCTTCCCCCTTGGAAGGACCAAATCTTGTACCTCAAGATCTCTATTTATGTGATAGGTGATTCCAGATCTTTTCAATTCAGAGTGGGTCTTCTGATGAATGGAGGTGAACATTAATAGGAACAGTACCACAAACACCAGTGAAGTTAATGACACCTGCTGGATAGTCACTGATTCTTATCATAGGTCAGGGTCATCTGGAATAAGATAACTAAAAGGGTATTACCCTCTTTCATGCAACCTGTTTTTGGGTCCACATGAAGATTTGTCCTAAAGGACTTTTCCCTAGGGAGAAATTACCCAATGACTGCTGACTATTGTACTGGATATAAAGTGGAAAGGTTCTACAAATTCCAGATTTCAATTTAAAAAAGAAAAGGCAGGAAAGAGAGGGAGGAGAGAGACGCAGAGACAGAGAGAGAGATACAGAAAGAGACAGAGACACACAGAGAGAGACAGAGAGGAGAGGGAGATGGAGAAGAGGAAGAGAGGGAGAGGGAGGAGGGGGGAATAAGGAGAAGAGAGAAAAGAGAGGAGAGAGATAAGAGGGAGAGAAACAGAGAGAGAGAGAGAGAGAGAGAGAGAGAGAGAGAGAGAGAGAGAGAGAGAGAATTAGAGTTCACAGTTTCAGAATGAGACCAGAAGATGTCTTCCTTTTAAAATTTTTTCAGCTGATGGACTGATGGAGTCTTACACATTGTGGAATGTTTTTGTCCACATCTCTAGTTCCAGACAAGTCTAAGGGCTCCTGGGGAAGCTTAAGCGCTGCCCTCTGAAGGGCCTCCCCAGTGTGTTGTACCAGAGTCTATGTGGCACAACTTCCCAAAGGCCACACAAAAAGTCCAAAGCAGTTTCTTTAGCACAGCTTCTCTTTTTTTTCTCCAAGACTAAAGAGTCCATTCCATTTTTTCTCACAAATCTCAAAGTAAGTTCCAAAAGACAAAAGTCATTCCATTTAAACTACCAAGATACAATGGTGTTAAAATTTTATATTATAAATTATTCCACCAAATCTTGGAGGGCTTTGGCTTTTGCCTTTTTCTGCTGTGGGAAAACATGAACGCCCAACTTCAGGATACAGTTCTTAGGACCTGGAATATATTCGCTTCATTCTCTGGTTCTTGAAAGGTTGAAGGCAGCTTGCTTTCTAATCCGCCAGTGGCAATGGGATATGCCTGGTGATAAACAGCCACCAGTCAGTGAGTCAAGGAGCATTTATGAAGCATTTATTATGTTCCAGGCACTTAGATCAGTACTGGAGGATACCAAGAAAGGCAAAAACAATTCTTCCTTGCTCACATTCTGGGAGATAATATTTAAGTGACTAAAGTACATACCAGATCCATACATAGTGGATGGAAGGTAATCTCAGAGTGAAGGCAATAGCAGTTGAGAGGGGAAGGACCAGGAAAGGGCTGTTACAGAATACGAGAATTAGGATGTGTCTTACCATCACCCTCAGAGACATGGAGGCCACTCAAGGCTCACCTTCTTCCACATCAGCATAAGACACTTCAAGGAAATAATTCAGTCCAAAATTGCCAACTACATCAATTGTTACAGGCCAGAGGTGACCAGGAGGATGCCAGGATGATCAGGTAGTTAAGGTTTGAGATCGTAGTGAAGTACAACACTCATAGTCCATCCCACTTAATGATTAACATTAACAAAAGGAGGGTTACTCAGTCACAGCAGAGGAAGTAACTGAAAAAGATATGCTGCCAGGACATAGTGTTGATCCAACTAAGCATCACTTCTCTGCTTCTGAGTTACCCAAAGTAGTCTTTAGGACAAGGAATTGGAGCTTTCTATACTCAGGCAACCAGGAAGTAACTTCAACATTTTGAACCTTTAGTTGTTGTTGTTCAGTCATGTCTGACTCTTTATGACCCCATTTGGGGTTTTCTTGGCAAAGATACTGGAATGGTTTGCCACATCCTTCTCTAATACATTTGACAGATGAGGAAACTGAGGCAAACAGGGTTAAGTGATTTGCCCAAGGTCACACAGCTAGTAAGTATCTGAGGCCAGATTTGAACTCAGGAAGATGAGTGTTCCTGACTTCAAACCTGGCACTTTACCCACTGCGCCACCTACCTGCCCTGAATCTTTATTGCCCTGTGCCTATAAGTATTAAGAATAAAGTGGATACCTTTAAAGGAAAAGAACTAGCTCAACCTCTACATAGCAGGAGATGGACATATTCCTTCTATCATCACAGGTGTCATTAAAAAACATATCAAAATAATTTTTGCAGATCTTTTCCATTTTTCTTCTGTTAATTGTCCTTTCATTTTTATGTTTACTTGTCTTTGCTCAGTTGGGTGTATCACTATGTTTTGTTTAAACTGGTATCATCCTTCACTTATTTATGAGATGATCTGACTTTTGATCTTTCATCATCCTCCATAACATTTAAAAATATAGTTGTAGTCTAAATTGGTACTACCTTTGATTGTTATCTCTCCTCACTCAGCTGATATGTCAAGTGCTTGCTGATTAAGGTCTTTTAAGTCTCTTTTTGGTTTTATTATGGCTGTTGATTTATATTGAACAAACTTCTGTAAGAAATTACATAATGGTTGTCAGTCTTTTGTGGCACCTTCAACTTCATTGATAGAGAGTGACAAAAAAAAAAGAAGTCAGAGGATGTTAAGAACCACAACGTTATTATTGTTTGTAAAGTTGAACTTGGCTATTAGTACTCTAAATATGAAATCTTAATCCAGTGAGTGAACAGAGGGAGAACTATATTGCTTTCATTTTGACACTTGCCAGAAATGGAACCAGCAAAGAAGGAAGGTAAAGCTAAAGGTAGCTTACAAGTTCTCCTTGCAGAGGCATATACAGGAATTAAAGGAATTGGCTTTACTGTTTACTCAACTCAATAAGAACTATCTTTTCACAGAACTTTTATTCATTTCAGATTGAAGTATTTATGATAAACATTTGCAAAAAGACCACCATGAAAATGTATTTAATGATCCAACATCTGTTTAAGAGTAAGAGGGAGGTAGGGAAAGTTTATGAAGAACTAAGTAGATACACCAGATAAAATCAGCATATATTTTGATGCTAGATGACTTCAGTGCAAGGGTGGAAATGGGTGAGGATGATGAGAAGCATTAGAAAATATAGATGAGGCAAAAGTAATGAAGGGCCAAAGACTTGTAGGTTACAAGGAAGCCTCTTTTCGATGTATCATGAATACTTTTTTCAAGAAAAGGATTGGTAAGTGCTGGGTACTGAATAATATCATACACAAATGAAATCAATTATAGGAAATGACTCTGCTGACATGGGAGTTATTCCAGAATCAGCCTTTATGTAGTCAGACCATGGATTTGTTAGAACAAAGATCAAAGTTAATAAAAGACTCCCATGCTTTTACCAAAAATTATGCAAGCTCTCTCAAAGGATACAAGAGAAATAACCTTGTTCAAAGAACTTCTGATCTTTAAGATCAACCAAGACCATCTAGTATACCCCCCTCATTTTACAGATGGGGAAACTGAGGACCAGGGAGGTTAAATAGACTTTCTTAAGGTCATGTAGGTATTAAGCGTAAGAGAACTGAGGTACTCTGACTTCTGAGCTAGTGTTCTCTCTACTGGATTTCCCTGCGTCTCCTTCCTTTGAATTGCGAGATTCTCCATATATTCCTTTGGCAGGTGACATTGTACAGATTGCATAAGTCCCTGAATGTTTACAGAACTTCCTAAATAAGGTTTATAATCACTTAAAAGAGGTTGGGTGTGGGTTTTATATGATGCCCCAATAGCTAGGTCCTGTGACCCATTTTAATGCCTTTTATATCTATATTGGCTACTGTCAAGGAATGGAGAATATGCACAATACAATATTATGTGTACTTGTGAACATTCCAAAGGTCTTCGAAAAGTTAGAGATCATCTTCCTCTCTTCCCTTCCTCTCACATAAAATTTTGTTTGCACCTCTCTAATGCATCATTATATATTATAATTATTTATTAATGTGTCATACTCTCCTACTAAACTGTACCCTCCAGGAGGACAGAGACCTTAGCTTATCCAAACTTTGTGTCTTCTTTAGCATCCAGGATGGACACTGCATACAGTAGAGGCTTAATAAATGACTAGTAAATTGAAGTTCAAATCAACCTTAAGAAGAGAAAATAAGGCTATTTTGAAAAAAAAAATAAAGGATGACATTTAATAGGAACAAGTATAGGGGGATTTACATTGGGACAAAAAAACTGAATAACATTAGCATCTGCCCAGAGAGAAGCACTGATAACCAGGCTTAGTCCTCTGAGTTTACCACAAATTGAAAATGAAGTAATGATGTTGTCAGCTCTTAGGAAAATAGCCAAGAGGACTTTGAGATGCATGAAATTAATATGACATTTAATGCCAAAAAATGAATCCTTTCTTCTACTCTAAAATAGTCACAGCCTAATTGAGATATTTGTAGACAGCTTAAATTAGATTATTGTTCTTCTGAAAAGCCTTCAATGGCTCCCTATTACCTACCAAAGCAAGTCTAACCTCTAGCCTGTCTAGGATAGATAGCTAGAGGAACTGGCTGCTGAAAGCCCTCAGGAGGAGGTACCACTGGGGTCATTGTACTGGTATTCAGCACTCTCTAGAATCAGTAGTTAACCCTCCAATCTTCTTCCACATGCTGATCTATGGTTTATCCAAAATTAACTAGAACCATCTTCCATGCCTGCTTTGTGCCTTTCTTGATGTTATTTCTTACAGCTGCAATGTCTTCATCTACCTGCTCTCTCCCAGTCTCTAGAGAGCTGTTGAAATCTCACACATCTTTCAAGATCCACCCAGAATGCAATGCCTTTCACAAAATGTCTTAATTCCTTCATCAAAAATGATAACCTCCTTATGAGATATCTCATAGTAATTTACACAATTATCATGTGATGTTTTATATTAAATTTATTTGTGCATGTATCATGTCTAGTAAGCTTGGAATTATTACCAACTGCGCAATCATGGGCAAGTCACACTGCCTCTGAGTCTTGTTTTTCTGATCTGCAAAATGGGATTAATAGTATCTTCCTTACAGGGTTGAAGGGAAGCTTAAATTTGATAATACACTGTGGTCAAGTAGATTTGGGGTCAGGGAACCTGGATTCTAATTCCAGTTCTGCCACTTACCTGGGTAGCCTTGTCTGTATCATTTAACCCTTGTAGGCCATAGTTTTCTTGTCTAAAAACAAGGACTTGGTTGGATCAGATGACCTCTGAGGACCCTTCTAGCTCTAAATCTATGATCCTATGCTGATATACTGATCTTTATCATTGACCTGACCACTACCCATGCAAAGCACAGTGCTTTATCAATAAATAATAACTGTAAATAATGAATATTTGTTGAATTGAATTATGTCCAGGCCTGGTCACCACACAGTACAAGGAATGTGGATAAAGGGAAAAATGCTTCTCACTGAGAAAAGTGAAATTAGGATCTGTTCTTGGCCCAGTGTTGTTATTTAATGCCTACTATGTACCAGAGATTTTGATGATACAGAGACTAAAATGAAACAGAGACAATCCCTGCTTTGAGAGAGTTTATATTCTACTGGGGACAGATGGAATGAAACATGTACTCAGATGAATACATACAAGATACGTACAAAACAAACACAAAGTAATTTGGAAGTAGGGACACTAACAATTACAGAAATCAGTTAAATATAGTACTTAAACTAAATCTTGAAGGGATTGCTTAAGGGTTCCAAATGGCCTAGGTGGGACAAGCATGATAAGCATGGGGAACAGCCTGGACAAATGCCCTAAAGCAAGAGATTGAATATCATATGCAGCAAGCAGGCCAATTTGAATGCAATATGGAGTGCAGAGGAATGTATAATCAACCTGAAAAGACAGGCTGGAGCCAGATTGTGAGGAATTCTAAACTCCAAACAAATGAATTTGTTTTTCGTTCTAGAGGCAATAGTGAGCGACTGTAGATTCTTGGACAGGGGAGTGACATGATTAGACTTGTGCTTTAGGAAGATCACTTTGCCAGCTGTGAGGAGGAAGGATTGGAGGAGAGAATAGCTAAATTAAAAAAAACAATTAGGATAATATTGCAATAGTGTAGGTGAAAAGTAATAAGAGTCTTACCTAGGGTAGCTGTAGTGTGAATGGAGGGAAAGGGATAGATGGGAGGGAGAGATATGTGCACCTGAATGAAAACCTACCAGCTAATCAAATTTGCAGGTGACACAATAGCAGCTTATTGGAAAGAACATTGAATTGGAGTCAGAAGACGGATTTGAACTCTAGTTCTGCTACTTACTCTACATGTGACCTTGGAAAATCATGACAACTCATATTTACATACATTATTTCATGTGATCCTCACAATAGCCCTGTGAAGTCGGCAGTGCAAATATGGTTATCTACATTTTATAGATAAAGAAATTGAGACTTGTGACTTATACAGTCACATGACTTATACAGAGAAATTGAGAGGTTGTAACTTATACAGTCACATGGTCAGTAAGTGCTAGTCACAGCTGAACAGCATGGTACTGGTTTAAAAAAAAGTATGTATAGATATACATGCACACATACACACACACACATATTTATATGCAAAGTCAGTGAAATAGACTAGTTAAGCAAGACCCCAAAGCAACCTAAAGCAGTAGTCCCGTGCTTAATTGAACACAAATTATTAGAGGAAACAGTTTTTTATTTGATAAAAACTACTGAGAAAACTGAAAGGAAGTTAGGTAAAAATTATCTAGACCAGCCCCCTATACCAAATGCTACAATATGTTCAAATGGATAGGTGACAAATAAAAAGACCAAATCAGCTAAGAGAAAAGAAATAACTGATTACTTCAATAATAAAGAACTGGATAAAATAAATCTATAACATTTCTATACAATAATGTATAGAAGAAAATAATTGAAATATAAATCTCACTCATAATAATTATGAAATGCATAAAATATCTGGGAGCAACCTACCAAGGTACACTCAAAATACATAAATACAATTACAAATCACTCCTTGAAAAATTAGTTGGGGGGATTTAAATAACTCTTTTCTCATGGTTGGTTCAAGCCAATATAATGAAAATGACTGACAATAAGTAAATTAGTTTATATATAATATATACACACAATGTACACATAAAAATGTGTATATTGTATGTTTTTATATGTATATGAATATATAAATATATATCACACTTTCAACAGGGTACGTTATAGGACTTGACAACATTCATTTGGAGAACTGTAATGTCTAGAATCTCAAAGGAAATGATGAAAATAAATAGAAATAAAAAGGGGAATAGCCTTTTCAGTCCACAAATTATAGTTTAAGCAGTCATCATCACAATTATTTGGTACTAGTTAAATACACTGTTAGTAAAATTTAATTTATTTAATCATTCTGGAAGCAATTTGGAATTATGCATAAAAGTGACTAAAATGTTCATACCCAAAGATCTACTCAAGAACTAAAAGCAAAAATAGATACCAGTCGCTTGTCAAAGGATTAACACAATTGTGGTACATATCAATCATGAAATATGACAGTCATAAGAAATGATAATCAAGTAGATTTCAGAGTATCATGAAAGATATTATGAACTAATGCAGAGTTAAGTAAGCAGAACCAGGAAATCATATACCCAAAGAACACAACAATGTAAATGGAAAGGTCAATAAAACAAAACTGAATGCTGCATAATTATAAATAATCAGATTAAAACTGAGAAAATGTACCTCCTTCCCTTTATTAGAGTTGAAGAACACTGTCAAAGTGAAATCTTAATTACACTGTTACACAACTGGGCTTATAAAACAGTTTTCTCTTTGTTATGAGAGATGGCTCACTGGGCAGTGAAGTGGAGAGGTATATGTTCAAAAATAAATGTGCTACAGCAACAAATAATTTTTAAAAGAAGAGGTCATGAATTAAGAAAAATGTATTTGTACTAAGTATCTCTGATAAAAAGTCTCATATCTAAGACACACAAACAATTACAAATATATGATACCTCCATGGATAAGTGGTCAAAAGTTATGAAGAAGAAGAAGAAGACAAATAAACTTTCAGAAGAAGAAACACAAAAATAAGCAACCACTTAAAGGCTCTGATCAACCATCTTGACTCCGGAAAATTGATATAAAGCATGCTTTCCACATCTTAGCAGAGTGGTGATGAACTAATATATTTTCATACATGGTCGATATGTGAATTTGTTTTGCTTGACTATACTTACCTGTTATAGGGAACTATAGACCAATAACACTAACAGGAAATACTTTTACTAAGGTGAGGGAAGGGCTTTAACATTTTGGGGGGGGGGATTGGATTGATTTAGGAAGACAAGGGGAAGATAGTGATAGGATTGCCAAAACAAACAAACAAAAAATGAGAGAGAGAGAGAGTGAGAGAGAGAGAGCGAGAGAGAGAGAGAGAGAGAGAGAGAGAGAGAGAGAGAGAGAGAGAGAGAGCGAGAGAGAGAGAGAGAGAGAGAAAGGAGGGGAGGGGAGAAGAGAGGAAATAAAGAAAAAAGCATTAAGCAGAACGAATTCATAAGGGGACCATGATGAGCAGGGAAGTGCTGGTATTACCATATTACATTTAATCTAGACTTCTTAAAAAACAAATCGTAGATAATAGAGATTCACAGTTTCATAGCCAAGCCTCCTTTTCTGTTTTTTTGGTTGGTGTTCATCAATTTCACAAGAAAAGAAACATTTAAATCTGTAAAATATAACGTTAATAACCACATTTTCAAAATCTCTAAGTCACTAATAGTAAAAGAAATACAAACTAAAACAACTTTGAGGCTGTACTTTGTGGTAGGCCATGGTCAGACCTATACATGCTACAAGGGGTGAAGTAGGACAAGAGGAGAACAGATTTCAAGGCGGAAGTCTCTAGGCTACATAACTTTTTGGACAGATAAGACTATAAGTCACTGGCAATGGAAGGAAGCTAATAGATGGTAGCCCCTTTCCACATAGGCAGCTAAAATATTAAGACTTCTTGGTTTCATGTGTTACATAAAGATTTTCACTGGTGACATGGTCCCAGGCATTCCCCTAACCCTATAAGAAATCAAAACTAAGGCAACTTCCTGCTTTCTCAGATCTGTACTCCATACCACCCAAGGGGGTAGTTAGGTGGCACAGTAGATATATTTCCAGTCCTGGAGTCAAGAAGAACTAAGTTCATATCTATTCTCAGATAGTTAACTAGCTTTGTAACCCTGGACAAGTTATTTAATCTTTGCCTTAGGTTCTTCATCTGCAAGATAGGGAGAATACTAGCACCTATATTCCAAAGTTGTTATGAGGATCAAATGAGATATTTATAAAGCACCTAGCATAATGCCTAGCATGTAGTAGATGCAGTATAAATACTACTGATGATGATGATGATGATGAAGAAGAAAAAGAAAGACAAGAGAAGGTCTTGGTATTCAATTGAACCAGAATTTTCAACTGTATCCTTGCTCTTCATTCAACAAGTGCCTCCTCATAAGCTAAATAAAAACATTCCTTTATAACTTCTTTTGGTGTTGTGCCTCAATCATCTGGGCCAAAGGCGTCAAACACGCAGCCCACAAACCAGTGCAACTCATAAGCTGCTGAGTATAGCCAAACCAGATGAAATGTAATTGTGAAATATTTAACAAAATAATAAAACCACAATTAGACATAGATAATATTACATTTTAAAAATCAATAATGTCAGTATTTGACCCATAAAGATTCTTAGGTACAGATTAATGACCCATTTCTATATGAGTTTGACACCATTGATTTGGGTTATCCAAGTACTGGTCTTAAGATGACTTTCTGAACTTCTTAGCATATATCTCAAATCCTGCAAATTGGCAAATGAAGAGACTATGAGAAGACAGGCACACTCCAACTAATCTGAAAAACACTTTGGAATTATAGAAGAAAAGTATTTTTTGTTTTGTTTTGTTTTTGGAGACTACTCTTCCTATCTCATCCAGGGTGAAACCACAGCAGTCACTCACTAGCCCAATCCCACTGGGGATTGGTTCAGAATCTTTAACCTGCTCTGTTTTTCCAACCTGGGGCCAATTTGCTCCTCTCAAGTAGTTTGGTAGCTCTCTTTAACTTCCAGGGGCTCACAACATCGGTATCAATCATACTTAGTGCAGACACCCCATCAGCTTTAGCTCTACTTCAACAAAAGTCATTCATTATCCTCAATCTTTCCAGGTAAGGACCACAGGCATGTACCACTATTTCTGACAAAAGTCACTAAATTTTGACACAGTAATTCCACTAATGGGCATATATTCCAAGGAGGTAAATGACAGAATGAAAGATTCCTTAGATAATAAAAGTCAAAAGCAGAATTTTTTGGTGATAGCAAAAAAAACTGTAAAATAGGCTCTCATTGATTCAGGTTTTACTGAACAAAATTTGTCCTCTAAAGACGATCTTATACATGACAAGACAATCAGATGAAGAGACAAATATGAAAGATTTGGAGAAACAAAGATTATGAATCGATGCATCGTGAGAAAAGCAGAACAAAGAAAAAAACATGTACAACAACAATACTGTAACTGTAGCTGGTGCCTCTGCATCAACTTGATTTTCCAGGAGACAGCATATTTGTGAGATACTTCACTAAACATGAAACTTTTCCTGAGTCTCTAAAACAGGAAGAGGATAGTAGAAACTGACCTGCTTCAAGATCATTCCAGGGCAGAACGCTGTCACTCTATGTACTTTGTGGTGCCCTCTTGTTCTGATGTTGTGGTTCGGATTTCTGGGGGAGAAAAGAGGAGCAGAGCAGCCAGTGGAATCAAGGATCAATCAGATGGAAAGGGAAATACACAATTGTCAGCTCTGGTCGGAAGATGTAATGGCATGAAGAGGGCTTCTGATCTTGGGAGCAGATATGGCATGGGGGAGTCATCCTCCTGGGAAAGAAAGATCCAAATTGATAACTGTTGTGAATGCCTTTTGGTTAGTTTGAGATAAGGAGTCCACACTCCTTCCACCCATTTCTTTCCTTTCTACAAGTTTTAGGTATATGAGGTCAGGATTCTACTCCTTTGCACTTGAAGACTTGGTGGGAATTGGAAGTATAATATGCTTTCTGCAACTATTTCCTCAACTCCCAATCATATTGGCCAGGCCAGATTTGTATTTACTTAATAATCAAAACACTTTAGTTCTTTCAAAATGATTAATAAATTTTTCATACCTGGTCTACTCTTTTGGTTGATTGAAGGGAGTTGAAGAGAGATGGGGATGGAGGGAGGAAGGGAAGGGGGAGACGGGGCTGGGAGGGGCAGGAAAGAAGGAAGGAATGGAAGGAAAGAATGGAAGGAGGAAGGGAGAGGGGAGATGGGGGAAGGAAGGAAAGAAAGAAGGGAAAGAGGTAGTAAGGAAGGGAGGGAGGAAGAAAAGGAGGGAGAGAGGAAGGAATGAAGGAAAGAGGGAACAAAAGAAAGAAGGAAGGAAAGAAGACAGGGAGGGAAGAAAGAAGGCAGAGAAGGAGAAAACACTGGACATTGTTGCCCTGGATTTGATTTCTATCTCTATTGTGTAGTAGCCACTTTCCCTCTCAGTGCTTGTATTTCCTTATCTATTAAATTGGAAGAATAATACATATATTGCCTCCCTGACAGGGGTTCTATGAAAGAAGCATTTTTTAAACTGAGAAGTCTTATCGAAATGCGAGCTATTATTAGTAGTATTAGAATTGGGAATGCTAAGGAGTATATGATCCTTGTCTTTGATTCCATTTGACAATGAGAATTCGGAACAGCTGTTCTCCAAGCCTGCAGAAGATAAAGCTAGAGGAAATGGGCTGAAATGAAAGGAAGAAAGATTTCAGTTGGACACAAGGCAAAACACTTGGGGCTATCATGGGGACAAAAACATAGCATGGGTAATCTTGGGACAGTGTGGAGAGTGTATGGGGGAGGACTCCCAGAAGAACTTCTTTAACCATGTGTTTGATGGAGTATAGATATTTCCCTATTTCAAAGTTAGAGGGTTCTAATTCAAGGAATCTGTGTCTCTGTCTTAGCCATATTGTTATTCCATAAAAACTACATCCAGATAATAGGAGCCACATATAACTCAGGATCAAAGGGTCCAAACCCTAAAACTTAGATGACTTAAACTCTTATAAAAGTATTTTTTAAAAGTTAAGAGAGTTTTAGCAGTCCCAAGCTATATGGCTAATTATATTTGTTCTTTCTGTAGTTCTGTGGAAGGAAGGAAAGAAAGAAGGGAAGGAGGTAGTAAGGAAGGAAATGAGGAAGAAAGGGAGCTAGAGAAAATGGAAGGAAGGAAGGAAAGAAGAAAGGTTCCCCTAACCTTTATCTAGACTCCAAGACAAAGATTCTAGACTGAGACAAAGGATTGAGGAGACTTTCCAGAAAGTAGAGAAAGCAAAAAAAAAAAAATTTTTTTTTTAAGTAACCTTCTTAGTTTTCTAGACATGTTTAGTTTCCTGCTAGGTGACACATTGGATAGGGCAATGGGCCTGGAGTCAGGAAGACTCATCTTCCTGAGTTCAAATATGGCCTCAGACACTTATTAACTGGGCCACCCTGGGCAAGTCACTTAACTCTGTGTGCCTCAATTTCCTCATCTGTGAAATGAACTGGAGAAGGAAATGACAAACCACTCTGGTATCTTTGCCAAGAAAACCTCAAATGAGGTCAAGAAGAGTGTATGTAAGGTGAATTTTAGTGTAACTAAGGTGGATTTTAGTGTGTGTAAAGTGAATTTTTGCTATTATCTCTCAGAGTTCAGTTTCCCAGGATGCATAGCCATAGCAATCAACAGTTCTCAAATATTAGATATGAGCTCTCACAGTTATGGTTCAAAAGATCTCTACCATGCCTGCACATAGTTATATAATGGTAAATACCATAAACATCCACTGTGGCTGCGCAGTGAGATACAGGGATGAGGTGATGTAAACCTGTGAGGTCATTGATGGCAATATGCCTTCTTTGTCTGTTGGCCTACAAAACCGGTGGTCACTAGATACTAAATAGGGAACTCTTAGGGTTGAATGCACAAATGCTACGTGTGCCTCAACTGGCCCCATTGAGGCTTGGGAGGAACTTTAGAGTTGAACATACAAACTGGAATGCTATGCATTACTTGATTGGCCCCCATCAAGGCTTGGGGGGAATCTGTGTTTGCCCCAACTGGCCCCTGTTGAGGCTTGAGGGAATTTAGGGCAAGCACAAGTTGTGCCTGTCTTGATTTACCCCATCAAGAAGTAAGGATAGTTGCCCCCCCCCCCCTTCTCACCGGCCCCTGTGGGAAGGGTGATTAGGGAATGCTGTAGGAGTTGTGCTCTCATTATCAGCAATCCTCTTCTGAGAAAACTAGACTAGAATAAAGTAAGGTTATTAACCCTTCTTACTGTCTTTCCTGTCTGACCAAATCAAGAGTGAACTTGTGCTAGCAGCCCTCCTGTGTGCTGTGTTTTATCTGTCTTACAAAGAGTTGGACATGGCTGAAAAAAGGCTGAACAACAACAAACTGCCAAGCAATAGTGATCTTGTTCAAGGGCAGCTTGGTCTCCTGCCTCAGAAGAAAGGTAGAGGTGGTTTAAAGACTAGCTCTCCACTCTCTGGGTTATCAAGGAAAACCAAGTACTTCAGAAAGGAAAGAAGGGTCGTAGTGTAAATAAAAGAAAACAATCTGAAGAGCTAAAGAGTGATCTGGATCTGAGACAGAAGGTTGGATAATGGAAGAATGTGACACAGAGGAGAAAGGGAACAAGAATGGTTACTGAACATCTGAGGCTCTTCCTAAAGAGAAAAATAGGTGACAGTCATATTGTCCCAGGGGCAGCAGGGAGTGATTGAAGGTCCTTAAGCCAGGGAATAGCATGATCAGATTTACATTTTAAGAATAATAATTTGGTTGCTGTAGGGAAGATGGATTGAAGCAGGGGAGGAGGCTGGAAGCAGAGAGATCAAGAAGGAACCTATTGCCACAGTCCAGGACAGAGGTGATAGCAACAACAGCTAGTATTTATATATCACTTTAAGGCTTGTAAAGCCCTATTCAAATATTATTTCATTTGATCTTCACAACAACCTGGGGAGATAGGTGCTATTATTACCCCTGTTTTACAGATGAGGAAACTGAGACTGATAGAAGTTAAGTGACTTGCCCAGGGTCACCCAGCTAGCGTCTGAAGTCAGATTTGAACCTCCTGTGTCCAGGTCCAGAACTCTATTCACTGTGCCACCTAGAAGACTGGGGCAGTCACCTTATGAAGAGAAAAAAAAGTACATCTGTAAGAGACATTGTGGAAATAGAGTTGATGAGCCTTGGCATCTGATGGAATATGGGTAGTAAGGGAAAGGGAAGAGTCAAAGCTGATTCCAAGATTGTGACCCTCAATAACTGAAGGGCAGTTTGGAGGGGAGATGTATTTGGGAGGAAATAGAATGAGTTCCATTTGGGGCATGTTGAGTTTTAGATATGTTTGGGACATGTAGGTGGATTTGTGTAATAGGTAGATGATAGTGCAAGATTGGAACTCAGGAAGGAAATTAGAGCTAGATACATAGATTTAATCTCTAGGTGCCACCAAAAAGAGATAAACCAAGAGAAAGAAGAAACAAAGAAGCATAGTTAGTGACTCCCAACTTCAGCATACTGAAGCAGCTCCATGCCAACCTTAAAGCAACTATATACAGGTCTGCTACCTTTCTTGGGCATGGGTTATCCAGGTCATGGTGGAGAACCTCAGGACACATCAAACCTGATGACTACTCTCCACTTCTAATGATTCATGTGGGTACAAGTAATGCTGCCAGAAGAGATTTTGAAAGCATTGCTAAAGATTATGAAATTTGGTGAAGAAACTGAAGACTTCAGGGACAAAGGTGGTGTTTTCTTTACTGTAGCCAATCAAAAGCAAAGGTTTTTAAAAGAGAAAAACACCTTCGAGAAGTGAATGCTGACTAAGAAGATGATACCTGACAGTGAAATTTGGTTTTCTGGGTCATGGCTTAATATAAAAAAAAATGATAAGCTCTTGGCCAAAAAAGATGCACTTAACAAGTGCTGGTTAAAAAAAATTAAAGTAAGAAAAATTATTTGCCTGGAATCTTGAAAATCCAATAAAAAAATTTTTAAATTAAAAAAACAAAGGGGTACTGGTAAAGAAAAATTTCCTTTTATGGAAAACTACCCAGTTAAATTTTAGAAAGCGTTGCTATAATATCAGAAAAAAGAAATAGGGTGAAGGTGTCTAGAAATTCACAGAGAAAATAAATCAAAAATAGGAGCCAGCATTAAAGCTTTAGATGACTCTACATAAAAGCAAAAGGTGTTGTTAACAAATGTAGAACTCCTAATTTAAGAAGGGGAATTTATCCACATGAATACCACTGAAATTTATGATTGATTTTCCAAACTCCACTTTCATTTCCTCTTTCTTTCTAGTTTGGCTATCATAGACAAGACTATTGACTCCATGGTACTATTATGATACCATATTTTCTGTTTCTGATTCTTTTGATCTTTGCCCAAATGTGCTCTCAATTTCCAATTTCTGGATTTTTTTTTACCTAAATATATCTTTTTAACCTATGAGGCCTCTCTGTCCTTCCTTAGCCGTACTTCTTTACCTCTTCTGTTCCATTTAAATAAGGTATACCCTTCCAGAGCCATAGTCTCATCAATGGTCCCATCCTTTTCTTTTCCCCACCAGGTGGTGATCATATGTAGCCACTGACATTCTGGAAACATGGTTCTTGTCCTTCTATCTCTAAGAGGACCAAAATGACATCACCATGATAAACTCAAGGTTTCAATGTGTCCAACTGTGGCTGATCAGACCAATATGAGCTCGGAATGCTCTACCACAGATTGAGCATAGATAGTTCGTGTGAACATTTGGGGTGGATACTCCAAATATGCTCATCCTACATTGACTTTGTGCTGTCTCAATTCTGCTTTGCTCACAAAGCACAGCACCCTTTCCAATGTGGGCACATCATGCTGAGCGGTCCTGTGCCAGTGTCTCCGATGTCCCACAATCAAATCCAAAGTTCTTGAGAGAGACCTTGAAAGTGTCCTTATATCGCTTTTTCTGACCACCATGTGATTGCATGCCCCATGCGAGTTCTCCATAAAATAGTCTTTTTGGCAAGTGTACATTTTTCATTCCAACGACATGGCCAGCCCATCCGAGTTATACTCTCTGAAGTATAGTTTGAATGCTTGGCAGTTCAGCTTGACCTTATCCTGTCAGGTGATCCTCAGAATCTTCCTTATACAGTTCAAATGGAAGCCATTTAGTTTCCTGGCATGGCACTGCTAGACTGTCCATGTTTCACAGGCAAACAACAATAAGGTCAGCACAACAGCTTCAGTTGGTAGTCTCAGTCTATTACCTCTTCTCTCCCAAACTTTTCTTCAGAGCCTCCCAAACACTGAACTAGCTCTGGCAATGCGTGCACCAACCTCATTGTCAACGTGTACATCCCTAGAAAGTACACTACCAAGGTAACTTATCCACAGCATTCAAAACTTCTCCATTTGTTGTAACCAATGGTTCCACGTATTGATGGTGTGGCGGTGACTGATGGAGCAGCTGTGTTTTCTTGATGTTAATTATCAGGCCAAAATTAGCACAGGGTGCAGAGAATTGATCCATACTTTGTTACATCTCAGCTTCAGAGGCTGCATTGAGTGCACAATCATCTGCAAACAGAAAATCATGCACCAACACTCCCTCTGCTTTGGTCTTGACTTGTAGTCTTTTCAAATTGAAGAATTTACCATCAGTACTGTAGTTGACTTTGATGTCTTGTTCATCCTCACTGAAAGCATTTGACAACATGGCTGAAAATATGATAAAAAGCATGAGAGCAAGGACACAGCCCTATTTCACTCCACTGGTGAATGGGAAAGCATGAGAGCACTGTCCACTATTCAGAACTCGGGCAAACATGCCATCATGACATTGACGTACATTATTGATGAACTTCTCTGGGCAACCAAATTTTGACATAATTTTCCATAAGCCCTCATGACTAACAGTGTCAAAGGCCTTGGTCAGATCTACAAACATTGTGTATAGACCTCTGTTCTGTTCCTGGCATTTCTCCTGGAGTTGTTGGGCAGCAAACATCATATCGACTGTTCCTTGGCCCTTTCTGAAGCTACACTGGCTTTCAGGTATATGACTATCTTCCAGGTGAAGGATCAGCTGATTAAGGAGGACTCTAGCAAGAGTTTTGCCAGCAATGACTAAGAGAGAGAGATCCCCCTGTGATTGTTGTAGGACAATATATTCCCTTTATTCTTATAGAGATGGACAATGGAGGCATCCTTGAACTCCTGAGGGATAACCTCCTCTTGCCATATAACCTGGAAAATTTCAGTCAGCTTTTGTATGAGCAGTGGTCCCCTTACCTTGTAAATCTCAGCTGGAATAGAGTCAGCACCAGGTGCTTTGCCACATGAAAAGAGTCTAATGGCCCTCAAAACCTCTTCCTCAGTTGGAAGTTCAGCTAAGGAGGGACTGAGGTAAACGGTCAATGACCTCAGCATTGATTGATGATGGTCTGTTGAGAACACTATGGAAGTGTTCACCCCATCTCTCTAGGATCATGTCCTTATCACTAATCAATGTGGCTCCATCAGCAATGAGTAGTTGTGATGTACCATAGGTTTTTGGTCCATAAATAGCTTTCAGGGAATCATAAAAGTGCTTTGGATTGTTACTATCAGCATGAAACTGAATTTCATCTGCCTTCTTACTTAGCCAGGAATCCTGCATCTCTCTAAGCTTTGCTTATACTTTGCTTTTGATGGAATTAAATGTTGCCTTCTTAGAATGAACTATCCTGCTGGTAAATCCTATGGAGTTCTAGTTTTTCATTTAGCAACTTCTGAATTTCCTCATCATTTTCATCAAACCAGTTTTGGTGTTTGCAAGTATTCTGCCCAAGATGAGCAAATGCAGTGCTGTACACTAAATCCCTGAAAGCTGCCCACTCCTGTTCTGTTCCACTATTGCCAACTGTGTGTTTGGCTCACCTTTCCCTCCAATTTAGCAACAAACCAGGTGGTGATCATGTGTAGCCACTGACACTCTAGAAACAGAGTGACTGATATATATGGGCCAAATATCCCCATCTTTCAAAGTTCACATGACCATCCTCTGGTCTATGGAGGTAGTGGTATGGAAGAACTCAATCTTCCTCCCTACAAACACAATTCTCTTGACTACAACTAGACTGGTTTGTTGGAATCTCATCATGAAATACTCAATTCTGAATTGAATTCCTTTAAAATAACTAGGCCTACTAGAAACATTTTTTAACATGTGAAGAAGAGAAGGAATTTCCAAAAGAAACATAGTCAAGCAAGGAAGTTTTAAAAGTAATGTGTAGAACTTGTTATACACTTTTTAACAAGCAAGCAATACAAAATGATGATTAATGGTTTCATAGAAATATACTTTTGTGTTCTGTCATATGCATGGGACTTATTTTGGAGGTGTTTAACTTGTTGTCCCAAGAGTGTGGTTATTTGGTTTTTTAATTTAATTTTTAATTTTAGTTTCAAATTCTCTTCCTTTCTCCACCTCCTCTCCAACCATTGAGAAGGCAAGAAATATAATACTCATTATACATATGAAGTCACAGAAAACATATTTCCCTATTAGCCATGTTTCAAAAGGGAAAAAAGCCAGAAAAATAATGAAAGAGAGATAAAATATGCTTCAGTTTGTACTCTGAGTCCATCAGCTCTATTTCTGTAAGTGGTTAGCATGTTTAATCATGAATTCATTGGAACTGTGGTGAAACATATTGATTAGAGTTATTAATCTTCACAGTTGATCATCCTTGCTGTATCACTGTCACTGTGTACATTATCTTACTGGTTTTGCTCACTTCACTTTGCATGAGTTCATTTAAGTCTTTCCAGGTTTAGCATTCCACCTCATTCATATACCATAACTTGTGACATTCCTTAATGGATGGGCATTCTCTCAGTTTCTAAATCTTTGCCACCATGAAAAGAACTGCTATAAATATTTTTGTGTGATAGATAGATAGATAGATAGATAGATAGATAGATAGATAGATAGATAGGTAGGTAGATAGATAGACAGATAGATAGATGCTTTTCCTTTTTTGGTCTCTTTGGGGTATAGACATAGTAGCAGTATTGCTGAATCAAAGGGTACACACAGTTTTATAGCCCTTTGGGCATGAGTCAACATTTTTCTTCAGAATGGTTGGACTAGTTCACAGCTCCACCAATATCAGCATACTGTTTTCTTTTCACATCCCCTCCAACACTTGCCATTTTCTTTTTCTGACATCTTGGCCAATCTGATGGGTATCAGGTGATACTTCAGAGTTGATTTAATTTGCATCTTTCTAATTATTGGTGATTTAAAGTATTTTTATATGACTATTGATAGCCTTGATTTATTCCTCTGAAAACTGTTTATATCCTTTGGAAGTTTTTTGATTGACGAATGGCTCTTATTTATGTAAATTTGGCTCAGTTCCCTACATATTTGAGAAATGAAACCTTATCAAGAAACTAGTAAATCCCCACCCCAATTTCCTGCTTTTCTTCATATTTTGGTTGCATTGGTTTTGTCTGTGCAAAATCTTTTAAACTTTAGGTAATCAAAATTGTCCATTTTAACTTCCTCTTTATCTCTTATTTAGTCATGAACTTTCCCCCTACCTCTAGACCTGACAGGTAATGTTTTACGTGCTTCCTTGAATTGCTTATGAGGTAGCACCTTTTTAAGCTAAATCATGTACCCATTTTTAGTTTATCTGGTTATATCTATGCCTAGTTTCTGCCAGAATTTTTTCCAGTTTCTCCAGTAGTTTTTGTCAAATAGTGAGTTCCTGCCCTAATTGCTGGGATTTGGGGGTTTATTAACCACAAGGTTATGAGGTTTATTTGCTTCTCTATGTTGTGTATATTGTATACCTAATCTATCAGGTAATCAAACACTCTATTTCTTATCCAATACCAAAGTGTTTAATGGGGCAGCTAGGTGGCAGGGTGGATAGAGTGGTGGGCCTGAAGTCAAGAAGACTTGAGTTCAAATGTGTCCTCAGACACTTATTAACTGTGTCATCCTGAGCAAGTCATTTAACTCTGTTTGCCTCAGTTTCCTCATCTGTAAAATGAGTTGGAGAAGGAAATGACAAACCACTCTAATATCTTTGCTAAGAAAAACCCAAATGGGGTCATGAAGAATTGTACATGACTGAATGACAACAACTGAACTGTTTGAAGGATTAAAGTGTTTTGTAATTGTGTTCATATAGTTCCTGGGTTTGTCTTGACAATTGGACTCCTAAGTATTTTATATTGTCTGCAGTTATTTTAAATGAAATTTCTCTTTCAATCTCTTCCTGCTGGATTTGTTGATAATATATAAAAATACTGATCATTCATGTGGGTTTATTTTATATCTTACAACTTTGCATCTCCTTCAATTCATTTTTTAATTGATTCGTTAGGATTCAACAAGCATAGTATCATATCATCTGCAAAGAATGATAATTTTGTTCCATATTATCTACTCTAATTCCTTCAATTTTCTTTTTCCTCTATGATTGTTATAGGCAGCGTTTATAGTACAATTTTGAATAATATTATTGATATTAATTATTAGTGTTTAAAATTAATTTATTAATAATGCAAATAATATTTGTTAACTATTATAACAAATAATACAAATTACAAAGGTACAAATATGAAAATTACTAATAATACTAAAAATCAATAATTAATTACTTATTAATAATAGCATTAGGAAGGCTTCTAGTTTATCACTATTACAAATAATGTTTGCTGATGGTTTTAGATAGATACCACTCATCATTTTAAGGAAAGCTTCATTTATTCCTATGCTTTCTAGTATTTTTAATAGGAATGAGTGTTGTATTTTGTCAAAGCTTTTTCTGAATTTATTGAAATAATCACATGATTTTTGTTGTTTTTATTACTGATGTGGTCAATGCTGTTAACATTATTCCTAATAATGGACCATCCTTGCATTCTTGGTATATATAGAGCAAAGCCATAGTATATTATTGCTGTGATATATGACTGTAATCTCCTTACTTGTATTTCACTTAAGATTTTTGTATCAATATTTGTAAAGGAAATTGCTGTGTAGTTTTCTTTCACTTGTCCCCCCCACCCCCGGTTTAGGCACCAAAACCATATTTGTGTTTTTTGTATTTGTGAGGAATTTTGTAGGATTCCTTCTTTACCTATTTTTTCTAATTTTTAAGGAATTATTTTATTTAGTGAGCTTTTGAACCTCCTTTTCCAATTGACTAATTCTGCTTTTTAAAGCATTCTTCTCCTCATTGGATTTTTGATCCTCTTTTGCCATTTGGGTTAGTCTATTTTTAAAGATATTATTTTCTTAAGCATTTTTGGGGGGTCTCCTTTAGCAGACTGTTGATTTGCTTTTTGTGATTTTCTTGCATCACTCTCATTTCTCTTCCCAATTTTTCCTCCACCTCTTTCACTTGATTTTCAAAATCCTTTTTGAGCTCTTCATGGCCTAAGACCATTGCATATTTATTTTGGAGGTTTGGGATACAAAAGTCCTTGACTTTTATGTCTTCCTCTTATGGTATGCATTGTTCTTCCTCATCCAAAAGAATGGAAGAAAATACCCGTTCACCAAGAAAGTAACCTTCTATAGTCTTATTTTTTTCCTTGTTTTGGGCATTTTCCCATCCAGTTACTTAACTTTTGAGTCCTTTGTCAAGTGGAGGGTATACTGTGAGGACCTATAAGTTTTCAGTTCCTCCAAGGTGGCACAATCAAGCGTTCACTCCCTCCTGGCCTATGCTATGGACTGGGAGCAACCACAAGCACTCTTCTGCTCAGGATCTGCCAGTAGGATTTCCTGTTCAGAGCTTCCCCCAGCCAGTGCTCCTCCTCACTCCAGAACTGCCACTCAGGGCTGAGATCCATATCAGCAGCTCAATTTCTCAAGGGTCTTTAGGCCAAGGGCTCCAAAAATGGATGATGCTGCCACCTGGGGCCGGATCTAGGGCCTGCTCCCTTTTCACCCTGTGAACTTTCTCACTGACCTTTGAAGCTGTCTTTGGCATTTGTGCATTGAGAAATCTGGGAACTGCAGCTGCTGCCCATGATTCCATGCCCTGAAGCCTTCTCTGGTCCTGTCCACGCTGTGTGGGAGGCCAGGGCTGGGCTGCACCCTGTGGGCTGTGCTCCACTCCAAGATTGGTGTGATAGACCTTTCCTGTCAGCCTTCCAGGCTGCCTTGGGCTGCAAATGTCTCTCACTCTGTCGTTTCGTTACTTCTGCTGCTCTAGAATTTGTTTAGAGTCATTTGTTACAGGCATTTTACGAGCTATGGGAGGAGAGCTACAGCAGGTCCATCTTTCTACTCTGCCATCTTGGCCCCACCCTCTTTACCTATTTTTTCAAACACTTTTGAAGTTAGTTTTTCTTTAAACGTTTGACAGAATTTACTTTTAAATATACCAGGTCCTGAGTCTTGTTTTATTTTTTCCCTTTAGGGAGTTCAATTTCTTTTTCTAAGAAAGGAGTATTTAAGTTTTCTATTTCCTCTTGTGTTAATCTGAGCAATTTATATTTTTGTAATTATTTGCCTATTTCATTTAGATTGCCAGTTTTGCTTGGTTTATAGTTGGGCAAAATAACTCACAATAATTGCTTTTACTTCTTTTTCATTGATTATTTATTCACTCTTTTCATTTTTATTCTGGAAATTTGGTTTTCTTATTTCTTTTTTTAAAATCAAATTAGCCAATGGTTTATCTATTTGTTTCATCAAACCATCTCCTAGGTTTTTTATTAATCTTTCCGTTGACTTTCACAATTTCTATTTTGATGTTTAATAGATACTTTAAATTTTTTATTTTTTTAACTTGTATGCCCAATTCATTAATTTGCTCTTTTTCTCTTATTATTGTAAATATTTAGTATTATGTTGGCTACATCTCACAAATTTTGGCATGTTGTCTCATTGTTGTCATTATTTTTAATGAAATTGTTGATTTGTTTTTTATCCCTTCATTCTTTGGGATTAGATTGTTTAGTTTTCAATTAATTTTCAATATGTGTTTCAAAGGGCTTATTGAATGTAATTTTTATTGCATTGTGGTCAGAAGGATGCATTTAGCAATTTTGCTTTTCTACATTTGTTATCAGCTTTTAAATGCCCTAATATAAGGACAATTTTTGTGAAAGTGTCATTTACAGATAAGAAAAAGGAATGCTCCTTTCTATTTCCATTCAGTGTTCTCCAGAGGTCTATCATATCTAACTTTTCCAAAATTCTATTCATCTCCTTAACTTCCTTCTTGTTTATTTCACGAAATTATAGGTTAGAATTATATTGGTCTGAGAGGGACAAACTGAAGTCTTTCACTAGTATAGTTTTAATATCCATTTCCTCCTATAATTAATTTAATTTTTCCTTCAAAAATTTGTATGCTATGCCATTAAGTGCATATATCTGTAGCATTCATATTAACTCATTGTCTGTGGTACCTTTTGGTAAAATGTAGTTTCCTTGCTTATCTTTTTAAAATAGGTCTATTTTTGCTTTTGCTTTGTCTGAGATTATGATTGCTACTATTGCCTTTTAAAAATTCAGCTGAAATATAATAGATTCTACTCTGACCCTTATTTTACCTTGAGTCTATCTTTCTGTTTCAAGTGTGTCAGTTATAAATAACATATTATTGGGTTTTAGTTGCTAATCCATTCCACTTTCCTCTTCTGTTTTATGCGTAAGTTCATCCCATTCTCATACACACATACACACACACACACACACACACACACAGCTGTGTATTTCCCTCCATTCTATTCTCTTATAGTCATCCTGATGACTATCTGGTCACTGGACCCAGATGGCTCAGGAGGAGAAAATGAGGCTGGTGACCTTGCACAGCCCTCCCTCACTCAAAACAAAGTCAAGTGCAAGTCATGTCATCATTTCTCTGATGTCATGGTCTTCTTCAAAAACAAAAAATGAACACAGACAGATAGATTTATCCTTCCCATTTTTACTCTATCCCCTCCTCAAAAGTTTATTTTGCTTCTGACCACCGTCTCCTTCAATCTATCCTCTTTCTTATTCCCTTTTTCCCTTTTTCTTAATCCCTTCCCCTTTTACTTCCTTGTTGGATAAGACAAATTTTTGTACCCAACAGTGTTTGTGTATGGATGTGTGTGTATCCACACACATATGGATATGTATGTGCATATGAATGTATACCTTGTATGTATATGTGCATTTGTGTTTATATATGTATGTGTATGTATTGTGTATGTACGTATATGTGTATATATGTATGCATGTATATTCTTCCCTCCTAGAACCAGTTCAGATAAGAGGAAGATTCAAGCATTGACTTCTTCTCCTCCCATTTCCCCCTTCATTGTATAAGTTCTTATTTGTGTGACTCTTTTATATGAAATGTTTCCCCATTCTTCTTCTTCTTCTTCTCTTTCCCTTCTTCCAGGGTATCACTCTATGTCACCTTTCCTTTCTTCTTTTAAGATCATAATAGATTCACACCTGTGCCCTCTAATTAGACTCCTGATTGTACTGGGGATGATAAAGTTCTTAGAGATTACATGTATTATCTTCCCATTTGGGAATGAAAGTTGTTTAACTTCGTTTAGACCCTTGTGATTTCTCACTCATGTTTACCTTTCTATGCTTCTTTTTATTTTTGAGTCTGAATGTAAAATTTTCTTTTCAGCTCTGATCTCTTCATCAGTAATACTTGAAAATCTTCAATTTTATTAAATGTTCATTTTCTTCCCTGTAGAGTTGTCCACAGTTTTGCTAGATAGGCTATTCTTGTAGTAATCAGAACTTTTTTGTCTTTCAGGAGATTATATTCCAAGCTCTCAGCTCCTTTATGGTGGTAGCCACTAAATCTTGTGTATGATCCTGACTGTGGATACACAGTATGCAAATTCTTTCCTTCTGGCTGCTTGCAGTATCTTTTCTTTGAGTGGGTAACTCTGGATTCTGGCTACAATATTCCTGGAAGTTTTTATTTTAATATTTCCCTTCTGGTTCTAAGACAGCTATAATATTGTTCCTCTATAATTTCTTGAAATATGATGTCAAAAGTCTTCTTTTTGTTCATAGCTTTCAGGGAGGTTATTAACTTTTAGTCTTTCCTCAACCTATTTTCTAGGTCAATTGTTCTCCCTATGAGACATTTCACATCTTCTTTTGTCAGTCTTTTGACTTGCTTTTTTCTTCTTGATGTCTAGTGTCTGATTAGCTTCTACTTGACCAATTCCAATTTTTAAGGAGTCATTTTCTTCAGCATTTTTGTGCCTCTTTTACCAAACTGCTAATTCTATTTTCACATTCTTGCATAGCTCTTATTTCTTTACCCAAGTTTTTATCTACTCATATAATTTGATGTTTAAAATCTTTTTCTTTGTGCTTTTTGAGTTTTCTTTAACTTTTCTAGGAATTCTTACTGAGCTTGTGTTCACTCTGTATGTTTCTTTGAGACTTTGACTATAGATATTTTCAAGTCATTGTCTTCTTTTGAGTTTCTGTTTTGTACTTCCCTGTTACCACAGTAGCTTTTTATAATTAGTTTCTTTTTTTGTTATTTGCTTGTTTTTCTAGTCTCCTTTTTGATTTTGGACTTTATGTTAGACTGCTCATTCCTGGGAAAGATGTCTGGTCTAAGTTTCTGTCTTTTATATTCTTCTGTTGCTTTCACAGCTTGGTCAGTGAGCCTTTAAGTTGCAGCGTGGAAATCTTATGAGCAGCCTATTCATTGAGCTTCTGCTGTGCATTTTAGTCCTTACAAAGGTAGGGACCCTGCTCATTCACAACTACCACTACTCCTATCTACTTCGAATTGTGAACTACTGGACTTGTAATTGGCAAAAGAGCTGCTAGATGTCACTTGATCCTGCACTCAGTGTTAGTATCTTTGGGA
The DNA here is from genome assembly GCF_028372415.1 of Notamacropus eugenii. NCBI lineage: Eukaryota > Metazoa > Chordata > Mammalia > Diprotodontia > Macropodidae > Notamacropus > Notamacropus eugenii. The sequence goes on along the minus strand of NC_092872.1, from coordinate 423,638,010 downwards.
TCTATTTATCCCCCGGCTTTCAGACCCCTTAGTCTCCCTGGGTGTTGGACTGCCTCTCCTGCACTGTACTCCTGGCCAGCCTCTACCCCAGTGTCCACAGACTCTCTTTGTCTTCCTAAGCTTCCCTGGGCTGGAAAAATGACTTGCTATGATTTTTTTTCTTGACTTCTTCTGCTCAGAATTATCTTTGGAACATTTTCTGTGGTCATTGTAAAAGAGCTTCGGGGATAGCTTTTGGCAGTTGCGATCTCCACTCTTCCATTTTGACTCTGCCTTCAAGGATGCATATTTGTGAATGTTGATTTACCCAATCAAAAATCAGATCTCAAGACCCCACTTTTGGCAAACTCTGCATCTTCCTTGAACTTACTTATATATTACCTTAGTCCCAGATACATGACTTTAACATAATGGAATTAACTCTCCACAGAACCAGACATACTTGGATAAGGCTGTATGTCTAGGTAGAAATTTATTTGAAAAAACACCTGGTCATTTGTGTTGTAGCAGCCAAAACCTCAAATTCATTTGTAAGGTTATAGTAAGAGAGGCATTATTGTCCAGGACCAGAAAGGCCATAGTGCCCTCATACTTTGCCTGAGTCAGACTACTTCTGAAGTTTTGTTATATTATATTAATATATGTTACATCTGGAGTACATATTTATAAGACCACGTTTTAAGAAGAACTTTGGTAATGGGAGAGCATTCAGAAGAGGGCAATCAGGCCAGTGAGTGGCTTGTATATCATATCATAAAGCTTTATTTGAAGGAACTGAGGATGTTTAGCCTCAAGAAGAGAAGACTTAGTGGATGTATGATGACTTTTTTCCCAGAATTTGAAGGGCTGCCCTGGTTACCCATGGATTAAAGTTACTCTGCTTGGCACCAGTAGGCAGAACAAAGAACAGTGGGTAAAAGTTGTAAAGAAGCAGATTTAGGTTTGATATATGGAAAAACTTCCTGAAAATCAGAGCTACTTCAAAAGGGAGTGGGAGGGACTATGCAGGTTCCACCTCTTTAGAGGTCTGCAAACCAAAATCTAGCACATAATAAGCATTTAATAAATACATGTTGATGTGATTTAAATTGATAGTCACTTATTAGAGAGGTTGTAGGGGGACTATTGTTCAGTTATCATTTGGATTAAATGCCTCTGAGGCCCCTTGCAACTAGTGAGCTTCATTGATTTTCTGATTCTGGTTGCCTCCGAATTCTGCATCACATTATCTTTTTCCTCAAGAGTTCACAACAAAAGGTTAATAGTCTCTTTGGCCTGTTTGCTTAAATTTTTCTTCTTATTCCCTGACCAGATCACTCTGTGTTTAATTTGTCAGAACTGATTGTGGGTGCCAAGAGCTAGAACACAGAATCTTAGTGTTGAAAGGTACCTCAGTGGACAAGTATTTTTGCATTTACTCCAGCAAAGATTCCTTCTACAACATCCTACACAAGTTGATAATATGATCCAGATTCAACTTGAAGAATTTAATTCATATCCACCTGCAGTCTATTTTACTTTCTAATTTTTTGGATTTTTTTTTTCTTTGAATGGAGCTGAAATGTGCCTCTCTCTAACATCCATCAGTTGCTCCTAGGTGTGCCCTCTAGGGTCAAGTCAAATAAATTAGTCTATCAAATGGTATTTGAAAGCAGCAGGTGGTGATGGTTGTTGTAGTAGTAGTAGCAGTAGCAGTAGTAGTAGTAGTAGTAGTAGCAGTAGTAGTAGTAGTAGTAGCAGTAGCAGTAGTAGTAGTAGTAGTAGCAGTAGTAGTAGTAGTAGTAGCAGTAGTAATTGTTGTTTATGCCAAAGGGCAATGTGAGAGAATTGGGAGAGTTCAAGCATTTCTAGTCCTGGATATTATATCTCTTTTAATAAAGGCTTCTTCTAATCCCTACATTGTTGAGAGGATAAAGAAAGATAATGTATGCAAAGAAATATATAATGCTTAAAGTATTTTATGTATGTATATATGCATATATAATAAAATATTATACAAATTATTTTTTCAGCATGACAAACCTTAAAAATACAGGAAGGACACAATCATCCATTCACTCAATAAGCATTTATTAAGTGCCTACTATGTTCAAAGCACAATGCTGGACCCTAGGGGAAGTACAAGGTTTAGAAAGAACGCTGTTGTCTATTCTCAAGGAGTTTATAGCTTAATGGAGGATATGGCATCATAATACAAAACGTTACATGGAAACTTCATTAAGGTTAGAAAGCCAAGTGCTATGTACTATCATGACCACTCCTCCATCTCCTAAACCTTTTCTTCTCCAGAATAAACAACCCTGGTTCCTTGGGCCAGTACCTATATGGCACGTTTCTGGTCCCCTTGATGTCCTGGAGGTCTGCTTCTGGACACATTTCTATTTGTCAACATCCTTAGTACAAAGTGGTATCATGGACTGAATATATACTATTTCAAATGGAGTCTGATCAAGACAGAGGACTTTAGGATGATCAGCTCCCTTCTGAACACCATATCTGTCTTTTTGTTTTACCTTTCCCCTACAAATTTATTAATTTATGTTTTCAGTTTTCAACAATCACTTCCAGAAGTTCCAAATTTTCTCCCTCTTCCCTCCCCAAGATGGCATGCAATCTTATATGTGTTCTACCTACACAAACATTCCTACTAAACACTTTCACATTAGTCATTGAGCACCATATCTCTTTAAAGACACAAAACCATATTAGCTTACTTTAGCTGCCACATCACACTGTTGACTCATGCTTTACTAACTGCTACAAATCTGAGAGTAAAATATACATGATGCCTGCAAACACCACATACATTATAATCCCACTCAGTGCTTGGATTTCCTTCCCCCTTGTCACCCCTTTAAGGATCAGTCTCATTCTGTTCCACGCCTTCCTTGTTTTTGTTTACTCTGCTTCCTTGCCTTTCCAGAATCACACAGCTGAGGCTGTCTAACCCCCATAGCCAACACTGACTCAGAAATATTGGAAGAACAAATGAGCAGGGGCTCAAAGCCAAAAGTTATGGAACTTGCAAAATCAGCCTATCCACAGAAAGATCCAATCTCCTTCTCTTAATGACTCCTTAGTGCCTTGGTTCCTTGGTTCCTTGGTCCCCATTTCTTAGCCTCCTTTCCTGGATATCCCCGACTGGAAAATCCTACATGATTCTCTGGCTTCCTTCTCTAGTTCAATCTCCTTATTTTGACAACAGAATAAACTCTTCCTCCTTCTAACTGGCAGCATCCTCTCCAAGCAATTCCTTGGTGGCCTTCCATGGCCTTGTCCCCACCCACCCACAAAAAACAGCAGTAAATCCCACTGCCTAACTCATTTCTTCTTCTCCAATCCAGCTCTGCTTTTGATACCCATACATGATGTTCCCCCAGTTTTCACAGGCAAATTTAGTCATCATGATTTTAAACAAATCCTGAAGTTATGACTAGTTCTACCCCAGGTTTTTTCTGAATGCTGATTCACAAAGCACTCTCACTCCCCCAATTCTCTCACCTTGTCTTGTGGCATAATAATAATGATACTGATAATAATAACGAGAAGAAGACACCCATTTCCATTAACACCCAATAGGTGTCTCCCAGCTTGAATAAGCACCTGAATGACGTGACTCCTGCTCAGAATTTTCCATAGAGTCTTTAGAACTGCTCCCCTTCTCTTTGGACTTGTGCTTCACACTTTTTTTTTTTTGAAGCATGCAAATCACCCTAGGTGGTTTCTCAAAGTCCTTCCAAAAAAGAGATGGGAATCAGTCAATCATCAAGCATTTATTAAACCTACTATATGCCAGGCAATGAGGATATAAATTCATAAGTGAGACAGTTTCTGCTCTCTGACGTTCAATTGGGAAAAAAAAGAAAATATTATCAATTTCGTTGTTATTTCCATTGCAGTAGGAACGTCCTTGGTTGAACTTGGTAAATGAGAAGGGTGGGGCAGAGAGGAAGACATCTGACTGGTATGATGGGTCAAGAACACCAACCTCACAAGCAGATCCAGAGGAAGGTGAATCCTGGGCTAAGTAGGAAACTCCCTCTCCCTGTTGCTAATGCCTACCTGCTCTGTCATGTGCCCCATCATCCCAAGGGGAGAAATAAGAATTTATATAGTACTTACTATGTGCCAGGGACTGAGCTAAATGCTTTACAAATATTTTCTCATTTAATCCTCACAACAACCTTGGGAGGCAGGTGCAAAATTATCCTCATTTTTACAGTTGAGGAAACTGAGGCAGACAGAAGACAAGTGACTTGCTCACTATACACAGCTAGTAAGTATCTGAGACTGAATTTGAACTCAGTTTTTCCTGACTCCATCCCCAGTGTTCTACCCAATGCACCACCAGCTACCTCATTTCTCAAGTCTGCACCACAGCAGAATTTCATTCTAGATTTGCTCTTCTGTTGAACTTGTTTCCTTATTTGGGACTACCCTTGGAGCTTTGCATGAAGAAACACAGTTCTTGTCCTAATGAACCCCAGGTTACAACTGATACTATCATTGCAAGTTTATGACTTTGTCACTGGAATGATGGGCAGAGACTGGAGGAAGGAAACAATGGTAGCAGGAAGAGCTGGTTTTTCATACAGCAGGGATACCAGAAGGATGGGGATGAGAATCAACATGGTTCTGAATTGTTTGGGACCAGTGTTGTCCCTCCTTCAAGTCTCCACTCGCATCTTTGTCAATGCAGGAGCTCAAAGGAAGCTGACCTGAGGGACAGCACAGACAGAAGTAAGAACGGCGGTAATTATGACAATGGCAGCAACTCCATCCAAGTCAAAGGCCTCCATGACATAAGTGACTTGCGAGGACCCTTGGGGATCTGGAGAAAGGACTGGAAGATTCTGTCTCCCACTGGGATGTGCTTCAGTCCTCTGGATTTCTTTGGAATTCTCCATCATGCCCCTCACATTCAGGTGGCTACCTTCTTCTACTGTCAACTTCCTTTTGTTGTCTTCCCCCATTAGACTGTAAGTTCCTTGAAGTCAGGGACTGTCTTTTTTTTAATATTTGTGTCTCCAGTGCTTAGTACAGTGTTTTGAACACAGTAGGTGCTTAATACGTGTTGAATAACTGATTAATTGATTACATCAATACCTAGCTTCTATACACAGTAGAAAACTTGAATATGTTATTATCCAATTAAGGCACCCCAAAAATATGCAGAAAGGAATCCAGAAAACAAAGTATATTAGAAATTTTAGTTTACCTTAATTAGTAACTAAAAATAAAAGTAAAGAATATAAGGCGATTCAAAGAGTCAATACAGAGCAAATGCAAAAAAACCAATTCAACATCAATCTAAAAAATAAAAGCTTTACTAAACCTTGAGAAATAAAGAAATCAGAGGTAAGAAGAATACCTAAAGGAGCATGTAGAAAATGTTTAGACATTGATATGCTCATAAGAAGTCCAACGCAACGAAAACACAAATTAGATCAAAGGTGAATCAGAAATTTATACTATTAATATACATTATATATGCTGTTAATATAATATAATTCACATTATGAATAACAATACAGTTAAATCAAGGAGAGTGAATGAAATTCTAGTCTCTGTGCAAAACTAGAAAGTGATGGGGCTTAATAAGGTCCCTAATTATTGGCTCAGCCATCTCACAGAGTCACATGAATTACTAGCAAAGGACTTTAGCAATTTTCTTTCAAATGTAAAGCTGATCTCACCTTTCTTAATAGCAGACATCACGCAGTTTTTACCAAGGGATGAGACCACCATTGACTCTCCCATATATGGACCAATTATGCTTTATATAAAGCCTTCACAGCTTGTTTTACAAAAAAATCTATAAACACTTATAACCTCAATCAACAAACTGTACTGGAACCGAATCATTATCATAGATTGAACTGTTGTTCACAATTGCTTCCACATAACACCAATCCATAAAAACTTTAAAAAAACATTTTAAATAGATGTCACTATGCCAAATACTCATAATAAACAAGCTCCAAAGAGCAAAATGATGTTGGAGAAGTTCAAAATAATATGTGGGGACAGAATGAAATACTACTCATCCCTGTTGTCCTGTCTGCCATTGGACTTTTACTAAAGATGCTTGCAGTAACCCCACAAAGGATATTTACATCCTAATACTTTCATTCAACTATGAAAAGCAACAATTTCATATATCTATGCAATGGACAATGGATCATTGAACAGTAAGAAATAATAGCAAGATAGCAACTTGTCCTTGGTATGTTTCTGTCTAAATTCCATCAAAAAATAGGAAAATTAATTAATAATAGTGATGATAGTCTGCAGGACATTAAATATAAAAGAATAATCCTTAGGCCATGTCTATCTGAACCCTACCAAAAATGTGAGAATGAAATGAAAGTAATAATATATAATAACAATTGTCATCTATCTAGCACTTTAAGGTTATCATACTTGAGATAATAAAGATCAGAGCCAGGAGCATGCTGGTAAATATTTAACAATTGTTTGGTAAAAAAAAAAAAAAATTATGTAGGATACACTTCTTAAGTTTAATTTGCATTGTTAACATTTTCTCTCTCATTCTCTTAAATCTAGATTATCAACAAAATGATAATTCAAATCCTATGCACCACATTTGAATATTTAACAATGGGTTCTAAGGATCTCCAGCTCACTCCCAGGCTAGACCAGCTTTCTTCCTCTCTTCCCATGCTCCCCACCTTTTTAGCCCAGGTGACTTAACCAAGAAAATGTATATGCAAGAAGGAAATTTCTGTAGGCCCTAGTCCGTGTCAACATTTCTATATCACTTGAAGGTTTGCACAGTTCATGTCAACATTTCTATATCACTTGAAGGTTTGCACAGTTCATTCCTCACAACCACCTGTGAGACAGATAGCAGGAGTATCTGTCTGCTACAGACAGATAGCAGGAGTATCCTGCTATCCCCATTTAGAGATGAGGAAACTGAGTCATAGAGAGGTGAGGGTGCTAGCCCAAGGTCATAGAGATAAGGAGTATCAGAGCTAGCTCTTGAACCCAGTTCTCCTGACTCTAGAGTCCCAGGCTCTTTCCTCTTCACCATGCTCTCCTGCTCCAGAAACGTTTCACTTTTGATACCCTGCTTTGTTGGTTCAGGTGGGTCCTCCAGTAGCATTCTGCTGGCTTCCTCTGCCAAAAGACCTCCAGCTGGGTGGCCCTGGACTCCACTTATCACTGTTGTCCCCTGAGGCTCCCTCCCGCTAGAGGTCCAGTAATCAGAGAAGTCACCGGTGTCCAATGTCCCCTAATCATCTTCCTGAAGCCAGAGTCCCACCCTTAGCCTTTCTTCTACCAGAGAGTTCAATGTCTTCCAAAGGGATGTGGGGAAGGCTTCAGGCCCAGAGTGGAGTTCTGATGGAACATCTTCATAGCAGCTTTGCTCTGATCTCCCTGGGTGGGCTGCTCAGCCTTTAGAAGCCATGCATCAAACCAGCGACAAAACTGGAACTAGAACCTGATTTTCCTTACTCTTGGTTTAGGATTCCTTCCACTCCTCACTCCCGCTCCCCTGACCCTTTCTTCAAGAGTTGCCCTTAACTCCTTATGTCACCTTGAACAAGTCATTTTTCCTCTTGGTCTCAGTTTCCTTCTCTGTGAGACAAGGCTGTTAAGTGATCATAGCTTCCATTTGGGCACAAAGTGGTCTGCCTTCATTACCTTTCTTTCCAGAAGGATGGTGTTCAGTAGGGAGAATTTCAGACACTGATATAGCAATTAGAGTCCCTTGCTATGTGTATTCTATTGGCTTCCTTCTTTCTCTTCCAGTTGCTGGGTCCCCAGATCTAGTGGCTAGGATCCCCCAGTGCAGGAGTCCCAAAGCCCCAGGCCTCTGGTCTAAGCCATTGCCTGAATTTACCCTCCCCTAGGGATGGTTCTTCCAGTAGACTCCATCTCTGCATATTTTTCCTAAGCAGATGTTTTTTAAAAATCTCTAGGACAGAAACAGGCCTTTCCAACCATCCCACTGAACATTTTATCAACCCACACACACGGCTCCAGCTGGAATCTCTGTGATGGTAGCAACTCAGAAAGGAAGCTCCCTTTGACTGGTTTAGCACCCTTAGCCAATGGCCTGGGCAAACACTCCACTTGAATCAGCATCTTAAATTCCTAGATCCTAGGCCGTCCTCTGTCTGAATTCACTCTCTCACCCCCACCCCCACTCCAACATTGCCGGAAAAAGAGCTTGCCCTGGAACTGGGACATTCATGAGGCTTTGAAATATTTCTGCAGCATTCCACAGTGGAAAAGGCCGGGAAGGAAAGACCGGGTTATATAGCCTGCCTCTGACATTTCTTAGCTGGGTGATCATGGACAAGTCACTTAACTTCCCTGGGCCTTGGCTTCTTCATCTGTGAAATGAAGAAGCTGAGCGAGATGGCCTATGAAGTTCCTTCAAGCCTTTGAGGTCCTTTGATCTCCCTGAACCTGTTTCCTCATTTATAAAGTGAGTTTAGTAATAGAACCTATTTCAACGGTTGTTTTGAGGATCAAGCAAGGGAGTGCATGTAAAATGCTCGTGTGAAAAAGCTCTGTGTAAGAGCTCTATGATGGTCAGCTATCCTGAAACTGTGATTGTGACTGCCTGATCCTGCAGGCTGGCCCTGCCACAGATGGAGGCATGCCACAGCCAGATTGAGACCTCCAGCTGGTTGGATAAGGGCCCATTAATTGACTTTAAAAAAAAAAACTTTTTAAATTTAAAAATTAATAAAGGTCTACTTGAATTTAGATAAAAGTCCAGTTACTATGGATCTAGAAAAAGAACAATTGATAAAGAACAATGATAAAGGATAGAAAGATAAAAAATAATCTGAAATAATTTTAATCAAGCCCTGACTTGTTCGTAGGCTCTTGGAATCATCAGTCTAACGTAGGATGATAAATTTAGAACTAAAAAGGATCTCACAGGCCATCTCATCCAACCCTCTTATTTTACAGATGAGGAAACTGAGGTCTGGAGAGACTTGACAAAAATCACATAAGTAATTTAATTTAATAAGTGGTAGAGATGGGATTCAAACTCAGGTGTCAAACTCCAAATCAATTAACAAAAATTTATTGAGTACTTGCTTATAATAGGAGACATGGACTTGGGGGCTGGGGCATGCAAACACTGGCATCTGCTGTCTTGCTCTCATTTCTATGGGCTTAAGTTACCGTTAAGGGCAACTAGATGGCACAGTAGATAGAATGCTGGGCCTGGAGTAGGAATACCTGAATTCAAACGTGACTTCAAAAACTTACTAGCTGAGTGACCCTGAGGAAGTCACTTAACTGTTATCTGCCTCAGTTTCCTCAATTGTAAAATGGGGATAGTAATAACACCTACTTCCTCAGGTTGTTGTGAGGAACACGTGAGATAGTATTTGTAATGTGTTTAGCTCAGTACCTTGGCACATAGTAGGTGCTTAATAAATACTTGTTCCCTCCTCAACCCCCCAACTCCCCACCCTCCTTAAGATTTGCACTGTGCTTTTTGTCACAAGGACTCTGCAGAGCAGATAGTGGACATGTTACTAAACCCATATTAAAGGTCAGGAACCTGAGGTCCAGAGAGGTTAAGTGATGTGCACAAAGTCACACAACGAGCGAATGTCAGAGTCAATACTACCAAAGTCATTCCATTTCCACAGAACCATAGGCTGGGATTCTGGTGCCCAGAAAAGAGTTGTAGGAAGGGGAAGAGAAATGACAGAGGATGACCTTCCTGGGCAATGCAGGGAAGAGGAGAAGGTGGAGGTCCAGAGGGGAAAGTCCCCATGCCACTGTAACCTCACCAGGCAATCCCCATGAAGCAGGGTTGGGGAAGGAGAAGAGGCACCAAAGATAGTTTGTTCTGCTCAAGTATAGTCCCACAGGTTAACCCTCTAGAGGAGATGGGGGAGGAGGGCAGAGCAGGAGAGAGACAGAAGCCCTGTGGTGCAGTCATATCAGGTAACCTCACAGAGAAGGTGAAGGGGAGAGAGGAGGCAAGGAGCAGGGTTCAGTTCATCCCCCATGGGTCCAGTCGTGCTGGACAACCCCCTTGGAAGAAGGGATAGAAGCAGGAGGTAGTAGGTATGGGGTGGGGAGAGGGACAAACACTCACAATGGAAGGTTGGTCCCAGGAGAGGAGCAATATCCTCGCAGAGCAGGTACATGCTACTCCAGCATGTAGTTATAGGATTCGGAGAGGCATGGTAATGGGGTGAGAGACAGGCCTGACTCTGGTGGCACCTCATGGTTCAGGGTCCACAGAGGTCTAGGTAGGAGAGGTTGGGGAGGAAGAGGAAATACTCCTCTCCCCCACCCTGTCCTCATTGGTAATTGGAGGAAAAGTTCTGCTCTCCCCACTCTAGGTCTTTCCACAACATGGATGTTCTATGTGGGAAAAATAAGTCATAAAACATATCAAATTAAATAACTATTAGAGGCAGTAAATGCTAGGTCAAAACAATGATCTAGACAATATGTTGGGAGAAATCCCAACAATTAGAGCAGTCAAAAAGTGTGAATGTTTCATCAGGTAGTGAGTTCCCCATCATGCAGGTCTTAAAGCCACATGATCATTTGTTAGGCATATTGTAGAAGAAATTCCTCTTCAGGTATACTTTGAAGTATATGGCCTCTGGGGTCCATTTTTAACTCTAAAATGCTAGGAATTTATTTTATAGGAGTTCAAAGGAGGGAAGGAGGAAGGGGTTACTGGAGGCTGGCATGGTCAGAGAGGCTTCATGGTCACATGCTCCAAAGCAGTGCATCAGGAATGAGGACTGAGAAAAGGCCATTGGACTTAGCAATGAGGAGGTCATTGGTGGATCCCAAGAGCGTAGTTTCAGAAGGGTGGTATCAGATTGTCAGACTGTGGAGACAGGGTAATGGAGGGTAATGGTCTGGAAATGGAGCCAGGACGGTTCCTGTGTGAGAAGTCTGCCTGAAAGAAAGGGAAGACAAAAAGGGAGGTTCTTTTCAAAATGGGGAGAAATGGGCTTGTTTGTAGGCAATGGGAAAGGGGCCACTAAAGAGAGAGAGACTAAAGATGGTAGACACTGAGGATAATGGAAGCGGGGTGGGGCAGGGTGTCCTAGGCCAGACAGGAAAAGCTTCAGTCCCTGAACAAATATTTATCGAATGGTTACTATGTGGAAAGACTGTGGGGGTATGGGCTGCTGGCTTCAGGCGCCTGGCCACTGGTCCCCAGAAGGGTTTCAGTTTTCTTCCCTGGGAATTGACCTTCATGGCACACAATGCTTCCTTTCAGGACTCATATGGGCTTTGCTGAATCATTTCAGGCTCTCATTGTACCTGGGCTGGGCTGGGCCACATCTGGAGCCAGAGGGAAGGTGAGGACATGCCCTCTTGTTTCTGCACTTTACATTCTCTCCCTTGGTAATCTCATCCACTTCCATGGTTTCCACTGTCACCTCCACAGCAAAATCTCTCAAATCTGGAGGTGGACAGTGTGGCTGCGGTGCCTTTTCGCTTTAGATCAATGATTCTGATGCAGCCCTGCCTGGCTTTTCTCTCAGTCCTCAACATAACTAAAATCAAATTCATTATTTCCTTACCCCAAACTTCTCCTCTGAACTTGTTCATTGCTCTCAGTGGTATCATCATTTCCTAGGTACCCAGGTTCATAATTTTGTCTTAAACATTCAATCAATGACCACTTCCCTCCTTTTTCTTTCTCACTGTCTTTTTACATCCATTCCTTCTATTTTGTTCCCTTGTCACTAGTTCAAAGTTCTTATCACCTTAGACCTGAATCACTGCCTGCTGATCCTCCCTTCTCCACTATCTCTTCCTTCCTGCATACAGTGCCAGATGCATCTTCTTAACCAAGTCTTTTCTTATGTCAACTCCCTATGCAAAAACCTTCAATAGACCCCTGCTGCCTATGGAATAAAATCCAAATCACTTATCCTGGTATGGAAGGCTATCCACAAACAGCCTGAAAACATTTGATCTACTTCATGAAGTAGTGAATTCCCTGTTACTGGATATCTTCAAGCAGACCCTGGATAACAACTGTTCAGGAAAATTACATAGAGAATTCAGAGTTTAGGACTTAGCGGTATTTCTTTTCCCAGGGCACATAGGATCATAAATTTGCCAAAAGGTACCTTAGAGATCAGCTCATTTAACCCTTTCATTTTACAAATGAGGAAACTGAAGTCCAGAAATGTTAAATTATTTGCCCAAGGTAGAAAGAAGCAAAGACAAGAATTCAAGTCAGATACTACCATCTAATATTCTTTCCTGACTAAATCTCCCAACCATTTTGCCTAATTCTGCCTAGAGTACTCATTCACTCAGTTATTTCTAGGACCAGAGATATAGAGCTAGAAGAGGCAATCAAGTAAAAACCCCTCATTTTGTATGTAAGATATTCATGTGTCCATGTAAACTATATTTGTCCATGTAAACTATATTATATAACATGAGTTATCTAAATTTTTCATGTGAGTCTCTTAGGAGTCATGCGGAGCCATGATCAGAAATCTGGACTACATCTGAGAAAAGGAGAGCCTTGGGTAGCACTTGTATCATCACTGGCACATTAGCTGAGGAAGGTAGATAGAGAAGTAGGAAGGCACCTGGAGCAACACAAGATTGAGTGGTCTCTCTGGTCCCTGAGGGGTTATACTGGACTAGAATTATAACTTCTGCTTCTCTAAATGTTATTGATCTAGGAGTATGATTTTGGTTCAGAACAAAGGTCACATTCATGGTTGCTCTTAAAGATAGAGGGTTGCCCCTACCTTATACCCATTGTCTTGGTCCCTTCCCATCAAACACTAATTAAATAAAAGACCATCGCAAATAGTGAAGAGCAAGTAAACCCATTTATCCAAGCAAATAGTAAATATAAATTGGAATTCTGCAGATTAGAATATATCAGAAAACACACGAGTCAAGGTGCTCTTTGCTAGGAGTAAGAAGAAATCTCAGCTCAAACTAAAAGAGAACCCCAAGGGGGAAAACTCTCAAGTCTCTAAAGAAGCAAGGTGGAAATCAGGAACATGTTAAGGAACTGATTCCCCTTAAACATATGCAGCTTCCAGAGTCTTTTTCTCTCCTCATAAAGAATGATGGGAGCCACAGGTGTCCCTCTCCAGAGCAGTTCTGAACCAACTCAGCCATTTTTTCTCGATCACAGTGTCACATCAGCATTCCTTCTCTATCAATTAGGGATCATGTTAGAAGTCTTGTCTCCTTGCACAGATTCAGCAGAATGTGAAATGCCTCAGGTATAGTTGAAAACTCAGTTACATACAGATGAGGAAACCAAGGCTGAGAAAGGTTGAGTGATGATTAGGCTCATACAACTACTATCTGTTATTGTGTTCATCCTTCGTTGCCGAAGAAGACCACGCCATCAGAGAAATGATGACATGACTTGCACTTGACTTTGTTTTGAGTGAGGGAGGGCTGTGCAGGTCACCAGCCTCACTTCTCCTCCAGAGCCATCTGAGTCCAGTGATCAGATATTCATTAGGATGACTGGAGATGACCTAGGATGCACTGGGAGACCTTGGCCCCTTTAGGCTCAGGTCTATGCAGGTACTCATTTAGGATGGGGCAATGCTCATTCATTGACTAGGCCTGTTTAAGAAGTAACCAGGGCATGGCCCCTTGAATGAAGCAAAGAAAAGAAAGACATCAGGCTGGGAGGGAAACAGCAACAGTTACTACCGAAAATCACTCTAAAGCTAGGAGGGTCCAGAAGAGCCCTTAGGCAGGGGGCAGGGACCCCATGGTATGTGGGCTTCACAATGCAGTAGGTTTAAGGTTCAGGGAAAGAAGGAAAAGGGAAAGGAAGGGAAGGGAAGGGGAGAGGAGGGGAGGGAAACTAGCCAGATGGCTCTAGAGAAGTGAGGCTGGTGACCTGCACAGCCCTCACTCAAAACAAAGTCAAGTGCAAGTCATGTCATCATTTCTCTGATGGCATGGTCTTCTTCAGCAACAAAGGAAGAGCACAACCCTGTGAGTAGATTCAGCTCCTCCTCTCCTGTCTATCTCCCCCTCCCCTTCCTTCTCCTCTCCAAAGGAAGGTAAACTATCTAGGGTAGGATTCGAACTTAGATCTTCTTTACAGCACTTTATCCACAACATCACCTAGCTTCTATTCATTCATTCTATAAACATCTTTTAGGTATCTACCATGTGCTAGGTACTGGGAAAGATACAGAATTTAGGTAAGGGTAGTCCTGCCCTCATGAAACTCAATCTAGTAAGAGAATGAAACCCAAACATTCTAACACATAATAAAATATGCTAAGTGCATTAGCAAGCTACGCAACAAAGTGCATGGGTTAGATTGTGACCAATAGAAGGAGCAGGGAAGATTTCACGGAGGAGGTGGCATTTGATGGGGGCTTTAAAAGGTGAACAGGATTTCAAAGTAAAAGAAGAGGAGAAGGCCATTCCCAGAACAGGAAACAAAGGCATGAGCAAAGGCATGGAAACAGGAAATTTCAGGGCTTGTTGGATGGCAGCGAATAGTCTGGTTGGAGTGTAGAGTAGAAAGGTGGGCTGCTGCTGGATTGTGTGTAGTCTTGAATACAGGGAATCAGTAAAAGAGTTTGGATTGTACTTGGGAAGCAATAGGGCACCACTGAAGGCTTTTGAAGCTGAGGAGTGACATGATGAGATCTATGCGTGAAGAAGATTGTTGTTGTTCAGTCAATTATCAGTTCTTTCTGACTCTTCATGATCCCATTTGGGGTTATCTTAGCAGACACTGGAGTGGTTTGCCATTTCCTTTTCCAGGGCATTTTATAGATAAGGAGACTGAGGCAAACAGGGTTAAGTGACTTGTCCAAGGTCACACAACTAGTAAGTGTTTGAGGCCAGATTTGCTTTTGGGAAGATGAGTCTTCCTGACTCCAGGTCCTGACTCCTGACTCTCTATCCTCTGTGCCACCTAGCTGCTCATAAAGATTATTCTAACATAAAGGCTGGATTGGAGGTGAGAGAGCGTGAATGGGAGACTTGGAAGAATACTCTCTTGGAATGGTCCATGAAAGTGGTGATGAGGCCTTTTTTAGAGCAGTGGCAGTAGAAACAGAGCCATTCTATGAAGGGGAAAGAGGTCCTATTACAACTATCCTACCAAGGCTTTCATTGTCTCTCTTCTGGCTCCATCATATCCCTTCTGCCGTGTGCCCCACATTTCTCCTCAGCTCTCAGCAAGAGATGTCCAATAATTTCTTTTGCTGTTTATCTTGATAATGGGAATGCAGTTCTCTTTGAATCCATAGTTTCTTCTAAAACTCAACCCAAGTGCCTTCTACTCAAACCCATCCCCGATTTCTGGTGCTCTCCCAAACTACTTCGTGTTTATTTTCCATATATTTTCTATGTGCCTTTATATAAATAGGTTGTCTCTCTCTTTCAAAATGTAAACTGCTTTCTTTGTATCGTCAGCATTTGATACAGTTCCTGATACATAGTAGGCATTTAATAAATGCTCATTGATTGGGTATGGAATTACCCAAATACTCTGCTAGAAGTCTCCACCACTAGTGTCCCAGAGCAACTATAGCGCAGATCACACTCCCCCAGAGTTAGGGGGAATGCTACCAGAATGGCTTTGTCTGGGCCAGGGGTCTTCCTAGACTCTCCTCCCCCTCTAGCTCAGCCCTCTTCCCTAGTGCCTTTCAATTTCTACGCACCCCTTTAATCACACCTCCAGAATCTCTGCCTCATAGTTAATAAACTCCCCTTCATCCAAGCTGTCTTCTTGTCCCTCTTTAGAAGATACTGCATTCTTGGTTTCCCTTTCCTGGGCTTGTTGCCCTTAGGCCTGGAGAAGGGGCAAGCCCTATGTCTTAATTTACTGACACTTAAAGATCTTCTCTCTGCCAGTATCTTTGTAACTTTTCCCTCCTTTTAAATTGACTTTATCCATCTATATCACCAGGCCCAGATTTTTGTTGTCATAATCTTCAGGTTGTTAGATCACCTCCTACTCTCTCAGGGAGTTTGGCATCTTCCTCATAGTCTTCCTTTCACTCCGACCTCTACCCTCATATTAGGGGACTTCAATCTGCATTTTAATGTCCCCTCAAACATTCAGACCTCCCAGTTCACCAGACCCTTCAAATGATACGACCTAAATCTTCACTCTACCTCAGCTAATTGCACTTAGTCAATCAATGAACATTTATTAAGCATTTATTATATGCAACGGATACTTTAGATTTTGCCTTCACCCACAACTGGGCTATTTCTGTGATCTTAAGTTCTGAAATAATTCTCTCTGCTCATAATCTTCATGTTATCACCTTTGATGGGGTGCTTGGGTGCATGTGCTTGGACCCCAATCCTAAAATCACATTTCTCTTTAAAAATCACATTTCTCAAAACACTCTCCGAGGCAGGTTCTCCCCAGCTCAAGGACAGCCCGCCCCAGCAACAACCATTATCTCTCTTCCTGCAACAGTAGCCAGCTGCACCTATATAATCTATTAGTCTGAACCAGCTGTGTACTGGCTAAATTGGCTGTGTAGTGGGTCATAATGACATTTACTACTCACTGACCAATCATGTATCCTAGATTTAGATATATGTATACTCCCTTATGTTTATCTTGTCTAACGACATTGATGAGAGAAGCCTGGTATTCCTTAAATCAGTCCTGACCCCTAGTTGACTTAATGATGTTTCAGGTCTAAAACCACACCTCCATGTAGCCCCGCTTGGGGTATTTCCCAATGAACTCTGGGTAAGATGCCTGCACAGTAGATATTAAAAGTGTATGTTCCTTTAAGAACTAACCACTCCTTAACCACTCCCTAATCCTGCCCTGAATCACCTAATTAGAATGTTTGGCACATGTTTTACTATAGAATATCCTGTATAAACTTTACCTGTACCCCTGTGAGGTTGCAGGTTCCCTAAGAACTTTTACTTGCTGAAAAGCTTAATAAATCTTTACCTTGACCTCAAGAATGCTTGAGTGTACTAATTCGTTCCAGGTGACCTGCCTTGTACTCCAGTCTTTGAGGGGGTCTTACCCACCCCCCCCTTCCAGCCCTCATCACCTTGAACTCTTTGCAACTTATGTTCAATCACCATTTCCTGAGTATTCCTTCCTTGGCCCCTGTGACACTGTTGTCTCCTAACTTTTCTCCTGTCTGTCTGAATGTTCCTTCTCAGTCTTTTTTTTTTCCCCTGAGGATGAAATTACCATTTTGAATGAGTTGTCATCTACCTTCCAAGTCCTACATATGAGTATTCACCATGCTCTGATTTGGACATTTTTCTCTATATATTTTTCTCTCTCAGTGCTCTCATCATCTCTCATAAATTCAATAACCTTCTCTATGATGATGACACTCAAATTGAGGTAGCCAGTCCTAATCTCTTCTGAACTCTAGTTTTCCATTATCTTTGCTCGTCAGCATTTCTACCTGAATATCCCATTTGTATCTCAAACTCAACATGTCTAAAATGGAACTCACCTTCCCTTCTAAAGTCCATCCCTTCTCCAAGCTTCCCTAAATATGTTGAGGGCACCTTTAGCCTCTCAATACCCAAGCTTGCAATCTCAGTCAATGTTGACTCTTCACTCTCCCTAATCCACATATTCTATTAGTTGTCAGATCCTGTCGATAAAGACTTGACTTCAAGATGGAGAACAAGAGCTAAATCTTAGCAAATATGGGATAAATCTAAGAGGATTGGGGCAAAGGGGGTCAGAGTTGAAGGGAGGGAAAAAAGTGAAGGAATCCAGATAATTACCCAATCTCTCATATCCATTTCCTTCTTTCTGTTCACACTGCTACCACATGAGATCAAACCTCCATCACCTCTTCCCTATATTAGAGGGCTGTATGGGGTGCTCAGGGAGGACTAGCACCTCTGGTCTGAAGGCTTTCTGAGCCCTCTTCTGGGCTGCTTACCCACCTTTGGTTTCACCTGTCACTCAACTCTCACCTGTGACTCCAAGAAGCTGTAGCATGAGCAGAAGCCACACCCCAGTAAAATCATCTCAGTAAACAGGCTAAACCAGGTTAAGGGCAACTGACAGGTTTCAAACCCAGTGGTGAGTTAGAGGGATGTCCACCCCAAGCATGTGAAGACTTCCTCTAATGGAATGGGAACAATTTGTTCCAATGGCCATGAAAATAACTGAA
The DNA here is from genome assembly GCF_028372415.1 of Notamacropus eugenii. Lineage (NCBI taxonomy): Eukaryota > Metazoa > Chordata > Mammalia > Diprotodontia > Macropodidae > Notamacropus > Notamacropus eugenii. The sequence goes on along the minus strand of NC_092872.1, from coordinate 423,619,870 downwards.
GCAAGGTCCTATGGAAAGCTTCGAATTGGGGCAGACATCGCCATTACCAGTCATCTTGGCTTTTGTCCTGTCACTGGACTTTGATGACACTGGAAGAAAGTGAGGTTGACAACTTTGCACAACTCTGCCTCACTTAAATCCAATTCACAAATGAGTTAAGACATCACTCCCTGAAGTCTTTGGTTCTCTTGGAAAACAAAGGAGCAACAAAAAAATATTATTATAGTAGCCTCCTATTTATATCCTCTGCTTTCAGTCTCTTCTCTCTCTAATCCATGATAATGATAATATTTACCATTTATGTTACACTTTGAGGTTGGCAAATGTATTATCTCATTTGATTCCTCGCAACCCTATAAAGTTGATGTTATTATTATCCCTATTTAGCAGAAGAAGGTAAATTAGCTTCCTCAGGAACACACACACAGCTAGTAAGTGTCTGAGGAAGGATTCAGATCCAGGGCTTCTAGACTTCTGAGTCACATGATCAAGCAAGATGGCAGATGACATTTTTTTCTGATCTTTATGACCTCTCAGATCTCTCCAAAAGAAAAATTATACACCAGAGATAAGGCAGTTTCAGCTATCTTCATGGTCTAGGACGCTAAGAAAACAAACAAGGTAACAATTTAATAAAAGAATGACAGAGAAGGCTACTTGTTAGTGCCCAAGATACTCACTAAGCACTCCTTCCCTTACCACCCGCCACATGTTCAAGGCTGCACTAGGTGACCCAGAATTCAACTCTACATTCTACTCCCATTTTCTTCAGTGACCCCGGAATTCACTATAGCAGAAATGTGCCCAGACTGTGACCACAGCATGCCAGAGCTTTGTGCTCCAACAGATTTAAATTAAAGGGCTAAAAAATAAAGAGGGATATATGTGTGAGGCTATTTAGCACTCCACTAAGCCTGAAAGAGAGAGCATGCCCAGGAGCCAGCAGGACGAGTTCTGTCCTCCCAGAAGTCAGTGGAGGCAGGGAACTAAGCTAGTAAATTATGAATTGCCCAGCGTGGGAGGAGATTGAGATGGCTTTGAGATTCAGTGCCCAGGAAAATGGCCATCAAAGGGGAAGGAGTCAGAAAGTGAGTTATTGGGAACTATAAGAAGAAAAAAAATGTTGAAACTATTAAAGAAATCCAGAAGAAGAGAATTCAGTTAAAGACCTTGAACACAAGTAGATAAACCAATTGGGAAGATACTAATAACAAAAGAGATATATGGATATGCTTTCGGATCAGATAAGCTTTTCAGACATCTATGAATAACTGCAAGACAAAGGAAAATGAATCCACACCCGATGGAGTAAAGAACTTTGTGGATTCTCAAGAAAATATGGAACCAAAGGAATATATTCCTGGTCTATTCAGGACTTCCTGCCTCCAAGTCTGTTAGACTGTGAGCGCCTTCAGAATGAGAATTGTCTTTTGCCTTTCTTTGTGTCCCCAGAACTTAGAACAGTTCCTGGAACACAATGGACACTTAATGATTATTGATTATTGACTACCTGACTATACCACTTAGCAGCCTCAATCCAGCCTGCAGCAGCTCCCAAAATTGCCTCACTTTTTTTTGGTGAGGGTTGGAGGCTATGACTGGGGAGAATGGGACTCTTTAACTAGCCCAGGTTGGAAGTGTAATGGTCATTCACAGGCCCACAAAATCTTTAAACTGATGCATTTTTGTCCAAGGCCAATTCACGCCTCCTTAGATAGCCAGATGGCGTCTGTACTCCCAAGAGCTCACCAAACTTGTACCAGATTTAGTGCAGATTCCCAATCAGCTATACCCCAGCTCAGAACTTCAGACCTCAAGTCACCCAATAGCTTCAGCCACCCCAGTAGCAAAGTTATAGGAGTCTGCTACTATGTCCAGCCAAAATAATCTTTCTTAAGGCACAGGTTTGACCATGTCATTTTTTTGCTCAAAAATATTTAGTGGCTCCCTATTGCCTCTAAAATAAAGTATAAACAATCTAATATTAAATGCCTTGAGACTTCAGGAAGTCAGTTAATATCTCCAGGCCTCAGTTTTCTCATCTGTAAAGTGAAAACGTTAGACTAGACAACCACCAAAGTCCCTTCTAACTCAAAACCTATGATGCTACTATTTTCACTTTTTTCTTGTTTGTTTTTTTTCTTTTGGTGGCTTTTCCCTTTTGTTCTGTTTCTTCTTTCACAACATGACTAATGTGGAAATATATTTACATGGTTGCACATATATAACCTATATCAGATTGTTTACAATCTTGGGGAAGGGAGATAGGAAGAAGGGAGGGAGAAAACATTTGGAATTCAGAATCTTACAAAAAATGAATGTTGAAAACTATCTTTACATGTAATTGGAAAAAATATAATACTAAAAAAAAAAATCTATGATGCTTAGTTTGGCATTTCAAGCCCTCCACAATATGGTTCCAACATACCCTTTCAGGTCTAAATTTATTTCATAAGCCTACCATTCCAGGCTTATTTCATATTACTTTATATTCCTATTAAACTGGACAATTGGCTGCTGCTTAAATGTTATACCTCCCAACCTCCCTGAATTCCTCTCTGGCCCAGAATGTCCTTTGTCCAGATCTACCTCTCAGAATCTTTATTTTGATTTAAGCACTAAAGGTAATACGCTGCCTCCTCCAGGAAATCTCTGATCCCTCTATTTGTTCATGTTCTTTCTCCCTCCTGTGTTTCCTTCCCTGGGTTCATATTGTATACTCCCAGGATAATGTAAGCTCCCTGAGGGCAGGGACTATTAAAATCTTTGTCTTTATAGTTTCCAGGGCCTAGCATAGTGCCTGCCGCATTGGGCCCTTTATAAATATTTGTTTTTGTTGTTATGCCCTTTTCTCATCCAACCTTCCAGCAAAGTCATTTTGATTGAGGTCAGTGAGGCCTACCCATATTGCATGGACCAGCTACAATCAGATGGTGAGCTTCTGAGGGATCTGAATACACAGAATAAGGATTTATTCCTTTGACAGACTTAATCTAGCATCCTGACAAGACTGACCTAGTAGGCCTTAACGTACACATACACACACACACACACACATATACACACATGGAAATGGATTCAGGAAGTGTGTGGGGAAATTAATAAATGCCAGAATCACAAATGAGCTTTCCTTTCTTTAAACATATGTTATTTATTTTTAATATTTAAAAAAATTTGAATTCCAAATTCTCTCTCTCTCTCCCTCCCTCCCTCCAATCCCTCCCTATTCAATTATACTTGTGAAATCATGAAAAAATCTATCAATGACTTCTAAGAGATACTGGCTATGCCTTACCTTTAAGATGGATCTCAAAGGCAGCATATCCCTGGGGATCACCATTGGCAGCCAGAATATTGGGCTGGATAGTCCAAAGGTTCTGAGTCAGCCCCGAAATGCCTCTGCTCGTCCAGTGTCTCTGTTTTACAGGGGAGGGAGCCAAGGCACAGGGCTGGGGTAGGACATGGTTAAAATAAGTCAGTGGGGGAGGCAGGAATTGAAGCCACATGCCCTGGCTCACTGCAAGGGCCCCTCTAGGCCACACCCTCTTTCTGGCCGGTACCCTTCAAGGGTGGAATTTCCTGGTTCATGTCCCAAATGTGGGACAAAGAAATGCAGGGAGGGCATATGTGGACATCCTCTCCTCCCTCCATCCCCTCCCTCATTTTTGTTACCCCACCCCGTCCAAACTGGACTCCCAGCTTCTTTCTTGTTTGAAGTGAAAATGATTTTGGAAGGAAAAGCAATGATGAAACCTTAGCCAGCAGGCGATGTGCATGCTCTCTGCAAGGGAGAGGAGCCCAGAAGAGGGCTGGGCTGGCAGAGCTGTGGGGGCAGCTAGGGACACGCTGCAATTGGCAGGACTCCGGCCCTCTCCTCTCTGTCCTGCTGGGCTGTGCAGTGTGGGAAGCTGGCCCCGGGCTGGCTCCTGCCCTCTTATCAGTCTCTTACTTTCCACCACTGCCCGCATTCACACAAAGGCTGACACCAGGAAGGGGTTCCAGAAAGCTCCCTGGAGGGAAGATGAGACTGGGAGAGGAGGCCTAACCTGGGCATGGAGAACAAGAGTTGAATCTGAAAACAAAGATGGTATAAACATAACAGGATGGAGGACTGGGGGACTGGAGCTGAGGGGCAGAGGGAAAGGGAGGAATATAGAGAACTCAAAGAGACAGTCCCAGTAGGCTTCTCCTGTGTGGTATACACAAGAATATTTGATGCACCAGCTTCTTGCCTCTCCTCTGTTCCTGAACACTCCCTACCCCCCAGAAGAAAGCAGAAGACTTAGAGCTGAAAAACAGAGCTAAAACTAGAAACTCCAGTGCACATTTAGTTCTGGTGGGTAAGATGAGGAAGGGCTAAGGTGCATAGCGGATGTGGTACAGAATATAATTCATCAATGTGTTCTGGGCAGGTACAATTATATTGGGAGAAGCCTGACTCACCACTTCGGGAGTTGGAGAAGGAAGGAAGACCCTGAAAGGCCTGGGGGTGGTGACCCAGGACCAATATGCCATGAGAAAGGTGATCCTTTAGGAGAAGCAGCACACCCTCCATACCTGACATTGGGACCCTGAGCCAAAGACCTTATTACCATTTTGTACTTATGACTTAAAAAGACTTAGACATGGTCGAGTCCAACCTTCTCATCTGATAGATGGAGAAACAGCTATTTTATATAGGTAGTAAGTAGCTGGCAAGTGAGAGGCGGGGAAAATTGAACCAAGGATTCCAAATCTAATATTCTTTCCAATACCCTGCATGACCTGCCCCTTAAAGTTGCAGGCCTTGGTCCAGGTTGTTAAATAAATGATTGATCAAAATACAGTGATGTCCAAGACATTGTTAGTTATCTCAAAAAGTGTCTTTAAAATTTTTTAAAAAAGGAAAATATATTGAATTCATTTTACTAAAATGAGAGGAAATTGCCCCAATAGGTCTGAGTCTGCTGGGACTTTGAATATGGGAGCATGAGCTGAGGAGTGGAGGCATTCCAAATCCTAGGAACAGCCGGTGGGAAGACAGGGAGATGGGGGAGATGGCATGCCAAGTCTGAGGAACAAACAGTCCCCCATTTGGCTAGAACAGAGAGTATGAAGTAGATTAATACAAAATAAATCTGGAAAGATAGGTGGGATCCATGCTCTGGCGGACTGAGGAGTTTGTACTTTATCCTAGAGATGACAGGAAAGCAATAAATGTTTGCTTTTGAATAGGGAAATGAAGGACCTGTGCTATAAGAAAATGGCTTTAGCAGTTATATGTAGGACAGATTGGAGAGGAAACAGGCGTGCACTCAATCAGGTTGGATTCAAATCCTGACTGCTTCCTAGTGCCTGTCTTCCCTCTCTCTGTAAAATGGCGTGTGATGGGGCGGTGGGGGTGGCTATGATGGTGGAGAGGGATTGTTCTAGATGGTCTCTGAAGTTCCCTTTAATCCATGTATGGATGGAAGGGATAATTGAGGGTAAAAGTACAAAACTGAACAAAACAACTCAGCAACAGAAACCAAAGGGGAAACACTGCTCTCTGGTGTCCAGAAGCAGCAACTGTCTTTCCAGAAAGAGAACTTTCATAACACATACTGCCTCCCTCTGCCCAAGAGGAAAGGATGTGGTCTTGTTTCCTAGCTGACTCACTGGTTTAGGAGATCTGGTGTATTGGACCTAAACACTGTCAGTGAGGATGTGGGACACCTCTATTATTTTATATTGGAGCCCAACCACCAATAACAGCTTAGCAAAGTGGATATCTAGGGATGGATTCCCCACTCCATCTTACTCCCTACTCCACCACCACCACCACCATACACCGCTTTGGTTATTTTTTATTTAATAAAAAAATAATTCAGTGCATTCCTCCTTAAGGGTATTGTTTCATTTTTCCATTTATAATTTCAATATACCTATTGAAATAATTGGCAGTACCTTGAGTGTTGGTTAAATCAAGAAACATCCATAGAACAAGGCCCTGGGCTAGGCCTCCTGGTAAAGATATAAGACAGTTTCTTCACCACAGTGGCTCACAGTCTACTTGGAAGAAGACTAGGTCCCCACATTCCTTTCCAAGCTAATTTCACAGGACTCTCCTTTACAAACTGCAATCTAGTAAAACAGTCCCAGTCTTTTTCTCACCTTGATGTTTTCTCTCCCATATCTCTTATTGACTCATTCCCACACTATTGCAATATCCCTCTGGTTGATCTATCTCCCCACCTTAAGTCTCTCCCTACTATGCCAGTAAATTTTCCACTCAGCTATCAAAGTAATCTTTCTAAATCACAAGTCTGATCATGTACTCCCCTATCCACTCAACTTGTGCAGCTCCCTTTTGCCTCTAGGATCAAATATAAAATTCTGTTTGGCTTTTAAATTCCATCATGATCCGGTCCCTTCCTGTTTTACCTGTCTTCTTATGCTTTACTGTCTTTGCCATAGTCTTCAACCCAGTAACACTGCCTATTTATTGTTCTGAATAGTTCCTTTTTACTCCATCTCCATAATGTTGTTATTCAGTTATGTCCAACTCTTTGTGACCCCATTTGGGGTTTTCTTAGCACAGGTACTGGAATGGTTTGTCATTTCCTTCTCCAGCTCATTTCACTGATGAAGAAACTGAGGCAAACAGGGTGAAGTGACTTGCACGTGGTCACATAGCTAGTAAACTATGAGAATAAGTCTTTGTGATTCCAAGCCCAGTGCTCTTTCCACTGTGCCACCTATTCCATCTCTCATCTCAGTGCATTTTCACTGGCTGTCCCCCTACTTTGTAACTCTCTCCCTCCTCATTTTTGTCTCCTGGCTTTCCTTAAGTCTCAGTTCAAACCCCACCTTCTGTAAGAGGCCATTCCTGGTCCTCCTTAATCCTAGTGCCTTCCCTTATCACCAGTTATGACTTTGTGAGGCTCTGCCTCACTTAAACCCAATTCATGCTCAAGTCATCACCCTGGTGATATCATTGGTGCTTTTTAAGAGGGAAGGAGAAGCAGCAAAAATAACGTTGTACAGAGTTGTTTGCCTGTTACTATTCCCCTCTCCCATTAAATTGTGATCTCCTTGACAGTAGGAGCTGTTTTTTGTCTTTCTTTGTATATTCAGTATTTAGCATGGTGCCTGGCATATAGCAGGTGCTTAATAAATAGGGGGAGATTTGAACTGACCTCCATTTCAACTCCCATTGTGGGAACTCTCTCCCCCTCTCCATTACATCCACTACACACATATCACACACACACACACACACACACACACACACACACGTACACAAGCACCATGCACAAATCCCAGAGCAAGTCTTATGTCCTTTCCTCCCTGCCACATAGAATCTCCTATGCCATAGAACCCAGGGTACACTAAAAGAAGCTTTGACTTTATTGATGACTTTCTTGTAAGCATCTCAGAGAACACCACCTCAGTCCCTGTGAGAAAAGAAAAAGCAGTCATTCATTCCCCTTGTAATGAACAGGGAAAGTGAAGCACACAGAATGATAGAGGTAGAAGTGACCCTAGAGGTCATTTAATCCACTCCCTAAATTTTTATAAGGGGAAAACTGAGGCCAAGAAAGTTGAAATGATTGGCCAAAAGTCACAGACTTCAAACCTAGGCCACAGGAGCCTTTGGAATCCAGTCTTACGTCCTTCCTACTTTTCCCACCCTTTCCTCCTGTTTTGCCTATCATAAATTACACTATAAGTTGGCAGAGGCACTTCAGTCCCTGGCGAGACCTTTCTCCACCAGGTTAGGCTACCTTAGAGAATAACGTGCATCTTCCACATAAAGCCCTAAGTGCCTGGGAGTCTAGTCAGTTCAGCAGTTTTTTCTTGAGAACCATGTAGGAGATCCTTCCTCTCTGAGAGCTGTTTCTTTAGGAGACCCATGGCATAGAACAATGGATTTGATATCAGAAGACCTGGGCTGGAATCCAAGCTCAGTCAATTACTAGCTGGATGTCCTTGAGCAGTTGACTTCTCCATGGTGGGACTCAGTTAACTTGATCAGTAAAATGAGGGGTTTAGACTTGCTATGAGATCCCTTGAAGCTCAGACACCTGCACACCTACAGCTTGGAAGAGCAAAGTTTGCTGGGTGAGGGCACTTTTAAGCCTCTCTGTGGAAAAGGACTGTGTGATTGAATAAACATTACAAAATCATACCCTCTGCCCCATAATCCCATTGTTGGGAATATTCTCTGAGAGTCTTATTTAAAAAAATATATATGTTAAAAAAGAGCTACCTGTTCAAAGATGTTCATCACAGCATTGTATGTAATTATTAAAAAATGAAACCAGCTCAAATGCCCACTAATGGGGTAATGGTTGAATAAATTGTGGCACAACAATATAATGGATTATTTTAATGCAATTAAGATTGTCCAATGAGAAATACACAAGGAAATCTGGAAAGACTTTTGTGAAATAATGCAAAATGAAAAAGTCAAAGAAGAAAAATAGAGTACATTAATGGAGACCACACAGGAAGAAAAATGAGATTGCATGGGCCAAAAAAAATCCTAATAAAGCCATAGAGTGACTGGAAAGCTGATTTGATGCTTTATGCGTTGGAATTAATTCCAATGTAAGTAATGATGAGCAATTTTATTTGGTTGTATTGATGTTTAGCGCTAAGCTTCCAAGAAAGCATTTAACCTCAAACAAACAAGAGCAAAACCAGGGCTGTGATTCTCTGTGGCCCTATCTGGTGGGGAGCCAGGGTGAGAAGTCTGGTTCTGACTGGCTCTCTGGTGGTCAGCTAGGGAAGTGTAGTCCCATTCTGGTTCTAGTCACCTCCCTGAGCTCCAGGAGATTGCCATAACACCTGGTTCTTTGCCCAATGCTCCACTGCTTGGGAGGGGTTAGAGATATCCCTGAAAACAGGGTATGGAATCAATTGTTCCTCACAATCTCTTTATGGCCTAAGGAGTCTATGAAGACAGCTCAGGGCCTTTGGGGTGTTGAGACAAAGGAGGTAGGTAGGTCGTCAGAGGCAAGGTGGGGCACTCACTGATCAGCAAATCCCTTAGGTTTGGAAGCTACAGGATGAGGGGCATATCATCATGGCATAATCTCCACATTCTTGCCACGAGTGGAACGGGGGGAAGGTCCAGCCTACTCTCCACCCAAGGCCTCCAAGCCCACCATAGCTGTTTTAATTCCTCCCTTACTGGGTACTGGGCAAACCATATGCTTTAGAGACCTATTTTTCTCATTTTGAGAAAATCCTAAGAAAAAATTCAGACTATTTTAAAGGCAGGTTTTAAAACAATGCCTAATGAGGCCTGTGGTGAGAAAAGTCTTTTTGTGATTATTTTTAGCCAATCCTGTTGTTCAGTGGGAAAAGGGCACTAGGCTCTGGATTCAAAGAACCTGGGTTCAAATCTAATATTTATTACCACAGTCACTTAATTTCCTTTGGTATCAGTTTCTTCATCTGTAAAAGGAGCAGAGTAGAATAGACAGCCCCCAACCCCCTACCAGTTCCAGATCCCTTAGAGGTCTGTGATTTATTGGGGACTGTAATCTGACTCCCTCAGATCTCAATATAGAAGATTTTCCAGAAGATTTGGGGCCCAATTTGTCAGCTGCAAGTCTTGGCTTAGTCTCATTGTAGATGAAGGATTGTACCCTGGAGTAATCTGTGATCACCAGCTTTTGGTAGAGTTTCAGGGAAGTCTCGCTTCCATCAATTTCTTGGAGCTGGGGTTCTGGCCACCAGGGAGGGGCTGCATCGTTTGAACTGGACAGCTGTTGATGGAACGGCCCCAGCCTATCTTATGGAGACCTCCATCAAGGTTCCTCCTGGGCCCTATAGTTTATACATGGTGCTGGGAGGCCTCACCCATGGCCTCGATACCCGTGGCAAGGAATCTCTGAAAGCAGTGAGTGGTCAGTCTGTGCCCAGGGAGCCCAGCACCTGGCACAGCCTTGCAGACCTGTCAGTGTCAGAGACCTGGGATTCCACAGTTTCAGGTCATTCTGTGACTTCATAGACATAGAAACTCCTTCCACCAATACATTTGAGACCTAGAAATTCTGAAATTCCGACTGGAATTCTGTGATTCTATCACTCTCCGAATGGAACCTCCAGGCACCTGGGACCAGGGCTTCAACTGAGAATGGACTAAGAGTGAGAGGATGGCCCTGGGGCTGAGACTGGGTGGGGTGGTGGGGAGAGGGAAGAGGCTCCAAGCCTGGGGTGACAGCCCAAGCAGGCAGGCAGGCAGCTTTGCCCCTGACTCAGAAGATGTCTCCATCCATCGCTGCTCTCTCCCTGGGGCCTTTAATTACAGGATTGAGAGCAGTTGCCCAAATAGGGAGGACAGACTGAGGCTCGGAGCCAGAGGTGGAGGCAGCTGGGAAAGGCTGGGTCCAAGGCCCCTCCCTCCTTCCTTTTCTCCTCCAGTCTCAGGTGGGAGGAACCCGGGAAGTGGCAGGTGAGGAGTAGAGTGGGGTGGTCCAGGGCAGGCGAATCCAAAATGTCTAGTCCGGCCCCAGGCCAGCTCAGCTCCGGAGGTCGTTGGGAACCCGAGCCAGGCCCACTCTGGGAGGTGGAAGGTGAGAGGTGGGAGGTGTAGCGAGCGCTGAGCCAAGCCCAGCCCCAGGTAAGGCTCCTTGAATGGCTGACAGGCCATGAGACTGAAGAAATCCTATGGGGCAGAGCAGTAGCAAGGGTTGGTGTGGGGGATGGAGAAAGGGAGTGGAGCAGCTATTTCTTGGAAAGACTTCCCTTGACAACTTGAGGCGTGGACTCCAGGCCTCCAAACTGTGGCATCCTGTTCCCAGGCTGGGCAACTGGAGTTCCTGGGCCCTCTTCCATGAGTCACTCAACTGGTTTGTTCCTTAGTATTACAGCCTTTCCTTGGTTCCTGGTAGGACCTCGCTCTCAGTTTCCCTTCACTGGTTCTTCCTTTTATGCCATGCTGCTGTGACCCACAGCTGGGGTCTGAGTGGGCTTGCTCTCCCACCATTGTCAGGCTGGGAGCTCTAAGATGGGGGGGGGGGGTCTGTTTCCATGTCCCTCTATGTTAGCATAGGCTCAGTCTACTGAGGATGGAAGGGTAGAGGTTGATCAGACATCAGGATTAGTAGCTTAGTCTGGTAAAAAAAAAAAAAAATTAAAGGGCGAGACAAAAGACTTATGCAGGCTCTAATTTTGCCTCCCCCTCTTATTATCTGAATGACCTTGGGCAAGTCAGTCAACAAGTATTTCTTAAGCATCCATCCTGTGCCAGGCTCTGTACTAAGTACTAGGGATATGAAGAAAGGTAAAAAATAGTCCTTATTCTCAAGGAGACAATCTAATGAGTGAGACAATATATGTATACAACTATGTATACATGAGTTATGTGCAAGATAAATTGGAGATAATCAAGAGAGAAAAGGCAGTAGGATTAAGGAGATCAGGAAAGGCTTTTTGTAAAAGATGACATTTGAGAGGAGACTTGAAGGAAGCCAGGAAGCAAAAGTGAGGAGAGTTCCAGGCTGGGAGTTGAGACATGGAGTATCTAGTGCAAAGTACAGCAAAGAAGTCAGTATCATTGGATGGAAGAATATTAGGGTAGGTGGGAAGAGGCTAGTTTATAGAAGGCTTCTGAAGTCAAACAGAGAATTTTATATTTGAACCTGGAGGTGATAAGGAGTCCCCCTGTTGCTGATTGAATTGGGGAGTAATATGGTGAAACTCGTTCTTTCAGAAGATCAATTTGACAGCTGAGTGGGAGGAGACTTAAGGCAAGGAGACTAATCAGTAAATTGTTGCAAAAGTATTAATATGAAGTGATGAGGTGTTGGACCAGGGTGGTGGCGATGTCAGGTGAGAGAAGGGGGAGTATAGAAGAGCTTTTATAAGCTAGAAACAATAGGTCTTTGCAACTGTTTGGCTTTGAGGGGTGAGAAACAGTGAAAAGTCAAGAAAGACACCTAGGTTGCCAACTTGGGTAACTGGGAGAATGGTGATACCCTAGAGAGTAACAAGGAAGTTAGTAAGAGGAAAGGATTTGAGGAGAAAGGTCATGAGCTCTGTTTTGAACATGTTGCATTTAAGAGATATCCAGTTTAAAGGGTCCAACATGCAGCTGGAGTGCTGGAGATGCTAGACTGGAGGTCAAGAGAAGTTAGGGCTGAACAAATTAAGCCTGAGAATGATCTGCTTGGAGGTGATAGATGAAACCATGTGAGTTGACGAGATTACCCAGTAAAATAGTATATTTGTTTTGTTTCTTTCTTTTTTTATTTTATTTTAGACTCAAACACCAGAACACAAGTACAGAATAGAGAAAAGAACCAAAAATCCATCATAAACTTAAATGCTGAAACTTAAATACAAAGTCAAAAAGAAAAAAACCATGTCATGTGCATAGCAGAACATGAGAGAATTCAAATTATGTAACAATAAATTTTCATTTCAAGAAAGCCTGTATGATAAATAATACTTGTTGTGTTGAAAATTAGCCATCTTTGCTTCCTTATGAGTTCTTTTGTTCTCTGCTGTGCACTTCTTTATTTTGTGATTTTTTCCCCTCCACCCACCCCCAGAAGTCTAAATAAGGTTTAGACATGTTTCTCTATAGCTGTAGATACATACATACACATATACTTATATACATATACTTTCCCAAACATATTCTACTCCTAATCTTTGGGTTTTTTTTTTTATGTTTGTGCATATGTCTTGTTTCTTGATCTCTTATAATTTCCCTGGCTTCACTTTGCCCAATTCTCATTTTCAAGGTGTCATTTTCTTCCTTAAAATTCTGGATCTCATTTTCTAATTGGTTGACTTTCCTTACATATCTTCTTGTTTTTCTTGGATTCTTCTTATTTTTTCTTTAGTTTTTCCTTCATTTCCGTCATTTGATTTTTAAACTCTTTTTTAAGATCTTCTAAGAATTCTTTTTGGACAAGTGACCATTTGACATTACTCATATATATCTTTGCTTCAATATCCTCCTCTGAAGATGAACCCTGTCATCCTTATTTCCATAATAGCTTTCTATGATTGGATTCTTTCTCCTTTTCCTGTGCATTTTTAGTGGTAATAACTTAATTTTGGTAATCACCTCTAGTCCTGGGGTATGGGAAATGATGCCACTTGCCCCAGATCTTCAGTTCTCCCCTCATGCCTGGAACCAAAGCCAAATCTCCAATCCCTAGTAAGTGCCCACAGTCAGAGGCTTTCTGCCCTACAGCTTCTGTGCTCACCCAGCACGTACTAAATCCATCTCACCAGCCTGCCTGGAGGTGAAAGTTCCTGTGGTTGGGGCTGAGGCAGCCTCTCCAACCAGCTAACCCCAGGGTTTGTCATTTGTTGTTTAAGTCTTTGCAGCTGATTGTTAAAACCTAGCCTGGAGGTGTTTACCCTTCACAGGCACCAAACCTTGTCCTGGGATTTTTCTTCCTGATCTTCTCAAATTGTCCCAGGAAGACCCCAGGGGTGCCCCTTTTCTTATTTATCTCCATCCACACTTTGTTCTCCCTAAAGTACTATTTTTAATTCCTTTGTGGGGGAAAATCTTGAGAGCTTGGAATTTTCTGAGCTACTCCGCCATTTTCCCAGAATCCTCTCCCCAAGTAAAATAGTATAGAGGGGAAAAAAGAAGAGGACCCAGAACACAGTCTTGGGGGACATCCATAGTTAATGGGTGTGATGTGCATGAAGACCCAGAAAAGAAAACTGAGTTAAGTCAGACACGCAGGAGGAGAGCCAGAAGAGAACAGTGTCATAAAAACCCAGAGAGAAGAAAGTATTAAGAAGAGAGTGATCTACAGTGTCAAAAGCCACAGAGGTCAGAAAGAATAAGAACTGAGAAAAGACCATTCAATTTGGTGGTTGTTGTGTTTGTCCTTTGTTCTTGAAGAGAACCATGACTTCAAGATGATGACATGACTTGCACTTGACTTTGTTTTGAGTGAGGGGGGGCTGTGCAGGTCACCAGCCTCACTTTCTCTTCCTGAGCCATCTGGGTCCAGTGACCAGATGTTCATCAGAATGACTGGAGATAGCCCAGGATGTGATGGGAGACCTTGGCCTCTTTGGCCTTGGGGGCTATTCAAGGACTCACCTAGGGTGAGGTAAAGTACATACAGTGAATAGGCTTGTTTAAGAAGTAGTCAGGGAGTAGTTCTTTTAATCAGCAAAAGAAAAATAACTAAATCAAACTGGAAGGGAAAAGAAACAGTAACAATTGATAATCACTCTTCAGCCAGAAGGGGTCCAGGACACAGCCCTTAAGTGGAGTTTGGGCAGGGACCTAGTCTATGTGCTTCAGAGTGCAGTAGGTTTAAGATCACGAGGGGAAAGGACAGATTATTGGTAACTTTGGAGAGAGAAATTTCAATTGAGGGATGAGGTCAGAGGGAGTAAGAGGAAAGGAAATAAAGGCACTCATTGTAGACAGAATTCTCAAGTTTAGCAACAAAAGGGAGAAGAGCTATGGATTGGTAGTAGGGGGTGGGAGGTAAAAGGATGAAGTGAGTGCTTTTTGAAGATGGAGGAGACATGGGTATCTACTTAGGCAATAGAGAAGCAGCCAATAGACGGAGAAATTGGAGATATGTGAGAGAATGAAAACGATGGAGCAGGAAATCTCTTGGAGAAGACAAATGGAATGGAGTATATGTACATAGAATGTACATATGAAGATGTTAGACTTGGCAAGGAGAAGGGCTGCATCTTCATGTGAAATAGGCATAAAAATGGAGATAGAAAAGGGAAAACACCTGAGTAATATGAGATGAGGAGGAGGAGGGAGAAGAGGAAGCTCACTGATGATTATTGTCTCTCTGAGCCTCCTCACTTTTATATGTCAAATCTGCCCAACTTGTGTCATAGAGACATAATATCATAGATTTAGAACTTGAAGGAACCATTAGAGAGCATGTACTCCAACCCTCTTCTTTTACAGATGAGGTAACTGAGGTTTAGGGAGATTAGGTTCTGTATCAGAACCAGGCTTCAAGTTCACAAGTGACACAATGTTAGAGGTAGAAGGGACTTTGGAGAACATCTGTTACAAGTCTATCATTTTTTGGATGAAGAAACTGAGTCTAAGAGATATTAATAATAGCTGACCTTTATTAAGTGCTTCATAAATGTTGTTTCATTTGATTATTCAAAACTCTGCAAGAGAGGTGATATTATTATCTTCATTTTACAGATGAGGAAACTGAGCTGAGACTTGCCCAGTTTCATATAGGTAACAAATACCTGAGCCAGGGTCCAAAACCAGGTCTTCCTGTGTCCCAGTCCAGTGCCGTATCTACTATGCCACTCTTTCTCAAGCTCTTACAAGTAGTAAAGCCAGAGCTAGATTGGAAACAAAATTTGGCCAAAGTTCACGTGAGATACTTATGTGCAGTGCTTTGGAAAATATAGAGCGCAATGCATACCAATGAAAGATGGTTCCGTTTTCATCCAATAGAGTAATTATGGAGCATTACCCCTGCTTTAGGCTCTGTGGGACATGCTACAAAGATGTGTATGACTTTTGGAGCTGGGGAGATATGAGACATATGCATGAAAAGTTAAAAATTATTTTGAGTAGGATATGGTTATGTATCAAGCCAGTTTTGTCAAACTGAAATAGAAAATGGATCTCTGAGGGCCACATATTGACTTAGAAAACCACAAATTAACATTATCTATGTTTTATCATATTTTTACTTATTTTTGCTAAACATTTCCCAATGACATTTTAATATGGTTCTGGTTGTATTCTGGAAGTACTGCTTGTAGGTCATGAGCTTGAGACCTCTGCTGTACAAGATAAATTTTATATTATTTCTCTTTTTTGGGAAGACTTGTTCAAACTTACACAAAGCAAAGTGAGCAGAGCCAGAAGAATAATTGATACAATGGCCCAATAATGTAAAGGAAAATAGCCTAGAAAGACACCTGAACTCTGACCAACACAGTAATCAATGAATGACCAATATAGTAATTATGACTTCAGGGAACCAGTGACAAAGCTTGAAGAGAAATGGTAGATAACAGCTGCAGAATGAAGTCAGGCTGCTGAGTTGATCGGTTTTGTTCAGCAGTTATATCTCTGTTTCAAGGGATGGTTTAACAAATCCTTGGAAAGTGACAGCAATGTTTTTTTAAAAAATTAAAGCATCAATAAAATGTTGGGTTGTTAGTTGATTTTTGTTTTTTTTTTAAGGTAGGACAGAATCACATTGTATAGAGGGCCTTGAATGCCAGACTATGGAGTTTGGGCTTTAACCTACAGGTAATGAGTTAGTGGAGATTTCCAGACTCTCTTGCTTGTGCTGAAAGTGTTTTAGAAAGATTAATCAGGCAGAGAACGCTAAGTCCTTGAACCCATGCTGGTGCAACAATAGGTCTTAACCAAGCAGGAAGAGCTTATAGTATGGTCCCAGACATGGATAAGATGACTACACTCTGAGGATCAGCCCAACTAAGCCCAGAGAGGCTCATTCTCCACAGCCCATGAAGACCAGCTACCTGTGCCATACCAATTAAGTCAGGAATCCTGGAAGGAATGGAGTTATCTCGGCTGTATCAGAAGTGGGGAGACCAGTTAAGAGACTATTGCAATACAAATGTGTAGGCTTAGGTAAAGGTGCTAATAGTGGGCAAAGGAAAGAAAGGGGTGAATGAGAGAGATTGTAGAGATTGAATTACTGGGCAATTATCTGAACAGGAATAAATGAAAAAACATTGAGTAAACACCTGGTATGTGCTTGGCACATAAAGATACAGAAGTATAATAGGTTCCTGACATCAAGGCACTCATGGTCTCCTGGAGGGAGACACCCCAATGAGGACTGGAGGCCAGAGAACGGAGTTTTGGTCTGGGGAGACAGAGACTGTGAGTGAAGAACAGGGTAGCCTGTTGTCATTCTCTTTCTAGCTCAAGTGGTGGTGTAGATTTGATCACTGTTCTCAAAGGAAGAGGTAGCAAGTGAGCGGGGCTACGCAAGAGGTGGAGCCCTGGGGGCCTGAGAGATACCTGGATGGCATGGAGAATGTGGTCTGGGGATGGTCAGATAGAGTGCATTAGGTGAGTCTCCACTTACTAATCTACCAGTCAGGGCAGTTCTGGCCCAGGGAGGATTTCCAAACGGAAAGGCAGGGGGAGCAAGCATTTATATAGCCCCTACTACGTGCCAGAGGCAGTTAGACAGCTCTGTGGATAGAGGGCTCGGCCTGGGGAAGACCTGAGTTAAATCTGGCCTTAGACACTTACTAGCTGTGTGACCCCAGGCAAATCACTTAACTTCTGTTTGCCTTAATTTACTGGAGAGGGAAATGGCAAACCATTCCAGTATCTTTGCCAAGAAAACCCCACAGTAAGTACTGGCATGCTATGGTCCATGGGGTCACAAAGAATAGGACATAACCAGAGGACTGACCACAGCAATGAACAAAGCACTGTGCTAAGTGCTTTACCAATATTATCTCATTTGATCTTCACAACAACTCTTTGAGTTGTTTTGGTTTTATTTGAGGTAGGTACTATTATTACATTTTGCAATTTTACAATTGAGGAAACTGAGGCAAACAGATTAAGTGACTTCCAAAGGTCATACAGCTAGCAATTGTCTGAGGAGGGATTTGAATTCAGGTCTTCCTGTTTCCTGGCGCAGTGCTCTATCCACTGTACCACTTATCCACTTAAAAAGCTGAGGGATATGGGGGGAGGGGAGGAGTAAATGTCAAAGATATTTCTGAATTTTTTTGTTTAAGTGAGAGGATGATACTTAAAGATACTTAAAACAGAGAAGTGATTGGAGACATAGAGATGGTCTGGAGTCAAGAAGATGGGTTGGGTTCTAATTCCAACTCTATCACTGTGTGATAGAAGCTGTGTAACCTGGGGCAAGTAACTTAAACTCTTTGGGCCTCAGTTTCCTTATTTGTCAATGAGAATTCACCTGTCTTCATCACAGATTTTGTGTGTTTGTGAGGCCAAAATCACATAATATAAGTGGAAACATTTGGCCAAACAAAAAACATTATAAATGTGAGGTAGTGGTAGTATGAGTTTGATTTTAGAAATGTTTGTCACTGTCTTCAAGTATCTGAAGGGCTGCCATGTTGAAGAAAGACTGAACAGGTCCTGTTCTGTTCCAGGGGGCAGGACCTTGGAGCATTGGGTATGAATTGCAGTGACAGATTTAGGCTTGATGTGTTAGAGAACTTCCTAACAACTGAGGCTATCCAAAAGTAGAACATGTTACTTCACAGAGTTATGGGTTTCCAGCCCCTAGAAAGTATTCAAGCAGAGATTGGTTAACCCTATATTGGGATCATAGGCTCAGAGATACAAAACTGGAAGAGACCTCCAAAGTCCAGAGTCCAATCCAGTCCATTTTACACTTGAGAAAACTAGAAAGAGAAGGAAAGGAAATGACTCAACCAAGGTCACAAGTGTCAGAAGTGGGATTTAAACCATTGTCTTCTGACTCAAAGGACCAGCATTCTTTCTATTGTACTAGGCTGCCTCCCTAATATTAAACAGGGGATTCTTGTTTAGGTCTAGGTTGAACAAGAAGAACTCTGAGGTCCCTTCCAGCTCTGAGATCCCATAATTCTGTAAGTCTTAAATGACTGCACTGTTTAAGTTCATGAGAGTTCAGAGTCAGGCCTCTAGTGGGGCAAGTGGAGATGTAGAACTGTCACCCAGATGAGGAAAGCTGGGGAAGCATTTGTACAGAAAGGGCAGTAGAAACCGAAATGATAGTAATAGAACCTAACTGACGTGGCAGAAGCAGCATGGTGTATTGGACAGAGAGCTGATTTGGGAGTTAGGAAGATCTGCCTTCATTTCCCACCTCTGACACCTACCACTGACTGTGTGGCCCTGGGAAAGTCACTTAGCTTCTGTTTGCCCCCTTTTCCTCATCCTTAAAATAGGCATAATAATAGTATACTCCTGACAGGTGATTGTGAATTTCAAATGGGAGAGTATATAAAAAGTGCTTTTCAAACCTTAAATCATGATAAAAATGTTAGCTATTATTATTTTATTAAGTGACTTGCCTTTGGTCACACAAATAGCAAGGGGCCCCGAGGAAGGATTTTCGTTTTGTTTTTGAGACTAGGTCTCCCTATCTCACTGATATCTGATTCTCTGCTACTTCCTCTTATTTCTTCTCATTTCTGCCTTCGGGCACTAAGCAAAATGAGTCATATCCTTCTTCCACAATTACTAGGTGACAGTTGGGTGGCTTGGTAGAGAAAGCACTGAACTTGATATCAGGAGATCTGAGATCAAATCCTGCCTCAGATGTAACTATGTGATCTCTCAGGCTCAGTTTCCTCATATATAAAATGAGGGTTGTAATCACATCTACCTCACAGGGCTGTTGTGAGGATTAAATGAGGTAACATATGGAAAGTGCTTCCTTAAATATGACTTGTTGTATAAGTGCTATCTAGTTATTTCACAGAACCTTTGAAGCAATCACAAATTTTGCTAATTCCTTCCACCTATTCTCCTAGGGTATGGTTTTCAGTCTTCCTGTCTGTTTGCATCATTGGCGATGGTCCTGGCTTCCTTTTTTCAGACGGGGAGAGGGAGCTCTTCAATTGGAGCAGCTGTTTGTCTTCGGGCCCAGAGGATGGCTGGGCTGGCCTCTTGGCCTGGAGGACCTCCTCCTCCAAGATGGCTGAGAACCCCTACCCCCATGCCCACACCCAGATAGGAGGAAATAGCTAAAAACTGGAGGGAGAAGTAAAAGGACAGTGTTTATCCTTCTTGGAAAAGAAGAGGCTAATTAGTTTGGCTTAATGCAGCTTTGTCATTAACAGTGTCTTGTCTCCATGGTTAGTGACTTAGCTTCCTGGTCTGCAGGCTGGGCTAACATGAGGCTGGCCATATTTCCCAAATGGTGCTAAGAAAACACTCAGATGTTTGTTAAAATAATAACAGTGACCAGGCTAAGGTCAGAAATTCAGACTCCAAAAACCAGTCTTGTATATCCTGTACAATGCCCAACTGGCCCCTGGAACCTGGAGCTGTTCCCATATTTCACACCCAAGGCTGGAAAGGTAGGGATTCACCACCACCCTCACCTCAAACAAAAAAACCAAAACCAAACAAACTTGGGAGCAGGAGAAAGTCCAGGCTTTCCATAAACAAACCAGGTAATTCCAGCCTGGATGCCAGGGCCGCTGTATTCATCCACCCTTAGGTTTGGGTAATGGAGGTGGCTTGTGAGGGGGAGGTGTGGGGGAGAGGGCTGAACCTCTGAATGTATCTGCTGTCCTTGTGTCTGCCGTTGACAGAATTTTCTTTACCTGTTGTTATTTTTGGTGATTGGAGTAACTAGTGATTTCAGGGATATGGAGGAGAGAGAGAGACAGAGAGTGACAGAGAGAGATAGAAAGAGACAGAGAAAGACAGAGAGAGAGAGAGTGAGAGAGTTCAGGCTCCCCAAGGGTACTTATGTGCATGTAAGTCAATTCCAGAGCAGGAACTGAGGTGTCCCGCCTAGGGCCAGGGTCTGAAGTTGAAAGGGCAGTGAGTCGGGGTGATCCGCATCTCCCAAACTGCTAGTCCAAATGGTACTTTGGTAGAGTGGTGGAGTCTGAGAAGAGACATGAGCGAGTGAGGGGCAAGGACCAGACAGGTCATCCTTTCCAGGCTTACTCCTAAGCCCAGACTGTGGTCTCTCTCCTTGGTCCCAGTCAGCACTGGCAGAGAACTTGGCTAGCTGTGGGTTTTCTCAGTCTTGCTTAAAACGCCTCAAGTGTGAGGCACAAGGAGCTGGGGGCTTGGCTGTGAGGGCCTCCCACCTAGAGTGTAGCTTGAGGCCCTCAGGTGTGGGGTTCGCGTCTGAGCACACCCAGTCACCCACACTTAGCGGTGTTCCCTAACTCCCAGAGGGGTCTGCCAACCTTAAAGAACGTTCTGGAAACGCTGTGCATCTTTACCCCCTGCTGTGGGGCTCAGGGTTAGAGTTTTCTAGCTCAGCTCCCTCATTTTACAGATGAAGAAACTGAGGCCCTCAGAGGGGAACGGGGTGCCCAGGATCTGCACCCACCACGGGGGTCCTGGAGATTGGGGCAATGTTGGCTTTAGGATAATGGTCTAGAACGTGTGCGAGGCTGGGGGGCCCAGGAGGGAGGGTCTGAGTCAGCGCCTGCCCCAGCCTGTAGGGGGCGGCCGTGCTCGGAATCCGAGGGAAGGCTGCGGGACGCCGGGGAAAGGTGAGACCCCCATGCAGGCCGGGCCCCACTAGAGGAGCCGGCCGGGGTGGGGTCGGGCGCCCCAGAGAGCGTGTGTGTGTGAGGGGTGGGGTGTCTGGGGGGGGGAACCCCCCGCCCCGCCCCGCCCCCACGGCCCGGCCTCCATTCGACCAGGGCCGAGCCTTTGGTAATGGGCCTGCCCGGCCTCCGGGAGTGCGCCCACCGGAGTCGCTCCCATTTTGCAGGTGGGGAAACTGAGGTAGCCGCCGTGTGGGTGGAGAGGGGAAGGGTCGTCCTGGCCGTCCTGCCACAGAAAGAACGCTCAGAAGCCCTCCTCCAGTGCCCCGGACAAGCCCCTGAGACCTCAGTTTCCCCAGCTGTAAAATGAGCGCGTTGGGACTGGGGGTTCCGGGCCATGGTGACCCGGGGACGCTCCCGGGAGAGCTGCGTGCCCGGCCAGGCTTTGGGGCCTCGGGCCCCTCTCTGTGTTGTTAAGTGGGGAAACCGAGGCAAGATGGACCCTGCCCTTGTGTGTAAACAATGTTGTTCGCTAGGCCACCTCTGGCCGGCCTTGGCCTTGGCCTTGGCCAGGATGAAGGGTGGGGGGCGGTGGGCTGCCCCTGTGTTTGAGGGCTCACACCCCGGCTTCTGGGTCAGGCCCCATCCAAGTCCCAAGGCCAGGAAGACTGGTCCCAGAAGTTTCCAGAATTCAGAGACAGGAAGGACAGACAGACAGCCTTCTGTCCAGGGAGAGAGGGAGCTGGAGCTGTGTGCCTGTGTGTCTGTCTTGCTGTCTTTTTGTCACTCTGTGGAGGCAGCTGCCAGGGGCTGGGAGCAGAGAGCCAGGGAGCCAGCCTCTTGGGGTCCTGGGGGGAATGCATCCTACCCCCGCCTTTGTTTCTGCATCTGAAACCAGGAGGACAAGCTGGCCTTCCTCTCCCTTAGGGTTAAAGGAGAGGATGTTGGAGTAGGAGGGGAAAAGGAAGACTTGGCCTGTGAGGTAGGTGGTGAAGGTCCAAAGATGACCTGCCTCACCCTTCTGTCTCCAGGGATTGTGTGGCCTGGTCTTTTGCTCTAAGACTCCAGTCTGTCCAAAGACTGTAACTCGGCTCTGAGTTGGCCTTCGCAGCCCCTTTGATGCTTGCTGCTTTGAACTTTGGGGGAAATTCTGAGGCCCTCTGCCTTTGTAGACGGAAGATAGTGGGCCCTTTGTCACTGATGGCCAGGCAGAGGTCAAATGACCACTTGGGGATGTTGTAGAAGAGATTCCTGCTCAGGTAGCCTGTAGAGGACCTTTGTAGCTCTGAACTTCTGTAGGGCCACTTGCCAAGACTGTCAAGGAGAGTCCCTGCAAAAAAGGGGATAGATGGACTTTTGAGGTATTGCAGGGGTTACAGATGCAGGATTATCACTTCTCCCCCTCTCTAAGACCACATAGATTTGAGGAAAGACTCCCTGGAGTCTAGAGAGAGTTCGTAGGATGAAAAGGAACCCTGAGACCCTGCCTCGCTTCCTGTCAATTTTCATGTTGTTCTGGTCCTGCCTTTTTCCCATTTCCATATATAGCTTTCAGAACCCTTGACCTTGGAGTTAACTTTATAAATGATACCCCAGAGATACCTCATGCAGGAGCAATGGCGTCCTAGAGTTCTGTGAGATAATGTGGTGCTTATTATCAATGAGTGTGTGTCAGTAATGCTTATAAAATCCTAGAAATGGTTTGTTTGCAATGAGTTACAATGGGTAATTTTGACCTCATTTAAAAAGGATAATTTACCTTGCAACTGGTACTCTGTAAAGGCTAGAAGGAAGCCATGGGACTGGCCTATAGGCAGACCTTGGCCTTCTGCTGACCCTTCCTGTCATGGACCTTCTTGACAGTGCCAGACCATGAACTATGTGGGCCAACTGGCAGAGACAGTATATGTGACAGTGAAGGAACTGTACGAGGGCCTGAACCCTGCTACACTATCAGGAGGCATTGATGTGCTAGTAGTGAAACAACCAGATGGCTCCTTCCTCTGTTCCCCTTTCCATGTTCGTTTTGGCAAGCTGGGTGTCCTGCGATCCCGTGAGAAAGTGGTAAGTTGCAGGGTCTGTGGGATGGTGGGTTGTCCCGAATGGTTTCTCCTTGACCTTAATCATCTTGGCTAAGGGTCTAAGTATTCTCATGGTGGGGGTGGGGGGGAGAGCCTAACTCCATTGGGAATTTAACAAGGTAATACTGTCTACACTGCAGAGTGATTGGGCTGGGGGAATGGCACCATCTCCTGCCTTGAGGCAGAGAGCAGGGGTTGAAGTTCTGACACCTCAGCAGCTTGTGCCAGGCAGTGTGGTAATGGGATAATGGATTCAGAGAGTCTGAGTTTGAATCCCAGCTCTGCTCTTTTCTATCTGTGTGTCACTTAACCCAAGACTCCATTTCCCCTTCTTTAAAATGAGGGGCTTGGGCTAAACAATATGGACAGTAATGCAAAGGGGAGGGCAAAGGTGAAATTAGCTGTGAAACACGGTCTACTCTTCCCATCCCAGGTTGACATTGAAATTAATGGGGAGCCAGTGGACCTGCAAATGAAGTTGGGAGACAATGGAGAAGCCTTTTTTGTTCAGCAGCTACAGACTAGTGAGGTTAGTGTACTGTGCTGTCCTAATCTAGTTCTCCTTCCTTCCTGCAGTCACTGGAGATTTCCTGATAACCCCTGCCTTTCCCCACCCCTTTCTTCTCACCTCCCAAAGTGCCAGGCCAGTCTATAGATCTGTACCTTTGTGAGATCTTCAGAGGGTCCCTGGGGTCTGGGGTGAGGCCCTGCTGATATTCACACTATAGCTCTTGGACCACTTGCTGCTCTAAGTGTAAGGTATTGGATTTGGAGGAACCTTGGAAGACCTGGATTCAAACTGTACCTGACATTAGCTGTGTGACCCTGGACATGTCATTCTACACTTTTGCATCTCAGTTTCCCTAAGGGTTCTTGTGGAGGTCAAACAAGATAACAGATGCGAAGCATTCTGTAAGCCTTAAAGTGTTCCATAAGTGTTCCATTAGTGTTCAAAACCTTATTGAATACTTATTCTGTTTGGCCCCTGAAAAACACGATCAGTATTATAGTTTAAGGCTTTATGGTTGACAAAAAGTTGTCCTCATAACAACCCTGTGGACCAGTACAAATATTATTTCCCCCAATTTGTGTATGAAGAAATTGCATCTCTGAGAAGGGGAGTTAATTCAATCAATCCATCAATCTCCGAATGTTAGCTAATCATTCACTCACTCTGAGTTAAGGATCTGAGCATACCAAAAAAGATAAAAACGTAGCCCCTGCCCCAAGGAGCTCGCATTCTAAATGGCAAGATGGGGGTGGGGGTGGGGGAACAACATGTAAGTAACTATAAGGTATAAAGAGAGCAGATGGAAAGTAAGAGGGAAGATGCTAGCAGGTTGGGGGGGGGGACAGGACAAAGGTATGGAAGTGGGAAATGGGGTAGGCCAGTGTCATTGGATTGATGGAGGGAAGGGGAACAAGGAGACAGGTTGTGAAGGACTTTGGTCCCATAGTTAGGGGACTAGAATTCAAGTCTCCTAAATACTGTAATACCTTTTCTAATATATCACACAAAATGCTGAGTGTCTTTCCAACTCCAGGCCTCTGCCTGAATAGTGTTTTAAATCATTATAATAGTCCTTCTGTTCACATTTGCATAGAGAGAGTGGGCAGTCAGGGAAGGCTTCTGAGTTCTCACTGGCTTTGCTTAGGAGGAGGTCCCCTCCAGACTGTGCACCTCACCTATCCCTTCGGACAACTCGAATGAGATCCTGAGCGACCCTCTGCTGGACCTCATTGAGGATGCCCAAAGACAGACCTCAGAGATAGACATCACACTGCGGAAGAGGAAGCGCCGCCGGCGGAAGAAGGTCAAGAAGAAAAACAAGACGGTAACAGCTATGACATCAAATTCCAGTTCCGAGGAGTTGGAAGGAATACAGAGTGAGACAGTCTTAGAAGTGAAACCCACCTCAAAAGTGTCCTCAAAGTTGTGAGTGAGAACCATTGTCGGGAGGGGGTATGGGTGTAAGGTAGAGTATCAATCTCTGTGCTCTAGTGCACAGTCAAAACTTGGTTGGGCAGAGGCCTTCCTACTCAAGGTCCACTGAAGGGACCAAAGGTGGCTGTTGGTTGGAGCTTTTCTTGGCCAAGAATACAGGTCAATAAATATCATCAGTAGGTATAGTACAGGTAGGTGGCACAGTGCACAGAGTGCCAGTCAGGAAGGCTCATCATCCTGAGTTCAGATCTGATTTCAGACACTTACTATCTGTATGGCCCTGGACAAGTCACTTCACCTTGTTTGCCTCACCTGTCAAATGAGCTGGAGAAGTAAATGGCAAATCACTCCAGTGTCTTTGCCAATAGAACCCCAAATGGAGTCATGAAGAGTCATACAGGATTAAGCAGTGGCAGCAATGCACCCAGCCCAGCACTTGGCCCTGTAGGGGAGACACAGAAGTATATTATAGATTCCTTGCCAGTATGTGTATGTGATGTAGAAAAGGGAGGCAGAGAGGGATTAGTCTAGTTTTAGAAATAAAATGAAGACATAGAACAAATTAGAGAGTCATTTAAGGAAATATATAAGTGCAGAAAGAATATAGAAGCGCTAAAGAAAAATCAAGATGAGATGATATTAATTGAGGAAAACATTGTGAAGGAGGTTTGTTTTACATAGAATCCTGAAAGAAGTTACTGGTGGTCAGTCCCTAAGTGACATTTTCTTTGAGTCTGAGAACATAGACAGAAACTTCTTACCAGCACCCATATGATCTTCTTTCTCTTCCGTGATCCATTACACTTTGACCCAACTCCAACCTGTGAATTGCCATCACAGGAGCCCATCCTAACTGCTATAAACTAGGGGGTACCTTAAAAATCATTTAAATCAAACCCCTGTGTTTTACATAGGAGAAAATTGAGATGGGGGTAGCATAAGTGATATTTCCAAAGTCACATAGGCAGACAGCAGCAGAACTAAAAACCATGTCTTCAAACACTGAGCTCCGCAAAGATCCAGGGAGGGTGTGGCTTATGCCAAGGCCCTGGAAGCCCCTTGACCATTCAATCAATCAGCATATATTTATTAAGTACCTACTATGAGCCTGGCAGTGTGCTGGACTCTGGGAATATAAGACAAAAAATGAAACAATCCTTACCTGCAAGGAGTTTACATTCCAATGGGGAAAATAATAATTGCACATATAAAGGATATGTAGCCTAAATATAAAGAGAATAAGTATAAATATATATATATCTAAAATAGTTATAAGCATAAGGGAACTAGAACTGGAGTAAAGAAGACGAGTTTGAATCCTGTTACAGACACTTACTATCCCTAGACAAGTCACTTAATTTCTGCCTGACTTAGTTTCCTCATCTATAAAATGGAAATAATGATAGTACCTCTTTTGTAGGGTTGAGAGGGTCAAATGAAATAATGTCTGTACAGCGCTTTATGAACCTTAAAGCACTATGCGTGCTCGGTATTGTTATAGTCGTCGTTTTGCACGATAGTTTGGAACACAAGGTACCAGAAGTTGAGAATGATCAAGAAAGGCCTCATGTCTGGTTTTCTCTCTTGCTTATTGAAAAAGAAAAGATTTCCATTTCAGGCTGGTCAAAGAGACTAAGGTTATTTCTGCTTTGGAAACTACTCTCTTGAATCACCAGGTATTGAGGGTAGAGTCATCAGTCCTGGGTCCTGCTTCCTTTGAGGCCTGTGGAGGGGTAGGACCAGGGTGGCAGTGGGCATGAAGTCTGCATGTTATTGGGCCCCTTCTGACTTTCAGGGCTGGGCTTTGGACCCACAAAGGTCATAGCTCTCGATCCTTTCTGCCTCTGTCTTCCTGGAGATGCAGGCACTGGTCTTCCCATGTTCCGTGGATGGTAAGGCCCAGATGTAGTGGGAGCATGGCTTTGCTTGCCTTCTCTCTACTATGTGGTGACTGTTTCCCTTTCTTACTAGTTTTAGCGCTGATGATAATGACTCTGCACAGCCCAAAGATTCCCATTTCCATATAGATGTGGTATGCCAAGAGAATGACAGGTAAGAGACTATATCAATGTGCAGGTCTGTGGTCACTCAGTGGGGACCGTTTTTTCAGGTGGCTGTAGGAAAGGGATGAGGTCGAGGGGAAGATGATAACTGTGTTTCTCTCTCTTAGTAGTTTCTGCACTGCGGATGATGCCATTGTAGAGTCCAAAGGTTCATTTATCTTTTCAGATGTGGAATGTCCATTGGAAGAGAGGTAAGAGAATCTATCGATGGACATGCTTGTGGTCACTCAGTGGGGACTGTTTTTCAGATGGCTGTAGGAAAGGAAGAGGGAGGTGGAGATGGGTCTGAGATTCATGAAGAATACTCCCAGAGGAAAGTTCTGTGCTGGGATGTGGCAGCTACTGGTCTAGATTGCATTGTTGTGGGAGCAGAGCTGAGCTAAAGGTCACAAGCAAGCAGAAGGGGGAGAAGGAGATGAGCATGGCTAGGAGACCACAGTAAGCCTTTGGTTGGCGGCCATTTGGGCAGTTTATCCTCAGAATATCTAACGAGCTTCAAGAGTGACTCTGAGCTGGAGATAAGATACCCGGAACAGAACTCCACGAGGACTGAGTCCCACATACAGTGGCCTTGGGGGAGGCTTCCTCAGGTCAGCAAGTGGGAACTTGACTTTGTTTATCCTTTTTTGGGAGAAGGAGGTATGGAGAGGTCTCAATCCAGATGACTCCCTCTCCCCAAGGTCATGGGAAGTGATGGGGAGGATATGTGGAACTTCCTAGGGTACCATCAGAGAGACTACTAGTCCAAGTCCCTGTCCCTCAGAGGTGTCCTAGATTGGGGATGAACTACAGAAACCCTGAACTAATGGGATTTATTTTGTGCCTAAGTGTTCAGTTCTACCCTGACCTCATCCCAACATGCTTCCCCTCACCCTCACCCCCTTCCACTCCCTGGATCAGACCTCAGACACCCATCACATCCTGCTGGCCTAATCTCTCCTGTTTGTTTGTCTGAAGGTGATGAAAAGTGAGAATGTGAAACTGCTGAGGGTATCACAGAGCAGCATATCGACCAAACCTCTTCTTTCTAGTTTTCACTCATTGGCAGAGTCTCAGACTGTCCTCCAGGGTGCTGAGGACATTTCTGGCTCTCCTTGCCTGCTTCAGCCTCCAGCATCTTCCCAGAGTAGCAGACCTTCAAATGGAACAAAGTTCTGCTGTACATCAAGAAAACTCCCAACAGCCTGGGATTCACTTGCACAGGACAATGAGGAGAATCTGGCTGAGAATGCTCCGGAGATGTGCTCCTCATCTGGCTCTATAACGTCAGCCAAGGAGCTCCCAGTTCAGGAGGGCTTTGGTCCTTCTGAACAGAGAAAAGAGAGCAAGGGTAAGAAGAGTGAATGAATGGATGAGTGGGAGGTAGGAGAGAGGAAGCTGAGTGATATCTCCCATGGGCTTGGGATCAGCCCATATGATATTTCTGTGGCCTGAATTTATCTGTGCCATGGAGTCTATCTTCTGATGCCTACACTGGCACTGCGTAGCCTGAAGCTTCCTTCCTCTGCACTCAGAAACACAGAGGAGAAGTCAGCACCTGGGACACAGCGATATCCACCTTGAAGATTTGCCTTCCCTGAATTCAACTAATGCTACCCCTTACTTCCCCCAAAGGTACTGATGTTCTTGGCATTCTCTATGTTTTAGACTCTTTTTAAAAATTTTTTTTAATTAATGAAAGAAATTGTTTTCTCTTTCTCTCACTTCCCTTCCACCATTGGAGAAAAGAAAAAAAAAACCTCTTATAACAATAATGCATAGTCAAGCAATTGGTTGAATATTGAGTTCTTACCCTAGTAGCTAGGGTCTTCATGTTTCAGATACTAGGCTATTATTCCCATTAACTTGTGTATATTGTACCTAATCTATCTCAATGATGAACCTCTATTTCTTAACAAGTTACCAAATCATTTTGATGATTACAGCTTTGTTATATAGTTTGACATTTGGTAGTGCTATGCTCCTTTCCTTCTCTCTTTTTTGTATTTTCCCTTGAGATTCTCTACTTTTTATTCCTCCAGATTAATTTTATTATTTTTTCTAACTCATAATCTTTTGGTAGTTTGGTCGGTATGGCAGTAGATAAGTAAATTAATTTAGGTCTTATTCTTTTTTCTGGTACTGTCCAAGGCTTCGGGGTCCCTCACTCCTGGGGGTGAGCTGATTAAGGGTGCCAGGCCTCCTACTGGGATGAAGGAGCTCATAGGAAAGTTGCCTTTAAACTATATCCCCAAGTTACTAAACTGTGCATAGACTATGACCCATCGGTGCCACTACTAGATCTCTGCTCCAGAAAGATCACAGAAAGAGGAAAAGTATTCATGCACAAAATTTCTTATAGCAATCTTTTTGTGGTGGCAAAGAGTTGGAAATTAAAGTTGTGCCTATCCATTGGGTAATGATTGAACAAGATAAGAAATATGACTGATGGAATACTATTGTGCTGTAAAAAATGATGAAGAAGGTGCTTTCTGAGAAACCTTAGAAGACTTGTATGAACTAATGAAGAATGAAATAAGCAGAACCAGGAGAACAACGTATATAATAACAACAATACTGCAGAGACAAACAACTTGGAAAGATTTAGAAACCTGCTCTTTACCTCTGGGTTGTTGTTTGCTCTTTGCTCTGGAAGAGACCATGGCATCAGGAAGGTGATTCCATGGCTTACAAGTGAATTGGATTCAGTGAGGGAGGGCTGTGCAAAATCACCAGCCTCACCTTCTCCTCCAGAGCCATCTGGGTCCGGTGGCCAGATATGGACTCTGAGTGTAGACTGAGACTTTGGAGGTGGGGTGGGGAGAGACAGGACTAATGTGGGAGTTTGTTTTGCCCAAGTATATATTTGTTACAAGGAAAGAAGGGATGAAAGAAACAAGTGTCTTTTGAGTACCAACTAAGTGCCAGACTTGGTGCTAAGCACTTTACAAAGATTATCTCATTTGATCCTCACAGCAGCACTGGGAGAGAAGTGCTATTATATAATCCTCATTTTACAGTTGAGGAAACTGAGGCAAGCAGATTAAATGACTACCCTAGGGTCACACAGCTTGTATGTATGTAAAGTTGAGTTTGTCTCTTAACAGTGGGGGGAGAAGGTGGAAGGGAGATGAAGTTCATATTTATTGATTAAAAATTAAATTTAGTTTAAAAAAGAAGAAAGTTGTTTTTAGTAAAGATGCACCAATTCCCTTTGATTTACCCTGTGGAAGGAAGGGGTGGGTCTTGGGCAGAGTCAGCATAGCTTTATCCACCAGCCCAAATGATCTGGTAGCAAGTCCTTTCCCAGCCCTCTCAATAAATTATCTCTGCTTATTCCTCTGTCCTCAGTGAAATTAGTCTTGAAGTCAGACGATGGATTGAGCCTTCCTCTTCAGAGACAAACTTTTCTTCAGTCATAGCTCTGGAGGATAACATAAGCCACTTGTCTGATAACGCCTTGGAGCAGGGGAATGATATCAAACTTTCTCTCTGTGGTGGACTGGCTGATAACCAGGACATCTCAACAGGTGAGTCTGATGATTGTCTTTTATGGGGAGCAGAGAAGGACCTAGGGGACCCCATTCACAAAGCAGAGATGGGGTCAGGGGAGGAAACTTGCAATTGATGTGAAGAAGGTCGGTGGTGGGCATTCTACAATCCAGTGACTGGTGTACCAAGGCTATCCTCATTCTCCCAGCCAGCTGGACCCTTTGAGCCAGGGACAGGGAACCAAGAACCAAGTCCAAAGGCCTTGCTTAAGGATCGAGAAGGCCACATGTGGCCTCAAGGCCACAAGTTCCTCACCCCTGCTTTGGGCCCTAGGGGAGAAATGACCTGATTACCTCTCTGTCCTCCTCTTCAGTTCCCACTACCCCTGCCCTCAGGTCTCTCACATCTGTTTTTGTTCTTCTACTTTAATTTGACTTCTCTTTCCTCTAGAGAAGTTTACCAAATATGCTGTATCCTACAAGTATCTTGCTGACAACCCAGGAATCCTGGATGACCCCAATCTTGTGGTGAAAATTGGAAAGAAGTAAGACTCCTGTGTGGAGTGGGGTTGAGGTGGAAGGAGTTTGTCTTCGAGTTGGCAGAAATGTCTCCAATCTTTCCAGGGGCCCAGATCAGGAAGATTGTTGCTTTGAGTCTGATTGATTTGCTTCATTACTCTTTACCTTGTCTCACACCTGCCTGTCAGAAAGTCTAGGACAGGGATCTAGAAGGCCACACTTGAGGACCTCGAAGGCCACCATTGGCTTCAAGGCCACAGGTTCTCCACTTCTGCTCTAGGGGATGCCAACTTCAGGCACTTCAGGCGTCTTCTACCTAGAGCACTAGTGCTAAGCAACCTCAGTCTCCCTTTCTCATGGCAATTCAGACCCTGCCTCTGGAGGTAAGCATATGTCAGAGCCTTCTCTACTTAGAGGCAGCTAGGTGGCTTGATAGAATACTAAGTCCGTAGTCAGGAAGATCTGAATTCTAATCTGAACTCAAACACTTCCTAGCCTGTGACCTGGGTCAAGTCACTTAATCTGATTTGTCTCACTTTCCTCAGCTATAAAATGGGAATTATAGCAGCACCTGCCTTGAAGGATTGTTGTGAGGATCAAATGAGGCAGTGTTTGTAGAGTGCTTGTATATAGGTGCTAAATAAATGCTTATTGCTTCTCTCCCTCCATTTCTCAGGGAAACCCCATTCAGTAGGGTTGGGGTGGTTATCAGATGCCTACCCTGTACAAAAGATGTTGATGCAGCATCACGACTCCTGGTTGGATGCAGTGGGAGCTAGGGCCAACTCTCAGGAGGGCTAGGGTCACTCGAGCTGAGGGAGTCAGTGTGGTTAGGAGTGGGATGCAGGAGAAGGAGCAAATAAAAGGAGGAGTTCTGGATACAGACTTGGAGGGCTTGGGTTCAAATCCTGGCTCTGTTACTTCTCTGCCTTTGTGACCTTGTGGGCAGGTCTATGCCAGCTACCATCCTGTTGCCTCATTGGTAAAATGTGTGTGTATGTGATATGGTGGGGGAGGGGTCAATAGCAGGTTGGGGAACTTCCAAAAATTTTTTCAGACTCTCACATAATGAAGGTTCTGCTCTTAGATTGAGAAAAAAATGCAATTTTATATGTGTAGAGGAAAAGCAACCTCGATGATGATGATCTGCAGCCCCTCTGTTGCCCGGGGGCATTGACGGGTAAGGTTAGCTTGCCAACGTTACACAACTGGTATATGTCAGAGGCAGTCTCCCTGAATTCAAGGCTGGCCCTCTCTCCACTATACTGCACTCTCAGTTCTTTGATTAAGAAAGTATGCAATCACAAAAAAGCTCCTGTGAATTTAGCAATTAATTTACCAATAGGACACATGCATCAGGAAACCAGGGCAGGAGCGTATTCTGAAAGGTGGATATTGGAGGATCTCCCAGGTCCCTTATACAAAACAGTTTTTTCCTTGATAACTTTCTTTTTAACATCACATTCATTTCTAAATACATTCCTCCACTCTCCTTAGCCCAGCGAGATACACTTTGTAGGAGAAAAGTTTAGCAAAACCAACCAATATATCAGCTGTGTCTATGTAATATTCCACATTCATAGCTCCTCCCCCACCCCAATCCTCACCCCCATCTCTGCAAAGAAGGGAGGCCTAGTTTTCACACTGACCTAAAGTTTTGTTTCTGGGTACCTGGGGCTTGTTCAGCTGCCAGGGCTGGCCTGCCTGTCCTTTCCATCACTGTTAGCTGAGTTATATCCACATCTGCTGTTCACACTCTGTATTTTATATGTGAAATTCTTACTTGGTTCCAAACAATCCCTGAGACCCCATAAACTGAAACACACAAGGAAATCCTGAGCGTGAGAGATGCCAACTCACCCTAAATAGTTCCCCCAGAAACCTGGCTGCCTAAATTCTAGGAGCTGCCTGCCCCAGAGTCCCTGAGCCCTGTAGGCTGCCTATCAGACTTCAGAGGCAGGAGACCAGACTTCCAGTGGAAGCTCTTAATACTAGCTTTGTAACAACTGCTTAGTGTCTCTGTGCCTCAGTTTTCTCATCTGTAGAATGGGGGTGGATGATACTTATAAACCTAAAAAGGAAAATGTTTTTAAAAGGTAAAAACCTTTAAAATGTGAGGTGTATTATGCAAACCATCCTCAGGTGGCTGGATTTAAGGAATATGAGGGAGCATCTCCATAGTTATTAATGTCCCCTTAGGTAATGACAGGGCTTGTGGAGGAGAGCAAGATGGCAAACCTGGTACTGAACTTCTTGATACATGTCCATGTTGGACCTGACTCTGCTGTTGCTACTACAGCATCTCAGGCACTTGATACTGGTCTTGCTCCCTGCCATTGTGTTGGTCAGGGACAGGCAATTGGATTGAGAGAAACAGTAAGCAATTAGACATTTCTTGAAGTCTAGTGATTGGGCAATCAAAAAGCATTTATTAAACACCTGCTGTGTACCAGGCACTGTGCTAATAGCTGCAGATACAAAGAAAAGCAAGAGACAGTCCTGTTCTCAAGGAGCTCCTGATCTAATAGAGGAGACAGTAAAAACTATATACAGACAAGTTATAGACAGGACAGATTGGAAATGATCTACGAGATAAGGCACTAGAATTAAGGGGAATTGGAAGAGGCTTCTTATATTTAACCGGTACTTGAAGGAAATTGAGGAGGTAGAGATGAGGAGGGAAGGCATTCCAGACATGGGAGACAGCCAGAGAAAATGCCTGGAGTCAGAAGACAGAGTGCCTTTTTTGAGGAACAGCCAGGAGGGCAGGGTCACTGAATTGAAGAGTGAGAGAGGAGTGGGGGAGGTATAAGGAGATGGTGGGGGGCGGCAGGTTAGGAAGGGCTTTGAACAGCAAATAACAAAAACCAAGGCTGGACTTGGAATCAGAAAGACCTGGGTTTGATTCCTGTCTTAGGAGATATCTAGTTGTGTGGACCCTGGACAAGTCACTTAACCTCAATTTCCACACATGGAAAAAGGGAGCTGACACCTGTAGCACTCACCTGACGAGACTGTGGTAAGACTCATATAAGATCATGAGAGTGAAGTGATTTGCAAACCTTAAAGGACTATATAACTGTCAGATGGTGGTGTGACTGTAATTACTTGTCACTATGATTATAGCATTTTTCTCATCTTTTTTGGTCAGGGTTCAGGTAGAACCCATCCTGGGGCAAGTTTCTCTCCTGCTCTGATTCTTTTATGTTTAATTTTCTGCAGACTGTTTCACAGACGGATGGAATAATTGAATAAGAGTATTGGAATCTATTGTTATTATTACCATTATTTGTATCTAATTATGTGGACTCTTGCCCAGGTGAATAGAATAGCTGCTTTCTATAGCTGGATACCAATATTGGGATGTAAGGTAGGCTTACTGACAGCATCCTTAGGACATCTCCAATGGTGTATAAGATGACAAGGCTATAATACCCCTTACCCTTAGTCCAAAAGATTTTCATTGTTTCAGTCAGGTCTCTGTACTTTGAAATCTCTTCATTCCATAAAGCTTGAAGATTATGAGTATTTAAGATAATAACATCTATTAAAAATGTTGTTAAGCTAAGCTACGTCTGCACAATTGTGGGCAACCATTCAGTATGTGATCAGGGTCTGATGCCAGTGTAGTTTATGAAATGAATTTTCTAGTCAATTTTGAAATCTGTGTTAATGTCTGATGCATAATTTTGGTCACCTTGTCATGCCTTGTCAGGTATTTCGTAAGTGCTAAATTTTTACAGCCTGCAGCGATAGTTGTGTTCTCTCCACCATTTCTTTGCATAGTATAAATTGATCACTAAGTCTGGAAGCCTTAAGGATTTCTATATTTTGGGGTAATGATCTGATCCTGAACACCCATCACAAGCACCTCCATTTTCACACGCAAATCTGCATGACTCATCCTTATATTGTTGACTGAGTTCTAGTGATAATTCCTGAGAAGAGTCTTCTGGATTCCATTCTTAAATCTTAGTCATTTCATAAGCTCCATCCAGTAGTCTAAAGCCATGTACTTCTCATCATTCTTTAGGATTGTTTGGTCAAATGATATCTGCTTAATCCAATAGTCTTTCTGTCATATACTCTAAGAATGTTCGTCAAGTTTCTTCCTCCTTTTGAGTAGTTATTGATCTTTCTATAACTACTTTAGCGTGGTGGACGTTTATGTTTTATTAATATTTCAGGAGGGTGGTTGTTAGGGTATGTTCCAAAATGACTATACTCCATTTTGCAACTTTGAAAGCTAACATTAAGACTAATATTGAATAGATGTTCATTGCTTTACGTGGGTTCTTCCTATTCTGTTTTGATTTTCCAATGCCTGTCTTAGCTTATTAAACCACAGCTTTGAAATCATTATGCTTCATTTGTCTTGTCTGAAGGAGATCAGAATATTTCTAGATATGTTTGTATCTATTTTTTCCATGTAACCTTGTGATTCAAGCTTGGAGTCTTCAGGCTCTGTCCTTTCTTGGTATATGTTAAGAATCCTACACTTATTGAGCCAAAATGACATTTTGATATCATTGGGGGAAGATTCCATGAAATGAAAATGTTTAATTTGTTTTGGGAGCAACTATAGCTTGATATTTTTCGTATATATCAAGTGATTAATAAGATATTTTAGTTCGACTCTTAATTTGGTGGGGTAAATCTCTCTCTTGTTTTAAAACTTTGTGTTCTAATGTTTCTTGTTGTCATAGATTCATTGATTTCTGTTTGATCTATTCTAATTTTCAGGGAGTATGTTCCTTGGGTACTCTGCTGAACTGTTTATTTATTCTTCTTCCAATTCCTCCCCCTAGAGCTATTATTTAATTTATAATGTCATTTTTAAAAAGTTTGCTTCATTTCTTGCAGGAATTGTAGACTTTGTGGCAAAGTGGTACTTTTGTTTGAGAATTTGCTTGTAGATGTTGTGGAGTTATTCTCTTTTTCTGGGTCTGTCCTTTGCATCCTTGGAGTCATAATTTCTTTTTAATGTCTTCTCATTTTTCCAGCATTATTTCCTTAATTGAGTCTTTGTGTCAAGACCAGGCTCTGTGTACATCTGGAATGATGATGGGACCTTGTGTAGTCCCCATCTTGCAACCATGGAGATGACCAGAATTTTTTCACATCCTCTTTCTTTAGGTGTTTTTTTCTCACCTATGATTTATTTCTTAAGCGTCTGGAGTAGTTTTTAGTTGATATTAAACTACTAAATTTGTTCTTTGTGCTGCTTCAACTCCTTGTATCACTTAACCTTTTATTGTTGACCCTCAATTGCTGATTAAGGGTGTCTAGAATTTCTAATAGGCTTTTCTTTTTCTTGTCACTTCTGCATGTTTCCTTCTTGTTGCCTTTAACTGTGCACTACGATGTTCAAGTGTTCTACTGTCCATACCAGTTAGATCTTTCAGTGCCTTTCTACAGATCTTCAGTAGCTTTCTCAAGTTACTTCTACTATGGTGGCCTGGGGGGGGGGGGGGGGCGATGGTGGAGGAATTCCTTGATAGCTCCACCTTTCCTACCATGGCAACAGCTGCTGCATATACCATTGTTTGCAGGTTCTGAAATGGCTTTTATACTTTTCTGTCAAATGCTGTGGGGAAATATGTTTCTTGATAATGTTTAAAGCAGAAACTGGTTTTTTTATTACTCTGTTTTGGTATAATTGACCTACCAGTTGGATTCATGCCATCAAACTCAAAAAGAATCTTCCAGAGTTCCAGTCTTAAGTATGGCCATCTCCTTTTCAAGGTCATCGGAGATTTCAGTACTGTTTTTGTCATCTTTCTCATTATGAAGTAGAATTTCTGGAGTTTGCATTAAAAGTAAAGATTTTCTATGACCTTCAGGGTCCTCAACTTTTCCTTTTTTCAGATTTTATTAGCCCCTTGATTTCATTTCTTATTTTATCTAGTGTGGGCTTAGGGATGAAAATTTTTTTTAATTGTCCTGAGCTATTCAGCTATACATTGTCATGTGATTTGGAACTGAAAGTACAATTGACAAAAGTAAGAGACCCTTGCCCATAACTAGTCAGATCTGCTTCCAATTTTTTAGACAATGATTCTGGAACATAAAGAGAGTGTTTATACTTTCATTTCATTTCATGAGCCTTCATGGTTTGCCTATTTTAGTGTTCAGAATTAATTGTACTGAAGCATTTCCATCAGATAAGATATTGGTATTTCTGGTATGCTGATATATCTTGCCTTTTTGTGATACCAAACCATGAAGAGTCACTTGCACTCTTCTCTGTGTCATGATGGTTTTGGGAAGACCAACCTATAATTCTCTATCCCCTGATCTGTTTCTTTGACTCTTAGGAGGAGGTCCATGACACTGCCTGGGATGCTTATCCCATTAGAGGTATTATTGGAACTTAGTTCACTAGCATTTCAGGGTTTCTGCTGGGCCTTCACACCTAATGGCCTCAAGAAACAAAGTTTCTACAGTACGTCACACAACACACATAACATGGACATTGGGTTGGGCTTTGAGAAAGGGGTTATTATTTTTACATGTGAAACTTCTCAGAATCTAAACAAAGTAACTGAAAATGGGAGCCCAAGGGTCCTTTTCTGGATGAAAAGCTCCAGCCTTGAGCCTCATATGGGGCCTTCAGCCTCAAGCCCATCAATAGCCAGGCTTTGCCTTTTTAGCCATTGTTCCTGGCAAGTTACTTTTCCTTCCTGCTCCCCTTTCTAGGCATTACAACTGGGCTGTAGCTGCCCCGATGATCCTGTCCCTTCAGGCCTTTCAGAAGAGTTTGCCCAAGGTAAAGGAGCAGAACTCCTTCTCCATCTATCTCTTCTCCTCTGGTCATAGGGAGGGATTAGGTGATGCTACAGGGAACCTGGGGAAGAGGGAGAGCAAAGAGAAGGGGGACTGGTGGGAGATTCCATTATAAAACTCTAGGTTTCCTATGGTATTAGCCAAGAAAGGGATAAAGTTCCAAATTAGGGCTGATTCTGAATCCCAGAACAGAAAATATCTAAATTCCAAAGCAATTTAGCTGGTCCCTTCCTGACTCAGTGGATTTGTCCTGTCTGCCTATCACTTCTCCCTCCGTACTTCCTAAGAAATTGTTCATAGAGATGCTGGGCCAGATGGCCTTATCCTGGGAACTGAGGACAGTGGACTTGGGAGTCATCCATAGTTTTCTTGAGGAAGTTTGGATGGGAAAATGAGTCAGAAAGAAGGATAGCAATTCCTGTTAATCTTTCTCTCAGACACTTGGTGACTCTGTATAGGAAGTCCCTTATCCTTGAAAGCCCTGCCATCTCCCCTTAAGTACCACCTATCTGGTTATTGTGAAGTGTTCTACTGTTGGGTGGGAGGAGGGGCCCCTGAATCCTTCTTCCATCCATTTATTCAGCAAGCATTTATCATATCATTTCTATTCTAATTATTGATATTTCTTTGACCGACCATGATCCCTAAACCAATAAATGCTGTGGTTAATCAGTACCCTGAGCTAGAGGGGGCAGTGCCAGTACTCAAGCTTTGAGTCTTGCATAATATAAGCAGTGTCGCGTGGAGCAAGTCCCACACCCCCTGACAAAGTAATCTCTCTTGAGAGTGCAGAGAGGTGCTTCAGAGAACTTGTCCAGAAAGGGTTTTCATTGTTGGTCTCCAGTGGAGACTGGATGGGTGCCATTTGTTTGAGGGGATTATTCCCCAGAGAGGCCTGTCCTTGAGGCCCCTTTTTAGGACACCCTGCCCACTATGTCCTTCCTGATCTTGTCTGACATTCAGAGCACAATTGACAAACTGGTGAAGGAGAAAATGCCCAAGAAGAGTGGCCGCTGGTGGTTCTCCTGGGGGCAAAAGGACCCGATAACTGAGGAGGTAGGTGATTACCTCTTGGAAGGCCCTTAGAATTGAAGGTCTGGTCTTCATTTGACCTTTTAGAAGGGTCTAGACCGAGGGGAGGTGGGATTGGCCTCAGGGACAGGATCTTTTCCTTTTAACAAGGGCTCATTGGAAAACTCTTCCTCTGCAGTATGAAGTCGCGGAGGTGGCATCTACTTCAAAGAGCAATTCCCTCCAGCAGAAGTAAGTTATCTTGATCAGGTCCCCAGGGGGGGCATTAGAGTCTTAAAGAGTTATGTGTGGGCACCCAATAGGTTAAGCGGTTTATTCACCATTAGATAGCTCATCACTGTCAGAGGCAAGATAAAAATCCAGGATTCCAAGTCCACTGTTCCAGCCATTTTACTGCTTTTTTCTCTCTTCAAGGTATTCACACACTGTCTCATGAAATTTTCACAGGGATTTCACTAGGTGAAATCCTTACCTACTGTCACCTGCAGGATACTAGGTAGCAAGGATGACTGTTCGCATTGAGGAAGTGATTGGCCCAAGGTCATTGAGTAGGGAAGTGACAAATATAGGACCAGAACCTTTGAATCTCAGCTCAAAGCTTTTTCTGTCAAACTGGGTCAACCCTACAGTGTTGGTACTTCAAAGCTTGCCCCATCTAGGAAAAGCAATGCCTGGCAAGCAGTACCTCGTGGGATAAGACCTGCTCCATGGGCCAGGTGAAGCTAGACTCTTTCTCAAAGCCTCAGTTCTTTCAATCATGGCCAGATAAGTCCTCAAGTCATAGTCTTTTCTATGTACTTTGAAGGGACTTAGAACATAACTATTGAATAAAGAGGTATAATTATTTGTTTTCCAGTTACACCAAAGAAACTGAAGCAGGTGAAACTTGGGTTCCATAATAGGAAGAACTTTCTAGGGTAGGGTTGGTCCTGACATACATCAGGAAGGAAGGGTGCACTAGGGATTTGGGGGAACAATGAGGAGAGAGGCTTCACAGTGTATCCAGAAGAACATTGTCCTTATTGTCCTCCATAATCAGGAGCCATAGGTAGAAGTTGCAAAGAGGCAAATTTAAGTTTGATAGGCAGCTAGGTGGCATAGTGGA
The DNA here is from genome assembly GCF_028372415.1 of Notamacropus eugenii. Classification (NCBI taxonomy): domain Eukaryota; kingdom Metazoa; phylum Chordata; class Mammalia; order Diprotodontia; family Macropodidae; genus Notamacropus; species Notamacropus eugenii. The sequence goes on along the minus strand of NC_092872.1, from coordinate 423,579,701 downwards.
TAGAGTGCCAGGCCTGAAGTCAGGAAGACTCATTTTCCTGAGTATAAATCTGGTTTCAATCACTGTTAGCTGTGTGACCCTGGGCAAGTCACTTAACTCTGTTTTCCTCAGTTTCATCATCTCTGAAATGAGTAGAGAAGGAAATGGCAAACCATTCTGGTATCTCTGCCAAGAAAACTCCAAATGGGGTCACAGAATCAGGCACAACTGAAAAAATGACTGAACAGCATCAACAAATGGAAAATGTCCTAAAAATTAAATCTTACCAAAATGTGGTAGATTGTGTCAGAGGAGTAATGGTAGAGATGTGTGTTAGAGCCAGTTCATCTTAACATCTGATTGTTAAATTCTCAGTGCACACATTCACATCTCTGTAATCAGCAAATGCTATAAATCAATGCTTGATTTATTGTTTGGTTGATTGTCTAGACTCAAAGGGATGGAGATGTTAATAAGGCAAATTAAACTTATGTGTTTATAGGTATACTCCTTCCCCTCCACCAAGAGCTATTTGTTACCATTACATCCCTGGTTTTAAGTATAATTGTCTTCTTGAAAGGTGAATAGAGAACTGGCCTTGAAGTCAGAAAGAACTGGATTTAAATCTTCTCTCCAACACATCCTGGCATTCACCACATCTGGACAAATCCCTTCATTTCTCATTACCATAGGCAACACTCATAAGTCAGGGTCTTTTTAGCCTATTTTGGTGTTATGGACCCCCTTTGGCAGTGGAAAGAAGCCTAAAGAACCCTTCTCAGAATAGTTTTGAAATGCATAAAATAAACAGGATTACAAAGGAAATTAATTACATTGAAATATAGTTATTAAATTATTTTAAAAACCAGATTCATAGATGATGGGCTAAGAACCCCTTCTCTAGGACTTTATGTTGCAGAGTAGTTGCAGATTTACATTGGTAGAGTTCTTCATTGAGAGTTCCTCACTTTATATCCCCAGTCTCCAAAAAGGATCTTAGAGATCATCTAACCTAAATGCCTCTTAAAAGAGTAACTGACTCAGGTAGTGGTGCATAATCAGGATTTGAATGCAGGTCCTCTGACTACAAATCTGATGCAAATTACTACAGTATGCTACATATTTATTTATTAAATGGCTACTGTGTGCCAGGCACTGTGCCAAGTGCTGGGGGTACAAATAGGATAAAGAGACAATCCCTGCCCTCAAAGAGCTTACAATCTAGAGGTAAGACATCACACAACAAGAAGCTGAAAATTGAGGTGAGGGGGATGGGTGTAAAGGTTACCCATGTAGGGGAGAGGGCATGATGATGGTTGTGGAGTTAAAACCAAGCAGTCAACGGGGAATAAAGAGTTGGCTGGGCTTCTGGGTTTCTTCTCTTTAAAGGGAGGTTTTGAGAGGAGTTCTTTTTGCTCAGCCCTCCAATAGGATGGGCAGAGGCAGCTGAGGGTACTTATGAAGTGTGGGTACCAAAACCATTCCTGGGGGAAGGAGAGTTGAAACCAGACAGGTGGGCAAGAGAGGGGAGGAATGATCAGGAGGGCCTGATCAATTTAGTTTCCCCAAATTAACTTGATGAACTTATTCTCCATGGTATTGTCATTTAATGGGTGGAAGTGGTTCTTCCTATCATAAATTTTGGGATGAGCGGGGACCTTAGAGGCTTGGATTCCTTGCAGGCAGATGATGGATATTTTATCTGTTAACGATGACTCTGTCAGCAACCTGCTGGTCTTGAATGCTCCTTCTCCTCCACCTATTTCTGCCTTCAAGAAGTCCCTTCGTCTCTCGTCTGATCAAATTGTAAGTTCAAGGTTTGGAGGATTGGGCCATTCCTGCCTTTGGCTGGGTCCAAGAAAGCGTCCATATTTCCATGTTTCAGGAATGGGAGAGAGGGAGTTTGGGGGAAAGAAGAGGTCCAGGCAGAGGTGGGTGGCCTTAAAAAAATACTCTGGGGCCTCGTTAAGCTCTGTCTTTTGTGCTAAGCTGTCGTATTCCCTTATGGGACGGGCATTTAGGACGACCCTTTGTATATCTCCTTGGATCTACCTTATAAAGAATACAGCTCTGTGGCCAAGCTGGGCTGCTTATGTATGGGGTTCCATATTTCAGCCTCTCCTGAATTCTCTCCTCACCTCCCCACAGAGACAAGGTTGTCTAGAGTATTCTACTTTTTGGAGGAGCTTCCTGCAGCCTCCATCAAAATGTATCCCATTCTAATTAAAAAAATCTCCCGTCACCCAATGATATGTGTTGTATGAGGTGGCCCTGAAACACTTACTTATACATGGACATTGTTATGTAAATTCCATGTTGTGTTGGCATAGGAGTGGGGAGGGGCTGGAGAGAACACTATAATAGTTCTGTTGCATAGATTGGGTTCTCCCAGCTGGCTGGGGTTGCATCTCTCTATCTCTCTGTGTCTTATCTTTGCCAGACTCTAGGTTGGGGAAGAGGACCTTTGGGGAGAAAAAAGGAAAAGTTTCCCATCAGAGAAATCGTGAACTGTGGGTGGGGACGGAGGCCAACAGAGCCAACATATTGATTTATTTTGCTTAGCTATACTTTGTCACGCAGGAGGAGGGTTCTGTTTGGGGGTGAATAGTCATTGGGAAGTAACAATCATGCTCTTGAAAGAGCAATTTAAAACAATTTTTTTAAAGAAAGAAGAGAGGAAGAGAATTCATAACAGTAGTCCAGAGGCTGGTAGAGGGAGGCAGGAAACCAGCTAGGCTAGTTTTCTCAAACTGGAGATGTATTGGGTCTTTCTGAACTTCCTTTGACTCTACCTTGGTTCTCTTGGACTATCCAGCGAGATTTAAATCTGAGGGAGGGAGCCAATGATGTGGTGTTTAGTGTGACCACTCAGTACCAGGGTACCTGCCGTTGCCATGCCAACATCTACCTGTGGAACTGGTACGACAAGGTGGTGATCTCAGACATCGATGGGACCATCACCAAGTAAGAAACATAGAAAGAAAAGTAGAGAAGGGGGGAGGTTTGGGAGTGGGAGGTGGGAGGGGTGGGTTTTGGGGGGCGGTGGTTATGATCTCAAATAGTCAAACACTTTCTAAATCCTACCTGAAGGGTAAAGGACAGAGTGAAAGAGGCCTGGGGAACCAAGCCAAGGTGACTGGGTACTGTCATGCTTAAAAAATGCAATGTCTATGGTGTCTCCCTTCCTCCTACATGGCTGGCTAGAGCTCCTTGGAGGAAAGATAGATGATGATAATGATTATCTACATTGTGAACTTAAAGTTTGCAAAGTATTTGACATATATGGTCTGCTATTATATCCCATTTTACAATTAAGGAAGCCGAAGGTCAGAGAGTTTATAAGTCACTTAAACTTGGTCACCCAGCTATTCACTGTCTGAGAAGGAATGAGAACCTGCCAAGTCCAGCGGCCCATCTCCTACAGCAAGCTCCCTCTGATCAGTCAGCAGAGTGATCCAGAGCATGGGTTAACACACGTGGCCAGCTGCCTGCCTCTGTTGGGCTCATGAGCTAGGAGTGTTTTTTGTTTGGTTTTTATTTTTAAATAAAGTATGATTGTACTTTAAGATGTAAAAAATAAAATCCATTTTTAGCTCCTCTGGGCAGTAAGGCAGTGGGCTGGATTTGGCTCTCAGGCCATAACTTGTGGACCCCTGATCTAAAAGTTTGGGTTTGCTCTTGTCTCCCTCATTTTTTGTGCTTGTATCACTAGCATTTAACCCAGTGTTTGGCACATAGTGAGTGTTTAGTAAATACTTTTTCATTCATTCATTCGCTCAAAATTGTACTGTTCTGGGAGCTGGACTTCTATCCAATGGTTGCTATTGAGTTTTTGGAAGCCTGTTCAAAGAGACAACCCAGGGTAATGGGAAGACTATTGCACTTAGAGTCAGAAGAACCTAGGGCTGAATCCCATCTCTGACACCCGCTGGCAATGTGATCATGAGCAAGTCACTTCTCTGTGAGCCTTAGTTAACTCATCTGTAAAATGGGGTAACTTACACCACTTCATAAGGTTGTTGTGAAGAAAGTGCTAGATAAAACTAATCATTTGGCTTGTCCTGAAGTCTTGGCACTGGACCCAGCCTGTCTTCACAAGCCTGACTTTTCTTTCTCCCAGGTCTGATGCTTTGGGTCACATTTTGCCCCAGCTGGGGAAGGACTGGACTCAAAATGGAATCATCAAGCTTTATCACAAAATTCACCTGTGAGTGCTTTTGGAAGTCTGGGGCTATCTTGTAGTGGATTCCTGCTTTGGGGAGGAAAGGGGCTCAGTTCTGCTTCCCTTCCTGCTTAGGAACAAGTGCCCAGTAGGCTGGTCACCTGGGCTTCCTGTTTCTGTCCTAGGCATTGATCTTTAGCAATTTCTTAACTGTAAAGGCTAAGTGAGAGGGGAGGGAGTATCCCCAAAGCCTTCAGCTGAAATGAGGCCAGCACCTCATGGATTGTGCCTTTAGTGATGTTGAATTCAGCATCTCCAGCTCTTAACAGGGTCTCTGGAGTGTCTGAAGGAATAGAAGGCATTGCTCTTGGTGACAATGCCTTTGACTCCAGGCAGACTTTCTGTTCAGGGCCCCAAAGCTCACTTCCTCTGCTGTCCCCGCAGGGTTGGCTGGGAGAATGAGTGGGTATCATGGAGGTATGGGTTGGGATGGAGGAGAGGGAAGTAGGGAGCAGAACAGATTTACCACAGGATGGCAGTGTCTGCCTCTTGAGAGAAAACCAGGACACGATTCAATGAGGGCTGATACTTCCCCTGGATGTTTTTCTTAGTAGCTCAATTCTGACCTCAAGGACTGAGAAGAAACTAGGGTGGCATGGTGGCTCACCTTCAGAGAGGGGCAACTTGATCCTGACAGGATGACAGGGAGTTTCTGGGACATCATACCAATTTCCACATGCCCTTTCCTTCTTGTGGCCAGTAAAGTAACAGGCCATGGGTTTACCCAGGCCCCTTGGGAAACCTCTAAAGTCTCTAACAGTCATTTTAATGCAATCCTTCCAACACCACCAAAGAAGGGAGAGAAGAAGTTTACGAACCAAGGATTAGAAGAGATCTCAAGGTCTAGGCCAGGGGTGGGGAACCTGTGGCCTCGAGGCCACATGTGGCCCTCTAAGTCTTCAAGTGTAGCCCTTTGAATCCAAACTTCACCTAGAGGGCCACATGTGGCCTCGAGGCCACAGGTTCCCCACCCCTGGTCTAGTGTCTCCGTTTTCTGAAACTCTTTAAGCTTTCTTTAAAACCCAGAGTCAAATTCTTGGGAAATTCATGTTTCTGTTATCTCTGCAGGTTTCTGTTATCCCTAAGTTTCTTCAGTTCCTTCTGTTATAGTAGGATACCATTTATTCTTCATCTATTCACCATGAGTTCAGAGGGCGGTTGTTCCTCTCATTCATAACAGTCCTTCATAGCACTCAAGACTTTGCTTCAGGGCCTCCTCTGCCATCCTTTAGGTCCCCTAATCATTCTGTGACCAGAGCCGCAGCTTTAGGTTTTGCTTTTTCTCTACATTGGCTTGTGTTCTGGCCCCTCTGGGTGTGAATGAATAAAGGAATGAATGAATATGAGTGAATGAATGAATGAAAAAAGCATTTTTTAAGCACTCACTGTGTACCAAGTACTATTTGAAATGCTGGGTACACAAATAGTAAAACAAGCCAATCCCTGCTTTCAAGGTGAAAAAAGAAGTGCAGGGGTAATAGGCTGCCACTGGCCTAAGTCTTTGCCTGTTCCTTGGGGAGAGTGGGTCCAAAAGATTCAGAGCACCATAGGCCTTTCTGATCTTTCCCTCTGGACCTGAGCCTCTTCCATGAATTGTGCCATTGGTGATGCTGAAGGCAGCATCCCAGATGTGCAATGCCCAGAGCATCTGCTACTCTCATAGTGTGGAGAGTAGGAAAGAGGAGCATAATTCTGGGCACCAATGCCTGCCATTATCTTGGAGCAGATTCCCCCTACTGGATGGTGTCTGCTGTCCTGGCAGGGTTAACTGGGAGAGTGATACTGGTGGCATCAGGACAGGTTTGTAACAGGTTCTGTGATCTCTTTCCAGAAATGGATACAAATTCCTTTACTGCTCAGCCCGATCCATTGGCATGGCGGACCTCACTAGGGGCTACTTGCGGTGGGTGAATGAGCAGGGCTGTGCTCTCCCCAAAGGCCCACTCCTCTTGACCCCCAGCAGCCTCTTCTCTGCTCTTCACAGGTAAAATGTAACCCTTCTCCCTATCCATATTCATTAGAGTTTATGAAATCCCTGGAATCAACCAATCAATGAGCATTTATTAAGTACTTACAACGTGCTAGGCATTATGCTATGTATGGAATGGCTTGAAATGGCATTTGGGTGGTCTTGGTCCCTTTATGCTGGGTACCTTGGAGCTTGATCCTATTGGCTGAAGAAGTTGTACCCACTAGAAGATTCTTTATGCCTATAGGGTGAGGATGAAGTCAAGACTTCTGTAAGAATGTTACCTCCGGGCATGATGGACCATATGTGGGTCTGAAACAAGATCCAAAAAGCACTTGTTTATCCCCTTCCTTTTCTCCAAGTAATAGTACCATTATTACTACCATTCACCATCAAGGTTTACAAAGTACTTTTCCTGTGATCTCAGTAGTATAGATATTATCCTAGTTTTACAGATAAGGAAACTATCCAAGAGAGGCATCGTGCCCATTGTCATACAACCAGCTGGAATTTGAACCTGGGTCTCCTGCATCCACACCACAAGCTCTTCTTGGTACTTTCCCTCAGCCCCTTGGGAAAGGGCTAAAAACCTTGATCCCCTGTGCAGTGCTGCACTTAGAGTTAGGAGAGACTTGTATTCAAATCTCACATCTTACATGTGTTAGCTGATGAAGCTTGATCCTCATTTTGCTCTTCTGTAAAATGGGGTTAATAACCCCTATAGGACCTATGTCACAAGGTAGACCAGCTCTTATTACTGTCTCTGCCCATTGGTCTCCCTAGGGAGGTGATTGAAAAGAAGCCTGAGGTGTTCAAGATTGCATGCCTAACCGATATCCATCACCTATTCCTGCCCCATGGAGATCCCTTCTTTGCTGGCTTTGGGAACCGTGCCAGTGTGAGTATGTTCTCTCTTCCCCTTCTAAGCAAGGCTGCATTGGGTCAGGCCCCTCCTTCCCTCCTCTCCAACTTCTCCCTGCTTTTCTCCAGGATGTCTATGCCTATCTTCATGTAGGGATACCCAAATCTCGAATCTTCACCGTCAACCCCCAAGGAGAGCTCACTCAGGAACTTATAAAGAACCATAAGACCACGTAAGTGTCACTCTCAAATCAAAGGCCACCTACCTAATCCATCCCCCTAATCTAACAGATGGAAAAACTGAGGCATATGCAGCTTAAAGAACTTGTGTCATGCAGGGAGCAAGTATCAGGGGTAGAATTTGAACCCAGCTCCTCTGATTCCAGTGCTAGCATTCTTTACACTGTACTGTGGCAGCTAGATGGCACCTGGAATAGAGCACTGGTCCTGGAGTCAAGAAGACCTGAATTCAAATCCAGCCTCAGACATTCGCTATCTGTGTGACCCTTGGCAAGTTATTTAGCCTCGATTTGCTTCAGCTTCCTGACTGGTAAGATGAGGATAATAGCACCTACCTCGAAAGGTTGTTGTGAGGATCTAATAAGAAAATAGCTGTAAAGTGCTTAGCACAGGGCCTGGCACATAGGAAGCCTTCTATAAACACTGGCCTTTGGTCTCTCCTGTCACACAAGAACACTTGTGATAAGATAAAATAGGTTAAAAAGAATAAAAAAGAAATTGGTTCAGGCTAGCATCAGACTCCTGGGCTTCTTATCTCTATTACCTCCATCTTGTCCTGTCTCTGAAGTCAGGGTTTCCAAGGTAAATAGAGATGCCCACTGTCTGAGTGGCCTGGAATCAACAACATGGGTTGCTTGGTCAAAGTTTCCAAGGTAATGGATATAGAGTGTGTTACAAACTGTAACTTGCTCTACAAATGCCAACTCTTATCTCAGTTGAGAAGTTATTGTGGTCAAATGGATAAAGAGTGGGCCTTTAAGCCAGGAAGACCTGGTTTCAAGTCCTAACTCTTAGAAATACTGGCAGGAGGGTCCTGGGCAAGTCCCCCTTCCTCTCAGTGCTCAGGGCACCTCTCAGATTATAAACAGCAGAGGAGGTACCAACTTGGATTGGTAGAGAACGTTTCCTCACTCATGAGATCCGTTTTCCATTGAAATCACAGGTCTTATCACTGTACTGTTCCAGTTGAGAAAAGATTTGGTGAAGCCAGAGAGCACAGACCCTTGACCTGAGGCAGGTCCTGGCAGCAGGGCTTAGAGTTGGGGCCAGTCCTTGCTTCTCATTCTCTTTTCCCACCCATAGGTATGACCGGCTTGGGGAAACCGTGGAGCTCATCTTTCCACCTATAAAAGTGGGGCCCAGTGTGAAGCTGGTCAATCCAGAGTATAGCCAGTTCTCCTTCTGGAGGAATCCCTTCCTTTCACTTTCCAGGCAAGACCTCACAAACCTGGTGGATTAGAATGTCTCCCTACCTGTTGTACCCCTACACACACACACACAGCACTTGCACACGCACACGCACACACATGCACACGAGCACACGCATGCTACTGGATTGGAATCTGTGACATTGAGCAGAGTAGCATGGTGGGGGGGACAGCATGGGCCCAGGCATTCCTCCTGGGCCAGGCCCACAGGGGCCCCTGCTGGCTGACCAACTGACTCTAGCCATTCCTCTTGCCCTAATTCATAGGACATGGGACTATGGCATTAGAGCCTGGAGGAGGGGAGATGATCATTGTGGAAAGGGGTCTGTCTTGTTGCCCTGGAGAGATTAAACCTTGAAGTGTGTAGCTGCCTTTGCAATTTTATTCCATACCTCGACCTGTCTGTCTGTCTATTGTCTAGGTTTATGCATCCCTTATTCATAGTTTTGTTTCCCTTTAAGATCATTCCCTGAGTAGCATCTTGGTGCAGTGGAAAGTGCACTGTACTGGGAGTTAGGAAACAGGTTCAAATTCTGGCTGTATCACTCATTACTTTTGTGACTTTGAGAAAATCACTTCCTTCCTTTGGACCCTCACTTCCTAATCTGAAAAATGATTGAACTCAATAATCTCAAAGATCTTCTCAAGCTCAAAATCCTAAGACTATGTGATTGTCCGTTTAGTATAGTAGATAAAACTGAATTGGGGTGAAAAGAAACTAGGTTCAAATCCCAACTCAGACACTAGCTTTGGGACCCTGGGCAAGTCAACTAACCTCTCCAAACCTCAGTTTCCTTATCTGGAAAATGTGGTAGCAATAACACCACAGGTTTGTTGTATCAAATGAAATCATATTTGTGAAGTACTTTGCAAATGTTAAAAAGAACTATATTAATGTCAACTATTATTATCATCATTATGACTTCTAAAGTAGCTTCTGGTTCTCTTGCAGCTTCTTGTCTCCACCTGTCTGTCCGTCCCTCTCCCAGGCTTCTTCTGTCCCCTCATTGTGTCCTCAGCTTTCTGGTCCAAAGGACAGATTGCTATTGAATGTGTTCTTGCTCTTCCTGTCCCCCTCTTGCTTCCCTCCTGCTCAGGTATGTGTTGACACATGCCATCTGTTTGGCTATTCTTTCTGAGGGTAGAGAACAGAAATGGAACCCTCACCTTGGGGCTCCAGTGTGAGGGATGATTGGCATCACCATGGGGCAACTGGCTACAGAATCATAGAAATTCAAATCATCAGAGTGGGATGGAATCAGAAATCTATTCTAATCCAGCCCCCTCATTTTATACATGAAGAAACCCAGACCTGTAGAGGGGCAGCGATCTGCCAAAGATCACATTCTGGCAGCTAGTCAGAGGGTACTTGAACCCAGGCATTCACATCTAGGGCTTTCACCACTGTACCATGCTGTCTTGTGAAAGTGTAGCGATATTTAATGGACCAGGATGTAGTTTACAGTCAGGGCAAAGGTTATGAAATGCAGGTAGCAATGCTTAGTGAGCAGAGAGGTAGCTTATATTCATGGACAAGAGTTCTGGGAAAGTGCGGATTAAGTATGGGTATATTGGGCAGGACCGTAGCTAATATTCAGGAACGCGTAAAGTGGGTGAATATGGGTGGAGTGAATAGGGGCGTGGCTTATATTCAGAGACAAGGGTTGTTATAAATGTGGGTAAGAAGGCTTTCTCTCATAGTCTTAACCCCCTTTTCTCCATGAAAAATGTGTATGTGTGTGGGGTGGGGGAGCCATGGATGACCGTGCCTCCCTTCAGGCCAAGCACATGTTCGAACAACTGAAACATCTGCCTTAGCACTTAGGGCTGGTTAATGCGGACAGCAGAACCCTGAGTCTTTTGGGAAATGGGTTTTGGTTTTTCTTCTTGGAGCACGTTGGCCTGTTCAGTCAATCCTTAGCCCTCTCAGATGCATTTAGAGGTGGGGTGAGAAACACATAGGGTTGACGCATCATCTCCTTCGCTCCCAGGGTAGTAGAGGTCTCTGCTCAGTCTCTCTGGACCTTCTGAACACGTTGGGGGATGTAGAGAGGATATTGCTCCCTGGTCAGAGAGGTTAACAACCTTGGGACTGGCTTGTTCAGAGAGTGGCCGGGCGATTCTTTGTCTCTGAAGCAAATCACACAATCTCTTCTCCTAGGCCCCCATGCCCTGCCCACAGTTTGCCATTTTCTCCTACAGGGATCAAGTTAGTGACCTAATAACGGATTCCTTCTTGTCTCAGCATGCGGAGCCATCCAGCTACTTAAGGTTTTGTAGAACCTAAAAATCTTCAAGGTGGGAGGGACATTGGAGATGATCTAGGTCAACCTTTCTGATTTATAGGTAAGGAAGTGAAGGTGAAGTGTCTTGTCAACTGCTGCTGCTGCTGCTGCCACTAATAATAATAATAACTAATATTTATGTGGTGCTTTAACTCATTTGATCCTCACAACAGCCCGAGAAGGTAGGTGTCATGGTTATCCCCATTTTACAGAAGAGGAAACTGAGGCACATAGAGGTTAAAGCTCTTGTCCTTACAGCTAGTAAGTGAGGTAGGACTCACACACTAGTGTCCCTGTCTCCAAGTCCTATCTATGCTCTCTCCATTGTACCACCTAGCTGCCTCAAGGTCACATAGGTGCAGAAACAGGCCATGAACTCAGGTCTCCTGACTTACAGTCCTGAGTTCTGTCCACTCCACCATCCTGAAGAACCAAAATGAAAGCACTTTTCCCTCCTGGGTTGATGTTTCTTTAGGTGGGGAAGTGCACATTGCCTGCGTGCATTCCCTTGGGTTAGTAACCCAACACAGGATGCCTTCTTGGCTTAGTATGGGAAGTCAGTCAACTGCTCACTGTGTCACAGAACCCTCAAAAGAATTATTCAAGGCGAGAGGGACATTAGAGAGGATCTAGGTCAACCTTTCCAATCCTGCATGTAAGAATGTAGAGTTTTTTCCTCTTCCCTAACTGTGCTTTAGAGTTATTATGGCCTCAGGTCTGATACTCCCCCCTTCCCCGAGGCTGGTAACTGACTCTTCCAAGTCAGAAGGGATTCCCAAATCTGTCTGAGTTCCTGTGGAGACAGCCCTGGGACAAAGGCACTGGTGTGAGGAGACAGGCATGACCCTGCTGTGTCCCCTCAGCTCCGGGTCCTGTTTCTCATAATCAGAGGGATCACTTTCTGACTGGCAAGAAGCTTTAATCCATTTCCTGCCCTCCCCAAACATAACAAATAATTTCAAATCCAAATGAAACACATAATATCAAAAGAAAACAAGGGAGACCTACCAGGATCTTCTACGTGGAAGGGGTGAGTATCATTTCTCCCCCACCTCTGTCTGATCTGAAAAAGACCCATGCCCACCCTAATGAGACCCACTGTGAGCTGGGGTCAGGTTCCCCCTCTCCCAACACCTCAGTTCTGTCCTGAGAGGGCCGGCACCCACTTCCTTTACTTCCTAGAGGAAGTCAAGGTTCTAATTAACCCCTGTCCCTGAGCAGGTGGAGCCAGGCAGGGAGCCTTTTCCAAATGGCCTTTCACGAGGCCAGATTAGCACCATCGATCCCAAGCTGCTGTTCCTCAGTTTAGGGATGGCTTCATGCCTGGATGTCCCACCAATAAGGCCTGTGGGTGGCTGGACATTAGGATCTGCACAATTCACCCTGGCTGTTCTTGAGAATGACTCTGCTTTGCTGAGACTCCACCTATTTGATTGAGAATTCCTGCTTCGACAGGAATCTTATGAATGGAGACAAAGGACAAGGCAGGACCATAGCACTTAGAGCTGGAAGGGGATCTTCAAGATCATCTTCTCCACCTCCCCCCATTTTACAGTTGAGGAAACTGAGGCCCAAGAGCCTGACTTGCCCAAAGTCACACAGGTAGTAAATAGTCATGCTGGGGTTTCACCCCAAATCCTGACTCCAAATCTTAGGTTCTTTTCATGACACCATAGCACTGGCCAAGATCCCAGCTTCCCCAGCAGCTTTGCTTGGTGGAAGGTCCTTTCCTTCATGGGATGGAAACAGATATGAAGGGAAAACAGTCTCCTAAGCTCCTGTATCTTTGGGAACTTCCACTGTTGAATGCTCCCTTTGTCCTTTTCTTTGAGAGACTGCTTTCCTTGCCCTCGAGAAGAAACGGGGAAGGGGAGGCCCCTAAGAAAGAACTTGGTTGTCTCTAGGTTGAATCCCCCTGGGTTTTTCCAGTCAGTTTGAGCACTTAGTGTCCTCAGACCTAGAAATAGAGGCTCCTCATGGAGATGCAAAGCTGCCACATGTGGAAAAGAAGAGTCCTGGGAGGAGCTTGCATTTTCAGCTACCCAAGCATGGAGACCCTGGGGATCCTGCTGAGAACAAAGTCTGAGGGAGGTCTGCAGGAGAGGCATGGGTGGGATGAGAATGGGAGAAAAGGAAGGAGACTGGTTTCCATAGAACAAAGGAGAATGGAAGTTTTAGGAGAAGACTAGCTCATCCTGGTGATGGAGATAAAACCTAACAGAATATTGCCCAAGTGAATGTGAATGTCTAGGGCTTGCTGGCTAGAATCCTGTGGGCCTGAGATAGTTGAAAAAGCCTTCAAGAGTCTGCAGAGTTCACTTCCCTTCCTCCAGGCATAATAACCAACATCCAAGGCACTCCTAGATTCTCTAGTTTGAGTTGCACTGAGAATGGCTGGTGCATGCTGTATTTTGGCAGTTAAGATGGCTTCATGAGCCATGTCATGATGAGCTGAGGGGATGGGAATCATCCTGGAAGTTTCCCAAAATGATTGTTTAATGTGGTGGTGGGGATAGGGGTAACCTTTGACCCCAGAAAAGATAACCTCAAGGGGCTCAAGCCAAGTTTGATCCTGTATCAGCTTTGTTTAGTTCTCCTGCTGCTCTCCAGGCATTGGCAGAGGCCCAATATGCTCGGATAGTTCAGCCACTTTGGCCTGGCAGTCCATGAGGCCATCCCGAAGGCTTATGATTTCTTGGGAATGGGCAGCCAAGGTTCTGTTCAGCTGGTCCATGTGACCCCATAACCCCCCTACCCGTCTCAGGACCTCCTCCTGAAGACTGTCCAGGCCTCCTGCAATAAGGCCAAGCTTCCCACAGGTGTTCTCCACCTGGGCCACCCGATGTTCAAAGTGGTCCACCTCCTGCTGCACTTTCCTCGCCGCATCTTGGCAACTGCTCAGGTCACCAGCAATCCTGGCTTTGAAGCTCTCCAAGTCCCCCTTGAGGCTCATGACCTGCCTGTTACTCACCAGGAGTCTGGATCCCTGATCACTGACCTTGGCTTGGATTGAATGGACCTCGTCCTCCACTCTCCGCTCTCGTTCATCAAGCGAGGAGTTGACATAAGAGACAGTGTCTGAGTACTGACTGACTGAGTCTTTGAGGCCAGTGAGGGATTTGCTAACAGTGTTGAGGTTAATCTTGAGTAGAGTGATTTCTCCTTGGAGAGAGTTGGTCACAGCTTCCTCCAGCTGTCTCTGGATTTCTGAGACAGTGGCATTGAGCTTCTGAAGGAGGTCAGCATTGCTGTCAACCTGGAGCAGCAGGGCTCTGCTCTTGCTCTGACATTCTTTCACTTCAGTGGTGAGGGTCTCCATATCTTTAGATGAGGAGCCGGCAGAACATAAGCTCTCCAGGGAGGTGAGCCTGCTCTCCACCACAGCCAACTCCCGGATGGTCTGCTGCCGGGTGTTGGCCACTTCCATCTCCACCAAGGGCAGGGTTGCCCCTTCTGTAGATCTCAGGGTGCTGATGTTTCCCAACTCCCCTACGATAGTCATGAACCGATCCTCGATGATCTGCATTCTATCCTCCACTGTGGTTCTGATGCCATCTAGCTCAGAGCCCACCAAACCCTTCATGCTTTCTTTTAGATCTTGGCAACAGCTGCCAGCCCCTCCCTCTGTAGCATTAAGCCTGGCCTCCAGGTTTTCTAATCGCTGGTCAACAAAATTGTCCAGGATGGTGGTGGGGATTGAGCTCATTTCCCCATCTACCTGGGAGGCCTGGCTCCTCTGAGCTTCAGCAAGGGTGTGCAGGCCCTTCTCAAGGATGTCCATCCTTTCAGTGACAAAAGTCAAGTGGCTACAGCAGTCTTCTACCATAGTCAGCCCTTGAATCTGCGTCTCCAGCAGCGAGAGCTCTTTCTTGATCTCCAGCTCTTTGCCATCCAGGCTCTGCTGGAGCCTGAGGCTAGTGGCCTTCTCCTCTTCACAATGGTGCTGCAGCTCTTTAATGCGGAAGTCACATGTGGTCTGCAGGTCTAGTAGTTTCTTCTCAAAGCCATCCAACAGGTCACCCCAGAGGTGGCTCAGTCTCTGGTCAATGTATTCCTCCAGCAGGGTCAGGGAAGTGAGTGGGGATGGCCGGCTCCCCTCCAATAGGTGTTTTATCTGAGTGTCATGACCCAGGACCAGGCTGTGAACCTCATCTAGCAGGCTGGTCTTGGTCTTCAGGACATCACTTACCTCTGTCACCTTGGTCAGGATCTCCCCTAGTGTTGGGAATGGGCCCCCTGCTTTGTCTGCAGGATCCACAACTCCACCAGGGATTATTCCAAAGCCCACAGGGGCATCTGGAGCAGTGGGGGGATTCCCCAGAGCACCAGTCATCCTGCTGCTGTCCTCATGAACAGTCACCTGTAAGTGGTCTCCTAGCCCAGCCACAAGTCCACTGAGGGTACCATAGGACTGTGTGAGGCGCTGGACATCACCCTCCAGCCGAGCTAGCCTTTCACCAAACAGCCCAGGGCCTTTCCTACCTGGAAAGAAGAAAATGGAATAATGGAATATAGATATGGTAGTTCCCCCAGACCAAGAGTGGGGAATCTGTGGCCTCGAGGTCATGTATGGCCCTCTAGGTCCTTAAGTGTGGCCGTTTGACTGAATCCAAATGTCACATTTGTTCTGTGAAATTTAGATTCGGTCAAAGGGTTTCACCTGAGGACCTAGAGAGTCACATGTGGCCTTGAAGCTGAAGGTTCTCCGCCCTTGCCCCAGACATACTCCTCATTCACCCTCCAGGAAGGATCATATGTTGATAAAGACTAGAAGGGACCTTTGAAGCTCATCGAGCCCAACCCCTTCATTTTACAAATTAGAAACTGGGGTCTCCCAGAGAGGGGAGATGACTGCTTAAGGTCACACAGTAAATATTCAAAATCATACCCAATTGGACTCCTCACCCTGTCCCAAGCCACTAGTTTTCCTTAGGGGGGTATGGGAAAGAATGTGGAAAGAGGTTCTGGATACTTTGTCCCTGGCCCCTGCCACTCTCCCAGAGTGGAATGGCTCACATAGTACTATAGGCCTAAATAGGCCTGGTTTCTGTTGCTTTGTTTCAGAGAACTCTGCGGAGCTCTCTACTCATTGGCTCACCATAGGGACGGCTCTTGGGTCCTGGAAAGGGGCTGGTGGGCAGTCTGGCATAAGGAGGCACTCTCGGGCCTGGAAGTGGCTTCTGCCCAGAAGGAGCCTGAGGACGTGGCTGAGGTAGAAGAGTTCCTGAGTCAGTGAGAGGATCAGAGCAGCCTTCTCCTGTCAGGCCCCGGCAGCAACGCCAGGCTAGCTCCGTGATGGTCTTGTAGCCAATCTTGTATCTGGGTCTAAGGAGGGTGCGGTACCTGGGATGGAGAGGAAATTGACTTCTTTCACTAATGATGATATATTACTATATGATGAGAGTAATAGCTAGTACTGACTCTTGGGTAGACCACTCAGCACAAGCTGGCCCTGTTCAGATCAGCCCAACCACATAGCCCTTGGTCTAAAAGGACCAAGAGACAACCAGTGGAGAAGGGGAAGGAAGAGAGGCTATCATGGTTCATGACAATGGCATCCTAAGTGTACAATGGTAATCACTGCCCTGTATGGTTCCTGACAACAACCTTACAAGGTCAATCTTGCCAGTGCTATGCCCATGTTAAATAAGGAAGAAATCAAGTCCCAGAGAGGTTAAAATGACATGCTCATGGTCACTCAAATAGTGTCCAAGCTGAGATCCAAACCCAGGTGTCCTTATCTCTAAAGGTCAAAATAATTATGTAGAGCTAGCTTTCCTCTCCTCCCTTCCCTCATGACTCCCCCACCTCTTTCTTGAGAAGCAGTAGTGGTGGGTTCAGGTTACATTTTTGGGGCTCTTTCATTAGTCAGGCACAGGCAGATAGCCCATAGGATCCCTGCAGGGAGAGGTGACGGTAGTGGATATCCCGCCATGACCACCATTTTCCTAGGCTGAGGCTATGGTCTCAATACCTACAGCCCTAAATATTGCCTGAAGGGCCTTCCCTTGATTTGTATCATCTGCTTTTTCCTTTTCATTCTTCCTTTAGTCTAAAGGTGAGGTGGAACCCAGGGTGCCATAGAGAATACTGCATGTGTGCCCTATGCCACAGGCTTCCAGAAGTTGTTGATTGTCCCTACTCAGACTGCCTCTGGAGTGTTCTGTAGTTCTGCATGTTATAGTATAACAAGAACACTGATCATCATAGGATGATAGATTTCAATCTAGAAGGAATCTGAAGAAGTCATCAAATTCAGTCCCCCTCCCCCATCGAAAAACTGGAGCCCAGAGATGCTAAGTGACTTGCCCAGAGTCATGCTGCTTGTAAGGATCCAGGGATGAATTCAAATTCAGGTCTTTATGGTTCTGAATCTAGTACTCAAGTACCCCATGTTGAGCATCCAGAGGAGGGCAGCCAGCATTGTGAAGCGCCTCACCGCCTGGTGAGGTCTAGGCGGAGGATCAGAGGTAGGTGGGAGGGGCAGGGTATTAGTTTGAAGAAGAGAAGGCATAAGGAAAATGGTGACTTCTTTTGAGTGCTTGACAGGTGGTAATCAGGAAGAGGGAGTCAGTTTTGTCTCTTTGTCCCCAAAGAGCAAAGCTAGGAGAAATAGGGGGAGAATGCAAAGAGAGTAGCCTGTAAGTAGCAGAGGCATGTGAACAAAGAATGGGATGCCACAGGAAGAGATAAGCTCCCCATAGCTGGGGGTCTCCAAGCCAGGCCTGGAGGAGCACTTATAAGATGTATTATAAGGGAGATTCTTCTTCAGGTATGAGTTACACTAAGTGGTCCACAAGACCCCCTCCACCTCTGAAACTCCATTGTGTCCCTGAGAACTGAGTTAAGTAAGTGATGCTATGGGAAGGACTTTAGCTAGAGCAGGAATAGGGAACCTGTAGCCTTGAGGCCACACGTGGCCCTCTAGGTCTTCAAGTGCAACCCTTTGACTGAACCCAAACTTCACAGAATAAATTGCCTTAATAAATGGATTTGTTCTGTAAAACTTGGACTCAGTCAAAAGGTCGCACCCAAGAACCTAGAAGGCCACATGTGGTCTCAAGGCTGCAGGTTCTCCATCCCTGAGCTAGAGTCCCACTCTGACTGGAAGTCTCACTCCTCTCTGTAGGTATAGTAGGAGTGGCTGGATACTCACAGTGTCTTCCTTCCCTCTCTAGGGAATGCTCCAGAGGCTATATCTCTTTCTAAAGAGCTCAGTCTCTGAGCCACAAGTAGAGGCTGAGAGGTATCAGAGAAAGCATGCTAGGCTTTAGGCAAGATCTTTAATTTAATTTAATTTCTTGAAACCTCTGTTTTCTCATCTGTAAAATGTGCCCTGCAAACTGGAGTTATTACTATATCCACATCTGCTTCTGCCTAAAAAACCTAGATGATTCTGGCACAAACCTCAAATATCTACTATCTCCCTCACCTACCAAGCTCCAAGGTTCCCCCTCCTTCCAACCAGCTGAGGTCTGAGCACCTCTAGCTGAAGAATCCAAACCTCCAGACATACTTATATGCCATTTAGTAAGGGAGGAAAGGAAGAAGGGATAAGAATTGGACAGGATTGACCTTGTGACTTCAGGGGCAAAAAGCCGAGGAAAAGACTGGTTACTGAGTCTGGAAAAGAGCAGCACAGGCTTGGATCCCTCTCCTCTGCTAGCCCCTCCTTCCCCAATTGGGAAGGTAATGCTGGTGGAAGGGAGAACTGAGGGGCTTGAGAGGAGGCAGGAGGGGTCAATGGGAACAGTGGTGGTTGGGGGAGCCCCTGAGTCATCTTCCTTCCCTGGCAGAGAACCCCCACACTCCAGCCTCTTGGCTCCTGTCTGCTCCCACTGGAGAGGTCCGCATGACTCGAAGATTTCCACTCCTCTCGGGCCTGTTCCATGATCTCAGCTGCAGGCAGTATGATCGCCCTGGCTTTCTAGGATTCGGAGGAGGCCGGAGGGCAGCACTGTACAGGCTGGTTCTCTTGTTCACACTGCACATACAGAGACACCCAGGCAGATGTGCATCCTCACACAAACTCTCACCTACACACTTTCTCTACACACTGGCATACCTTCATGTGCACGTGCATAGACATGACTTTGAAACACATACAACCACATACACCTACACACTTTTCCAGAAATGAAGCCAGCTACATGCTGATCTAACCTTCCATAGATACCTATGCATAACCACTTTCCAGGAGACATACGTACACTTGTATAGATAGACACACTCTCATACAGACACACAAATATATATACCTTCTAAAAGACAAATACACAGGCATACTTCACGTATATACATGCATAAACATGTGCTCCACAGATTCATACATATACATTTCCCATACGCACACACACACAAAGACAGAGAGTGAGACAGAGACACAGACACAGAGAGACAGATAGAAACAGAGAGACAGAGAGAAATGGTCTTAACCTCACATACATAATGCCTACTTGACCTAGTCCAGGGTTTCTTAACATTTTTTGTGGTCCTGGACCCCTTTGACAGTCTGGTGAAGCCAATGGACCCCTTCTCAGAATAATGAGTTTTTGTTTGTTTTAAGTTCATAACTGAAAGAAATGCTGAATTTCAGTTAGAGGTTAATGAAAATAAATTTGTATTTTTTCCCATATAAGATCACAGATTCCCTAAAATCTGTCCAGGCTAAGAACCCCTGGTATAGATACCAACCTTCTTCCCTCTATTTCCTCACCATCCGACCTCTCCCCAATAGCCCTGGTTCCACCGTCATCTCTTCTCTGAAACTTTGCTCTTCAAGACTACTGGCAAACTCCTATCGTCCAAATCCATAAGGGAATTTTTTGGTCCTCATCCTCTGGGCTATCTTTGCAACACTGGACACTGTTGGTCACTCTCTTCTCCTGAATTCTCCCTCCTCCCTTAGCTTCTGTGACTGTACTATTCCTCCCCTCCTCCACCCCATCCCCAAAGCTAAATTCTGATAGGTACTCACACCACAGTTCCTGGGCATTTGGGACCCCAGTGGCATTTGTGATACTCCGCCTTGATGTAGCTCTCAGCCCCATCCTGCAAAATGCATGTCACGTTCTTCTGGACCACATAAGCACAGAGCATGCTGGGAAGGCAGAGCAGTCTGTCAGGGTTTCTGGCCCAAGTATCTTCCCTCTCAGAACACATTTCTCCCCTCCCCTTGCCCACCCCATATTCCTTCCTCCCTTTACTCTGCAACAAATTCTTGGCATCAAACATTACCACTCTACCCACCTCCCAAATGGGTCTCTCCACTTTTCTTCTTAGAAGCCTTCTTTGGGACACAGACCCAGAGGCTGCCTAACCCTTAAACTAAAAGATAGGTGGAGACTGCAACCTACCCACCAAGCTAGAATTCCAGTTCTGCTCTTTATTATTTGGAAATTTTAAAATTCCAAGCTTGGTAATTGTCATAAAAGCAAATATTTGAATACAACTAAAAATCGCAAATTTCAAATTCTTACGTTAAAAAAGTGTGTATGTCCTGAATAAAATATTTAAAATCTTGTGTGTTTTGATGTTTCCTTTGACATTCTCATCTCTTTTTATCTTCGTATTTTTTCATATTTTGTTGCTTTAGTCTCATATAGCAATACGTACACAGTATGTATTGCTGGTTTTATATAATTTTCCATTGTTGTAGCTGGTATATATTGTCCTCAAGGTGTTTTTATTTTGTGTCACTTTATGTAAGCATTTTCTCACTTCTTTGTAGTTTTCATATTTGTCTTTTCTGAGGGTGCAGTAATATTCCTATGACACCAGTCAGTACTCAGATTAATGGGCATAGAACCTGGATTCCTTACTGCAGATTCTCAGACACCAACCAGTGGAGGGAACCACTTTCAGAAGATCAGTGCCTCAGTTGGTAATTTAGTTACTTAGATTCCCAGAGGGTGCTAGAGACCCTCCTACTGTTGCTTGGGGCCCACCTTTTTTCATTCTTCCACTGACCAAGCCCCACTCAGTTTCCCCAGACTGCACTCCTCAAACCCAGGGTAACTCAGTCTCCCTCTTTCATGCTGATGCTGTGATCCCAGAGATATTAACGCATGAACTCAAGAGATTCCATTCATTCCCAGAGAAGGTTCTAGGAGGACTTCAGCAAAGATGAAAGAATAGGGTCAAAGGAAGTCCACATCCTCAACATACCCCTCAAAGCCATCAACAGACAGGCAAAACTAAAGACATTGGCAAAACTTCCAGGAATTCCTTAACAATTCAGGTTCACATAGCACTTGAAGGTTATATGGTACTCAAAGTGAAGTGCTTTCAATGTATCATTTCATTTACTCCTCACAATTTTGCGAGGTAGATGCTATTAACAATTCCATTTGACAGATAGGGAAACTGAGGTTCTGAGACACTAAGGGACTCAGGTCACCCCTGAATGTCCTAATTCCCCAACACCTATCACAATGCTACAGGGGAAAAAAAAGGAATGGCGTCAGCCTTGTCACTTGTCCTCTTGCCTTCTGGTTTTTCTCTCCCATCCAGAGTCAGAAGACTTGAGTTTGAATCTAGACTATGGCATGTGTGACTTTGAGCAAGTTGCATGATTTCTCTGAACTTTAGTCTCCTTCCCAGTAAAATGAAGGAGTTGTGTTAAATGATCTCTGAGGTCCCTCTAACTTTAGATCCCATGACCTTGCTAGCCCCTTCAAGTTTCGTTTGGTTACTTACGGGAAAAGCCTCTCAAGAGAATTGAACCCTCTGTTTTTATCAATGGGGAAAGTGGACTCAGCTAAGTCCCATAGGGACTCTCATGCTTGGAACCCTGGGCCAAGCACCTGCTATGCATGGCCTACTGAGGGAGTTCATGGCCTGGGAGATGACTCCCACGCCCCTCCCAGCCCCTGAACATCAGGCACACATGCAGAGCGTTGGCTGAGGCTCAGGGCACAGAGAAACCTATGCTGGGACATCTAGAATGAGAACAGCAGCACACTGCCTCTGAGCCAAGCTGGAGAGAGGAATGAGGTGGATGGGGAGTGGGGACAGGGAGAACTGAGGCCAGGGAAAGCATGAACAGGCCCCTCACAGTCCTGGAAGAGCCTGTGTTGTCTACTTACCCTTTGTCTCCCTAAGCCTATGATCAGACGGGTGTCCCTGTCCCAGGCGCTAGGAAGGGGCATTGTGAGAAGGGGGCTGGGGGGATTTGTGAGGGGAGACCAGCTGGGGGGTGGGACTGGTCTCTCAGACAGCCCCTCCTTCCTCTCCCAGCACCTGGGGCCGGGTTCCCTAGCTCTGCCTGATGTTTGCACTTCGAGCAGCTGGAAAATGTGACTTTCCTGGAAATGTTTCCGTGGGCATGGCCAGTGTTCCAGTCTCCATCCTATTAGGCCTCCTTTGGCGTATTTGTCTTCCCAAACCCCACATCCTTCCCTTCCTGGCCTCCTTAAGTAAGGACATAATTCTCAAGGAAAAAAAAATGCCCTCTTGTTCCTTCCTTCCCCATCCCAGCACTCACATCACCTTTCCAACCCCTCCTCCCAAGAGGAGACAAGAAAAGAGAGGAGAGAAAGAGAGATGTGAAAGGAGAAAAGAGGAAGGAGAGAGAAGGGTGGTGCAAGGGGAGGGGAAGGAAAAACACCAGAGAGAGAGGTAAAAGCAGAAAAGAAAAGAGAGAAGGCTGGGGGGGGGGGGGGGGGGGACGGAGGGGGAGTAAGGAAAAGGAAAGACCGGAGAAAGGGTGTGGGGAAAGAGGTAGTAAGGACGGGAAAGGAAAGGAGAGAGCAAGAGGAGAGAGAGAGAGAGAGAGAGAGAGAGAGAGAGAGAGAGAGAGAGAGAGAGAGAGAGAGAGAGAGAGAGAGAGAGAGAGAGAGAGAGAGAGAGAGATTTTGGGAGAGTGAGCGAGGGAGTGAACTGGCAGCTAGAACCTTTGTTTTAGCCCGTCCGACCCTCTTCTCCAAAAAGGGTCCTCTCCCCCCCGCCAGTCCCCCAGCCCTGGGGGCCACACGGGGGGGGGGGGGAGAAAGAGGAGTGTATACATGGGGGCGGGGGAGGGGGAGCTGCTTCTTACTTGTGCTGCCCCTCGCGGAGCCGCGGGCTGGATCCCGTCGTGTACAGGTTGTAGCGGCCACCGCTGGGCGGGCCGGGCCGGGGAAAGTAGGTCCCCTTCGCCTGAGCGCAGGAGATCAGTGCCCCGGCGCACAGCCAGAAGCGAAGCCAGCGCGCCCCCTGGTCCGGGGGCCCCATCCCCATCCCCGCCGCCCCCCGGCCCACAAGCTGGGGGCTTGGCACTGATGCGGCTGCTCCCTCTCTGTCTTGCTGCCCGCCCGCCTCGGTCCGGCGCGGGCAGAACCGCTTGGGGAGTGTGGGCCTGAGTCTGGTCTCCAAAAGAGCAAGCCCAAATCAGTAGCGGACAATGTCCCGGAGAGACAGAAGCCCAGCAGGGCTCCCCAGCCCCCGCTTCCCACAGAGCCCGAGTCCCTTGAAGCCCCTGCTCCGGCCTCGCTCCCCCGGAGTCCTCTTCCCCAGATCCACCTCCCTGGAGACCTCCTGAGCCCCCTCCCCTGAAGTCCCGCTCTTGGAACCCCTGCCAAGCTCCTGTATCACCCCCTTCCTGAACCCCTGCCCCCGTCGTGCCTGGAGCCCCTTCCTCCAGATCCCAGGAGCTTCTGAACCCCTGGTTCTGAACTCCGGCCCCCAGAGACCCTGACGTGCCCCTGGACCTCCAGCGAGCCCCTTCGTCCAGCTTGAAGCCCCTACCCTCCTTCCCCGAGTCCCGCTGCCTCGAACCCGAGCCCACAGGTCCCTGGCCCGCCCCGCCTCCCGCTGGGCCCCGGCCCTAGGTCTCCGGCTCTCGCTCTGCCTGCGGCTCCCGCGCACCCAGGAGTTCGCTCCCCGGGGCGGGCTCGGGCTTTTGTAGCGCCTGCGGTCCTGCTGTCTCCACCGGCGCTGGCGGCGGGGCCGGAGAGGGGAGGGGAAGGCAATGGGAGGGAGGCCGGCGGGAGAGGGGCGGGCTCTCCATAGATTAGCATAAACTGCTCCAGCTCCCTCGCCCTCTTTCCCCAGCCCCCCGGACTTCACCCCATCACGGAAGAGACCTGGGACCCCGCGAGCTTAGGGCTTGGAATGGGGGAGCTGGTGGGCAATGCCCTTCTTTCTCCCCACCCAGCTCAGCTCAGAACAGGACCGTAGCCCAGCCTGAGCGGCCTCAGGTTGCCCAGAGTGGGACAGGGACAGGGCCCTAGACCCTGGCTGCTGTGAAAGCGGAGGGCTGGGGGGAGGTTAACACAACTTTTAAGCGGCCCTTTAGTGGAGGTCTGTTATCCTCAAGCCAAGAAGAGCTCATCCCCCTTGTCCTCTGCCCTGCTCGGACTTCATCTGGAGCATAGGTTCCATTCTGGACACCGAGCCGGGGCAAGCGCGGTGACAAGCTGACTACACGCAGGGTGATGAGGTTTTCATCCACACGAATTCTTTCAGATGATCTATCTACTTAGCAGTCACGGAGAGATTTTGAGTTGTGAGTGGAGGAAGTGTCCACACCGGGAGGATTGGAGATCCCTGAATTACTGAAAAACAGAAATGTGTCCAGAAAAAGGCGACCAGCTGGGTAGATGGCTGGGAGACCATGCTATCTGAAGATGCTTTGAGGGAAAAGGGAGTGTTAAGCTCGAAGAGGTTCAGGAGAAGTACACTCACTGAAGTCAAGTAT
Organism: Notamacropus eugenii; assembly: GCF_028372415.1. NCBI lineage: Eukaryota > Metazoa > Chordata > Mammalia > Diprotodontia > Macropodidae > Notamacropus > Notamacropus eugenii. The sequence continues at coordinate 423,555,259 of NC_092872.1, read as the reverse complement.
GAAACGGTTAAGGCAGGTCAGGGATCACTGGGTGGCCATGAGCAGGGAGATAGATTTCCATTTCTTAAGAGAAAATTTCCTAACCATAAGGGATCTCCCAAAGTGCAACGAGCAACTTGAGAAGGGGGAGAATGAATTTTCGGCTCACTGGAGGTACGGATCAAAAGAAGAGGGAGGGTGCTGGAGGGAACATTACTGGCCAGGTACAGGCTACACTAGAGTTTAACCTTTTGGGACCTCAGTTTACCAGTCAGCAAAATGAGAAGGTTGTTCTGGATGGTCTCTAAGACCCTTTCCACAACCAGATCTAAGATCCAACAATCTCTCTCTAACTCTGAGACAGTGATTCTGTGATCCCACCCTCCCCTCTCAACCTCTTTGAGTCTCACCTCTTCTCTGCCCACCCTGGATATTTTTCTCAGCAAGTAGGAGCACCAGCTTTATGGATGGATGGGGCTCCACAAATCTCCCCACTCTTTCCCCTTCTCAGGGGTAGCATAGAATAAATGGAATTGTTTCATCTTTTCTCCGCACTGGTCCTCTCTCACCTCTCGTAAGAGATGGGAGACACGAAAACCTTGGATTCAATTGAAACTCTGTCCACCTATCCATCCATTCTTCAGCTTTCAGTACTTGAAGTCCTGAGGCCTGAATTCAGATGTCACAGCAATACTTATTGTGTGGCCTTGGACAAGTTATTTTACTCTCCAGACCTGTTTCCTCATCTTTAAAATGAGTATAACAATGCTTTCAATGACTATTTCACAGTGTCGTTGGGAGGAAGGTACTCTATAAACTCTAAAGCCCCATAGAAATGGGAGTTATTATTAAGCTTGTTGTTTAGTTAAGACCCCTTTGGGGAGGATTTTTTGCAAAGATACTGACATTTGCTACTCCAGCTCATTTTAGGTATGAGGAAACTGAGGCAGACAAGATGAAATAACTCGCCCAGGGTCACACAAGTAGTAACTGTCTGAGGCTGGAATTGAACTTATGAAGATAAGTCTTCCTTACTCCAGGCCTGGCACTCTATCCACTTCTCCACCAAGCTGGCCCAAGGCTCAAATCCCATGTTTTCCATATAGACAACCTGCATGGACCTTTCTTGACCTAGCCAAACCGGAGTAATTCCATCCCACCTCCCTCATCTCCCATTTTCCCAACACTATCCTTGGAGTCAGAGGACCTAGATTCAAATCCATCTTCTAATGTTTACTATGTGTGTGACTTTGGGCAACTTGCTTAACCTCCTTGGGCCTCAGTTTCCTTGTCTTTAAAATGAGTGAGATTAGGCTAGGTGATCTCTGATATCCTTTTCTACAATCCTATGACTTCTGGATTCCTATTGAGATGATAGTATTAGGGTTGATTCTCTTTTGAGCTACTTTACAAAATGTCCATGGTTTCTTTGACATGGAATCAGAGATCCAGTCTCTCTCAGGCGTGTTGCCCTTGTGGAGAGAATCCATTTTCTGGTGCCCAGATTTCTAATGATAAATTTCTCTTTGCTTAGGTTGGTACTCAGAGGACAGGCAAGCTCCTCCATATAGTTCAGTCTTGGTAAGATCTGTCAGAGATTAGCCTTCACTGGCACTGCCTTCAAGAACCTAAGGTTTCAGAATAAATAAAATAATATCCAATGAAGATTTAAAGAGGGAAATTCTGGATTTAAGTCCTGCTTCGAATACATGCAAATGACAACCCCTCACTGCCCCCAAGCAAGTTTCAGGCAGTAAATTACAGACCAGTTAAACATCTGCCCCCCACACACACACCTCACCCACCATTCCCCAACTGAAATACAGAGGATTTCCCACACCATTGAAAATACAACTATGGACTGCCCGTTCCCCACCCCCCCCCCCCCATTTAAGAAACATCACTCAATATCTTTTCTTTTGTATTCACAGGGCTTATTGATGTTGGGAGAACACAATAAGCACTTCAAAAATGATTGTTGATAGGTCAGAAAAGGAGATGAGTCAGTGATGGATCTAGAATTCTGTACTTGTCCCCATTCAGAAAACTGGCAAACACCCTGCTGTTAGCATTATCAATTCTTAATGTTTATTGATTATTGTTCTGTCGTTTGCTTCTTGTGTGTCCTTAGGCAAGTAATTTAACATTTTGGGAACTCAGTTTCCCCATTTGTAAGATGAAGGAGTTTGTCTAGATGACCTCTGAGGTTTCTTCCAGTTCTCCATCTATGATATCATGATCCTGAGGTCTCTGGCACTCTTGGTGGACTAGGTAGAAGGTTTATGGAAGAACATGGATGTAAATCATACAGGCTAAGATGGCATTGAAAGAATATGATCTACACCAGTGGAAGGAAGACCCACGCCAAGAAAATCATGGACCTAGTGAAGTATCAATAAATAATGATAGCAATGATGTAGCATATGGGCTCCACTGGCATCAAGTGATGTCAAGACATCTAGAGGAAGGCACACAGGGTATACCCAAGATGAAAGGTTTACTGAGGGATATAGTTAAGGATGGCACAGAATGCAGAAGTGTCTTAGGGTTGTTACCTGCAACCCTGCAGAGAGGACCCTCATCCACATTGCTGATCACAGTTCCATCTAGTTATCAAATCAATCAATTAATTAATCAACAAGCATTTATTAAACAATTACTAGATGCCAGGCTAAGTGCTAGATGTTCAAAGACAAAAGTGAGCGTCTCTTGCCCTTCATGGATCTTATACTCTTATACTATATTGTAGATATGTATACATATATATATACATATATATGCAAAATTAAGATGAGTTAGTTTGGTCAAGTAAAAAGTATAATAATAATAAACTTACACAATATCTTCACACACAATTGGAGCCTTTACACTAGCCTCTTGTAAGATAAATAATGGTATATACCAAGATAAGCTCAAAATGCTTCCATGATTTAGACATAAAGGGTAATACCATAAGCAAATTAAGAGGGAAAGGAATAGTTTACCTGTCAGATCTATGGAGAAGGAAAAAATTTAGGACTAAACAAGAGATAACATTAAGAGACATACAATGGATAATTTGATTATATTAAATCAAAAAGATTTTGCAGAAACAAAATCAATGCAACCAAGATTAGAAGGAAAGCAGAAAACTGGGAAACATTTTTTATAACAGAATACAAGTCATTCCCCAACTGATAAATGGTCAAAGGATATGAACAAGCAGTTTTCAGACACAGAAATCAAAGTTGTTTGTGGTCATTTTTAAAAAACGCTCTAAATCATTATTGATTAGAGAAATGCAAATTAAAATAACTCTAAGGTACTATCTCATATTTATCAGAATGGTTAATATGGCAGAAAAGGAAAATGTTGGAGGAGATATGGAAAAATTGGGACACTAGTATATTGTTGGTGGAGCTGTGAACTGATCTAACCATTCTGGAGAACAATTTGGAACTATGTATGCCCAAAGGGCTATAAAACTATGCATATCCTTTGACCCAGCAACACCACTGCTAGATCTGTATCCCAAAGAGATTTTTTTTTAAGTGGAGTAGAAAGGCCCTATTTATATACAAATATTTGTAGCAGCTCTTTTTTGGTGGTGACAAAATGGCTGCCCATCAATTAAGAAATAGCTGAATAAGTTGTGCTATATCAATGTGATGGAATATTACCGTGCTCTAAGAAATGATGAGCAGGATAATTTCAGAAAAAAACCTGGAAAGACTTCCATGAACTGATGCAGACAGAAATGAGCAGAACCTGGCCTTCCACCAGGTGCTAGCTTTGTACTTGACAGAGGTTGGCGAGGCCTTGGGTAGATGTGTTACCTTCTCTCCCTTCCTAGATGCTTACCTCATGGAGAAAGAGGTATGTGAAGGTTGTAGTTGCTAGGACTGGACTTGAACAGAGTGAGAAGGCTGAGTATGTCTGTTGTCCTGATGTCAAATCTATCTAAGTTGGAGACTCATCACCACAGACAGGATTGGTCACCAGCAGATGGAGGGAGGGGTGGGGGGTCCACAGCAACTCCCCACAGAGGAGGGGCATGATACAGAAAAGACTCATGTTCCCCTATTAAACCTAATAGTTAGTCTCAGAGGTCTCTTCCAGCTCAACGGCTGGAATTCTGTGAACACTGATTGGTTTTGGGTCCTGGCTCTCACTGAAGTAAGTTGCAGATCTCCCGCTGGGAATTAGGGATCTCCTGGAACTAAGGTTTTTCATGTTTCTCCTTTCTCCTCCTTATTATTGTCCAGTCGTGACCAACTCTTCATGACCCCACAGACCATACTGTCCATGGAGTTTTCTTGGCAAAGATACTGGAGTGGTTTGTCCTTTCCTTCTCCAGTGGATTAAGGCAAACAGAGGAGAGGTGACTTGCCCAGGGTCACACATCTAGTAAGTGACTGAGTCTGTACTGGAACTCAGGTCCTCCTGACACCAGGCCCAGCAATTCTATCCACTGAGTCATCTAGTTGCCTCTTTCTCCTCTTTTTCCTCACTAAAAACCATGGATATAAGTGGGTCAAAAAGACATTTTCACTAGTTAACAGTCAGGCGAAAGTGAACAAAACCAATGAGACAAAGAAAACAGGACATTCCAGGTTTAGGCTATATGGTGAGCACACAGCAAAAATCCTCTCCATCCCTGACTCTCTCTGTCTCTTGGCTCTTCTCCAATTCAGTCCTTGTAGGCTGGCTGGCCAGGTCTGGCCTAAGTCTTTCCTGCCCATACCTATCCCTACTTCCACCCAGTCATTAGTGCTAATTGACTTGACAATCCATTTCTAAAGGAAATGTTAGTGTTAAAAGGATTCCTTCACACTTTTACTTTCTAATCTGGGGTTGGGGTTGGAAGTACAGATGTTCGAGGGCAGCCATCCCTGACCAGTGGTCATATTGATTTCCCTTCGTTACACTCCTTGACTTTTAGGACAGAAGAATCTCTAGATATTGATACCATCTCATTGTTCCTTCCTCATACCAATTATACCCACAGGCAATGCCACTTCTGAGACCCAATTAAGGGGACTGGAGCCTCAAGGAAAAGAGGAAGAGAAAAGGTGAGGCAGAGGCAAGAAAGAGGCAGGAGGAGGTTAAGATTCCAATCTCTTACTCCTCCAGGTACTCTAACACTAGACAGTATTTTTTCCTGGGAACCAGCTGGAACTTGGAAAAAATCCATCACCACCACCCCCTTCTCAGTCCCCTTCCAAGTTGATTTTCTCTCCCAGGTGGGATCCCTGGCCCCTTCCTCTCCAGCTTTGCTCTCCTGGCTCCAGATCCTCCAGATGTTTGGTTCTGGGGTTCGAAGAGAAGGAGGAAAGAGGAAGCAGAGGGAGGAGAAGGTTGAAGCTTGAAGTCTGAAACTATTCTTTCCTCATCCCTCAAGGCTGAGAGAGCAGGAAAGGCCCAGCTCAGCCCCTGGTGGGGAAGAGGTGCTTTTCACAAGAAACTAATAGCAAACGGGACCTCTCTGTGCCCCTCCCCTTTAATTAGAAAAGCCCCTTAAGTGCAAAGTTGGGGTCCAATTTTACCTGTCGTGGGTTGTGGGCAGGTAGGATGGGGCTAGCATATGTTGCCTCTAGATAGTAGACTGTTAAATTTTCAGTGAGGACATTTGACATTAAAAATTGGCAAATGTTACAAATCAGGGCTTGACTTATGTTTTTGTTGTGGTTGTTGCTGTCTAGACTTAAGAAAGTGATGGAGAAAATGTTAACAATGCACATTAAACTTAAAAGTATATCAGGTAGGCATCATTTTTCATGAAGCTGGTTGTTAAACATTTACCAGCACACTCCCTGCCTGTAGGGAGCAGGAAACAGAGAAGAAGAGGGTGAGGGGATTCCTCCTGGACATAGACAATGGAACAGAGAGAGGCCCCAAAATGTAATAGGGGTCAGACGCTCACGTGACAAGAAGAAGCAGAAAATGGTCCAAGTGCATATGTGGAATACTTGTGGAAAGTACAGGAAAGAGTGAAAGAACTTTCCCTCATTTCCCAATCCGTTTCTCATCCCAACAGTCATAGACGTATTCATGGTTAAATGCCCAGGAGCTATATCAGTGCAAATTATTCACAGAGATGCATTCATGGAGGCACTCAAAGAGAATCTTAGACGTGGAAAGGACCTTAGAGGACATCTAGTCCAACCCTGTACCTCATGGACAATTTTTTGACCCTATACAAACCAGGTGGTCACCTAGTCTCTGATAAACATTTCTAGTGACTTGGAGTTCACTACCAACCATGTAGTGTTTCAGTATTGAACAGCATACACACATATGTGTGTGTATGTGTGTGTGCGTAGTTCTTCCTTATACTGAGTCAAAATGTCAATATGAGTTAACAACTGGATGGAGCAACCAAAAAAAGTTAACACCACCTCAGATGGAAAAAAACAAGGTTAAAAAGTAAAAGTGTAAAGGAATCCTTTAATACTAAAGTCTCCTTTAGAAATGGATTGTAAGTCAAATAGGATGATGACTGGGTAGAAGTAGGGATAGAGATGGGCAGGAAAGACTTAGGCCAGACCTGGCCAGCCAACCCACAAGGGCTGACTTGGGGAAAAGCCAAGAGACAGAGAGAGTCAGGGATGGAGAGGATTTTTGCTGTGTGCTCACCATATAGCCTAAACCTGGAATGTCCTGTTTTCTTTGTTTCATTGATCTTGTTCAATAAATTAAATAATAAATAAGTAAAAATAAAAAGAAATGTTCAATTTGAAAAAAAATTCGAAAGTCATCCTGGAATAGTGGATCATCACATCTTGCATCTGACACATACTAGCAAGTCATTTAACCTCTTAGTGCCTTCAGGGAACTCTCTACGAAATATGTTACAGAGTAGTTGCCATTTTGCATCAATAGAGGGATTCTCTCTCTCTCTCTCTCTCTCTCTCTCTCTCTCTCTCTCTCTCTCTCTCTCTCTTTCTCTCTCTCTGTCTCTCTCTCTCCATATGTACACACATACACACATAGTCTTAAAGGGGCTGGGGTGTGCTAGTGCAATTTAACAACTGACTCTCTAAAAATGTACACAGGACACACTTTTAAGTTTAATCTACAGTATTAACATTTTCTCCATCACATTCTTAAGTCTAGAAAACCCACAAAATAATCATTCAATCCCAAGATGTAAATGCTCACACTGAAAATTTAACAATTGGCTTTTGCGAGCTTGTATGACCTGCCTCTGGCCCACCCTTGGGAAGAATGTATTTAATGACTGCAGACCGCAGTTCCGTATAGGTATTATTAAGCTGGAACTGGTCCAGACAGAGCATGGAGGGGACTGAAAACCACGCCACAGGATGATTGGTTGAAAGAATTGGGAAGGATTAAATTGGAGAGGAAAATTGGGGAAGATGTTTACTGCTTTCAAGTATTTCAAGGATTATCATGGGGAAGGAGGATTTAACTTGTTTCCCTTGGCTCTAGAGAAGTGGGAGCAGTGGGTGTTGCTTTAGAGAAGAGGGGCAGGGCATTTCTGACCACACAGGTAGGAGAAGGATCTAGGAGCCTTTGGCTTTAGGAAAGGCCATAGGGATCCAACAATGAACAGGAGTACACTCAGAGGAACTAGTGTCAATCTTTCTCCCATTCTGAGGCTGGTTTGGGTCTGCCTGAATGCCTTAAGTTCAGTTGGACCCAACTGGCCATCTGCTTCTATCAGCAAGGGTGCTGGACAACCCAGGCTGGCCCTGAAAGGTTCCCAAAGTCAGGACTGGGTCCTGGGTTAGAAAGCTCTCTCCTCAGCCTGCCTTGTCTAGTCCCCTAAATATCCCCTCAAATTCATTCAACTGTGCCCTTGGCTAGATGACAGAATTGATCTCCTTGGGTGGGCTCTGCTCCTTGAATAAGTGAGTGGCTGCAGGAACAGGGTATATTAAGCTGCATTTACCTCCAGATTTTGGAGGGGAGGGAGGGAGCAAAGACACATAGGCCCTTGACATTTCTTCTTCTTATTTCATAACAAAACTGACGTGGGGGACCCATGAGCTTCCTTACTTTGATGGTCCCTTTCATATAGGAACAATTGACTTGCCTGAATGAACTCTCCCCTTCCCAACTTAAAGGTCTATCCCTTCCTCCCCGCCCTGAGCCTTTCTATCTCTGCCTTGAAGAGGGGCTGCAGCTGGGGCTGCCCAGTTGGGAGCTGTGCCTGGGATTCCAGGAACTCCAGGTGTTTCACATCTGTCCCAGACAATTCCCTAACTGGAATACAGGGTGGAGGTTTTACACTGACCAACCAGAGGTGTTCCCAGCTGCATGGCTACGTCATGTCATGGCTGCTTCATGATGGGTTCAGAAGTCCCTCCCTCTCCCCTCTGACCATAGCCAGGGCCTTGTTTGGAGACCCCTAGCCCCTCATTTAAAAGGCCAATTCTGGGGAGTTACTGTCTTGTCAATCAGCCACCAAAGATCCACTGACTGCTGCTGCTTGGGAAGAGGAATAGGGATGGAGGATGTGAGGAAGAGAAAGAGAATGAGGAGGAGGAGGAGGAGGAGGAGGAGGAGGAGGAGGAGGAGGAGGAGGAGGGAAAGGAGGAGAAGGAAGGGAGAATTAGGTGAGATGAAAAGAAGGTGGAAGAGGAGGGCATGAAAGAAGAGGTGAAGAAGGAAATAAGAAGGGGGACAGGAAAGTAAGAGAGGGTAGGAGGAAAGGGGGAATAAGGAAGTAAAGGAAGAAAGAAGGAGGGGGACGATGAAGATGAGAAGGATCACTAGGCAGAGGAGTAGTAAGAGAGGAGTAGAAGGAAAGAAAGTAGTGGTTGAGAATGAGGATAAGTATTTGTATGGATCCTACTATGTGCGAGGCACTTTACAGTTATTATCTCATTTGTTCCTCACAGCAACCCTCTGAAGTAGGTGCTGTTGTTTTCCATTTTATAGTTGAGAAAACTGAATTTAAGTGACTTGTCCAAGGTCACATAGTAAGTTTCTAAGCTTGGATTTGAACTCAGGTGTCATCTTGACTCTAGGCCCAGCTTTCTATCTACTGTGCCATCTAGCTATAAGAGTAGAGAAGGGAAAGGGGGAGGGAAAGGAGGGAGAAGGGACAGTTCTTACCCTGAGGAGCTTCTGGCCTGAATGGGGAAACAAGAATTATACACAAGAAACAACAAGTACAATTTTGAAGTAATCCAGGTCAGCCAATGGGTAAATGTCATTAAGACATTCCCTCCCCCTCTTCTCCCCCTCTCCCCGCCTCAGGGATCAAGGTTCCCTAATTGACCTCCTCCAACTCTGCTGCCATCACTTGACCAAATTCAGCCAGCTGAATTCAGGCCTTGGGTGACAGTCACTCACTGTTACTATCCCATCACTCAATTCAGTTTGACTAAACTTAAAATTCAGATTGGTACTTCCCAGGTCCTTCCTGGTTTGGCCCGTTTTCCCAGGTCTTCTTGCCACCTGCCCAGGTTTTTAATCTCCTCAAACTAGAACCAAAGCTCGTTGATCCTTGTGAAAGCAAGGTCCTTCATGTCTGGTCTCTAAGAACTTTCTTGGTTTCAGGTCAAAACTGCTTTTCCCATGACCACAAAATCCACAACTCAGAAACTCTGATCAAATAATTTTCCTGCACTCGGCCTCTCATAAACTCATAGACCTTTGGAGCTAGAAGGGATTTAAGAGATAATCTAATTCACTCACTCTTATTTTGCATATGGGAAAACTGAGGCCCAGAGTAGAGATGGGGAGGAGAAGGGTCTTGTTTTTTGTATGGTTTTGCCATACAACTGCTACTCAGTGACAGATCCAGGACCAGCATTAGGTCTCCTGCCTCCCAGTCTAGGTGCCTTTACATTATACCCCAACTATCACTCCTTATTTCTTCTTATAAGGAGGGGTTCAGTCCCTTCATCACTGCATTGTTCTGGTCTTTGCAGCTAGAACCATTCTACTCCTATTACAGTCTCTAGCACTATTTCTGGGTCTGGGTTTGGAGAATCTAGAACCCCAGGCCAGTGACCTTGGGGCACATCATTGAGTTGGCCTTGCTACTAACCTCATTCTAACCTACTTTCTCTTCCTTTTTTTAAAAAGTAAATTCTTTTGTTTTTATATAGTCAAAATTTCCCTTCCCTCTCCCACCTCAAAAAGCCCTCCCATGTAACAAGGAATTGTCTGACTTGATTATTAATGTGTGTGTGTGTGTGTTCAGTTGTGTCCATCTCTTCATGACCCCATTTGGGGTTATCCTTGGTAAAAATACTGGAGTGGTTTTGTCATTTCATTCTCCAGCTCATTTTACAGATGGGGAAATTGAGGAACACAGAATTAAGTGACCTGCCCAGGGTCACACAACTAATAAACGTCTGAGGCCAGCTTTGAACTCAGAAAGACGAGTCTTCCTGACTGTAGGCCTAGCGCTCTATCCACTGCACCACCTAGCTACCCAGTTGTTGCTACATTTCAATAGTATATTTTCAGATTTACAAATTACACCTTCCTCACAACAGCTATAACAGTGTGACACAAATAGCATAAATACTGTTAACCTCATTTTAGAGATGTGGAGACTAAGGCAGAAAGACAATGATACAGCATCTAGAACTAGAAGTGACCTTAGAGATCCTCTAGTTCAACCCCTTTGTTTTACAGACGAGGACAATGACGACCATGGAAGGGAAATGACTTGTCCAAGGTCACACAGGAAAACAACTATGCAATAACAGCAACCACAATAAAAACCAACATTTATATAGCACTTACTGTTGTACCAAGTACTTGACGATTATTATCTGATTTGATCGGTACTGAGAGATATTTTGGTCCAGTCAAATCAATACTGATTCTACAGTCAAAAGATACGGGTTCAAATCCTACCTTTGAAGCTTATTACCTGGGTGTCTTTGGGCAAGTCCCTTAACCACCCTTAGCCTACTTAACCTGGGCCTCAGTTTCCTCATGACTTTTGGTTATCTCGTTCTCTTCCCACCTATCTTTCCTGTTATAGGCTGATCTGCTTTCCCACTCATGTCAGTGCCTTAGTCTTGCTGCCAGAGGTTCTGCGGAATGGTGGAAAGAGCCAAATTCTAATCCTGCCTCTGATGTTATTGTAGCCGAGTGATCCTCACTTACTTCATGTAGGCTATAAAACAACGTTAATATTCATGCCAGAACGTATACACAGGACAGTTTGATTTTGAATAAAATAACAATTTCACAGGATTCATTATTCACACTAATCCAGACCCAATTATACTTGTCTCACAGGGTGGTTGTAAGGAAAAGCACATTTAGAATCTTAAAATGCTGTGTAAATATGAGCTATTATGATGAAACTATTTCTGACTTTCTGCCAGCCCCGGGAGGCTGCCTCTCTCTAATTTTTTAGCCTCTGCCTCCACTCCCTGACCATCTATTTATCCCCGCCCCCCCCAAAGTCCCAGAATCATTCATAGTGTTCTAGTTCACCCATGATTGTGCACTCAATGCAGCCTCTGAGGGTGAGATGCAACTGAGTGTAGATCAATTCTCTGCTGCTCGCTCATTTTGGCCTGACAACACCAAGAAAACAGAGGTTCTCCACCAGCCAGCACCACATCATTCATACATGGAACCATGGTTACAGGAAACGGAGACACTTTGAATGCTGTGGATAAATTCACTTACCTTGGCAGTGTACTTTCCAAGGATGAATACATAGATGATCATGAAGTTGATGCTTGTATTGCCAGAGCTTGCTCATTGTTTGGGAGACTCCGAAGGAGAGGATGGAAGAGAAGAGGTATTAGACTGACTACCACACTGAAAAGTCTGCAGAGCCATTGTGATGACCTCAATATTGTATGCTGGTGAAACCTCGACAGTCTACCGGTGCTATGCTGGGAAACTGATTTGAATTGTCTTAGGAAGATTGTGGAGATCACTTGGCAAGATAAGGTACAGGACTTGGAGGTCCTTTCTCGATTTGAACCTAAGCATTCACAAGCGCAGTCCCTCTCTAATGGCCTGGCCACATTGTTCAAATGCCAGATATAGTTTGCCTGAAAGACTATTTCATGGAGAACTCACACAGGGCAGGCGCTAACATGATAGAAGAAATGATACAAGGACATTCTCAAGGTCTCTCTGAAGAACTTTGGTACTGATTATGAGACATGGGAGACACTGGCACAGGATTGTTTATCATGGTGTGCCTGCATCAAAGAAGGTATTTTGCTCTATAAGCAAAGCAGAATCATGGTAGCTCACAGGAAACGTGAAATGTGCACATTTACAGACATCTCCCTCCCAAATGGTCATATGGACCATATGTGCCCAACCTGTGGTAGAGCCTTTTGAACTTGGTCTGATCAGCCACAGCCTGAATTGACCCTGACATAGTGATGTCATTTTGGTGCTCCTTGAGCATGAAGGACAAATCACAACAACTCTGCAGGGAAGTGACCTTCTTCAGAGGAAGAGGCTGAGACTGGGAGGGCCCAAGTATGGAGGAAGGGACCTAGGTGTTCCATTGAAGACCATCAATACCTCCTGCTAAGCCCTGGGCCTCAAAGGCTCCCATTACTGTCACAAAATCTGAACGCTGGATTGGACCTCAATAGTAAGGGGTTACTCAGATTTTGCTCCCAGCCAAATTTGTCAGGGAGGTCTGGGGGCTGAGGCCAGTTGTATGGGGTGTAGGACCTGGCAGAAGCAACCACAGGACTCAATATAAGGAAGAACTTTGGTAATGAGAGCTGACCAATGATAGAGCAGGTTGCTGTCTGAGGTAGTAAGATCCCTGGCACTGGAAGTATCAAAGCAGAGACTGAATAGCCCCCTATAATCAAGGAGATTCTTGAATGGGGGGCATAGATCATAGTATCATAAATGAGAACTAGAAAGGAATGTAAACCAATCCCTTCCATTTAAAGAGAACAAAACTGAGCCCCAGAGAAGTGGTCACTTGCTCAAGGTTACAGACTTGGATTAAATAAAGTCTCTTCCAACTCTAAGAATATATAGTTCTAGAATTATTTATCTGGTCAAGGTAGGTGAATTGAGAGAAATCATGTTTGCTTATTCATTTAACTACAATAAGGCTGAAGCCTTCTCAGAATTTCATAGTCCACAGGTTGGAAATGATCATACTCTACCATGTGGCCTGAGTCTGAGTCTTCTGGAGACCTTACATTTCCTGAATCCAGTCCCGATCCCCTCACCCTAAATCCCTTGAGTCCTTAGTCACCTCTGAGGCTTCCAGCATCTGGCACCAACCTGGAGGTGGGGTGGGGCTGGGATGGAAAGAGAAGGGAAGTTCTGGGGCCCCCAGCCTGTCATAACATCTGGCCCCAAGCCTTCTCATATTCCAGAGCCTTTAACCCACATGGTGTGTCAGGAGCGTTGTGTGTGTTCAGGGATGGAGGACCACAGGTCGCCTTTTCTCCTTCCTTTCTGGTGCCCCCTGTTCAGTGTGGCTGAGCCAGGTGACTTTCAGGTAGGAAGGGGAGCCTCAGCACCTGTGGGGAAGGTCAATCAGCATCTTGGTCAAGTTCCTACAGGTTGCTGCAGTAGGCTTCACGCCTCAGGTAGCCTGGCTCATTTCTGTCACACCAAGCCATAGGTTACTCATCCGTTTCTTAATGGACCTTAGGTCCAGCATCAGTTTCCTGTTCAGAACTGCCCTCTGTCATCACCTGAGTCTCAGTTCCATGGTCCTTCTGATCTAGGGCTGGAAGAGACCTCAAAGGGCATACAGTCCAACCCCTCCTCATTTTACCAGAGTGGAACCTGGGCCCAGGGAGTGCCTGAGGCTGGATTTGAACTCAGATCTTCTGGCTTCAGAATCAGAGATCCTTCCATTACATCAGGCCCTCTTCAACTAGAGGTTCTAACTACTCATCCTTTACTAAGTCTTTTCTAGTTTCCTCACATTAAATCTAATACCAGGCCTCCCATCTTTCATTCTGCTCATCCTTCAGTCTAGTCCTACAACTTTTGGAAAAGGAACGCTGTATTTTTTAGGTGATACATTGGGTAGAGTGTTGAGACTGGAATCGGAAAAACCTGAGTTCAAATCCTGCCTCCCTCCCTTACTAGCTATGTGACTCTGGGCAAGTCACTTAACCTCTGGCTGCCTCAGTTTTCTCTACTGTAAAAAGGGGGATAATAAGAGTGCCTACCTTTCAGGGTCGTTGTGAGGACCAAGAGATCTTTGTAAAGGCACAATGCCTGCCACATAGTAGGCACCATATAAATGTTTATTCTCTTCCCCTTCATTGACCCTCAGTTTCTCTAAAAGTTTCCTCTTTCCTTTTTTCTTCAATATCCTCCTTCCAGCACTACACATCTGGATCTTTCTAACTTCCAAATCGTTCCTCCCCTTCTCTCCATAGGAAGTAATACATTCCAGGGCCTTGCTTCCTGATTTCCCCGTCCATTCTGTAAGAACATTAGCATTGTAAAAGACAAATTTACATTTTTGTTATTCCTACTCCAACCTAAAAAGCAGCTCTCAAATACACATCTATTTCGGAGAGGTTGGGTTTTTTAAAATTTTGTTTTTGTTTGTTTCTTGTCTGGGCAACCTCTTGTCTAAGGGACACTATGTAATCAGGGAGGATGGCTCAGGTCTGGGGGCCACAAGAGGACTGGATGGAGGCCATTATGGAATACTGTGAGAGGAAGATCTTTAGATCTCTAAAAGGATTGACTTTCATCAGCCTTGGACTGCTTAGAAGCAACTTGAAAAGTGCACGAGAGCAGATGGGACATTCTAAATGGACACATGCAAACCAGATGCAAACATTATGCAAATTATATGCAAAATGTCAAGGCCATCCCCAAACCCTTTCCTACCCCTCTAACTCTTGCCCACATCAGATGTGTCCCTTGAGAAAATCCTAGATGTGATTTGATTTTAGGTTGTCTTTGCATGGAAGCTGTAGAATCAACAGATCCAGGCATTTGCTTCTGGGATTCACTGGCAGTAGCCAAGGCCCAGTCTCCTTCTTGAGGCTGCAGGTTTGGGAGCCTGATATCTTCAGGAGAGAGTCACTGACAGCAGCCCCTTTGGGTCCTCATGACTGCTGTCCTATCCTACAGGCATGTAGCATGGTCAGGATGGCAAGTCTGGGAAGGGTCAGAGCAGAGACCCAAGGGGTCCAGCTGGTCCAGCTTCTGGGCTGTGATCCCTTCTTCCTTCTCTCCTTCTGGACCAAGTTTAGTTTATGCCTGCTGCCTTTTTGTCACCCCATCTTCTCCTAAGCAAAGCTTCTTTACTCTGATTCAATTGATTTCTTTTGACTCCTCTCAGCTAGTTCATTGAGTTCTCTCCTGGCCTATCATCTACCCCCAGAGCCATTTACTGCCCCTCAGAGACTCAGACAGACCACCCTGTACCTGCTCTTGGTTACTTGCTATAGTCGTGTACAGAGATACAGGAGGCAGAGACCCTGTTGCTCTGGATAAGAAAGATACAATGCGAGTCATGCACAAGAGAGGATAACTCTCCTAACATCTTTCTCAGTAGTTCAGGTGTCCATATTGACCATTCTTTAGTCTCCTTGTTGCCACAATGCCTCACCCTCCCTACCTTAACAGCAGCCTCCTACAACTCATTTCCATTAACGTTATCTTAAATGAAATATTTATGTTCCATGGAGTGCTGCATTTATTTCTGGGCTGGATATGAATTACCCTTAAACAAACCAATAACTAAGAATTCTAGGCAAATTCATTTGAATTAAGAGAGAGGGCCCATAGTGGGTATGTACATGTCTTTGAAATCTCACTTCATCTGGCATGTAAAACAATCACTCTTAAGACCTGTAAAAGACATGGCACAGGGTTCCAAGCCTGGAAGTGGTATAAAGTGGTCTGGCCACAGAAGACCATCTATCCCAATTTAGTACAATCACCCAGAATGTTGGACTTTTTCTCCCACACAAATACACATATGGCTAATTATCTCAACACCTGAGCAGGCATGGAAGAGAGGATTTAAGGAGGAGGCAGCAAACAGAAAACACTGTGGTGGGGGGAAGTTGAGCCCCAAGAGAGGGGCATGTGATTATAGGATCTCCAGGATAGTGGCAAGAGGCTAGGCAAAGGAATAGAGATAGTTGTTCTAAGTGGAGTTGTACCAATGTTGCAGGGAAGACAAAATTTGCCCCTTGAAAGTTGGTGCCTTGTTACAAAGCCCCAGTCATCCTAGTTAAGTCTTTCCTGCTTGAATAGTCATTATCAGTATCTTTACGATTTCTAAGTGGTAGCCCTTCTCTCTCTCTTTTTTTAATATATTCATTTTATTTATTTTTAATGCTCTACAATCACTATCATAAAACTTAGATTTTTTTCCCCCACCTACCCCAGCACCACCCCCTCCCTCCCCCAGATGGCATACAATTCTATATAGGATCTACACATACATTCCCATTGAATACATTTTCATTATAGTCATGAGCAGCCCTTCTCTTAATAATAATCTCTTACAATAACAATGTCTTACATATATTGCTTCATGATTTCCAAAGGACTTTCATAGCCATTATCAAATCGATCGTAGATCTAAGATCTTGGAGAAGACCTTAGTGATCTTTTTTTTTTAGTCTAATTCTCTTGTTTTGCAGATGGAGAAACTGAGACCCAGAGAAGCAAAATGGCTTGCTCAAGGGTGGTAAGTAAGAAATCTGGGGTTTTAACCCAAGTCTTTGGATTCTGAATCCAGGGTTCATTAGATCTTCACAGCACCTTGTAAAGAAGATAGTTCAAGGGCTGTTATCTTTATCTCATAGTTAAGAAAATTAAGGCAAAGAAGGGGAAAGTGATTTGCCCAAGGTTAGTTGGCTAATTGGTGGCAGAGCCAGGATGCCATTACAGATGCCCTGGATTCAGTGGTATGCTCGTAAATATTTAACAATTGACTTTGGAGAAAAAAAATGTACTCACGACACACTTCTATGTTTAATCTGCTTTATTAACATTTTCTCCATCACTGTCTCCAGTCTAGACCAATCAAAAAGCCTTGCAGATTTCTGAGATACAAACGTTTACATTGAAAATTTAGCAGTCAGCTCTTGTTAGCTGCTTCTAGCTGGCCCCAGCACACCCCTGCCTGAGCGCTGGGCAGTAGTGTCATAGAATGGAAAGGATGCCAGATTTGAAATCAAGTACCTGGGTTTGAATTCTCACTCAACTTCTTGCTATCTGTGTGACCTTGGTCAAGTCCCTTAACCTCTCTAAGGCCTCTGGTTCATCATCTACAAAATGAGGGAGCCGACTGACCTATGAGGTCCCTTTCAGCTCTAAATCTTAAGGAGCGCATGGTTTCTCCACCACACGAGGCCACCTCTTAAATTACATCCTCCTTATCTACAATATCCCCTGCTGTATTTCCAGCTTTGGCTCTATCAATTTCTACACCCCACTGGAGCAGAGATGGAAGAGTCACTGATCTCCCCGACTTCCCCAACACTGAGTGCAGGACAAACAAGAGTTGGTGAAGTGAACTCTCTCAGCTGGTTATTTGATATTATTTGTCTTTCCCAGAAATGGAGCCAAGGCTGGGAGCTGGAAGGGGCAAAGGAGGGAGGGACGGGACAGACTCAGGCTAGAGAGCTCTGCTTGAACAAAAGCATCAGCTCTGGCCCAACCAGTGTCCTGCCATGAGACCCTCCCCATAGAATGGCATGAAAGTCTTTTACTGAGAAGAAAAACCGTAACTGTCCCTCTGTGACCTTCCCCAGGGGATTCCCCCACCCTGCCCCTATAGGCTGGCTTCCTGCCTGCTTAGGGTTAGATGGGGACTCAGCAGTCCTCCTCCTCCCAGTTCTGTAACTCAGTAGCTAGGATTAATGTCCCAGGCCCCCACCTGGCTCCAGACCTACTGCCCCTTGCCCACTCTGAGGGCTCTGAAGAGGGAAATCTTGTAGATCAGGCAGGGAGTCCTGTCTGCTGCTCTGAAGAGGGCTCTGGGGTGATCTCCCCATCCTCGCCACCCAAAGAGCTTCTGACTGCCTATACTGTGACCCCTTACAGTCTGGGCATCCTTGCCTGCTCTCTGAAGCTAGCCTGAGCAGTGCAGGGGTTTCTGGACCAACACATCTAAACAGCCAAGTGATACTCAAAGCCACACACATATTTTTGGAAAGACATTTATCACCTCTCAAATCTACACACTCCTTGGCACTCATGGTCCCCTAGGCATTTTAAACATAACGTGTCCAAAACAGAATTAATCTCTCCCCTCTTTCCCCACACTGACCCTCCCCTCCCCTCTCCCTAACTTCCCAATTTTTGTTCTTCCGGGAACATCCTCAACTCTTCTTCTTTCCTCGAGGACTCCTACCATCCAATCAATGATCACGACTCTGAATCCAACATATCTTTTGCCTCCATCCCTCTTTTCTCTACTCCTACCCCACCCACCCTCATTCAGACTCTCCCTCTTCACCTCTTGTCCTGACAATTGCAGCAGCCTCCTAATTGGCCTCTCTGTCTTTGGTCCCTTTTCCTTCTCCAATTCATCCTCCCCGGCTGCCAGACTGATATTCCTAGAGCATAGGCCCTACCCTGTCAGTCCCCTGCTCGAGAAGCTCTGCTGGTTCATAATTGCCTCTTGGATCCCATGCAAACTTCTCTGTCCAGCCTTTAGAGCCCTTCACAGTTTGGCTCCAGCCTCTCTTTCTAGGCTTAGTGAATAGTATTCTCCTTTGCACATGCTATTTTCCAGCCAGATTGGCCTATTTGCATGACATTCCGCCTCCTGTCTTCATGCCTTTCTAAGTCTGTCTCCTATGCCTAGAATACATTTCCTCCTCCTCTCTGCCTCTTTAAAATCCCCGGCTCCCTGCCAGGCTCGGCCCAAACGCCATTTCTCACACTAGGCTAATCCTGGTGCCCCCCAGTTACTAGTGCCCTCCTTCCTCTCAAAGTTGCTTTGTGTCTATTTTCTATTGATTTCTCTATGTTTTTCTCTGATACCTAATTAATAAATGCTTATTGAATGACTGGTCCCATTGATCACATACTGCTCAGAAGTTAATTATTTTTAAAACGTAGTGGGGCAGGGGAGGGCATCGATTGGAGCCTCTGCCATGATGAATGCTTGGGGACAAGCCAGCAGGGGTCACCCTGTGGAGCATACAGTGTCCTGGCCACTTCAGTGGAGGCAGGTTCTTTGGTCTCTTGTGCATCCAGAGGTTTCTGGTTTTTCCCCCTGTACCGCTCCCTTCCCCAGGCACCCCCATACCCCCATAAGGGAAGTTTATGTCTAAAAACTTTGTCTATTGAACAACAAAAGAAAACCACTCAGTAGACTTGAAAAAGGACAAGTGCTCTTGTTCTCGTCTCTTCCCTAAGTGTGGCCTGGCACTGACATATCTCCTTGGAACTTTCTAGGGGGCTCCTCTCTTCTGGCTATGGTAGCTATGAGCCCATGATCCCTCACAGTGCAGCCAGGGAGCAAGAAGATCTGCCGCTGAGGGCATCATTCCTGTCCCGTCCCCCCTTGCCTTTCCTTTGCCCTCTCCTGACTTCCACTGTCCAGACTCCATCAGGGCTACCAACTGGAAGAGTGACATTACTGCTTATGCCACTTGAGTGTGATGGGAATCAACAACTCTAATTCTTCCAGTGAGATGGAAAACCATCAGGCCAACTGTGTCCTAAGGTCCTTGAGGCCTGATTATACTCCTTATCTTCTTGTACTTCATTACACACATGCATATGCACACATGCACATGCACACACGCACACAGACACAGATACTGTCACTTGAAGTTCTAATGTGCCCTGAGGAACCTGCTGCCTGCCCTGCTGCCGAGTCCTCAGCCCTCCCATCCTTTCTGTCCCCTCTATATCCTAACCCTTTGATATGTCCTCCACTCCAGTTAGAGTGTGGGCTCCTTGAGAGTAAGGACTGCTTTGTTTTTGCTCCTCAATACCTCTGACAAAGCAATGATTGGCACATAGTGAGCACTTAATAAATGACTTTTCACATTTATTCATTTTGTTCATGGTGAGTATATGCATCTGTTTAGGCAAGCCTGTGACTGGCCTTCAAACTTCTGACTTTCTTCTGTTCTGTGTTGCTTTTCATGAGCATAGGTGATCCCAAGATTGAGGTTCTTGACCTTGGAAGCAACCTTGTGAGTTTGAAAGGTCAGACACTCCTGAGTCTGGGACCTGGCTGCTCAACAGAAGGGAACTTCTAAAGCAGTTTCTTGGAGAGAAGGTGATGATCAGGAGAACAAGTCAGAGCTGTGCCCTAGCTTGCCAGAACATAGGGACCTTAAATGATTTGTTTGGAAAATGAAGAACTGATGTGAAAGTGTCCAAGCTTTTAAGTAGCTATTCTTGTATACTTACGAGACTTTATTTTGTGATGGGAGAAATAAATAGTTGATCTATACCTGCTCCGTTTTGTACATTGGATCACTTTTGGGGAGACCTAAACCTAAGCTTTGCTTAAGTGATTGCACCCAGAGTTCAGCTCTGGGGTGAAGGCATAATAAGCCAGCGACAACCAACCAACCAAACAAACAAACAAAAAAAACCAAACCCAACAAAAAACAAAAAAGACCAAACCTCCCAACTCTTCTCTGTAGAGGCCAGGCTACCTCAAGACTGAATCTAGTCAGTGAGATCCCAGGACTGGATCTCCTCAGTGGAAGCAGGAGCCCTAGTCCTAGCCTCCTAGCCCATGGGTTGTTATATATACATCATTCTAAGACAGAGAGGCAGTTTCAAAATGATGGTTAATTGTTAGCATTAGAAGAGCTCTCCAAGCTCACGTGGCTTAACCCACGTCTAACCAATGACCTTGTCTGCAACGACCTCCCAAAGCAGTCATGAAGCATTCATTGAGGGGAAATTGCCTCCCTCCTGAAGCAACTCCTTCCACATTGGCTACTTTATTTGTTAAGGAAGTTTTCCCTCAAATCTGGTTGAGATCTGTTTCTCTACATTTTCTACCCATTGCTTCTAGTTCTACCAAAAAAAGGATCAGTTGAATGCCTATTCCCCATGAGAAACATTCAAATTTAGAAAGAGCTACCATATATCTCCACCTCCAGGTTTTCTTTTTTCCAAGCTAAATAAATAACATCCTCAGTTTCTTCAGCCAATCCTACAGCACCCTTTTCCAATCCTTCAGAATCTCTCCAGCTCATCAAAGTCCTACAAAAAAATGTGGTGTAAAGAATTAAACAAAGAGCTCCAATGTGGTCTGCCTAGGGCAGAGTAGAGTGAGATTATCCCCGCCCCGTGTCCTGGACACAGTTTCTCTCTTTACACAGCCCAAGATTGCATTATTATTTTTTGCTTTTCACAGCTGAACTACATTGTGTATAACAGAGGCAGTCTACATTGAAGATGACACAATTTTGAGTGCATTGAAGGATTAATTTTCAAGGTATCCATCCATAAGGGGAAAATAGCAAAAGATTTTTTAAAAAATCTGGAACTTTATTGTTACCTAAAAGAGACAAAAGAGAGAATAATGAACCATCCAAATGCCCATTTTCCCATTTGTTGAAAAACATTTAAATGAAAGCAGTCTACGTGTATTTCAAGTGTCATTGATGAAAACACAAGAAGAGAATGGGCAAACTTTAAGAACAATATGCCAAAGCAGAACCCATCTTTACAATCACCCAACTGACTGAAAGATATTGTCTGTTGATCATAATAAAGTATTTGATTCTGTAGAGCAAACTGTTGCCCTAAATGCTCTCCTCCAACAAGTTGTCTCCCATGTACATGTCAAAAACTACGTAAGATTTTGTGGAGATGTAATCAGAGATAAATTTGTTCAATGACTTCACTATTTTAAAATACATTTTATTCATGTAATTTTTTTACGTTACCAGAATTATTTTGAGGATCTCTCCCCATCTCTCTTTCTAGAGAGTCATCCTTGATAACAAATACTATTTTTTTAAAGAAAGGAGAAAGAAGAGGAAAAAGAAGCGGAAGAAATTGTCAAAAATAATTAAAACAAGACAAATATGAAATGTGCCGCATCTGTGGCCCTCCTGCCTCTGCAAAGAGGAGGGTAGGAATTTCTTCTATTTCTTCTTTGGGTTCAAATTTGACCTTTTTAACTTTTCAACATTAACTTTTAATTGTTTTATTGTTGTCCTACTTACATTATTGCTACCATTTTCTTGGCTCTGCTTACCTCACTCTGCATCAGTTCATATAGATCTTTTCCATGCTTCTCTGTATTCATCACACACATCATTTTTCTATAGCGCAGTAGTATTCCATTATATTCATGTACCACAATTTGTTTAGCCATTCCCTGATTGATGAGCATCTACTTTTGTTCCAGTTCTTTGCTATCATAACAAGTGCTGCTAGAAATGCTTTGATGGCTATGGAGATGACTCTTTCATTATTAACACAGATCAAGGCATAAAACAGGAAGACGTGTCTGCCAAAGGTATTTCCCACTGTCATGGAGAAAGTCCAGAAAAGAGACTGAATTGGTAGAGTATTCCCTATAGAATATAGAGGTCCTCGTGATGTTCCTGTTTGCAGTTGACATTATGCTGATTGCTTTGAGTCCTGGAATATCATAATACCTCCTAAATGAGATCCATAATCACTGAAAAATTTGACTTAACTCTCCACACAGGAAAAATCAAGTAGATGGATAGTTCCCAACATCAAGACTATAATATACAGCTGGATGAATAGCTCTCTCTCTCTCTCTCTCTCTCTATATATATATATACACACACACACACACACACACACACACACACACACACACACACACACATATAGACACACACACACGTGTATAGAAAGAGATAGAGACATAGAGATAGAAAGGCAGAAACAGAGAGTCACAGAGAGAAAGAGAGAGGGAATGTGGGGGGTAGGAAGAGGTGAAAGAGACAAAGATAGAGGAGAGGGGGACAGAGGGAGAAGGGAGAGAGGAGAGGGGGACAGAGGGAGAAGGGAGAGACAGACAGAAAGCCAAAAGCAGGCAACCATGGCAGAGTGGCTAAAGCCAGCCTTGGAGTCAGGAAGGACTGGGTTGAGTCCCCAAAATAAACTGGATCTGTGACCCCAGGCAAGTCATTTAATCTCTAAGCACCCCAGGCAATTCTCTAAGATTATAAATGACTGAGAATGAGAATGTGCTGATGGCATCAGTGAAGTGAACTTCCTCAGTGAGTTCTCTAAACAGATGAAACAGACTTCTCTATCTATAGCTAATATAGACAACCCTCCCCCCAATCAGTCAATGAGCTGGGCCTCGATTTGAACAGAAAGAACAGAGCAGGCTGCATGGACTTTAGAAAACTCTGCAGTTCTTTTGAATGACTCCAAGCTTTCCCCTAAAACAAAGGTTCATCTCTGAGCACTGCTATTTTTCTGGTGATGTGTGGCTACAAGTCCTGTAACATGCCAGTCTCCAAAGAATTGCAATTTAGGATCACCCAGAGGGCAAGAAGAGGTACTCGGTGGGTGTGAGCAGGCTGTAACACATTATAAGCAAGGTATTATGCAAGAGAATCACAGAATTGGAGAGCTTGAAGGAACCTCCGACCCATACTCATACCTAGAAATCAGTCCCCAGTAGAATGTGGCCAACAAGTGGTCAGTCAGCTTCTACTTGAAGATGTCCTCTCTGCCTTTGGGGATTGGGAGTAGGGGTGGGGCTAGCTAGGTCTTGAACAGACAGGCACATCAGGGAATAGGTGAGAGGGAGAGGAGGAAATAGTGGGGGTTTGGGCTGTGGCCTGCTCCTCCCAAAGCCTCATTTTAGGAGGGCTCCCAGGCCAACCATTTCTTCATTTCTTACCTTGCAACACTACTTTAAATTTCATCACGCCCCTGTGCTGGCTTTCCCTCCCCACCCCTTTTCAGTTTCTTTGTCCATTAGGTTGTAAGCTCTTTGAAGGAAGGGACTCCCTTCCTCTTTCATATTTGTATCGCCAGCACTTTGTATGGTGCCTGGCACATGCGTAGGTGCTGAAAAAATTTTTATTCACTGATCGACCAAAAGAGTTGGGGCATTTCTGGGATCTGAGCACTGGGAGAGGTAAGCACTGTGGCACTGTAGCACTGTAGCAGTGATAAACAGTATAAAGGATGGTAATGTAAAAAAACAAAACAAAACTGCAAAACCAGAAAAAAGATAGGCTGGTCATCTAGCAATGATGAAGGATAACCACTGCTCATCTCACAAGCCCTAACAGTATCAGCCCTATGCCAAGGGAGCACAAGGAAGGCCCCCAGCATGTTGGGTAAAGTTGCTGTAGGATTACACGGAGACAAAGAAAAGAGTTACGCAATGTAGGTATGCGTGGACAGGGTGCAATCTGCATTGTTGGAGGGAATATGAGCATTGATAAGATCCTAGATCCAATTAGAATATTGTCATATATGTGTCACCAAGAAAAAGGTGGTTAACTGGAGGGACCATTCTCCCTCAGTAGTTCCTGTGTCTAGTCTCCAAACCGAATCCTTCAGTAACTCTTAAGCTAGGTGTAGTGGAAAGGGCAAAGCTTTTGAGTCAGAAGACTTGAATTCAAATCTTTACTTGAGAAGGGGAGGGGCTATAGGTGCAGAATGAGGCATACATACAATGCTAGACAGGGCCCAAGTCTTGAGTTGTTTTGCTTAACTGTTTTTCTTTGTTTTAAGTGAGGATTCCAGGATAGGGAAAGGGGAAGGGGGGGTGGGGCGCGTCATTGGAAGGGGAGAGTGTCATGAAAAAAGAAGAGGCATCAGTAAAACATTTAATTAAAAAAATGAACAATGTTTAAAAAACAACCAAGAAAACAAAATTTTAAAAAACCGTTCCTTTCTTCCTTTAAAAGAATAAAAGCCAGACCCAAGGCAGGGTAAGAGGACTTCTCGCCACCTAGACATCTCTCACTCTCTTAAACTGAACATATTTAAAATTGAAATTCACCTTCCCTGCTAAGCCAACTGCCAGAAACTTCCATAACTTCAGCTCCTATTCCCTAGCTCTGTTCCCACCCCCCACCATTTTACAGATTTGAAAAAAGAAAAACAACCGAGACCCAGATTGGAAAAAGTGACTTGTAAGAGATCACAACAAACTTTGTCAGAATCAGGACTAGAAACCAGGTCACAGACTGTACTCAGAAAACACATGTAGAGTTCATATACTCCATCATCCCTGTTTTCTTGAAGAGGAAACTGAGGCCCAGCATGGTGATCATAGATTTAGGACTGGAAGAGATCATCTAGCCCAGTGGTTTTCCAAGCATGTTGGGGGATCTCGGGGGTCCCTTTCAGGGGGGTTGAGGTCAAAACTATTTTTATAATAATACTAAGATGTTTTAATTTCTAATGTGGCAAATATTGATAGAGAAAACCCACATAAGCAAAAGCTCAATAATTTTTAGGAGTGTAATTTCACAGAAGAAGAAAGTAAGGTTAAGTGCATTGCCCAAGGTCACACAGTACCTAGCAGGACTGGGCTTTGGACCCAGGTCCTCTCATTCAGAACCCCATGCCCTTGTCCAGGCACTTTCATTCCACAGGATGTAAGTTCCTTAGGGTCACGGACTGCTTCCTTTTTATCTCCCATTCCTGAAACTTGGAGCTGTGCCTGG
Source organism: Notamacropus eugenii (assembly GCF_028372415.1). Classification (NCBI taxonomy): domain Eukaryota; kingdom Metazoa; phylum Chordata; class Mammalia; order Diprotodontia; family Macropodidae; genus Notamacropus; species Notamacropus eugenii. Next base: position 423,529,748 of record NC_092872.1, on the reverse strand, counting down.
CATTAAGTTAGCACCTAATAAATGCTGGTGGATTGTGTTATTGATCATTTTCATCATCTAGTAGTTCCAGTCTCTCATTCTCCTACATCATGCCAAACTGATCAACTCACTCTTTCCCAAATACATCTTGGTCTATTTCCCACCCCCTCTGACACCCCTCTCCCATACATATACACTTTGCTCATGTCCTCTCCTCGTCTCCTCTCCTCTTCCCCTCTCCCCTCCCCTCCCCTCCTCCTCTCCTCATCTCCTCTCCTCCTCTCCTCTCCTCTCCTCTCCTCTCCTCTCCTCTCCTCTCCTCTCCTCTCCTCTCCTCTCCTCTCCTCCCCTCCCCTCCCCTTTCCTCCCCTCCCCTCCCCTCCTCCTCTCCTTATCTCCTCTCTTCCTCTCCTCTCCTCTCCTCTCCTCTCCTCTCCTCTCCTCTCCTCTCTTCCAGATGAAGGTTAGAGCTAGTCCTGGGTTGGGAAGCTGGATCAGGGCAGTTTTTCTGGCCCCTGCTTTAGGAAAGAGAAGCCCTTAGCAGTGTGACATAGGAAAAAGAACACTACATTTGAAGTCAGAGGATCTGGGCTTAAATTCTGACTCTGCTATTCTGTGACTCGGTGACTATGAGGATATGAGAAAGTAACTTAACCTTTCAGGTCCTTACTTTCCTCAGCTATGGAGTAAAGAGTGGACCTCAATAATCTCTTCTAGCCCATGGTGGCCCAATACTTCTCACCCTGAATGTGGCTCAGTTGTCCTGGATTGTGCCTGGGAGTCCCAAGAGGTTAGCTTGTGGTCTTTCCAGGTTGGCACAGGGTTGAGTTGACCAAGCTGGCCCACTGTGGGTCTCAATGGCCCTGGGAAGAGCTTGCTGTCCCATTCATCCACCCACACTAACCTGCCTATTCAAGAGCACTGGAGTAAAAACCAGACTGGATTTCCCAGGCGATGGAGGAGTCAGGCGTGTAATTGGCCCGGAATGAAGCTGCCAGACGAAGTCCCAGGGTTGGGGCCCCAGCACGGAAGCTGTGTTAGTGGCCAGGTTGGCAACAACCAGCAAGGCATTCACTTACCCCTGAAGACATCAAGTGGGACAAACACATAATGCTAATAATAGCCTTAGCTCTTTCCCTATGCCTCCCCTGTGAGACATCTGTGCTTCCATCTTGTCCCTGTATCAAACTATAAGATCTGAAAAGTCAGGCACCTTGCCTTATTTAAACTTAGTCTTTCCTTCAGTGCCTAGAACAGAGAAGCTGTTTCATAAAGTTGATGAAATGAATGAATGACCTATATACTTTTTTATGTCCCTGTCCTCATCAAACTCTCTGTCTGCACCTGTCTTCACACTCCATACCCTTGTCATATTCTTTGTTACAGTCCCTCTCATACTCCCTATCTCTGCTCCCTTCACACTGTCTACCCCTGCGCCTGCTCCTGTCACTGACCCTCTCCATCACTATCACCCTCTCTGTCCTTGTCACATTCCCTACCTTGTCCTAATGGCCATGCTTTGTCTCCAGTCGGAGTCAAGATGCACAAGAAGAAGCAGCCAACTCAAGAGTCAAGGCTTGGAGAGTCTGTGAGCCCCCCTTTCCTCTCCAGCTACCCCCCTCCCCAGCACTGGTCCCTGGACAGCCAAGGTGAGGGCACGCTGCCACATTCTTAAGGAGAAATCACATCAAAAACAATTTCTTCTTCTAAAAATGTAGCAGTAACGGGTTCCAGATGTCAATTGTTATATAATGGGGTTTGTTTTAATAGTGTTGACTTCCAGATGTGCAGCCTGGAATCAAGGAGCCCATCCGTCTCCTGAGGGAACCAGCCAGAGCAGCCCAACCAGGCGAGCCAGGAGCTCCCCTCGGGAGGGAAAGGCAGAAACAGAGACTCACTCACACACACAGATGGACAGAGGGAGATTCCAGTCCGCTAACACACTTGTCCTTAGCTCTCTTTGGGTGCTTGGTTCATGCTTGCCTTTCATGCTAGTCATTTTTTCCATGTATACATCCTTTCTCCAAAACTAGATTGTAAGTTTCTGGAGGGCAGGTACCATTTCTTAGATTGTTCTGCATCCCCTATAGTTCAGGGTTGCATACCTTGTACTATAATAAGATTTGGTAAGTGATTAGATAAGAGGGAATGAGGAGAGGAGAAGAGAGGAGAGGAGAGGAGAGGAGAGGAGAGGAGAGGAGAGGAGAGGGAAGAGTCTAAAATGATTCTGAGTTTGAGAACATGGGTGACTGGAAGGATGGGTGACTGGTATCCTTGACAGACAAAGGGAATTTAGGAAGAGGGCTAGATTGGGGAAAAGGGGAGGAAAGAAAATGAGAATGGATGCATGTGGAATCAGAGATTTCCAGAGCTGGAAAGGACCTTGGTCATCTAATCCAACATTCTTCCCAGTGTAGGAGTCTCTTTGTAACATCTCTGACAGATAGTGTCTCAGTCTCTGCTTGAATACCTCTAGGGACAGGGTGCTCATTACTCGATAAGGCAACATTGCTTCATTGGACAGTTCTAGCTATTACAAAATTCTTTATATTAAACTGAATTTTGAGCCTTAATAACTACCACCCACTGTTCTTAATCCTTTCCACAGAAGTGACATAGAACAAGTGTGATCCCTCTTTCTGTTATACAGCATTAACTATTTGAAGACAAAGACCACATTCCTCTCTTAATCTTGTCTTCTCTGGGTGAAACATTTCCCATTCTTTTAAGTGATCCTCCTCATGGCAAGATCTCTAGACACTTCATCATCTGAGTCCCCTCACGATCTGGCTCTCCTTTCTCTGAATATGTTCCAGCTTGTTTATTTTCCTCCTAAAATGTGACATCCGTAACTGAACTCTGTGCTCTAAACCTGAGGTCTGATAGGTGGTCCGAACAACTAAGAGATCAGCGAGACTGTCATTTCTCTTGCTTTGTACATTAGGATCCTTCTAAGGCAGGCTAAGCTTACATTAGCTTCAGGAACAGCTGCATTATCCACTATTGGCTCATGTCCTTGGCCTCCTAATCTCTTCTCTCTGCACTCTCTCCCTTGATCAAGTCGTTCCCTCTAATGACTTCAGTCTCCATGCAGATGACTCCCCATCTACATCTCCAGCCCCAATCTCTCTCCAGGACTCCAGGCCTGTGTCCTCAAGTGCCTGCAGGTCATCTCCATTTATTTCCCATGTTTCATTTTTTCTAAAATTCAAACTGGCTTAATTAGTGCTCCCTCCAAAATGTCTGTCCCTGCTTCTGTTCCTAGTAACCTCCTCACCTGGAATGTTTGTCCCCAACTCTCTGCACAGACAAAACCTAGCCATCCATCCTTCGAGCTCAAAGCCCAGATTTTCCCATGAAGCCTTCTCAACCACTCTGGCTCATCTTCATCTCCTCTTCTCTGAATTCTTTAGCACTTATCAGTTGTACCACATACTTTAGCACTTAGTTACATATTCCATTTTCACACACTTTGATTACTTCTGTCATAGAATTTTTTTGTCAGGGTCTGAACAAAATTGGAACTCCTTATCAATTGCATCAGTAGGATCCCAAAGTCCAAAACAAGAACAATGATGGTCTTAGTGTCCTCTTGGTTGTTCAGACTACCTATAGATCACAAGTTGAGGATCTCCAGGTGTTTCTTTTTGCTGATTACACTCTATTGATTGCATTCAGCCCAGAATACTACAGGATCTTATCAATAAGGTCATAGTTACTCCAAAGAAATAAGCTTAATCAATCATACTAGAAAAATAAAAGTGGATGAAAAACATGCATTGTTCATGCCCCAACAACACGGAGTTGGATGGGCAGACTATACTGAACTGAGTCAAGAACTGAGGAGCAGATCAGACTGGGTTGCATTGTGGCAATAAATAAACAGCTTGTGTGCTTCACTGGTATCTATAACATATCAAAAAGAGCCAGAGGAAGGTCCTGACACCTTGGGTAAGTCTTCCATGGATGAGTTATAGAAAGTCATGGACAAGAATTACACAGGGTGAGAAGATGTGGAAGGGATGCCATATGTAGGAGGGGCTAATACATATTTTCAATTCAAAGAGCACTTATCAAGCAATTATTCCAAGTATTGGAGATATGAAGATGAAAAGGAGAGAGCCCTTGACCTCAAGGAGCATACATTCCACTAGGGGGAAACAATATGTATATACATACATACCTACGTATATGTCTCACTTTAAGTTTTGCAGAGCACTTTAGATACGTTATCTCAATATATAGACAAAATAGTTGAGGAGGGATGTAAAACACTATTGACTAGAGGAATCAGAAAAGGCTTGAAGGGCAGGTAGATGGCACAGGGGATAGAGCACCAGGCCTGGAGTCAGGAAAATGAGTCTTTTTGAGTTCAAATCCAGCTTCAGAAACTTACTAGCCTTGTGACCCTGGGCAAGTCACTTGACTTTGGTTGCCTCCATTTCCTCAACTGTAAAATGAGCTGGAAAAGGAAATGGCAAAACACTGCAATATCTCTGCCAAGAAAACTCCAAATGGGGTCACCAAGAATTGGACAGGACTCAAACTACCAAACAACAACAGGAGTTGGTACCTGAATTGGGCCTTGGAGAAAAGCTATGGATTCCAAGAGAAGAGAGAGCCTTTTAGACATGAAGGGCAGCAAGGAAGCGTGAGAAGGAATGTCATGTATGGGGAAGAGAAAATAGGACAATTTGGTTGTGAAGGCCACAAGTTAGGGACTGAACTCCATGTGTAAGGAGCTGCAAGGTTGGCTGGAATATAGAAGAGATGAACAGAAAGGAATGTGAATGCACTCCAGAAAGATAGCATGGAACAAGATTTTGAAGGGATTTAATTGCTTAGTGAACAGTTTGCATTTTATTCTAGAGACAATAGGAAGCCAATGAAACTTCTTGAATAGGAAAGCGACACAGTTGTGTTTTAGGAATCTCAGTATGACAACTGTGTGGAAGATGGGCCTGAGAGGGAAGGTTATAGCCATGAAGACCAATTAGGAAGCTTAGCGATAGTCCAGGTGAGAGGTGACAAGAGCCTGAGCAAAGGTGATGGTTGCATAAGTGAAATGGAACAAATGAGAGGACTACTACCAAGGCAGAGCCAACAAGGTTGGATAATTGATTGGCTATAAAGGATGAGGGAGAGAGAAGACTCTAGAATTACTCTGACATTGCAAACCTGGTTGATTGGGAGGATGGCAGTATCCTTAACCAAAATGGGAGGATTCGAGAGAGGGGAGGTTTGGGGAGGACATAATGTTTTCCCTCTTGGATGCTGTGTTTGAGATGGTCATAGGATATCCAGATGGAGATGTCTAACAGATGGTTGGTAATGTTGGGTTGGATTTCAGGAGAAAAACAAAGATTGGCTATAGGGAGTCATCTGCATAGAAATTATGGTTGAGTCCAAGGGAGCTGATAAGATTACTGAGAAAGAGAATGTATAAAGAGAAGAGGAAAGAACCCAGGCCTGAAACCTGAGGTTCTTTACAGAATTCGGAGATGAAGATCTAGCAAAGATCTTCAGGAAAGATTGGGCATGTGGGAAAAGACCAGTGTCAGAACAATCCTGTGTTCATCCTTCATTTTCAAAGAAGACCATGACATCAGAGAAATGATGACATGACTTGCACTTGACTTTGTTTTGAGTGAGGGACAACTGTGCAGGTCATGAGTCTCACTTCTCCTGGGTCATCTGGTGCCAGGAAGGAGAGAATGAATGTCCAAGAGGAGGAATTGCTAACAATGTCCAACCCTACATAGAGGACAAAATTTGTTAAGTGATTTATTCGTAGTCATCCAGTTGGTAGGTGAGTATTCAAAGTATGATTCAAAGCCCAGTTTTCCTGACTTTGGCACACTATTTACTATCCAAGGCTGCCCTGTATCTTGGAACGTAATGAGATACAGCACCTGGTCATTTAAGTTGTTTAAGACTCTAATGTTTACTGTAAGTAAAAGAAAGAGAAAAGGAGAGAGAGAAAGAAGAAAAGAAAGAGAAAGAGAAAATGAGATAAAGGAAGGAAAGAATGGAGAGAGGTACAAGTTTTGCATTAGATATATTCTGGGCTCCCTCTTGACTCTGACAGTCCAAGGATCTAGTATTTGCACACACATATACAGATACAAGGACAGGCAGATTTGTCCAACTCATCATGACACCATTTGGGTCTTTCTTTGCAAAGATGCTGCAGTGGTTTGCCATTTCCTTTCCAGTGTGTTTTACAGATAAGGAAACTGAGGCAAACTGGGCTAGGTGACTTGCCCAGGTTAGTTTTACACAAGACACTGATTCACCTTGCAGGAAAAAGGGTGAATAGATCAAGAATGGACCCCTTGTAAAAGCTGAGGGCAAAACAGTAAGATAGAACTTAGAGAAGATACATGTCCAAAGGGCTAAGCCAGCGTGTCCCAAGTGCTTAATGAAGGGGAAGAAGTCTCAGCAAATCCAGATGAAAGGATAATAATGTCTGCTGCTCTCAAATATCAAGATCTTTTTAAAAAATTATCATTTACATAACCATTAACAAAAACAAATAATTAAATTAAGCATTCAAAATGAGCTATAAAACATTGCATAAAATCTATGGCATTTAATGAAATAGAACCAAATCAATGAATGAATAGCAAGGGGGTAAAAAGTCCTTTTATTCTGTGTCCCTTTCCAGGTCTGTCTTAAGTTCCACCTCTTCTCTTTTCTTTCTTTCTTTGTTTATTGCTTTGCATCTTCCTTCCTCCCTCCCTCCCTCCTTCCCTCCTTTCTTCTTTCCTTCCTTTTTCTTTTCCTTTTTCCTGTCTTCCTCCTTCCCTCTCTTTCTCCATTGTTTTCTTCCTTCCCTTACCTCTTCCTCCCATCCTTCCTCTCTTCCTTTTTTCTTCCCTCTCGAGAGAAGGGACTTACGATGTCATTGAGTGTGTTTATATAGCTCATTGAACACAATCATCTTTTAAAGTTTTGTGCACAGGCCATGACGGAGCTCAGTGTTGGTCACGTTTATGGGGTCGGTCTGATACCCAGGCTAGGGCTCTGTCTCTCTCCCTGCCAGTTCCCATTCTCTCCTCCTGGAACCTCAAGCCAAGCAGTAAGGGTTCTTTACCCAGGGATCTCTAGAGTAAATTCCTCCTTGGATCTAGCTCCAGATAGAAAAGTTTCTCTGTGGGGGAGTTTCTTTGCCTTTTTTTTTTTTTTTTGGCCAGTGAAAACTTTTTATCTCAATGATTCTTCACGTAGGCTGGGAAGTGAATTGTCAAATTTATGGCTCAAATGTTGCTATCTCAATAAGCGTGCCTGTAAATATGTAATCTTTCTGCATCATCTGGAAGATCTCTGTTCTATGTCCTCAAATGTCTTATGTGTTTTGACCTACCTCAAGATTCTTTGTCAATGTTTATGTAAGCAGTGTTTAAATAGTAATAAGATAGTAAGTTTAGAGCCAGAAGGACTTAAGATGCCACTGAGTCCTGTCTCCTTAGTTTACAGATAAAGAAACCGAGGCCCAGAAAGGTCGAGTGATTGCCTAAGCCTAGATAGAAAGCGGAAGAGCTAAGGGGTCTTGATAGATAGAAATGGTTCCTTGGCCAGTTACCATTAGGTGACCTGGGCTTTTCCCAGAATTATAGATGTAGAACTGGGAAGAATCTTGGAGTTCATGGAGTCCAATACCCTTATTTTACATATGAAGAAACTGAGGCGCAAAGAAGTTAAGGGCCTTTAGCCAAGTCTTATAAAAGCAGAGCAAGGAGATGATCCCAGATCCCTTGAGTCTTAAGCCAAGAGCTTTTCCACTGCACCATGCTGCTTTTTCTGTAATATGGTTTTAGTACTGATTACATGACCCAGGAGAGCATCTTCGCTCACACTCCAGGAGAGAAGACATGAAGGGCAGGGAGGTGGAGCCAGCCTTGGGGAACTGGTTGATTAGTGCTGAAGCTGAGAATAATTTGTAAGGATGGGTCAGAGAATCACAAACAGAAGATAAACTCAGTCATGTTTGAGTCCGTGTGTTACCATTCAGACAGAGATTAGCAGGAATAGTATTTGACCCGGACTTTGTCTGAGGCTGTGGCTGTAGCTAGAGTCAGGGGCCAGGGCTGGGTCTGTGACCGAGGTCAGGCCTTGGGCCTCTGGCTATGGCCAGGCTCAGATCTCAGGACTCTGATTGTGGCCAGGGCTGAAGCTTAGAGGTTAGGGCTAGGTCTGTAGCCAGGGACAGAGCTCAGTATAGGACCCTGGTGAGGGCTCAGCATTGGTCAGGTTTACAGGGTCAGTCTGATACCCAGGCTAGGGTTCTGTCTCTGTCCCTGTCAGTTCTCATTCTCTTCCCCTGGAGCCTCAAGTCAAGCAGGCTGGATGAGGAAGGGGAGTTGGGGCCTGGTGGGGGGTGGAGAACAGCTTGGGTCTCATTCAGCTTGGTGAAGAGGGAATGAAGGAGGGGCGTGGGGGGCCGCCCAGGCCTGGCGCCTGCTGTGCCTCTCTCTGGGCCGTCATCCTGGGAGAGAGGCTCCAGCTGGTGTGGGGCCTGGCACAGACAAAGGACCTTTCTTTCCCTGCACGTGGCCAGGTTCGATTTTTTTCCTGGGATCCAAAAGCTCTCATGAAAGGATCCAGTTCTAGGCCAGACTGGCCCTGGCGAAGCAGTGCTGAGGCTGGTGAATTGTGCTCAGGAGAGCTGGGGTGGGAGTGGGGGTGGGGGCAAGGCATCCAGGCATGCTTCCTGCTTTTTGGATCAGACCCAGTGTTCCTTTGTGTGTGTCTGCGCACGCACATGCTCCGGCAAAAGCATATGTGCCCATTTGTATCTATATCCACACATATATGCACACAAAGTTCTTCATGTGTGTGCTGTGTGTATGGAGATTAGGGAAATTACACTGCTCCCCACCCCTTCACCCTTAAATTCAGTTGGGGGAAAAGGCTGGGACAAAGGGTGGCTTTGAGTATGGAAGTAAGGCGCTGCCTACATTGTCTTGGCAACTTGGCAAGAAACTCCTAGTTTATACTGATGTTAAATATATTCTATTAAAACAAATTTTCCCTTTGGTTTTCTTCCTTTCTCCCTGGGGCCCTGGATAACTGAGAAGTTCTGGTCCCTTGGTTGGAGTAGAGTGGAATGAGCCAAGGGAAATTGTCCTGATTAGTTATAAACGAAGCAGGATTCCACATATGTAGACACGTCTCTGTGTTTACTTGTGTGTCTATGTTCATTCATTATTTCAATAAATATTTATTGCCTTTGTTAAACTTATTTTTTTGATTGTCAAGCCTCTATTTTTTTCTCTCTCCAACCTCCCCTCCTCCCACTAGAAGAAAACAAGGGAAGACAAAAAAAAAAGAGACAACATCCTTGTAACAAAAAAATCATAGTCAAGTGAAACAAGTTCCCATATTGGCCACGTCCAACAATGCATGTCTCTTTCAGCATATTAACATTCCATCACCTGTCAAGGTTTGTGCAACACTCTTCATATGTCATTGCTCCTCTAGAATCATAATAGGTCATTGCATGGATCTTAAATCTTAATTCTTAAGATTCTTAAGTCTTTCAAAATTATTCATCTTGCAATTCAACAAACATTTATCAAGCACCTGCTATGTGTTGGGTGCTGGAGCAGATGCAGAGTTTATATAAGACACACTCTCTTTCCCCATGGAGCTTATAGGAGAGGACACATGAGCACAAATCATTTTTATACATATCTTTTTATGATTAGAATATTTGAGAAGTACACAACAGGGCTATGTGAGATCTGAGAGGAAAGGTTACATGGCCTGAAAGGGTTCAGGGAAAGTTTCCTAGAGGAGGGTGGTCTTTGAAGTGAATGTTAAAAGACAGGTGGGAATTCAGTAAGGAAATAATGTGTGGGTGTCTGTCTGTCTGGGCAGCTAGGTGGCACCATGGTGCACAGAGCACCAGGCGTGGGGTCAGGAAGACTCATCTTCCTGAGTTCAAATTCAATTTAAATTCAGACATTTACTAGTTGTGTGACTCTGGGCAAGTCACTTAACCCTATTTGCTCCAGTTTCCTCATTCGTAAAAGGAGCTGGAGAAGGAAATAGCACACCACTTCAGCATCTTTGCCAAGAAAATCCCAAATGAGGTTATGAAGAGTTGGACAAGACTGAAATGAGTAACAACAACAAATCTGTCTGTCTCTGTATCTGTGTATGTGTGTGCAAATACTAGACCCTTGAACTGTCAGAATGAAGAGGGATCCCAGAAGATATCTAATGCAAAACTTGTACCTGAGCAGGAATCCTTCCTACAGTTTCCCTGACAGGTGGTCACACATGTGGGCATTGTTGGTCTGAGTATCTGTGAGTGTGTTTATACAGCTCCTTCAACACAATCATTTAATGTTTTGTGCACAGGCCATGACCAGAAGGTGTACTTTACAAGAATCAGCCTCACCAGGCTCCAGGTGCCATGGCTGCCCTGAAAGCTCCTGAGTGTCCACCATGGGGACAAATCTGCTCCTCAGCCTCCCAGAATCCTCCTCAGTGATGATCTCAAAGTCAGGGTTTTGAGTACAATGAAGACTCTTTGGCTTCTGATGTGGAGAACAACACTGAAGGAAAAACCCAGTGTGTGAAATGTTTTCTTTTATGCTTTGTTCAAAAGTACACGTCAACAGGGAGAAGGTCCAGTCCTTATAAGAAAACCCCTCACAAAGAAGCATCTGGAAAGTTTAGTCATTGAAAGTAAAAGTTAGTTTGACCAAGACTTTCATTATCCATTAGCCAGCAACTGAGAAGGAAAAAAGGAAGAGAGCCATGTCAGGAGTCCCTATGTTACTGTGGGAAATGGGGCATGTGACTGTGGCCTCCATGCCGTCTTTGGGGCATTCATTCAGTTTTTGACTCATAAAGAAAAGTGAAAAAGCCAACCAAACAAACACTAGCTTTGAAATAAGAGGACTTGGGTTTCAATCTCAGATTGGCCATTCCCCTTCCATGCCCCTCCTTTCCTTTCCCTCCCTTCCCCTCCCTCCTCTTCCCTTCATTTCCCCTGCCTTCTCTTCCTCTCCTTTCCCCTCCCCTCCCCTCATTTACTTTCTCCTCCCCTCTCCTCTCCTTCCTTCCCTTTAGTTTACCCATCTATAAAATGAAGATTGAGACTTATGGCCTCTGAGGTCCCTTCTTACTCCATGTTTGTGATCCAGTGATATCTCCCACTCTACATTATATGTTTCAGTGAATCAGTGTGGCAAAAACAAAAAGCCTGAATTTCATCAGGTCATCAATACTCTACTGCTAAGCCTTGTGTTACATTTTTGTAGGGCTTGTGCTTGAGCTGAAACCTCTCCCTGCTAGGGAAGATCTGCCTGAACTCACACTTTACTAACATAGTCTTTGAGCAAGCAAAGTTATCTCCATATCATTGGGAACCAACTGAGAAAAGCTTCAGTGGAAACATAAGGATGATGGCGATGGTGTTGGCGATAGTGGTGGTGATGGTGATGATCTGCTTCAGGGGGGTGGCCACCTTGCTGAGAAAGTCATGGAAACACTTACTGAGGGTTAAGACGATGACAACATTTTTAGTGTGAATATCATAGTCAAGAGTTATTTGAAATGCTCTTTGGATGCATTGTTTGACTTGACAAAACTTCTCCTTTCTTATTTCTTTAAAAAAAATTTCTTTGTTATAAGGGATGTCTCTCTGGGAGGGAAACAAGTGATATAAAAACAAAAGAAATCAGTAGAATTGATTTTACATGATAAAAGAAATGCTACTGGGAATAGAATAAGGGTCACACAAGTAGCCAGTTAATTATATTTCATAATGAAACTTATTTTTCCCCTGTGGCACAGTGGATAAAGGGCTGGACCTAGACTTAGGAAGGCAAAAGTTCAAATCTAGTGTTGGGCACTTGCTAGCCTTATGACAATAGGCAAGTCACTTAACCTCTGTCTGCCTCAATTTCCTCAATTGTAAAATGGGGATAATAATAGCATACCTCCCAGGGATTGATGTGCAGATCAAATAAGATACTGACCTTAGCACAGTGCCTGGCATATAGTAAGTGCTTAATAAATGCCTTTTTCCTTCCCTTCGCCTTCAGTGTCCTCATCTGTAAAATGGGAATAACAGCACCTACCTCTCTGGGTTGTTGTGAGGACCAAATGAAATAATATTGATAAAGTATTTTGCAAACCTTGTAGAGCCACATAAATACTAGCTATTATTGGTTTAAGATTACTTGAACTCCATAGTCCTTTTTTGTGCTGATTTCAAATATGGTTTCCCCTTTTGTCATTTGCCCATTGTCATCACAGGGATTACCATTTTAGATCCTTTTAAAATAAAAATTTATCAAACAAAATTGTGTTCATTTAATTCAACTCTAGCTTCCAATGTAGCCACTGATGGGTAGCTTCTGACAATTTCCCGGTACATTTCGCCTCTGCAGCATCAGTCCTCAGCATCCAGTCTTCTGGGGCTCTCCTTACTCTGCGATGGTGGAGATTTCTTGATGCATGTATTCTCCATGCTCATTACTGACTGCAGTAGGTTTTCTGGGAAGAAGTCCAAATGTGAATCCCAGAAATGTATTTTGAATGACATACTGCTTCCATAATTCTTTAGGCTTTGAGGAGATCATTGACAATTTCTTGGTAATTTTCTGCTTTATAGTTTCACAAAAAGGTTTTGGTCACTTTTTAAGATGATTTCCATGCAGTTCCGTCAACTTCATTCAAATGTTTTTCAAAATGTTCTTATTTCACAAAGAAGAAGAGCTTGAGTTGAAATACCAAGAGGCAACTGGGTGGTGTAGAAGATGGAGTAGTGTAGTCAGGAAGATCACAGTTGAATTCTTTCTCAGACATTTATTAGCTATGTGACCCTGGGCAAGTCATTTAACCTCTCTGAGTTTCAGTTTCCTTGTCTGTGGAGTAATGGTATTGGACTCAATTATTCTCTAAGATTCCTTTTCAATTCGAAATTCATTTTTAAGAAAGCTGTATGGTAGACAAATTCAGGGCATCCTAGATAATGCTCTTTTTCTGATTTTTGGATACTGGAATGTTCATGTTTGTAAAATTCATGGTAAAAATAAAATTAAAACTCCCCAAATGTTTATCTTTTATAACTTCTCTTATTCAAGGGCCCACACAAATATTCTTTGTTTTTAGCTGCACTGAGTCTTAGAGATTTATTTTTCAGATAAAGAAAACTGACATCATTTCAATCCATCACCTCAACAAAATTTTTCATTAAATTAAGTGTGATGTGCAAATGTGACAGGAACATCTTTTTAGGATAAGTCAGCTGTTGTTTATCTAATTTTTCTTTCTTAGTTTCAGTGCATTCTTTTGAGGATAATATTTTATAAAAATATAATGTCTTTTTCTGTCCCTGTTGTCCCATTTACAATAAAGCAGCAGTGTTTGGTTTACTAAAGTAATTCCTTAGTAAAACAGCAATCTTCTTCAGATTTCCACACATGTGCCAAGAATACTTTTCATATTTAACTCTTCTCAAGATAAGTTTCACAACTTAACATATTCTGGTGCCTTCTTGAAGAAGACTCTATCCTTTTAGCCTAGAGGTAGGTTAAAAGTTCAGCATGATTTTTGAGCAAGTTAAGATCAGCAACAAGGTGATTTAGATCTACTTCAGTTATTTTTTTCAATTTATTTTTCTAGATTTAACTGTTTTTCAATCAATCTTGCTTTCTCTCCCTCTTCCCTCCCTCTTCTCCCCACCCACACTGAGAAAGGGAAAAAACCCCACCTATTATAAATATGTATAGTTGGAAGGGATCCCAAATTGACGTTTAAAAAAATTAAACCCCAAATCTCCATCTGCTCTCTGAGTCTGTCATCTCTCTATCCAGAGATGGGTTCCATCATGAGTCCTCTTGAGTCATGGTTGGTCACTTCATTGAAACAGAATTCCTAAGTCTTTCAAAGTTCTTTGTCTTTGTAACACTTTTCTTACTACGGGCAGCTACATGGTGCAGTGGATAGAGCACCAGTGCAGGAGTCAGGAGGACTTGAGTTCAAATCTCACCTTAAACACTCGACACTCAACTAGCTGTATGACCTTGGGCAAGTCACTTAACCCCAATTGCCTCATCCTGGGTCATCTCCAGTCATCCTGATGAATATCTGGTCACTGGATTCAGATGGCTCTGGAGGAGAAGTGAGGCTGATGACCTGCACAGCTCTCCTTCACTCAAAACAAAGTCAAGTGCAAGTCATGTCGTTATTTCTCTGATGGCATGGTCTTCTTCAGTAACGAAGGATGAACACACACACACTCTTCTTACTAAATAAATTGTTCTTCTGGTTCTGATCACTTCACTCTACATTAGTTCATACAAGTCTTTCCAGGTTTTTATAAAGCTACCCCCTTCGTCATTTCTTATATTTAAATAGTATTCCAGCATATTTGTTCCTCATAACTTATTTAGTCATTCACCAATTGATGGGCACACCTCTTTGCCACCACATAAAGAGCTGTTATAGAAATACTTGCACACATGGGTCCTTCCCATTTTTCTTTTGATCTCTTTGAAGGTATAGATCAAGTAGCAATATCACTGGGTCAAGGATATTCTGCTTGAGTTATCAAATGAGGATCTCAGGATGGAAAACTCACTGCAGGTGGGGAAATGAATTCTTTGTTGTTCTCCTACCTTATGCCAACTCTCATGGGTGCAAATTAAATCATTAGGTTCATTTTTTAAAAAAATGTCAAATCCAAGTTTAGGTAATTTTGGTGAAAGTAGTTCTTTACTGTATAAAATAGGTCTTTCAGCTGATGGATAGTGTACATTATGGTTACACATACGGGGAGCTAAGTGGCTCAGTGTATAGAATGCTGGGCCTGGAGTCAGGAAGACCTGAGTTCAAATTCAGCCTCAGACACCAGCTGTATGAATATCTTGGGCAAGTCATTTAATCTCTGTTTGCCTCAGTTTCCTCATCTGGAAAATGAGAATAATAATAGCACTGAACTCCTAGGGTTGTAAGGATCAAATGAAATAATATTTGTAAAATGTTTAGCACCGTTTCTGGAACGTGTTAGCGATTACGTTAGCTATTAATTCCTGCTATACTTGCTAAGCCAAAACAGCAATCTATTGAATTGCCTTCTTGTTCTCTCCAAATAATATGGACTGCAAACAGCATTGCTGAGATCCATGAAGCCAAACCAGCTAGTATTCCAACACAAATGATAATGCAGAAGGGAGGGCCCCAAAGTTTATCCTAGATACACATTTTGCAACCAAATAGAATTCATATGCTTTCCTTACTAGAAGAGTGAAATCTGGTCCGTAGGACTTAAAAGTTAGCTCACTGCATACATAACAAAAACGATTCAGATGACTGACACACTGATGAGTTGTACTGAGAATTTAAATAATACATACCAACATGTACAAAGGTTAAACACTGGAAAAAAAGAGAATTTTGAAACAGTAATGATTTTTACCAAGTGATGCCTGGCTCACAACCGCCTGAGAGTTTCATTTAGGACCAAGTATATGTTAATGTGTTCTGGCCTGCCCTGCCAAGTAACACCTAAGCAAGACTCTATACAACATAGAAGAACAAGTCAACCAGTGACCTCTCTTACCACTCCCATTTCCCTGCTCCCCCCACCCCAACCAAACCAGGATTGCATTATTGCCTCATATCATATAGTTTATATTCTTAAAAATCATAGCACTAAATGAGGGTACATGACAGAGAAACTGCATTTGTCTTTTTTAATTCACAATCAAAAATACATATTAATTTATAGCAAAGAAAAAAACCTCGAAGAAAGCAAAGCTCAGCAGCTCTGAAAGCAATGTGTAGTATTTATTGTATAGGCTTTCTTGAAATGGAAATTTATTGTTCTGTATTGAATGCTATCTTATATTCTGCTGTGTATGTGGCCATTTTTTCTCATTTTGTATTTAAGTTTAAAATAAATTTTAAAATTTATTTAAAAAAACATATGAATTTATTTCCTAAAAAAATTCCATGTGAAAAATACATATTAAACCCTTATAAGCAGTTAATAAATGAATTAATTGATGTTTGAGAAGATTTGTCGTAGTATGTTAGGTGTTTTATTTCTTTTGAATCTTGTTCTCTATGTTATTTCTATGTTACTTGTCTTTTATAGATATTCCTCTAAAGTCTTAGTTGATTCCACATCTCATGGGGAAGGTCATCCTTCATTCTTGGGTGGCTAAGTTTAGAGAAGCTTAATATCACATCTGCCATAGGAACCCCTGCAGACCTTCTACCTAGTCACGGATAGTCTGTGTCAACAGAAGTGGTTCACGTGAAATTGTGATTGCCTGTTAACAGTACATATACTAACAAGTCTCTAGATATTTCAGGCAACTAAGTATGAAGAAAAACTTCATTATCATATTGTTATTAAAATGAAAAATATAATTTTAATATAAACAACTTATTAAAGGGTAAAAGTCTGTGTGACTATACTGAAGCACCATTTATTTATATCTGTGATTTCTCCTTTCTGATCTTCAGTGTCTGTCTCTCTAAAATGAGAATATTGGACTATGTGACCTCTAAGATCTCTTCCATCTTGAAATCTGTCATCCTATGAAATTGTAATTTAACCTAGAAGCTCTCACAGAGCTCATAGGCTAGTAAGGACGTAAGATAGAAACAGAGATAATTATACACAGTAGTGGAGCCCAGGCATTGTTATTCCCTGCTAACTACACCCCCCAAAACAAACAAAACCCCTAAAAGTACACTTTGTATAAGGAGTGGGCAGTTGTTCTGACACTGATAATATTTCTTTAACAAGGCATAAAATTCCTTGGATAAGGTTAATTCTTTGATGAGGTGTGAATTCCAGAGGGATACCATAAGGAAGAAGAATAATTAATAGTCAACAACAGAGAATAAGACAGAAAACCAGAGCCAATGGATGTGGTGTTTCAAGGGATTCCCTCAACAGGCCGACCAAGGGACAGAGCTCCTGGACCAAGGAGAGTCGATGACAAAGAACATCAAGGGACAGAGTCATGGAGGAACAGGGTCAAACCTTGTCCTTCATTGGTTCTAAGAATTACAGGCATTGTGTAGCTTCAAGGAAGGCCTGGATTCTCCAACAATGCCAAACATGGTCTCTTTTGGGGAGCCTCAACCTCAGGGCAGAATGCTAAGTCTGAAGGTCCCTGGGAGGTGGAGGCCCATTTGGAAGGGAAAGGACAGTTGCTTCAACTGTTTATGGGCTCAAATTCAAGCCTTCCAAAGTTAGTTGTTCTCAAGTTAGTCAAAGTCTCTCCTATATCTGATGTGTTGTTAGCCTAAGTGCTTATGTGGGACTTGAGGGCATTTTGCCTAGCCAGAGCCAGACCTGGAATGGGGGGGGGGGGGGGGGGATATATAAAAAGGAGATACTGAGTGAGAAATCCCATCTGTGCAAGCCCTGAGTTTTGGTTCTTGGCCACAAATAATATACAGTGCTACATGGTAAGTACATTAGAGAGGTGCAATGTGAAATCCAGGGGGAAGGAACAAGGAAGGGTTCAAGGAGCAGGAGGATCTTTGTCTCTGGGCCAGGTTTCTGCCCAAGGTCTGACCTGGGGAATAGGCCTGGGCAGGACACACAGGACCCAGGGACAAGAAAAAGTACCTAAGATCTGCTGGTGGAGAGAAGCATTTACCAAGAAGGTGTCTTAGCCCCTAGGCAGAGGCTGAGAGGTATTCCAAATTCTCCATCAAAGCTTCCGGCTCCTTTCCTGAGCTCCCTCCCTGCCCTCTGATGTCTGAGGGTAAGCAGGGAAATTCCATGCCCTCCTCCGACCAGGAAACCAGGCAGCTGACTGCTCTCTGGGTCTGGTCCACCCTCTCTGGAATTTTTCCAGGGGGCCCTAGTTTCTTCCTCCTTGTCCTCCACCTGGGAAAAATGGGTGGTTGGAGGAGGGAGGATGGGATTAATAAAGTCATAGAATATCAGAGCTGTCAGAGGTAATGGGACCTTAGAGATGGAGCCCCAACTCTTTGCTTTACAAATGGGGAAACCGAGGCCCAGAGAACAGAAGGGACTGGCTCAGAGATGTACCAGCAATTTGGCGTCAGAGACCGAATAGAAGCCCTCCTCCAGGCAAAGGGCTTAGGCTCCAGATGCAAGGTCATTTGGAGTCATGTCGATTAATATGCAATACATACTGTTCCCTGAGGCCTCTTTAGCCCAGAGGATGTGGTGGAGGAGGGAGTTAGGGGTGGGAGTGAAAAAACCTGACATTTTAATGAATGGTTAGGTAGGTGTGTATTCAGACCTCTTGTTCTTTGCTCTAATCCAAGCCCAGGGGACCCCTCTCTTCCCCCTGGTCTATGACAAGCTCCTTTCCCCCACCTGAAATGATCACCTAGGCTGCCAAATGGGATTAGTGGGAGGTAGAATTTGGGCAAGCCCTTTGTAGTCCTGGTCTCTGACAGAGGAGCTGACGCACATGAATTCAAGCTGGTTCTCTGCCTCCTTAGCCAGAATTGTTGGCTTACCTAGGGGTTAAAATTACAAAAACAGCAGGGGAGAGGGTCAAGTCAAGATGAGAAGGCCAAGCCCAGACACCAGGGTCATGGGGATGAGCAAAGATGCATCAGGACAGACCTGGACACCAAGGCTGGTGCTGTGTGTAGTATGTAGAGCAGTCAAGTCAGCAAGACTTTATTAAGTGCTTACATTACACTAAGTTCTGGGGGAACAAAGAAAGGCAAAAACCCTGGCAAAAACAAAAACGCAGGCCCTGCCTTTAAGGAACTCACATTCAAATGTGGAAGACAACAGGCAAATACATGTACAAGATCTACACAGAAGAAATTGGAAGTAATAGAGGCAAGGCATTAGGATTAAGGACTAGGAAAGTCTTCCTGTAGAAGAGATTTTAGTGGGACCTTGAAGGAAGCCAGGGAAGCCATGAGGTGGAGATGAGCAAGAGCATTCCAGGCACAGAGGACAGTGGGGAAAGCACCTAGAGTCAGGAGATGAAATGTCTTGTGTGAGGAACAGACAGGATGTTAACGAAGACTATGTGGGGTATGTGGAAGGGAGTAAAGTCTAAAAGGTGGTGAAGGACGTTCAAAGCCAAACAGGGTTTTATATTTGATCCTGGAGGTATTAGGAAGTCATTGGAAGTTTAGTGAATTGGGGGAGGGAAAAGGTGATATGATCAGTCCTGAGTTTGAATTCCAGAGTTAGAAAAGCCTCGGGCTTGTCTAGTGCCCCACCCCCTACCCAGTGCTGGTACCCCCTCTGCACTGTCCTGAATAGTTGACCTTGAAGCCTTTCTTAAATACTTCCACTACTGGAGAGCCCACTACAAAGACTGCCTTTGCTTGTCCTTATTCAGTCATATTAGACTCTTCTTGACCCCATTTGAGGTTTTCTTTTGGCAGAGATACTGGAGTGGTTTACCATTTCCTTCTCCAGCTCATTTTACAGATGAGGAAACTGAGGCAAACAGGGTTAAGTAACTTGCTCAGGGTCATACAGTTAGTAAGTGTCTGAAGTTGGATTTGAACTCAGTCTTCCTGACTCCAGACCTGGAGTTCTATCCACTACATCACCCTACTGCTAGACAGCTTTAATTGTTGGGATGATGGAAAGAGCACTTTTCAGTCACCTACCACCTGGGTGGTTTGGGGCAAGTACTTCAAATTCTCTGGGTCTGTTTGTTCATTTTTAAAATGAAGGAGTTGATGTGGATGGCTTTCCAGGTCCCTTGTGGTCCTTAGTCTGGGATATTCTTTATACTGAGCTGAAATCTTTCTCCCTGGGACTTCCCCCATTGCTTCTGTAGTTCAGTCCTCTAGAGTAAAATTGAACCCCCTCTTCCTAGAACAGACTTTCAGATAACCCCACTCATTAGCCTGGAGCAGTTTGACTTCCATCACCCAATCCTTTGCTTGGCAGCCATAGGAAGAGCCTGGTTTTACAGTCAGGAGACCTGGATTTGAGCCCCAATTCAGATCTTAGCTAGTTGTGCAAATCACTTCATATATCTGAGCCTGTTTCCTCTTCTATGAAATGGGGTCTGTAAAATTTGAACCATCTCCCCTTCCACACAACATACAAACACGCACACGCACACACACACACACACAAAGTTGTACAGAAAGTGCTCTTTGGGTTGTATTATGAATTAAGGAAGGGAGAGGCATAGGAATTGAGATACTTTTGATTAGGGGAAAGGGAGAGCTAGGGATCCTGGGAGGCAGGCTGACCTAGGGGTAGGGAGACTGAGGGGAGAGGAGTCTGGGAACCTGAGACCCTGAATGAGGGGCACAGGGACTGGTAAAGAGAACTGCTGCTGCCTCCACAGCTGTGCCTGGCACTGCCCAGAGCCCAGAGGTCTCAGTGGCATCCCTGCCCTGATCTGTAGAGGGAGAGTTGAATTCAGCCTGCGACTCACCAGACCTTGGGTGATCCAGAAAAAGATGGGCCCCCAGAATGGGGGTGGGTGGATAGTGGAGGGGTTCTCTTCCTCTTTTTTCACTCTCTTCTATCCATTGATCCGCTCCTCCTGGGGACAGTACATAATCCCAAGGCTTCTTGTACCTGCTTCCATCCTTAGTACAAAGGATTTTCTGGTAGGTTCTTTTCAGAGTCCACAGCCTCACACCCCTTTACTTTTCCCCTCTTCTTATCCCCCAATCTCCCTATTTTTCCACCAGCATCTGACGCTAGAGAGGCTTGCTTGAAGCCAACAATTCTTCCCCACTCTTCCCTGAGTTCCTGCCTGCTTTCTCAGCTCAAGGATCCCACAGCGGCTGGGACCAAGGCCTTTTTATCTGTAGAGCTCCTGGCAAGTGGAGGAGAGTCACAGGTGAGGGGGAAACAGGGCCTTGGAAAGATATTCCTAAATGTAAGGGTTTGTATGATGTGATAGCCAGTGATAAAGTTGCATTCTGTCTTTGCCTAAGTCTCCAAGCTGCTGGGATGGTTCATTAGCAGTGCTGTCAAACTCAGAGACACCCTGCTAAACTGTACCTAAGGATTTCTGTAGGTGGCATATTGACTTAGAAAACCACATACTAACATTATCAATGTTCTATTGCATTTTTATTTATTTTGTTAACGATTTCCCAATTACATCTTAATTGGATTTGGTTGGAAATGTTGCCCAGCCATGTGTCTGATGCCTCTGCCATTACAGTATCTACCTGAGTTCCCTGGGGAGGCCTGGAGATCAGAATTACCTCCAAGCGCCATACTCTGTGAGGCAGGTAGTGCAAATACTGTTATCCCCATTTTACAGATGAGGAAATTGAGACTCAGAGAGGATCATAGGACCTGGGGCTGAACAGGACCTTGGAAATCAATTGGCTTTCTTGGCGCAGAGGAAAGTGGTTCAAGTAGATCCTTGTTCTACTTTAGGAAAAAATACAAACTCCTCTGTCATTTAAAGCTCTTCCCAGTCTGGTTTCAGCTTGTCCTTCCAGGCTGACCACACATTATTTCCCATCACATGCTAGGGTGCAGCTGACCAATCTACTTTCTATGCATCCTGTATAAGAGATTCCAGAAACACTTTCAGCCTTGTCTCTTGGCTCCTAGGACTCTTGACACATTTATTTATCTTAAAACTATAAAGTAGCTCAACGGTGGGGAACCTGTGGCCTCCAGGCCACATGTGGCCCTCTAGGTCCTCAAGTGAGGCCTTTTGACTGAATCTAACTTCACAGAACAAATTCTTTTAACAAAAGGATTTGTTCTATGTAACTTAAACTTGGTCAAAAGGCCACACCCAAGGATGTAGAAGGCCACATGTACCCTTGAGGTGGCAGGTTCCCCACCCTTGAAGTAGTGACTGAGGGCTTGGAACCTTGACTAATTGCTCTGGGGCCCAGGCTTCCTAGGGATTTGAGAGTCAAGCTTAGGAAGATGAGGATGCAGTTGTCTTACTTCATAAACTGGAATGGAAGGCAGGAACACCTGTGCCAGGCTGGAGTACCAGCATCCATCAAATGCCCCTCTGAGCTGGGCACAGAGACAGTGAGGGTTGGGTAGGAAGAGCCAGGGAGCTAGATATTCATTCCGGCCTTTTCCCTGGGCGACTCTGGATAAGTCCTTTCTCCTTGGTGAGTCTTTGTTTCCACATCCGTGAACAGGCTAGCATGCTAACCGCTCTTCTGGATCTTCTTTCCCTGCTCTTAGGGATTTGGTGGGAGCAAGGAAGCGACCTGGACCTACCTTCTTAAAGAGAGTCTCATTAGTGAGAGTCAGAGCTGGAACAGACCTTTGCTCTCTTGTTTTATAGAAGAGGAAACCAATCTGAGATGGGGTGTGCCTGGCTCAGGGCAACATGCCTAGGAAGTAGCACAGTTTCAGTACCTAGGTGCTGGAAACACCCGTAGACCAACTGAGTGACAACCTTCCTCCTTCTTCCCATTGAACCTGGAAGGCAGGGAACTTTGGGGGACTTAGGCCACAGTGACAACCTGTGGGGCAGAAGGCTGGTGGGAGGGTGGCAGAGAACTCCTACTCTTATTGGCCACTTGGTTGGTCATTCAGTAGTACTGCTTTTGGCAAAGAACTCTCTCCTCTCCTCATCACCCCCACTTCCTACCCCGGGTGTGTGTCTGAGGCGGCCCCAGGGATTGGTTGCTTGGTGGTCGGACCCGGTTCGCTCCCTCCTAGTTAGGGACAAGTGCCCCATTGTCCAGGCCGGCTAGGGCCTTAATTACATCCACATGCCGGGCAGGCGGGCAGGCAGGCGGGGCTGCTTCTTGGCTCTGGGATGAGTTGGGGGGGGTGTGGATGGGGAGGGAAGGGGAAAACAGCTTGGCTGTTTTCACCAAGGGCCTGTTCCCCCCAACGCAGTACCCCATCCCCAATACCTCTCCCTCAGTTCCTGTAGGTCCTGGATCCCTCCATGTACTCTCAGGAGATGGGGTGTGTGTGTGTGTAAGTTTTCAAATGCTTCACTTGGTGAAGTATAGGGGGCAGAGTGCAGAATACCTTTTGTGGGATGCAGACCCAGCCAAAACCTTCCCCGCTCCTAACATCCTATCCAAAATAGGGAGAATAATAACTCACATTGATATAGCCTTCTACTTAAAGGCTTCATCAGATGTCTCCTCTATGCCTAGGACAGGACCTTTGGCTCTCAAAGGCTGTGCCAACAGTGCACAAACTTTGGTAGACTGTACCAAGCTGAAAAGGCTTCCAATGCCATTCTGGCAACTGACTGCACATTTGGCTCCAGAGGCCCAGATAAGCTTGGACAGGCTTGTGATGATGAATGTTTTAACCACAGTAAATCTTGAACACCATCTACTAAGTTAATTTTTATTTTATTTTAAATTTTTCAGTAACAAGCATTTATTTTCTCTCCTTCCCACCTCCCCACCCTCTCTCATTGAAAAAGAAAAAGAAAAACAAGCCCTTAGTAACAAATATGCATAGTAAAACAAGACAGATTCCTGCATTGGTCATGTCCAAAAATGTGTCTCATTCAACATCCTGAGTCCATCACCTCTCAGTCAGAAGGTAGGTAGTGTGCATCATCATGGGTCCCATCCAATAGGAGTTAATGACTTATTGCATTGATTAACGTTCTTAAGTTTTTCAAAGTTTGTCTTTGCAATGTTGTTGTCCTTGTACTAACTGTCCTGGTTCTGTTCACTGCACACTCTACATTAGTTACCACAACCAGTTGTCTCTGAAAACGTCCCTTTTCATCATCTCTTACAGATCATCTCTAAGTTATAGAAAGGTTATGATTTGTCCTTCTAGAGATATTCATACACAGAACATCTCAGATCCTTGAAAACAGTAATACACAGCCAAACTTTAAAGCACTTTTGTCACAACACAGGAGAGTAGTAAAGTATTGTTCTCCTCCCCCTTTCCCTTCATAGAGGAAATGGACGCCTAGAGAGGTAAGGTGACTAGTTGTTGTCACAGATGTGTCTGACTCTTCCTGACTCCATTTGTGGTCTCCTTGGTAGAGATACCAGAATGGTTTATCATTTCCCTCTCCAGTTCATTTTATAAATTAGAAACTGAGGGAAACAGGGTTAAGTGACTTGCCCAGGGTCACATAGCTAGTAAGTTTCTGAAGCTGGATTTGAACTCAGGAAGATGAATCTTCCTGATTTCAGGTCTGGTAGTCTATCCACTGGGCCACCTAGCTGCCCAAGGTGACTAGTACAAAGGTCACAAAGCTAGTAAATATCAAGCCAAGTATCCATGAATCCAAGCAAAGCTCTCTTCTCACTATCAGCCTCTGGAGGGCTGAGGAAAGCACATAGTCAGAGATGACAGATAAAGAGAGCTGAGAATTGAAGTCATCTCTCTGCCAGGAAAGGTGTTGGCTGGACCTCTCCCATGAGGTCAGTCCCTTGCTCCACTATGCCAGTGATGGGATGATGGTAGTGGTAGTGGAATAGATCTATTGGCAACCTTAGGCACTGGCCAGGCATCTCTACAACACCTCTTTCTTGACATTTTTGGTCTTTGGGGAAGGCCAGGGAAGGACAGGAGTGGGGTGGTGGTTAGAATCATTCTAGTACAATAGTAGCATATAGTAAAAGGAGACTGTAGGCAAGTTGAGACAGTACAAGGCCTGAGTTAGGGTGGTTACTGTTGGGATGGAAAGGAAGGAAGGAACCAGGAAGAAGCATAAATATGGTGGACAGAGTCCTAGGCTTGAATGACAGTTTTGGCACCTATTCATTGTGGGACCTTTGGAAAAATTCTTTACCTCTCTGGGCTCATACATAGCTTCTTCATCTATAAAATGATGGGGGCCAGACTTGATATCCACTAACATTTCCTCCAGCTTTACCATTCCATTACACCATGAGACAGATACAAAAAAGAATCAATGGGACTTGACCGGTTGTATTTAGTTATGGGGTACCATGTTTGAGGAACAGCATTGACAAGCTGGAGCAACTATGGAAGAAGATAACCCAAATTGGGAAGGGACTGGAGAACATGCCATACAAAGATGAGTGGGAGAAAAGGCTTGGGAGAGGCAGGGGATCATTGCTTTCTTCAAGTATTTGAAAGGCTGTTAAGGAGAAGATGGATTGTATTTGTTCTGCTTGGCCCCAGATGGTAGAACTAGGAGTGGTGGGTAGAAATTTCAGAAAAGCAGATTTTGGCTTGATGTAAGGAAAACTTACATAAAAGCAGAATTTTCCCAAAGAAGAATGGGCTAACTCATAAGGTAGGGAGTTTTCCATCACAGGAGGTCTTCAAGTAGAGGCTAGATGGCCACTGATCAGTGAGGCTGCAGAAAGGTCTCCAGTAATGAAATGGGTTGGAAAAGATGAACTCTGAGGTTCATGTATGCATGTGTACATGTGTTCAAGCACATGTTGTGGGGGGAAGGGAAAGGAAAAGAGCAGTCAAATGCAATATTTCACAACTATAAGAAAAAAAACTCTGGTTTTATTAACATAGTTAAATGCATACTGGAAGAAGAGTTGGAAAATGATATTTGGTTGGGTCTGTGGGGATGGCAGGATATCCAGATGGAAGTTTCTGGAAGCAGCAGGGGATTTGGAACCAGAGATCAGTAGTAAATATGTAGAGATGAGAATTATGTGCATTGAAGTGTTCGTTGAAGCCTTGAGAATGAAAGGGTATGAATGAGAAAATGAAGAAAAGAGAGCTTGGAATCAAATTTTGGAGAATGCCCACAGATAAGAGACTGGAGGAGAAATAGGAGTCAGCAAAGCTGACAAAGAAGACTTTGGGCTTATAATCTAGAACTGAAATTTAGTAGTGGCTGGATGACCCAGGCACAGACTTTTCTCCTTCCTGGCCTGAGTTTCCCTCTCTATAAAATGCAGTGGTTGACCAGTTGATATCAACGAGCGAGTAAGAGCAAAATAGTTTAATTTCCATATGTGTACTCCAGAAAAGATAAAGCAATAGAGTGCCATACTTCATAAAGATTGAGAATAATGAGAGATGCTACCGTGAATGCTTTCATTCAGCCTAGGTCTGCCAAAGGGGATATTCAGAAGCCTGTACGAGACTAAAGGGTGGGGGTAGGGTCTAGATTAGCAAAGAAGACAGAAAAGGAAAATGATAATTGTTGGAGTAACTGTGGTAAAACAGTTTTCAATGTTGGTAGAATGTGAATTGGTCCAGTCATTCTGGAAAGCATTTTGGAACTATGCTCCGAAAAGGTCATTAAATGGTGTATTCCTTTTGACCCAGTGATGGGTTTAAGCCAGTAGGCTTAAACACTAAAGAGATCAGAGAAAGGAAAAGGGCCCATAAATACAAAGATACTTATAGTATCTCCTTTTGTGATGGCAAAGAACTGGAAACCAAGGAGGTGCCTATCAATTGGTGAGTGGCTGAACAGATATATTAATGTCACTGATTATCTCCCTATAAGAAATCACAAAACTAGGAAAGACTTGTATAGTGATACAGAGTGAAGTAAGCAGAACTAAGAGAACAACTTACGGACTTCGTTACAAAGGAAAACAATTCGGAAACATTTAAGATTTCTAACCAATGCAATAATCAACCACGATTGGAGGGGATCGATGATGATGCGTGCTGCTCACCCCTTCTCAGAGTGATGGGCTCAAGGCACAGAGTTAGACAAAGGTTTTTTGTATATGTCAAACTTGTAAATTTGTTTTGCTTTACTATGCTTATTTGTGTAACAAGTACTATGTTTTTCTTTCTTTTTATTATGGGGGGGAAGTATATGCAGAGGCAAGTGAGAGCTAGGGCTGGTATTTTCCCCCCAAAAAGAAGAAAAAAAGGTAAGAGGGTGACTGAAGCATTTTTTAAAAAGGCACAGAAGAGAGGAACATTTAGAAGGAAAGAGACAAGCAATATAGCTTTGAAAGTAACATGTTGAATTTATTATATACTTTTAAAAAACAAGCTGTAATAGAGAGATTTATGGTTTCACATATAATGCTTTCTTTTCTACTTTGCAAAAGGCATTGTTCTTTTTGGGATGTTTTTAAAATTAAAAATAAAATTTTTTTAATTCATTAGTTAGTCTAGATGATTTTTCAGTACTGTTCAATGCTGCAGAGAGGTCAAAGATTATTAGGTCTGAGAAAAGGTCATTAGATATGGACATGAGGGTCATTGGTGATTGTAGAGAAAGTCCATTCAGTAGAATGGTGAGGGCAGAAATCAAATTTAAGGAAATTAGGGGGAAGTGAATGGTGGGAAAGTGAAGGCAGCATATGTGGATAATCTATTGGAGAAATCTGATTGGAGAACAGGTTAGTAGCTTTTGGGGAAGAACCTTGTACGTGGAGAGATGGAGAAAGATGAAAATGCTAGAGAGAAGGAGCATTATTGGGAGATCAAACTAACTGACTAATATGGTCATCACTTTCTGACCAACTGGACTCCTTCCAGTGCCTTCATCTGGATGTCTACCTCTTATGCTTCTGGAATACTTAGCTCAGAGACTGGCACAAATAAGTGCTTAATAGATGCTGGATCATTATTTATGTTTCTACCTACTGGACCCATTACTCAATCTCACCTCTGGTTGTTACCAGCAAGCATCTAGTTGCTGGTGACCTTGGTTTGCCCCCCCAAAGTCCTTCCTTTTTTAACATCCTGTGTCCTCCATGCCTCTTCTCCTGATCTCCTAGCTTCCTTCAAGTCTCAGGGAAAGTCCCACCTTCTGCAAGAAGTCTCTCTCAGTCTTTTCTAATCTTAGTGCCTTCCCTCTGAAACTATCTCCAGTTCATGGGGGTCATTTCCAGGCCTCCTGATCTATATCTGGCCACTAGAGTCAGATGGCTCCAGAAGAGAAAGTGACGCTGGTGACTCTACACAGCCTCACCTCACTTAAATCCAATTCACATGTAAGTCATGGCATCAGCTCCCTGATATCATGGTCCTCTTCAAGAATGAAGGACAAAACAACATCCCCAGTTCATGCTCTATCTTGCTTGTACATAGTCTTGGCAATCTGTTTCCTTCGTTAGATTGTGAGCAAAAAACCAAACCAAACCAAACCAGGGGCTGTTTTTTGCCTTTTCTTGTATCCCCAGTACTATTCCAGTTGAGTGGTTAACTTGGTCAGGAGAGCTGAGCCTATGATTATTCCTGGCCTGGGCTGATTCTTGGTTCAGAAAGTTGGAGGCAGGTTTATGTAGAAGGCCCAGGATCTATTCTTAGGGAGCTGATGGCCAACTTATGAGGTTCCTGATCCAGTGGATGATCCTGTGGGTCAGTCTATCCCCATTCCCAGTGAGTCCTCTGGTTGCTCACATAAAGATTTCCAAGCCAGACACATAAGAAGAGAGGCAACTCCCAATTAAATCAATATGTACCTGGTTATATGTTAAAGAGAGGCATCAGAGGAGTAAGGTCTCCACAAAATGGAAACTCTACAATGACTCTACCTACCTGTCAGTGCTCTCCAAGACACCATTCCTTACTTCCACCCACCTTCCCCAAGACCTGGTAACAGAATCCCTGGAGCTCCATTGGATAGAAGGAAGGATGTAGGTCAGGATCACTTTAAGTAGGTCAGATTTCCTCCGCACTGGGGCCCAGTAAC
The DNA here is from genome assembly GCF_028372415.1 of Notamacropus eugenii. Taxonomy (NCBI): domain Eukaryota; kingdom Metazoa; phylum Chordata; class Mammalia; order Diprotodontia; family Macropodidae; genus Notamacropus; species Notamacropus eugenii. The sequence continues at coordinate 423,501,267 of NC_092872.1, read as the reverse complement.
CTAGGCTAGCTCATTTCCTGGTCTCATTTACCCAAGATACTACCTATACTCTACACATACACAGCCATTACACATGCTCAGATGCATCATGCGTTCCATGTTGTGTTCTAATAGGCACAATCAACCTTTATGTAGCATTTTAAATTAAATCAAAACTCTGTATACATTATCTCACTGCAGTCTCACAATCACCATGTGAAATGTATTATTATCCCCATTTACAGATAAGAAAATTGAATCTTCCTGACACTAAATCTAGCAACTGATTGGCTGTATCACTCTGTTTCTCTGCCATAAAGGGACACTCCTTCTCGGAGAGTCTTTTGTTATTGGCCTAATCAAATCCCATCTACTTATGCTTCAAGGCCCTGCTACCCTTGACCACCACCAGTCCAATGTAAACTTGGAACCTGTACCTTACAATTTAATATCAGACAGTTTCAATGGGAATCTTGTTTTCTCTATGAGCTATTTTACCAAGTAGATGGTGAGTGATCTCCCTAATCTGCTTCCCTGAGTCCTAGGGGCTGGGCATGGAGGTGAATGGTCAGAGCCTTCTAACGTGACTCTGGAAAAACCAAGAAACTCGGGTTACTTGAGATTTCCCCTCTAAGAACCCTGGGCTGGGGTTTGAGGAATCCAAGTCTAGTGTCCTAGAATTTCTGATGCTCTTGTCCCTGATGTAGGGTAGGTATAAGGTCTATTCCTGACCCTTGGACCTGACATATCCCTTAACTGGTAAGTTCTGGTCCGGTCCCTTGAAGTCCTAAGAAGTCTCTGGCTAGGGAGAAGAGGAAAAGGTGGATCAGAACTGACTGAGGAGGGGGAAGGCAGTGAGGCCCAGGCTGAGGGGCTTGGGGAGAGCCAGGGAAGAGGCTTAGCACTTCATCAGAGCAAGTGAGTCACAGCCCCCAGCCCAACCCCTTCCCCTCAATTTACACACTTAACAGTCTTCTCCCCTCCCCTCTTTCCCCTCTTCCAATCCAACCAGGATTTATATAGACCTTAGGTCATTTCCCTCCTTTTCCTTTGGAAACCCTTCCCCCCTCCCTCAGCTCACAGCCCTATGTCCCCTTCCCCTTGCACACAGACTCCATTCTTCCAACCCAGGCCTCTTTTGTAGGGGGTACAGTGGGAAAAGGAGGTGCCAAACTCACTAGTGGGTACACAGGTAGCACCTTCCCTTTCCCTCTCCCCCAAAAGGAAGTTCTTCCCCACTTCATTAGAGCATTTTATCAGGGCTCTTCTGATCCCCTCACATTCTACTTCAGGCACCTCAGAGCAGTGAGAAACCACCAGCTTCGGAGAATCCAGGTCCAAATCACCCCTTTGCCACTTACTACTGCCAATGTGATTTAACCTCTTTGGACCTTAGTTTCCTCAACTTCCAAATGAAGGGATTGGATTAGATCACCTGTGAGTTCCTCTTCCAGCTTTGAATCTATGATCTTACTTTGTGTTCTACCTGTTACTATAAACATCTGATCTCCATTATCATTAGACTGGAAACTCCTTGGAAGAAGGGGCTGGGTTATTTTTGCTTTTTGTTACCCCCACCTCAGAGCAAAAGACTTTAAGAGTTTATTGAGTTGAATTAAATGATCTGGTGGAGGGGATGTGGGAGCAGAAAGGTTCTGGTAATGTCACCTTCTCTTTTCCCACAGAGCTCACTGCAGGTACCTGACATTTAGGGTACATTTACCTGCTTGAGTATAAGCAAACCTAAATGATTAATGGCTACAAGTTATGGGCCACTACCATCTCAGAGGAGTCAAACCAAGGGTGACTCAGGAAATGGAAAGGCACTAGATGGGTGTGAGTAAGCTGGGGCATGAAAAGTATCATCTGAGATATATCCATGCAGAAAAAGATCATAGGATTAAAAACTAAGGGACCTTAGAGGTCAGTGAGGACCACCCTCCCATTTTATGTAAAAGAAAACCTAAGCTCAGGGAGGCTAAGGGATTTGCCCAAGGTCAAAGTAATGAGTAGCAGGCCTGGCATTTCAACACAGGTTGTCAGACCTTTTCCTGCTATACCACTATTTTCATGGCAAAGGGTTTCTGGCCAAAGAAACTTTCTCTTCATCAACTCAGCCAGACCTACAAGAACCTTCTTTCTCTGTATCTCCTCCCATTCCCTTCTCTTAAGGACAATTCTCTAACTGGTATTGCTTTGTACCTGTAATTTCTGTCTCCAACAGTCATCTAAAAAACTACCTGACTTTGTCCTTCTCTTGTATTTATTCTCCTTCTCCATCACCATTTCAATATCCTCCATTTAATCCAGTTTTGGTGTGCTTTACTCAGGAATTCATTATCTACGATGACATTTTAAAGACAACCACAAAGCCACAGAATTTTATATTGTATATGTATGTATACCGCCATATGTGCATATGAAGGGGCCTTCATTCTAGCTTGATGGAGTTAGAAGGGGAGCTTTCCTTGGGCTGGCTCATTGGTCACCCTCCAAAGTCTGCTTGCTAGTTCTGGAGTCAGAAATTTTGTGTAATGCAACGCTTGGCAGCAGAGAACAGTGACAGATCTGGAGGAAGAACCCAGCTCTTGAGAGAGGAAGCTCTAACTCTTCTCACTCTGGTCAAGGAGGGACCTAGTGTAACCCACACCATCCTCAAGGAGGTCTGCTTAAAGACATCCAATGAAAGGGAACCTACTATTTTCCAAAGCAGCCCATTCTACTTATGGAAGGCTCTGTGTCCCAGGACCAAACAAAACAAATCGACTCCTCTTTCACATGATAGCTTTTCAAATATTTGAGAGCTGTCATGCACCCTGCCCCAACATGCTCTTCTCCAGATTAACTATGGAATCCTCAACTGATACTCACATGACACAATTCTAAGGATTTTCATTTGTATAACCACCTTGTTCTTGTCCTGGGATGTTTTTAGTGTTTTCCTTTGAAAGATTTTAGGTTAAAAAAAAAAAAAAGCAGGCAGGAGGCTGGGTTGGGGGAGTGGGGAGTAGTGGGGAAGAAAAGGGAAGACCAGATTTGTGATTTCATTCATGCAGGAAGCTTTCTCAACAGATGCAGATTGGTGCCTGCCCTGTAGTTCATAGATTCAGAAAGTGGTCTGGGTCCTGAGAGGTGACTTGCCTAGGGTCATGCAGCAGGCATATCAAAGATGGAACTTGAACCCAGCTCTGACTCCCGGGCAGAGGCTCCCTATCTATTATGCACTAGTTTCTGTTAAAGTAAATAAAACATTTTATTTACATTGAGGCAGCTAGGCAGTATAGTTGCTAAAAGCTGGGACTTACAGGGAGTTAAAGCTTGAGTTCAAATCCTACCTTGTATGCTTATTAGTTGTATCCTGGGCTACTCAGTCAATAAACATTTTTTAAATAAGTGCCTGCTACATGCCAGGCACTGTGCTAGGCAAGTAACCTGTCTCAGTTTCCTCATTGTAAAATGGAGGGGGTAGTAACAGCAAGCACCTCACAGGGTTGTTGCTTTGAGGACCAAATAATACATTCAGTCTCCTTTGTAAACCTTAAAAATTAGTTACTGGCATCATTACATACAAAAATAAGAATCCCTTGCTCTTTGTATAGATTAGCTTCTCTATTACTATTGTTTTTTAGAAGGTTTGGTATTATTTCACCCTCCTCCCCCACTGTTCCTGCCTCATTCCCAAATTAGATGGATCTTAGTCAAATATCGAGTAAAAGCAGGGCAATTTGAGTGTTATAGTGGTATCCATGAAATGCCAAAAGAACCAGAGGAAGGTCTCCAGCATATTGGTATTTTTTCTCCATCTCCATAGATTTGTGTGGCAGCTTAGTGGATGTAGTGGATAGTGTTGCCCTTGGAAGCAGGAAGACCTATGCGACTCTGGGCAAGTCATAAAACCTCTCTCAGCCTGTTTTTCCATCCATAAAATGGGAATAATAATAGCACCTTCCTGACAGGGTGGTGAGGAGGGAATGCAGTAAAGCATTCAAGTGAATGCTCTGTAAATCTTCAAGTGAAATAAAAATACTAGCTATTGTTATTATGCTAAGAAAACAATCACATAGGACGAGGTTTGGCAGGCTTGCCATCCATCCTGGTAGGAGTAGTACCTGCACCAGGGAAATCAAGTTTACCAAAGCATCGGAGTGAAAGAGAAAGGGTTTAGCTCCACTAGGAGAGACCGAGTAATTCTGGACACTTTCACAAAGGACAGTCCCAGAATCTTGGTAGCTGCAGAGGACAAAAAAGAGAGAGGCTGGCATCCCCAAGAACACAGAGCTCTCTATGATTGAGCAGAACTCAAACTAACTAGAAAGGGAGATGCCCAAATCCTAAGGCAGTGAGTTAAGAGAGACCTTGGTCCGAGGAGTTGGTCTCCAAGCCTGAACTCCAAGCATTAGGATCCAAAGAGCTGTGAAGGGAGCCATGTTTCCTGAGTCTCCCAGAAGCCACACTGGATAGGTCTCTGTTCCTTCCCTGTTCATGCTAGGAAGAAATGAGCTCTTCTTGCTGTGTTTAACATAAATGGCTGGCCCATCTATAAATCTCTTTCCCTATCTCCTAACTCCAAAGGTCTAGGGTAGGCCCCACCAACCCTTGGAAGGAAGTCAGGATTTTAGAAATCAACCTTACAAATTCAGGCAGTCATGGATTTATCAACTCTACCAAACCTCTTCCAACTCCTTTCTCCTTCCATTCCTCCAAAGAAAGGGAAAAAAGAGGAAAAACTGTTCCAGTCTACGCTTGAAGGTTTTTCCCTTCCTGATATCCACTAGGTAATAATTTACAGGTGAGTGACATTGTGGAAAGAACACCAGAATCGTTTTTCTGACTGTAAGATGAGGATTGTAATCCGTATGCTACTTAACTGGTAGGTAGGGGGTGCAGTGGAGAGAATTGAACTTAGACTCTGGAAGACCTGAGTTCAAATCCAGTCTCAGTTTCCTCAACTATAAAACAAGGATAACAGCACCTAGCTCCCGTGATTGTTGTAAGGGTCAAATAATACATGTAAAATACTTTACAAACTCCCAAGTACTATGTAAATGCTAGCTATTACAATTAAGAATACTTCTTAACCTTTAAAGCACTGTACAAACTTTAGCAAGTATTATATTCACCCAGCATGCCCATTCTAGGTGTTCTGCTTTGACTTTTCTCCTGATAGATTCTCTGTTCCTCAACCCTAAGTGCACTTCAGGCAACAGGCTTCAAGACATCCTCTTCTCCTCTGCATTCTTGTCCTTGGAGGCCTCACACACTCCCACCCTTTTAATTACCCTTGATCCTTCTCTAGGTCAGCCCTCTCTTCTTCCAGACATTTTTACTGAGATTTCAGTTCTTGTGCAGCTCTTTGCTAAGTCAACTAGGTCTTCTATTTCCTCCCTCTTCTAAGTAGTTGATTCAATTAAAAAAAAAAGTTTCCTTGGCCCTCACACCTTCCTCCTAATATCTGAAGCTCACTGCTTTACTATTACTTCAGTTCAATACATTTATTAAGCAATTATTGAAAAGCTACTCATCTTCCACGTTAGCAGTAGAGGCAACGCAAGACAGAGGAAGTCTCTGTTCTCAAAGAGCTTCGGATCTAAAAGGGAGGATGCCAACAATTCAGTAAAACGCAAAATCTTTGAAAACTGCAATTGTTTTTTGACTTTTGGATTCTCAGAAGTTTATGATAATTTTCTAAGGGTGTTTAACATTAAAACTAATTTTGTTGTTTACCACCTGTGTTTGATATTTGCTTCTGACCCTTTCTAGCTTGAGACTATGGGCAATCACAACTTCTTTCTGCCTTAATTTCCTCATCTGTGAAATAGAGATAACAGTAAGCATTACCACCCCCACTCCCCCATTTTGTAAGACTTGAACTACATCATCAGGCTTTTTTTTTTTGGGGGGGGGAAGGGGAAAAGTCCTAATGTAAATCTTAAAATGCTATCCAGATGTTATTATGCTGATTATGAGTTAAGGCTCTAGGCAAATCACCTAGTCTCTCAGTGCCCTCAGGCTGCTGTATAAGACTACAAATTTTAGGGAAAGTAAAGATCTGCATAGGTGGAGACAGTTCCTCATGGGAGATTCTCTACACTGATGAAAACAGATCCTATTTTAAAAATATATATGTATATACACGTGTGTGTATACATACAAACATACATATATAAGCATATAAAAAAATCAAGCCAAAGGGCATCAGCCAACAGTAGGAAGCAACGTCCCTGGTTGTTACTGAATTTTCTATTTGGGGAGAAGGAAAAGAGGGGAACTGAGAAAAAGAGGCACACTGAAGGTGAGAGGAAGGGCAGAGTAAGGTTAGAGGAATAGGGTGCAAAGAGAAAGCTACCAACTGCTTATTCAGAATTCAGTGCACTATACTGACTGGCTATACTTGCAAAGCCCCCTCTCATGTCTTGTTTCTAATAAGAGGCCCAGAGGTGGTGCTTGCCCCCTTCCTCCCAGGTAGGCTTTCACAAACCTCTTCCTGTTGTTCTTCTTGGGTTTTTCCCCCCAGCTGAAGCTTTCTACCTATGGCTCTCCTTCCTTCTTGGGCCTGGGAATACATACATGTTCTTTGTCACAGTGTTATGAGGATAAAATGAGATCATCTATATGAAGGCACTTTGAAATGTTATATACCACATAAATATAACTTGTCATCTTCAGCACAGTATAGCTCAACATTTTTTATCAATGACTTGGATGAAAACACAAAGGGCTCCTTGCCAAATCTGGATGACATAAAGCTGAGAGGTAAAGCTATATATTGGATACAATTGGGATTCAGAAAAACATTTAGACTGGATGAAGCAATGGGCAAAGACTATTCATTGGCACAGGAAACATGGGTGACAGAATTCCCTCTGCCAGTGCCGACTGGCACCTTCTCCTTAGAGTCTGAGAGAACTGAGAGGTGAAGTCCAGGGTTATGCAGTCACTTGAACCAAGGTCTTTATGGCTCTGGGGCCAGCTCTCTAGCCATTAGCCCATGATGCCTCCCTAATAAAACCTACAAAGATTCAACTGGACAGGGATAAATGTGAGCTTTGCACTTAAAGGTCAGAACATCAAATGTACAAAACACATTGGTGAGGGAGTTGCATGTGAAAAACTTTTTTAGATTAGAAACAACACAATAGTCTGAAACATCAGTTAAAAAAAAAAAAGGCAAAACCCAAAAAACCTGCAGAACAAACTACACCGAATCAAAACACCTACTCTAATGGACTCAAGTGCCATTACTGTGAATAGTGTTCAGAATGAGGTAGGTGATAGTTCCCCTGTACTCTGCTCTGGTCAGACCATTCTGGAGTATTATAATCAGTTCTGAGGCTTTATTTTAGGTTGGATGGTTAGGAGATTTGTTATTTGAAGTTTAATGGAAGGGGCAAGGAATACTTAGCTAGGGGAAGAGAGGGCTCAAAGGGATGACTGTTCTCTTTAAATAATTGGAGTAAACCTTCTGCTTATCGAAGAAAAAATTAGTACCAAAGGCTGGTAATTATAGGGAAGCAACATAAAAGGATGGGTTTTCTAATGATTAAAACCATCTGCAAATGGAACGGCAGTTCTGGAGGCAATGAGACCTTGGTCACTGGCAATATTCAGAGATTGAAGCTTCATGGAGAGATAGAACACAAGACCTCTAAGGTCCCTTCCAACTTCAAGATCCTAAAATCAAAAACTGGTGAACTTAGAAATTATAGTCAAGATGATATAAGTATACACACACACACACACACACACACACACACACACACACACACACACACACAATTTGACTTTGCTATGTAGATTTTCTCATCCCAACTTTCTCATCTACTTCAAAGCCTAGGCCAGTCTCTTCTACATTTGGAATGGCTGTCTTTACTGTAATCCTCTATCTTTCGTTCCTTCACGTCAGATTAATTTAATATTTAAGAAAACCCACTAGTTATCCATGAAGTGCTGGGTCACAGGATATGACAAGTGTTTGGCTGTTAGAGAATATTAGGGAGGTCCTTTTCAACCTAGGATGTTCTATTCAATGGCACATCATCATTCCCACTCAAATCTATCCTTCCTCTAGTTTTACCATTCTATCAATTATAGGAAGTGACCTCAGATGAGCTCAATACCATTTATGGAGGTACAGCAAAGGTCAGAAGTCAAGAAACTGAAATTCGGCTTTATTTAGCCAATGTAACTGCCTAGCAAAATAAGTGTTCCCCCCCCCCCCTCTATTTTACTTTACTATCAGCATTTATTACTTCTAAGGGATTAAAATGGTTTTCATTAAGTTATACATCCCTGAGAAACCTCTGATCCCAATCACTGCTAAAACACATAAATGTTATCTCTTATAAAATACAGTCTTGGTATAAAATTCATATTGTTTTGAGAGTTTGTGAAAATTGGTTCATGTCTATTAAAACTTTGATCAACTATGTTTCAGAATCAAGGATGATCACTCTGACCCTTTCAATAACATATTTCTTGTTATCATTCAGTTCAGCATTTTCTTCAAAGAAAAAAATATGGATCTGACTCATCATAATTTCTGTTCTAAGTCTGAAATCAATGCTTTCTGGAATAGAGGTTTTTTTTTTTTGAGGGGATAACAATTCTTGCAATGCAACACTTTAAAGAGTTAGAGGGAAACTATTTCAGCACAAAGAAGACATTTTCTGAAGGATGCTTACACCATGGCACCTAACAATGACCCCTATTTTTTCCCCACTTTGAATTCCAAATTTAATGAAATGTCTGTTCCAACTTCTGACATCGAGAGTCTCTAAACCGAGCGCTTCATGGATGCTCTGGTAGGCAAATTGGGAACAAACAAGAATAGTGTGCTGTCCCTACATAAAAGTCATGGTAACCTCAGAAGTGACCTGGACTCTACTTACAGGGTCTACTAGAAATGACTCTTTACTGAGTAATCCTGGTCAAGTCAACTCTATCTACTTATAATTAGATGGAAATAATGACAACTTTTCTCTACTTCTCTCCCAAGGATACTGTGGGGATAGATTTGATCTTGACCATAACACATAAAAGGACCAGTCTTTTCATCATTCTGTTCCCTTGATTCAATGAAGGTTTATGTTGTTTTAAAAGTGAAACAATGAAACCAATATTTCACACACCTTCCCTCTCCATCCCCTCACCCATTCTTCAATGTAAGTCATTACTTAGGTATAGAACAGTATAGAAGTCTTATTAGATTCATGCAACTGATGTTTGCCGACAGCTGATTACTTACTGAGAACCTTAGGGCAGAACAAAGATGAATAAGACTCTATCTTTGTCTTGTTTCACTTTTCTTACACTGAATGCCCTTTAGAACACACTGTTAGAGTGAAACCTAGTCCTGTCCAATGATGAAATACTAGAATTGGATGGTTCAATCTTACTTTTTAGGCTACAAGGGGATGATCCGGAACTTCTGACACCAGGGGCTTTTTGAAAGACTTCCCAAGTGTAAACAACAACACCAAAACTTCTTAGTAGTTTATCCCAGACTGGGACTTTATGGAGGCAAAAGATCTGTTTTAACCTATCAAAGATGAAACCCGCCTGAAACCCAAAATAAAGGGGAGTTTCACGGTTGGAGCTCCATGGGTTGGAGAAGACAAGTATTCCCTAACTGGTTCCCTTAGAGAAACCAATCCTGAAAAATGGCTACTCTTCCTTCTTCATCTGTCCTCATAAACAGTTTTAACCAGGTGCCCTGGGAAGGCTGCTAAGCTGAAAAAAAGCATTTGTTTCATGACCAATGAATACATGAATACCCATAGGGTACATGGCCCTAGGCACCACATAAATCCACTAAGTGGATTCCTGATCCCATCTGGTACAATAACAGTGTGTCAGATCTACAGAAGACAATAAGTGTCACTAAAAACCTCAAATAAAAATCTGACTTTTCAACTTTTTTTTTTATACAGGGTCAAGACCACAGATAATTTATTATGTATTACGATACGGGTGAAGAATGATCAAGAGAAAGTGTGCTTAAGAGTGACATGGATTTGAATGAAAAGATTCAAGTTGTGGAAGGAAAGTTTAAATTTGGCTTTTGCTTTTGGAAATGGATATCAAAAGTTATAAGAAGCCACTACAGCCTTACAGAGCAAATAATCCATAGTGTATCATTTTCATTTTGCAAACAGGGTCACAAGAGCAGTGAAATATAAGCCCAGACACCCAGAGAGTTAGCATACATGTTTGATAGGGAAAAAACAAGAAACTTAGCATGCTGTTAGCTATTTAAATAAAATCTATATTGAACCCTGTTTCCTACTGACGGTGCAACCTGGGAAAAAGCAAATTTTCCATAGAAACTACCCCTCCCTCCCCCCAACTCTGCATAGATGTGTATAATACTCATTTTCAGTAAGGCTTTCAAAATATATGAAGTTTTATAGCATTTGTATTTTTAAGGATTTAGGGCAAATACATTTTTTCTTCTACTTGATAAAAAGAAAATTAGTACTTAAAGGTTCAAAAATATATCAATTGAATGTTTTTTTTTACATAAATAAATTATATTGATTTTGGATTTAACAGCTGAAAAAACCCTTTCTGCTTCCACTGGAGGCAAAACTGAACAAAATGTTAGTTAAATAGAGAGAGCAGCATTTCTAAGAAATCTGTGGATAGATAGCATTATACAGCAGCTATGCTACAAGGGTGTTATTAAATACACGTTTAATTATTGGCTTCTTTGCTATATGATCAGTTACATAATTTCTGGTTTACTCCTCTGATCCATGAAACTGGGAATCTAGTTTCTGAAAATACAATTGGCTGAATTTTCAGTAATGGTTTAACAGACTTCTTTGAGATGCTAATTTCAACACGTACATAATTTATAACCCCAAATGTATAAAAGACAATGACAAGCATCATAAATAAATAATGCAAACTGAAATAGTTATGTCAAACGTTTGGACCTTCTGATAAATTAGCAAAACTGTAACAGAAAAATGTAAAAAATACAGTAAATTGTGACAACAATGGACACTAGCAATACTTCCAACATTTCCAACTGTCCTGCTGCACTGCCCACTGCCCCCAGTGCACTCCACCACTGTGAGTTTATTTCAAGTCTCAGGTCATGAGCTCTAACAGAAAAGCTAAGACTAAGGGGACTGAAAAATGTTAACTAGCAGGTGGAGAAGAATGGTGATGAGAACTGCCTAAGCAGGTTTCTTCTTAGGCCAAGCTTCTGAAGATTGAGAGTCTAAGGAAGAATAAAAAATAATGTTAATTTGTAACATATTCTCAACTGTCTCAGTAATTTGGTGTTTGGATCCAACTGTCCAATACAAAATGAGAGAGAGGCTGTGAAGAAGTGGGGGAGGAAAAAATCTTTCACAGTAACATTATAAAAGGCAGGGTGTTGGTGGTGGTGCTGGTGACAGAGGGAACACACTCAAAGTTTTGAAAAACTTCAATGGCCTTGACAAAGGACCTTCCAAAATGTAAAAGCTGCCATCCTTTTGGACTATTTCTTGTAGGTTTCAGCAGAGGCGCCCTTCTGGGTAAGGAACAATGCAAAATAAAATCTATCACGCTTCCACATTCCTTGGATTCAGAGGGGGTGAATTCGTTGCTAGGAAAAAAACTAAAAACAAAAAACCCAATCCTCTGTAAAAAGTACTAATGCCATAGATAAGAATAAAATGCCAGTATAATTCTAAAGTAATAGGCTTTAAGTAGTGTTCCTCCCCACTGTCCCTCTGCTCATAGCCTACCATGTGTAAAGCTTCCTCAGTCAAACTGAGAACATTTTTTTTTAAACTGTGGGGAAAAGGGGGCACTGAAAGTAAATTGAAATTGTCATTTAATAAAGTATAAAACAACATCTCCACTTGTTTCAGATGTCTGAAAAGCCAGGAAAGGGGGAAATTATATTGCTACCAGTTATGTTTTTGTTGTTTTGTGTTTTTTAAAAGAAATGAATATATGTTTTCAATCATTAGTTATATATCTGTCTATACTACTCATCTAGTAATCATGATAACATAGGGAAACATTGTAAATCAAAAATACACATTAGCACGTATTATAGATGTGCTTCTGGTCCCCCAATACCAGTTTGCTTGTTTGTTTTCCATTTAGTATAACTCACAGAAAAAGGCATTATTACCCTTGTCTCTGTTCTTTTGTTTTTAAGTTGTGGATCACTAGACACATGCTTTCTTCTGCCTTTTTCTCCCTACCAAATAAGTAAAAAACCTGGAAGGGAATGGGGTAGGGCATGTCACCAAGTACTGAATTTACTATCATTTGCTGGAATGACCAACTGGATAACAGAATGAGGATTCTGTGCCTCCCAGACTAGCTAGACAACACTTTTATCTAATGAAGTGGCGAGACCCTGAAACTATTAATATCTGTTACCATAGTTCCTGGACAGGGAATTAGGTAGGTAATATTACTCATGGAAACACAGGTTTTTATGAAGGTGAAGTGAGGGAAATAACAAATCTTTATGGGATAAGAAACTTACAAGCCACAATAATTTTCTTAATGAAATAAAAGTTCTAATTGGTGTCACTATGAGTTCCTTTTAAATCGCTTTGCTCAGCTTGTACACCATGTTCTTTATCTGTGGGCAAAAGTGGGGTGTGCTCTGAACAGTTCTGACCATTTCCAGATTCTTTTTCTGATATGGGGACAGTTTCTGGGTCTGGATTTAGGGTATCCCCTTTTGCTTTCTTTCTCTTCCTCTTCTGGCTTTCTAGGCTTGTGTTCTCAGAATGTCTGGTCTGCTGCATGCCTGGCAATGTCATGCCAATGCCGGGAGAGAGAAACATTGATGGGTAGATCAGTCCAGGAGACATTCCTGGTAGGAGAAAAGGGTTAAAAGCTACAGGACTACTGGTAGTTATTGCAGGTTCAGACTGATCTGAAAAGGAACTAGGAATAGGTTTGTCTTCAGCTAAAGTATCTTTTTTTACATCATGGCTATTCTGTTTGTCATCAGTAGCCTTGTTTGTGTTTGACGTACCACTTTTAGTTGTGCTTGTTAAAGACGTTGGAACTGTGGAAGTACAAGTAGTTGTCATGGGTGTATTCAGAAGTCCTCCAACACCAAACATCTGGGGTACAGCTGCCATGCCGGGCAGCATCATAGGCAGCATACTGAGGGTGCTTTTGACATCCTCTCCAGCAGGCACTGCTGCAAAGCCAGCAGGAAACCCGACCAGCCCCGTGAGAGGGATGCCCTGCATATTCCTCATACTCTGAAGTCCTACTAGATCCATTCCAGCAATGAGTCCATTCATGAACAGTGGTCCCATTCCCGAGGGAGAGTCGGCCACAATGCCAGGAGCCTTCAGGAGGTCACTTCGTGGACGCCTCCCTCTCCTTCGAGGACCAGCATCTCGGAGAACGGGCTCAGTTAGGATCTGACTGAATTTGTTTTCTGGTAGAAATCCCTAAAAATTGGAACAAGAAACAAAATCCCTCAGTTACTACCCTATAGGAAACCATCTGGGGGTGACTAATGTTCTCATACTGGCTCTTTCTTCCACAGAAAGTGCACTTAGTAAAATGCATGGATCAGCAAAGAAGGCCAATAACCCACCTAGGGCTGGTGGGTATTTGACCCAATCATTTTGGCATCCTTACTGTGTATTTTATTTTCTAACTGGGTATTAAATGGATGCTGAGGGAACGTGGTACAATCTTATCCAGAACCAAAACCACAATTCTACTATAATATTCTAGACCTACTACTGGGCAGATTACCACTTGAACAAAGCTTTAAAGAAACTCACTAGACTAAACCAGTCTTTACTCTTTAGAAAACCTGGGAAAGTTATTAGGAATTAAAGGTTTTGTTGGAAGCAATGCTAACACTTCACTGGCAGGTACTAATAACCTGAAATAGCTTCTCTAATATCACAGGACACAGTCTTGTTTAAATTCTATCTGGAATTAGCATCCTCATTTTATCAAGTTGCTAGATAAATAAATACCATTTAAGGATTAGATGTTTTAGCTTACCTTACAGATCTATATTTTTCTTCCACATTGGGATTTGCCACCCAATTTTCTGGATATGCAAAAAAGCACTTTGGTGAAGCACTACCATATCATAAATTATGTGTTAAAGGATAGTAACCCCACCACTAAGGAGTCACACCCATCAGCTATAAAACTTTATATGCACATGGGTCACCTGCATGACACGCTTTAATATGTGACCATCACAAGATTTCTGGATGACAAAGCTTCCTAAGTTGTAGCAGTAAAGAATAATTAATAACTACCTGAAAACTCTGAAAGGAGGCAAGATGCAGCAGAGACACTTGGAATTGATTCCAGGCTTCCCCACAAACTTACTGCACGCTTGTCACTTGTTTCCCCAGCTCTAAAATGAGAAGGCTAGACTAGATGATTTCTGAAGTTCTTTCTAACACTTAGAATCTGTGGTTCTGACTTAAAAGTGAGTCAATAAAAGTTTCTACTGTAAATCTTGTAATTATTTTTACTTATTTTCTTTTTGAAATTTTAATTTTTCAGTTAACAAGCATTTAATCCTCTCCTTACCACTCCTGCCTGTAACGTGTGTGTGTGTGTGTGTGTGTGTGTGTGTGTGTGTGTGTGTGTGTGTGTGTGTGTGTGTGTGTGTGTGTGTGTGTGTGTGTACACCCCTGAACCAAACCCTTGTAACAAATATGCACAGTTAAGCATGACAACTTACTCGCCAGAACATATTCTTCTTTAGGTCTCTTTTGACGTGCTCCTCATCATGGCATTGAGCCACCCAAAGATTCTCTAACATTATGCCAATAGAGTGCAAGCGCTGGCCAAGCCATTTTGCAAAACTGGACCCAGGCTTTGGCAAGAGAGTACACAGTGATTCTAGAATAACTTTCATGGTTCAATTACTTCTAAACCAATAAAGACACCGAGGAGGTTCCCTATTAATGGAATTAAAACCTCCTTCCAAAGTTCTAGCCTGCGTTAAGATCCTTATTTCCCCAAAATGCAGAGAGATAGAAAGAGGAAGGCTAACTAGCCCACCCTGAATGACACCTAGATGTACTTTAAGAGGTCTATTAGCAATAATGTTAGGAACAGGGAAGCAGGAACAGATCTCTCCTAGAAAAATGTTAAGATATGCAAAGAGATGATAATCATGCCAATACCTGCCTCACATGGTGGTTTAAATTGTTTTATAGAATGTAAATCACTACAGAAATGTGAACGATTATCAATTACGGCACGCTGCATAGAGACTGCTATAATAAACACATAGTTTTGAGATGATCAGGTATAATGCCTATCAACAGAAATAACTGACATCGTGTGTCTCTCTGTTTACAGGTGCACTCTCTGGTTCCTAAAAAGTGTTCAACACACTTTTAGGAGAGGCACCCTAATTTGGATTGGGACCACTGTCAGTCATATGTAATTGCTACTATACTACAGAACATTTCTAGTACTTCTTAGCTGCAGGCCCACCCACTGTTAGGTATTTCTTTTAAAACCAATTTAACGTTGGTAAAAGTAATGAAGGCTGAGTTTTCATTCACCTATCAGCTGCTCCCTCCATTAAAAGGCGGAGTTCCTTCTCTTACCCATTAAGTCTTGGAATGGCCAATTGTGCTCTTGGACAACTTTAGAATAGTATTCAATTACACTTCATTCTACATTTTATTTGCTATCAATATCCCTTAACAATGTCAGAGATGAACAATATTATTTGGACTTCTACAACTATAGAGCAGATGGAATTCTGGGCACTCTTGAGTGGTGTAAAATACCTGGGTTAGTTAGTACATGTTTATTTTTATTCTCCCCTTTCAGACCCAAGGAGCAACAACAAAGTACCCTCCAGTGAATGAAAGAGAAAAGTTTCCAGTTGGTGGACAACTGCAGGCAAGGATTTTAACCACTTCCTGTATGGGGAGAATCATTCAGAGACCCAGCGGCCACCACCCTCTTAGAGAAGGTCTTTGCCTCCAGCCAAGGACTGTGGATGCCCACACGCAGCAGGACATTCATTCTTTGGAAGCCTCTGCCTCGTGGCAATTACACACTGGGAATGATCCTGCTCCTTTTCCATAAGAAGGCTAAATGGAGGAGACAGAAAGGGGAGAATCATATACGGTAACAATGCCTGGGGCATTTTTATATGATTTCAAGTGCATTCTGAGGTAAAGAGCTTGTTGTTATAATAAATATATGGGAGTCTTAGGAATAAGTAACTTCACATTTACATGCTAACTTTCTACCAAAGATAATGAATGGAAGTGGCACAGCGGATACAGTGCCAACCCTGGAGTCAGGAAGACCTAAGTTCAAATCCACTCTCAGACATGGACTTACTAGTTGTGCAATCCTGGGCATGTCACTTAACCTCAGTTTGTCCCAGTTTGCTCATCTGTAAAACAGCGACAATACAGTCCCTACCTTGAAGAGTTATGGTGAGGATCAAATGAGATAATAACTATAAAGTGCTCAGCATGGTGCCTGGTACACAGTAAGCACCATATAAATGTTAAGCTATTACTATTAGTTATTATTGTCTCTTGAATGCTTGCTAATATTTTAATAAGCAATTAAGAAATGTTTAATGTATAATAGTCCTAGGGAGGCTGGTATATTCTTAAGATCTACACTTTCCAGAGAAATTTGGCTTGGTATAACTGGCCCTCTGACTACCAGACCCATAGGTACAACCAATGAAGTGAACGATAGCACCCAGTCTGAAGTTAAGGGCAGAATACAGAAATGAATTTAGAGTGCAGGAAGAGCCCTACTTTAATTCAGCAGAGAGGCCACAGAACATGGTGGGAAAAATCACTAACAGCCCAGAGATGTGGGTTCTGCTCTTGACCACTACTGAGTAGCTGTGTGGTTCTGGCAATCCATTGCCTTTTCTGGGTTTAAGTTTCCTCATTTACAAAATGAAAAGGTTGAATCAGTTCATCTCTAACATCTCTTTTAACTTTCTATGATCCTATGGAAGTGCTTCACCAGGCAAAGGCAGGAGAAGAGAGTTCAAAAGCTCTTGGAGGGCTCTGTAAGTAATGCTAATGATGCTTTGGCTTTCCTATCTTGGCAGATGGTACCAGAAAATATCTTTCAGAGCAGGGTTACTAAAAGTACCTAAGGATTACAGTGGGCAGCATTTGATTTTAAAATGTATTGTTTATGTTTTATTGTATTTTTATTTATTTTGTTAAGTATTTCCCAATTATATTTTAATATGGTTCAGGCTACTCTTGAAAGTGCTGTGGTCTGAGGACTGAGTGTCTGACATCTCTGCTTTAGAACAAGGATTAGGTTCATTTAGCAATGAAGGAGAAACACATTTGTGGCAAGAAGATGGTTAGTAAGGAAGGCTCTAAAACAAGTTTTGACTGTAAGTAAGAAATCCACTGGAGGTGATAAACCTTCACTTCAACTACACTAAGGAAATTTAAATGAGAGTAAAGTGGGAAAAGGCATCAATAAAAATGCTCAATTTTCCCAAACGTTTCTAAAACCAATACTTAGAGCACATAAAATAAGCAGGACAAATAGATCACACAGTATAACTCTTATTTCTATAATGCTTCAGGAAGCATTTCCCCCAATAGTATCTATATGAAGTGGACAGTATAATTACAGCTTAAATACTGCACTAACACATTTGGGACACTGTATTACCTCTATTTTACCAATGAGGAAAAAGATTAAGGGACCTGTCCAAGGTCATACATGTGGCAAAACCTAGGCTCAGAGATAGGCCTTCAGTTCAACATACACTGCTGAATGATTCAATACTATAAATTCAGCATTCTTTTCACTTGGCCTTCATAAAAAAACTGGAAGTCTTAGTACATGAAGACAACATGAGAACAAGTAAGTCCATACCCAAATAAGGATACTGGGGAAGGAATTAGCAGCAGGGCGAAGTCCTGAGAGTTTTGAAGGACGATAAAAGGTGGAGATGAAATAAAGTGCCTTCTAGGCAGAGATGAGGAGGAGAGTGTTCCAGGCATGGGGGACAGGGGAGGTGACAGGGAGCCCCTGAAGTTTACTGAAGAGAGATGACACTGTCATATCTGCACTTAAGATCAATACGACACCTAAATGGACTAGAGTAGGGAGATGAACCAGACTTTGATAGTCCAGACATGAGGTGATGAGGGCCTGCACCAGAGTGGTGACAGTCTTAGGAGAGAATGTTTGTATATGAGATGTTAAGAGGGTAGAAACAATGCGACTTAGCAAATAACTGAATATTGTGGAGAGAAGGGGGAAGGGAAAGGAGGAGTGGAGGATGACACCTGGTTTGTAAGCCTGAGTGATAGAAGGTTGGTGATACCCTCAATAGTAATAGGGAAATTAGGAAGAAGGGAGAGTTTGGGGAAAACTTTATGAATTCAGTCTGAGAGATATTGAGTTTAAGATGTCTGTAGGACATCTAGTTTCAGATGCACAATAGGCAGCTGAAGAATGGAAATCAGGAGAGTTTAGGGCTAGAAAAATTGATTTAAGAATCATCTAGAGAGAGCACTTGAATCGGAGGAAGTTGATGAGATTACAAATATAAAGAGAGAAGATGGCCTGGGACAGAGCCTTGGGGGACATCTATGACAAGTGGGTATGACTTGGATGAAGATCCAGCAAAGGAAACCAAGATGGAGCAATCAGATAAGAAATAGGAGAACCAGGAGAGAAGTGTCTCAAAAACCTAATGTAGAGAGAATGAAGGAGATGGGGGTGATTGACAGTATCAAAAGCCAAGGTCAAGAATGAGGAGAAAAAGTCATTAGACATGATTAAACGATCACTTTTATCTTTGTAGTTAGCAATTTCAGTGGAAGGATTAAATCAGATGTCAAAACAGAGAGTTAAGAGAGAAAAGGAAGCACAGAGATGGGAGGTGGATTACTGAGTGTTAGAAAAAGCAAGAACACTTTCTACCATCTGAGCTAGGTGGCACAATAGTTAGAGCACCAGCCCTGGAGTCAGGAAGATCGGGGTTCACATCCAGTCTCAGACACTTACTAGCTGGGTGACCCTGGGCAAATCACTTGACTTTGTTTGTCTCAGTTTCCTCATCTGCAAAATGAGCAGGAGAAGGTAACAGCAAACCACTTCAGTAACGTTGACAAAAAAAACCCTCAAATGGGGTCACAAAGAATCAGAAATGACTGAAACTACCGAATGACAAAATCTGTCGGTAGATAAGTTTTTGTGACACTGCTCTCCTGGTTTTCCTACTTGTCCTACTGCTCCTTCTTAAGTCTCCTTTGCTAGATCCTGATCCAGGTCACACTCACTAATCATGGGTATCCCCCAAGGCTCTCTGTCCTAGGCCATCTTCTTTTTATACAATGATGATCTTATCAGCTTCCATGAATTCAATTAACATATCTACACAGATGATTCTTAAATTGATTTTTCTAGTCCCAACTTCTCCTGACTTCCACTATATATTAAATATACTGTTATATAGGCACTGGGAATATAAAACGTATCTAGATCCATACAATACACATATATTTACATACACAAGATGTATATGTGCACACACAAATATAAGTGGATACGTACACATATATGTACACACATATTATGCACACACACACACACACACACACGGTAGGAGCCAGGTTGTGAAAGACTTTACAAGCTTACCAGAGGTATTTACACTTGACCTTAAAAGCAACTAGGAGACAAGGGAGTTTACTGTATAAATTTAGGAAGATTACTTCGGCAGCTGTGTGGAGGACAGAGAGGACAAAGGAGGTACCTGAGCCCTGGAGGCCAATCAGCAGGTTATTGCAACAGGTTAGGGAGGGGTGCTGAGGGCCTAAACTAGAATGGTGATGGTATGACCAGAGATAAGGGATAGATTCAAGAGCATCATGGAGGCAAAATACAAGATTTGGTAACTGATTAGATATGTGGGGTAAGGGAAAATGAAGAGATAAGGATAATGCCAGAGCTTTAAATGTGGGTGACTGGAGGGCAAAAAGTGACAAGAAGGGTGGGCTTGAAAAAAAAATAAAGAGTTCAGTTTTGGACATGTTGAGTTTGAGATGGTTGGGTTGAGAAAATCAGCAAAATTTAATGTTTTAGCCATATGTCTTTACCAAATTATATCACCTTTATCCTTTTCAACCTTTCTGCAGATATTATTTGGCAAATTACTTAACAGACTTTTTTAGACTAGGCTTTGATCAACAATGAGGCTTCACTACACAACTCAACACAACGTTCTCTGCATCTCAAATGTCCTCTCCCTTACCTGCCGTCCTGTCTCCTTATGGACAGCAGGGACTCTTTCTTCTCCGCTTAGGGAGCCCATGTCCAATTTTCCTGGTTCTTTACAACGCTGTCTTCTCTGCTTCGGTTTGTCTGAAAAATTCTAAGAAGCAAAGAGAGCAAATATTAAAATGTTAAACTACTCTCCTGCTGCTTTCTGAGGAGCTGGCTGCTAGTCCTATGTAGCTGTCTCTTTCATTACCCTTCTTTCTAAGAGTCTGACACCAAATTAAAGGGAATGAAAGACACTGGGAGCTAGCCCATGCTGGGCCTGTCTCTTTGCTTTCTCATTCTTTTCTGTGTAGAAAAGTAGATCAAAGTATCAATGTTTAGTAGAAAGTAAAACACAATGACTTAAAGTTGTGTTTATCAAAATTTTAAAAAGGAATGTTAAAGATTGTTTTTACATGTAACTAGGGAAAAATAAAAATTAAATACAAAAAAAACCCAAAACAGTTGTGCTTAGCTGTGCAGTAGAAAGAACTTACGTTGCTTTCTGTTTGCTCCAGGCTCTCAGCAGGCTAGAGATAGCTGACCTTGGAAGAGTCTTTATGGTACCATGCACCCACCAATCTTTTTTTCTTTGCATTTTTGCAATTGCCTTGTCACTTACACACATATATGTTTATTCTCTTTTCACCTGGGGGAAGGTTAGGGGTAGAAGGGCTTTCTGTCTCTGAGCCTTCTCCCCTCCTTTTTAATGAACTTCTTTATGTGGTTTATTAGCCTAGTGGATCTAAGGTTAAGGGTGTGGGGTTGATAGTTAATGGAGAAGAGTGAAATTAAAAAGGAGAAATTTCATAAGATGATTATATTCTTCCAAATCATTGTCCAAGGGATGATATTACCAAGGTAAAACAGAAGGAAAAGTCCCTAAAAGACTCCTTTTAAGGACAAGCAGTGATTTAAAAACAATGACAACAACAAACACCACAAACTAAAAATCATAAAAACGTTATCTAGCCTCCTATTTCATAACTGAATTTCTCATGAAACCACATGACCTAAATGTCACAATGTGAGTGAGTTCGGTGCTAAGCATCTGAGGTATCAAAGAAGTGTTAGCGAGGACAGTTCTTTCATTATGAAGTGTCAGTCACATCCACTTCTTCATAGATGTTACTAACTTAGAAGTTACAGTTAGAAGATTACTTGGTAGAGCAAAGGTCTTGGAACCACATACAAAAGGACTTTCTTTTTAAGCAACACCCCCAGTCTTCATACATTTCACTGAATCATATCCCAGGCCACTCTCTCCAATAAGCTCTTGATCTCAACTCAATCTAGTCACACGGAAGTGTATAGAAAGAAGACACATCATGTTTCTACTTACTGTCCCAAAGGTAGGAACTTCTATTGTATAATCAGATTGTTGCCTTAACCACTCCAACAAACTCTTGTTGGGCACTGTCTTCTCGGCTGGGATGCTGGTTGTTGTGGCTGTGTGAGGAGAGGAGGTAGCCGAGACTGGCCCATCGGGGAGGGTGCTGCTTGGTGAGGGCTGCTCTTGATCTTCTTGGACCTCCTAATGAGAAGAGAGGAACAAAATGAGTATTGGGGAGTAAGCAATGTGTGAATATATTGGAATGGTTACTAGATTTAACAGTAAGAAGAATTCAGTTCAAATCTAGGCTTTAATTTTTTTATTAGCTATGGGACTTTACTGTCTCTGAGCATCATTTCTATGTCTAAAAGATGGGAGTAATACTACTTATGCTTCTTGTCTCATAAAGTTGCTATTCTGATAGCATTTTACAAAACATGAAGGCCTATAAGATATGAATTATTAAGTACTAAAAGTAGAATTGGAAAATTCCAAAAAAAAAAAAAAAGGTGTCCCATAAGTTTTTCTTTGTTTTAATATCTTCTTTACCTTTACAACTAGACAGTTTCAGTAATAATCTTAATATACACTGACAAAATAAATGAAATGTTTTAAAAATCACAGTAGAAGACTTTTTTTTTAAAATGAGGGAGATTAAAAATAAATAATTCTGTACAGCAAAGTCTCACTGACTGGACATGCTGATTGTCAAAGTAAGTTACCTGGAGAATTACAGAGAGCCAAGAAATCATCTTAAATATTCGATAGATATAAGGGTGGGAGGAAAGAAGGCATAAGGCAGGAAGAAGATTATTATCAATATCAATCGCTCATTAAATAGCCAATGCAACCATCTTGTTCTAGTCGTTTGGAACAGTTATACAGAAATTACAAAATGTAATTCCTGCCCATTGAGTTTAAAATTTTAAAAGGGAGTCATATACAGAGAAATGTAATGGTGTTTAATGAAACATAATTGTTCAAATGACAGACAGGAACTACTTCTAGAAAAAGAACCTCTGAGTCTTAAAGAACAATTACTTTTTACAAAGAGGGAACCTTGAATGCTAGAAGGTTAAATGATATAGCTCAGTATTCAAGGGTTACTGCTACATTAGAATCTTGAAATACTGCTTCTTAATTTTTAGATCTCAGCGGTAGCTCCTCAGAAAACACTAAGTGACCTGAGCATTCCTTCCAGGGTCATTCTATACCTACCAAAATTCCTGTCTGAAGTGTTCTATCCTTCAAAAAGATGAGGTCCATTCCTCCTTCTACATTTTTTCTTCTCCCTCTTCGTCTCCTCATGGCAGCATCATCTCTTCTTAAGGTTCCATTGACAATCTGTCCTGTAACAGGATGTATTAACCCAGCTTGCAAAATTCCAGACAAGTCCATGCCAAGGGATCCTTGGAGGGTGCTGACTGTCCCAATCTTGGGTGTGCTGGTGCTCAATGGGAAAGGTGAAGTGGCTGCTGGAGACCCATCAGGTGTGCAAGAGAGGTCGATGGCTGACTCCCCACGCCAGCCATTGAGCACAATAGGTGGATGTCCATGGGAAGCAGAGAATTGCTCTAGGCTCCGAGACTTCAGATCTCTTTCCATGTCAAACTCATAGGGTCGTCTGTGCTTTCGTTCATCCTTGGCAAATACTGGAGCCAGGAAACTTTCCTATTAATATCAAATGTGGAATAACATTAATATTCTACTTTCAGAGAATTCCTAACATACAAAAACAAATGTAATATAGGCAAGTGGTGGCTCCATATAGGTCCTGAAAAAAGGATTCTGTTAGAAGACAGCTGGTGGATTTTCTTTTTAGAGGATTGTTCTTGTTCTTCTGACCCTCTCTATGAAAAAATGATTTCTTTGGTCTTTTAAATTATCTTGTCTCACTCCAACCAGGTTAAATGGGACTCCTAGGAGAGTGTTCATCACTGATGGTGAATGAAACTTAGAAAGCGGTTTCTACAATAAATACAGTTTCTGCATCAAGTCTTCAAGGCCCTAATGCTCAATCTAATACCCAATTTGGTTAAAGGAAGCAGCAATGTTTTCATCAAACTAATCCTCTTCCACTGAGACAAAAACACTTTTTGGTCCCTCTCAGAAACTGAGAGAAAGTCCTCTCCTGTGTTTGTGTGGGGAGAGGGCTGGAAGAGCCTCATTCTTTGAATTACTTGCCCTCCTATGTTACTACAGTGCGTTTTGGATAGACACTAAGTAAGCACATACACATTCCCAGAATCCATTAAATTCTCTGCTAAAAAACCTCTGTTATTTTATTGATGCCTTTTGTTTTTAACTCATCCCTGCCCCCACAGACAGAATCATTTGAAACAATTAAAAATATCCAAAACAGAAACTTGGATGAAAATGAATATGTTTGTTTAGTCTTCACAGTCCCCAACCTCTGTTGTGAGAGTACAGGCCCATTCTGTTGTTTCTTCTCTAGGACCTTTATTATTCCCATTATTATTATTTCCCATTATCACAGCACTGCTTCCTTCTGGTGATCACTGCATTTGCATTATTAGAACCACCATCTATTGTACTCTTGGTTCTGCTTATTCCCCCATCTGCTTATTTCCCCAAGATTTATTTTTTGCTAAATTCCTTAGATTCATCATTTATTACTGAATAATAATATTCCATTATGCTAATATATAATTTTTTTCCAGTCATTCCTTAATTAACAGATGCCCACTTTCTTTCTAATTCTTTGCTATCAGAAAGAATGCTGCTACGAATATTTTGGTACACAACGGATCTTTGTTTCTGTCTTTGACATCTCCAGGAAATATGCCAGAAGTGTGAATGACTGTCACTTTCCTTTCATAATTTCAAATGGAAATCCAGAATGGCAGGACCATTTCACAGTTCTAACAATATATCAGGGTACCTGTGATCCTCTACTTCTTTTGGTGGCAAGGTACATTCAATGTTACTTCTTTAAAAAAAAAAAAAGGATAAGGGTTTTAAAAAGTAATAATAAACCTAACAAAAACTCTAAATCTCTTCTGATCTTTGCAAATATATATACATAGGTTTTTATTAAATCATCATGACTCCAGGAAAACACATTAAGTGAAATGTTACAGAGAACAGCTGCAAACTGAAAAATAGGAACAATGTTAGAAATGCCCTTGATAGCCAAGATATTTGTTACATAAATGTAAAACAGGCTATTTACAGAGGCTATGTAGTTTTAATAATGGTAAATATTTTTGGTAATATGGTGGCAGTGGTAATAAACAAAACAATTAAGACTGACAGGAGAAATGCCACTATGTTTCTGTGCTAGTTTATAGTCAACAGTCATCCAACTTCTATCTTGGGTGACTGGACAAGTGAAGTTAAACCTAGGTTTCATGTTGTTAAAGTGAGATTGCGTTAGATAATCTACCAATAATACTATTCTGAAATGATATTGAACAGAGCAAGGTATACCTATACATACTATTCTGTGTTCTACTATTTTTCATTTAACATTGTATCTCATGATTTTCCTATATTTGTTTCGTGAATGAATCAATAAATGTTCTGATACAACATTTTTGGTAGTGCAGAATCTCAAAGAGACCTCAGAAGGCCATTGAGCCCAAACTTTATTTGAACAAGAAGTTCCTTTATAATAAATCTGACAAATGGTGACCTGGTCTTTGCTTGATGATTTCTAATGAGGTGGTATCTAAGACCACCTGATTCCACTTTTAAATAGTTTTAATATTAATAAATTGTTCCTTTTATGAAAACTAAAACTGCCTCACTACAGTGTCCATCTCTTGTTTCAGTTCTTTTCTCTTGGGCCAGCTAAAACAGGTTTACTGTTTTCTACATGATAGCTCTTCAAATACTTGGGAATGCTGATCATGCTCTTCCCTAATTTTTTCTTCTCCAGGTTAAATATTCTTAGTTTCTTCAGCCTTCTTTTTATGGCATTACCTTTAGCTTCTTTGCCATCTTGGCTGAACCTCTCTCCTCCCCTCCCACCAATGTCTTCTCCAGCTGACCAAAGTTCTTTTTAAACTATGATACCTAGAAGACAATATTCAATATTTCAGATGTTGTCTTGTCTGGAGAGAGTACAGAGGGGCTATTACCCACCTATTTAGGCCTGAATACTATGCCACTCTTAATGAAGTTTAAGGTTGGATCAGTTGTTTTGGCTACTATATCACACTGATGATTTATGCATATATGAGCTATTCTGTGGGGCTGGCTTTTTGTAAGGAATAGTGTCTTTGTTAGACTGTGCAGCTAGGCTTGCCCTTCCTAGGGTTTGGTGTCTTGACTGCATGGGTCCATATCCTGCTGGGTTGGATGAAAAGATGACCTGGTGGCTGTGCTGGCTCCTTACCAGGCTCTACTGCTGTTGGATGAGGTCAAGTTGTCACTGGGCAGTAGGTGCCAGGTAGGTCCAGGCAGCCAGTTCTGCCACAGGGCAGCAGGGTTGGATACATACAGACACACACACAGACATACACACACACACACACACGAAGCATAGCATTTCTGCAGGACATACTTATCAACTAGCCTGCTGGATTTTTTTTAATGGACAACTTCAGTTTCTTTTTTTCCCACTTTCAGTCACTAACTTGGCTAGGTCATCCTACACATTCTTCAGCTGGAGTGTTATCATGGTCTTTTAAGCTGGGTGGCTACAAAGCTCTTTTAACTAAGGCAATGACCCTTGGCTTAGGATCGCAGAAACGTCTTTCCTTTGACTCCCTGAGTCTCAGCCGTGAGGCAGTTTGTCATCTTCAGGCAGGAGAAGGATCACCTCTTTTACTGACCTCTTCTATTGTTTCTGATAAACTTCTGATCTCATCCTGTCCTTGAGAAGTTGTTTTTAAAACTTCCAGATGTGTTTATCTCTATTAAATCTGGCCCAACACTCTAGCCTGTCGAGGTCTTCTATTTTTTTTTTTGGATATTGACTTTGTCATCCTATATATTAGCTATGCCTACTATTTCCGTGTCATTTGTAAATTTGGTAAGGGACTGACTTCTGGTTGCTTTGAATGATGACTTTTCTTTGGTTAGGTTCAGTGTTTCATCTAGTCTACCTCTTATCCTGTCCACAAGCTCAAATGTTTTATTTAAATTTAAATAAACTATATCTATTCTATTTATGAATTTATTATACCTACCTCAAGCCAACTGTGCCTCCAGAGACTAGGGAACTAGTCTAGATGGCTGTATAGGAATTCCAGCAGAGGATCATCAGAAAAACCATCAGCCTGAGCATGAGTACTCATCTAACACTACCACATCAATAATATTTTCTTGTAATACTGACAGAAGGTTCCTCAAGGGCAGAGTTAAGTTTTCCACATATGGTAGGTGCTTAAGATACATGTTTATTTTATTTGTATTATTTTCTACTCTATGTGCTATTTCTCTGTATACGTGTCTTAGGATCTCATTAAATTTTAAGCCCTTTAAGAGCTGGAGCCATGCATTTATGTCTTTTATATGTCTCTCACTATTTATTTTTATAGTAAACACTCAATAAATGTTTGCGGACTGATGATTGAACATATTAAGAGAGTCTCTAGACTTGTCATTTACACATCAGAGTATTCTCACATGGCCACACACCATCATTTACTTAACTACTTTACTACTGTGGGATGGATGCTTGAGTTGTTCCCAAGAAGGGTTTCTACAGATTACCCTTTTGTGGGACTGAGGTAGAGGGGGTGAGAAATAAAAGAAAGAAGAGATACTTATTTCTTTGGAGTTATGGTCCCTGAGGTAAAACTCTAAAATAAGCTCTGCACCTGTTATCTGATCATTCTCCAGGTCTACACTACTTTAAGTACCTTAATCAATGGACTTAGATCCTCAGAAACATGTACTTCATTACTAAATTGTTAGGCATTTAACATAATATTATTACAGTGTCTGGCAAACAATAAGTGCTTAAAATCTTTTTCATTCATTAAAATTATTTAGATTTGCATATTTTAATTGCTACTGAGACTCTGCACTACGATTTTGCACTTCATTGCAAACTGTTCTCCCTTCAACTACTTACTAGGCAGAAGCCAAATAATAATGTTAAGCATTTGTATTCTAATTCGTTTTATTTTCCTGGCACATTATTAATACTTCACTGTACCTGGTACAGTGGAAACAACAATGAACTAGGAATTGAAGACCTGGATCTTACTCCAGCTAGCCAGTGTGGCCCTGGTTTGGGGCCACCTCTGTGTTCCAACTTTCCCATTCAAGACCTTCGAACAATGGACACATAAGATAGTAGAAGTACTATGACAAAGTATTATGGAAATACCCTCTGTCTGCCCTGGAGATGCAGGACCAATGGATTTCCAAATTCTCTGAGGCCAAAATGTCTCAAAATGAAATGGAGAGCTATCCAGTAGACAAGTGGAAAATGTCTATGAACAGTTTTCAAAAGAAAAATTTGCAAACTATAAATAACCTTATGAAAACATTATCCAAATTACTAATAAGAGAAATATAAATTAAAACAACTCTAAGGTTTTACCTTACATCCTACAAACTGGCAAAAGTGACAAGTGGGAACAGTTAATGCAGTAGAGGCTATGGGAAAACAGTTGCACAAATATACCATTGGAGAAACTCTTAAATAGTTAAACTATTCACAACAATTTGGAATTACATGCAAGAAAAAATAATAAATCATTTATTCTCTTTGACCCAGTGATCCTTCTCAAGGATGTCAAAGTCAGAAATAAAAAACTAATATAAACCACACTATTCAACGGCAGAAAAAAACAATGATATGTTAATATAATGGAATAGAACTGTGGAGTAAGAATTGATGAATATTTAGACTTTGGGCTAATGCATGCAGAGTGTAAGTAAAACCAGGACAATACATGCAATGAGTATGGAAAGAGAAATGAAAAGATCATTAAAAGGAACTCAAACTCTGAGTTACTGAAGAGACAGTATTTGTCCCAGACAACAAATAATCAAATATACTTTCCCTCTCATGGAAGAGAAGTAGGGGATTAATAGGGCAACATGCTGTACACACACAGTATCAGATACAGCCCATCAGCTATTTTGGTGTTGTTGTTGCTATAAGATAAGGCTCAGTTTTGGGGGCTGGGCAGGAGGAGATAGTAATATTTCCAGAAATGACTCTGTTGTAAAGACAAAAAGGCATTAGTAAAACTTATTGTAATAAAATGAAATGGACTGGCCCACTGTGAGATCAGCAAAGATGATTTTTCTCACCTGGATGCACGACTTTGGGATGTCTATGACTGACTTCTCCATCATGCATATACATGCCCCTCTCCATCCTCCCAGCTTTTCAGCTTCCCCCATTAGATTATAAGCTCCTCAAGGGCAGGGACTGTCTTTTTAGCCCTAGAGCTTAGCACAGTGCCTGGCTCATTTGTTCTTGTTCAGTCATTCCTGATTTTTTGTGACCCCATTTGGAGTTTTCTTGGCAAAGATACTGGAGTGGTTTGCCATTTCCTTCTCTAGCTCATTTTACAGATGAGGAAACTAAGGCAAACAAGGTTAAGTGACTTGCCCAAAGTCACACAGCCAGGAATTGTCTGACACTGGATTTGACCTCAGGTCTTTCTAACTCTAGGCCCAGTGATCTATCTACTAGCTACCTCAGCTCATAGCAGGCAATTAATAAATGTTAATTTACTGAGATGCCTTTAAGATTTCAAACCCAGATGACTAGGAGAATCATTCTCTAGACAGACTGTCAGGATCACATTTATAAAGATAACTTTCAAATATCTATCTCTAGCCACATATTTTTCACTTGAAAGTTTCACTTGGATATTTACTGTCTGTAAAGCACTAAAGATACAAAAACAAAAAAATCCTGTCCCTGACTTTAATAAACTTCACATTTTACTAAAAGATAAAACATATAGACATAAGAAAGTACAAGAAACTTGAGGAGATAGAAAAGACCCTATAGGGAAGAAATAGCCTGGTATTAGTCAGCTTTTAGCAGAGTACTAGGCCCATTGCAAGAGTTTAATAAATGTCTGTTGTCTTGACATTTAGGGAAATTCCCAATAATGCTACGTACTGAAATTTCTGTTGAATCAATGAATGAAGCAATCCAGCAGAAGCAGCTATCAACAGCTCCTCGTTTGGGGTGAACACCATTACCTGCCCTCTCACCTTTGGGATCTGTGTGACTAATGCAGCTCCATTGCTGAAGTTGGGGCCTGGTGTTTCTTGTTCTGCAAGGCTGTTTCGTGAGCTAGGACTGCTGATTAACACTGGAGCAGGCAGTGTGCTTGGCATTTCATACTGCTGGCTAGAAGGCCACTTGCCCTTTAAGACTGCATGACAGATGTTATCTATGCGGTTAATTATCACTCGATCCTGCAAATAAGAATGGCAACAGCAAATCTCTTACACTAGCACTGAGTGGTAGAAACTTAAATACAGTAAATGTAAATTTACAAATACTTTCTCCTTAGCTCTTCCTTTGAGAAAATTTGAATAGGTTATGGCAAGACTGGGTGAGGGAAAGAGCTGGAGTACACACCTCAAACCACTGCATGGGAACATCTAAAACCACACAAACACTTCACAGGAAGAGGGGCACAAAGGTGAGAATGAGTATATAGTTAGTCATGGCCAATATTTCCTCAAAACTGATTGTGCCAACTTTGGACTAAGTGTGATCACAACGAGCCATTTCTGACTCACAGACTAACTGGCCAATTGTGAGTATAACTGGAAGAATTAATCAATCTAATAAAGCTAAAACATTTAGCTCTGAGTTATTAAAACTATGTAGATGTTAAACGTGTGTGTTTATATGTAGAAGCAGCTATCTAGATCATGACAGAAATTCTTGCTCACCATACTATATATATCATCCTACATATAAAGTGACTTGGATTTGCAGATGGAGGATCTGGTTCAAACTTCAGCTCCTATCACTCACTACTGGTATGACCTTGGCCAACTCCCTCAACCTTTCTGGCCTGTTTCCTCATCTGCAAAATTGAGAGGATTGGACTAAATGACCTTTAAGGACCCTTTTTCAGTTCTAAACAGATCATATCAATTTAACATTTCTCAGATCCTATGACTAAAAAATCCTTCTAAAAGTTTATTACTTGACAGTCCTACTAAAATCCAACAAAAATAGGAAGTTTCACCTATATACTTAAAAAATATAAGTTCCTTGGTGATTGAAATAGGTGTATCAGGAATTTCTTAACTAGAAAGTTTGATTCTGTAAACAGCTTCATTTCCTTACCACAGACACATAAAAAAAAACTAAGTTAAAAAATCCATAACCTTTATAATCTTTTGAGTATTAGAATTAAAATAAGTATTAAATATTTCTTTCAAATAAAAATGTTGATAAAATAATGTTATATTGCTCAATACACCCATGGCTCAAAACTTGCTAGTTTTAAAGAATCAAGTCTCAAACAGCATTTGCTGCAATAGTTATAAATATCAACCATGAAACATATGAGACCAGTGAGTCAGCAGAAAGCCAAACTAAGGCAAAGACCACTCTTAGGGAATACTTTTGGCCAATGGGTAGGTGTACGTGTGTATGGAAATGGACGTCGTCACAGACTATCTTTTTACGTTCCAAATTCTGAAGTTTTGTAGACGAGTCCCTGATCTTGATCCCATTACTGGGGCACCAAATATTCTACTTTTAGCTGTGAATGCTCCTAATGGGCATCATAATGTTTGGAAGGCACCTTTGGCCATTCGGAGAAAGAATAAAGAGTTTTTTCTTGTAGAAGTTGGGCAATGGTTGGTGCTCGGGCTTCCTGGAGTTCATCCCCAATGTCTCCTGCTATTCCAGATGTAGAGCTCTTACTTTCTTCTTCAGAGTATTTTCCTGGATAATCTGAGAATACAAAAATGTGCAGATGAGTTATATACCATTAACTGAGATCATAATGTTCAATTAATACTTTCTTCTTTTTTTGGTGATGGTGACAGTGGTGGGAGACCCAATACCTCTATTTTGCACAGGCTAAAAGTATAGCAAACACTGATGGGTCCCACTGATCAGCACACAGGTTCTTCCAATCTGGCCTGGTTAGCCTCTTTCCTTAGGCAGCTTGGTGGCCCTCCACTCCCTGAGGCTCACTACACTGGTGCTGGACTTGGTGTCTTTAGCACTCTCAAATGGCTAAATTTAAGAAACTTTTATGATTTTATCAGTTTTTGTTAAGTCATTTTTCAGTCGTATCTGACTCTTAAGACTCCTTTTGGAGTTCTCTTGGAAAAGATACTGGAGTGGTTTGCAATTTCCTTCTCCAGTTCATTTTACAGATGAGGAAACTGAGGCAAACAGGGTTAAATGACTTGCCCAGGAATTGAACTCAGGAAGGTGGGTCTTCCCGATTCCCAGCCTAGTCTTCTATCCACTGCACCACCTATCTGCCCTGATTTTATCAGTAGAAATGACATTAAAGGGGATGCATTATGGTCCCTTTTGCTTCTGCACCCTAAGCACCATGAGACCTTTCCATCTGACTTGCAGAACAATCTTCCACATGTATAGTCTCTTCCATTAGCATGTAAAACTCCTTGAGAGCATGGTTTGTCTTAGATTTTTCTGATTCTTCTGCTACCTGACAGTTCCTTCTCTGACTCCTTTGCTGGATCCTCTTCCAGATCACACCCTTTAACCATAGGTATCCCTCACAGTTCTGTCCTGGGGTCATCTTTTCTTTTCCTCTCTATAACTATTTTACTTTGTAAACTCATTAGCTCTCATTGATTTAATTACCATCTCTAGAGTGGGCAACTAAGTGGTGTAGTGGATGGAGTGCCAAGCCTGATGTCAGGGAAGTCATCTTCTGGAGTTAAATCTAACCTCAGACACTTACTTAGCTATGTGATCCTAGGCAAGTCACTTAACCTTGTTTGCCTAAGCTTCCTCATTGGTAAAAGAAGCTGGAGAAGGAAGTAACAAATTATTCTAGTTCCTTTGCCAAGAAAACTCCAAAAGGGGTTATAAAGAGTTGGACACAACTGAAAATGACTAAACAACAAAAATGCTGATGATTCTCAAATCTACCTGTTCTGCCCCAAACTCTCTGATGACCTCCAGTTGCCTTTCAGACAACTCAAACTGGATGTCCGGTAAATATCTTAAACTCAATAGGTCCAAAACAAAACTCACGATCTTTCTCCTTAAGCCCTCCCCCAATCCTACCTTTCCTATTTCTGTAGGGTACAACTCCATCCCTGCAGACTACCAACCTACGAGTCATCCTAGGTTCCTTACTGTCTCTCACCCTTCATATTCAATCTGCTGCCAAGGCCTGCTGATTTCACCTTTGGAACATCTCTTGAATAGGCCTCCTTGTCTCCTCGGACAACGCCATCACTCTAGTGCAGGCCCTTATTACCTCATGCCTGGACTACTGAATGACCTGCTACTGGGTCTGCCTGCACTGTATCTCTCTTCACCCTAACCTGTCTTTCATTCATCCACTCAAGTAATTTTCCTAACGTGCCGATCTGATCTTGTCACCCCCGCCCCACAACACACAGACTCCAGTGGCTTCTCATTGCCTTCAGGATCAAGAAAAAAATGCTGTTTGGCATGCCAAGTCCTTCATAACCTAGGCCCCCTTCTACCTTTCCAGTCTTCTTACACCTTACTCCTGGACATGTATGTGCTTGTCCTTTGTTGCTGAAGACCATGCCATCAGAGAAAGAATGACATGACTTGCACTTGACTTTGTTTTGAGTGAGAGGGCTGTGCAGGTCACCAGCCTCACTTCTCCTCCAGAACCATCTGAATCCAGTGACCAGATATTCATCAGGATGACTGGAGATGACCCAGGATGAGGCGATTTGGGCTTAAGTGACTTGCCCAAGGTCACAGAGCTAATGACTGTCAAATGTCTGAGGTGAGATTGGAACTCAGGTCCTCCTGACTCCTGCACAGGTGCTCTATCCACTGCACCACCTAGCTGAACATGTTCTCTTTGATCCAATGACTCTGGCCTCCTGGCTGTTCCACAAATAAGACACTACCAACTCATGCTCTCCCCTCTTCTGCTCTACCTAACGACCTCCCCTGGCTTCCTTTAAGTCTCAACTAAAATCCTACTTTCTAGAGGAAACTCTCCCCAGCCCCTTAATTACAGTGCCTTCTTTCTATTAATCATTTTCTATTTATACTGTATAGAGCTTTTTTTGGGTATATATTTGTGTGTTATCTCTTCCATTAGATTGTAAGCTCCTTGAGGGCAGGGACTATCTTTTGCTTCTTTTTGAATCTTTAGTGCTTAGCACAGTGCCTAGCACATAGTA
Organism: Notamacropus eugenii; assembly: GCF_028372415.1. Lineage (NCBI taxonomy): Eukaryota > Metazoa > Chordata > Mammalia > Diprotodontia > Macropodidae > Notamacropus > Notamacropus eugenii. The sequence continues at coordinate 423,467,396 of NC_092872.1, read as the reverse complement.
GGCACTTAATAAATGTTTAATGACTGACTTTCATCTTCAATGTTCAGCATATAGTAAGTGCTTAATAAATGCTTTATTTTAACATGGACATTAGAAGATGGTTTTTGAATGAAAATTTTAAAACATAACAGAATGCAGCAAGGCTGATCTTAAAGAGGTATTGCGAACTCTGGATCCTAAAGAACAAAGTAGTGAACTGAATTTAACTCATATAAGAAACATTACAGAGACCTATGATACTTATAAGCAGAAAGCTGGCAGATCCCAAGGCAAGATGATTTGTGGACACCTTTCCTCTGTGAAATGACAAGTCATACTTAGCCTTTCAAATGTGAGGCTATCACATTAGCTGATCAAAAAATGTCAAAATAAATGTCAGAAGTATTCAGAATGCAGAATGAAGCAGACTATTTTTTCCTTTGTTACATTTTGTTTTTCTTATGGTTTCTCCCATTTGTTTTAATATTTCTATGCAACATGACTAATGTGAAAATAAGTTTAATAGGAATGTATGTGTAGAGCCCACATAAGACTGCATGCTGTCTTGGGGAGGGAAGGGGAGAAAACGTGGAACTTATGGAAGTGACTGTTGAAAACTGAAAACAAATAAATTAATAAATTTGGAAAAAAAAAAAAACTTTGGTTCTTAATCTGTAAAATATGGAGCATGAGCAAAGTACTTTGTAAACCTAAAAGTGCTCTGCACCTATCTATTATTATTGGTGCTCACTACTTCATAAAACATTCTTTTCAAGAAAAAAAAAATGTCAGAAGCACAGAGCCTAGCAGTTACCCAAATGTATCAAGGGGCAAAGGGGGGCTGACCACTCTGGGTCTAAGAACGGGGCCCTGGGACTGTCATGTCCCTTTAAAACAAACTCCCATTGAGCACGTGGTAAGTGCTTAATTTTTTAAAATTTGTATTTACTGCACATATGTTCCTGTACTTTATTCTGTGAAAACTGTTTTCCCTTGGATGGCATATTGCATGGCATCAAATACTGACCTTCCTTCTCCCTAACCCCCCTCCCCTCTCCAGTTTTTAGATATCTTTAGATTTAAGCTAAGCAGACTCAATTTAAGTTATATATCCTGCTTTTTGTGCTCTTTAAGAGCTTTCTTATTTATATTTCAGTAATTTTTCCCTTTTCAACCCTATTAGTTCCTACTTTTCTCACAGCAAGTCACAGCCAACTCCTAGAACTACTTAATTTTTGTCTCATCTAATAAAGTAACTTGTTTTCAGCTTACCACCCACTCCCTCACTTTTCTACTCCTAGAACAACCAGCAGCATGATCAGCACCTTCCTTGGTGGGAATAGTTCCTTTCTGCAATTATAACGGTCAATATGATTTATGTAGAGAATATTACACTGGGATTTATGACTGGCTAGGAAAGAAATAAATGAGACCTCAGTTAATCAGAACTCTCTCCTCCCTTGCTATACGGTACTTTTATCAGAAAGGAGCAATATGTTTTCCAGCTATCTTTAAGGGTTTTTCTTGTCTTGGATGAAATACAGATTCAGTTCAGTTACTTACACATTCCATATTTACAGAACTAAACAATAAAGATTCACGATTGGAAATGTCAGCCCTCAACAATTCCAAAATCTTGAACTGTCAAACAAAGAGTCAATTAAGTTTTATATACTATACACTAAGGTAGAATGGAAGACTGTTTTTACCAAGGTTAAAAAAGGATGAAACAAAAAAGATTTTCTGTTTAATCATTAATTGACTAACTTCCCTACTTCCAGTCTCTCCCTTTCTTCCTCTAAACTCTAAGCCAGGGGTTTTTAACCAGGGCGTCAGTGAACTTCTTTTTAAAAGATATTCTGCTAACTATATTTCAATTTCATGCTTCCTTTATAACTTTATGTATTCTATTTTAAGTGTTTTAAAACATTATGTTGAAGTATCCATCCACAGGCTCCATCACACTGCCAAAGGGGCCAGTGACACAAAAAAGACTAAAAACCTTTGCCCTAAGCATTCTGGTTAATCAAAATTTTACTGCAGACACAATCACTACTAACTGTGCAAAAAGAAATTTAACTTTTGTAAAAATGCAACACTTCTCTGTTTTCCTAGAGAATAAAGTTACCTAAGTATTTTACATTTCAAAGGCTCTCTTTTTGAAAGGTTTAAGGACCACACAAAATAAGCCATTTTCTTTATCTTCTACTATTCTCCCTTCCTGTTCTTCCTACTTCAGGTTTAATTTAAATTGGCTGGTCTAGGGAACCCAAAATTTCCTTAAAACCTTGATTTTCAGTGGCATTCAACAAGCTCTTGTCAGATTTCTTCCCTTTAGATCTAATGTGGGTGTGGCTTTTTAGTATTTCCCTTCTTTCTAGGCCAAACCTTCTGCTTTGTGAGTTAAGCCTTATGAGCAGTGTGGTAGAATGGAAAGAGTACTACATGTGGATGCCTACCCACCAGGCAAATCACGTAAGCTGCTTGGGCCTTACTTACTCAATTGCAAAATGAGAGGGGCTGGATAAAATGATTTATTAGGGTTCCTCCAGCTCTACAGTTAGTATTCTATGAACAGCCTGCTCTTCACTTCTTTCCACTTTCCTCTGATGTGTCTAGTTTCCATTTCCATGGCATTTCTATTTCCAACGTTTATGAACTCTTTGTTCAGCCAATTTTAAGTATCTTCTATGCATTTTCCACTGAAGACTTTTCTTCCTTCATTCTCACAAGTTGGTCCATTTGAGAAAAATAATTTCCCCAGATTTTTGGATTAGCTAATCAATTCCCCTTTTCCCCCATTCAGTTTCTTCCCTTACAAAATGAGATAAAAAAGGATAATATTTAATAAAGTTACATAGTACCTAGTACACAGTTGGCACTTAATGATAACTGCTTGTTTTTCTCCCCTCTAAAGTAGGAATAATAATGCTTATACTACTTATTGTGTAGAGTTCTTGTAATGATTTGGTGAGAAAAGGCAAGAAAGAGTTCCCTGTAAGCTATAAAGCCCTATATGACATAATCAACTATTACCTGGAAGTTTCTGTGCAAAGAGCCCTTGGAGTTAGAAGCCTTGGGTTTGAATCTTGGCACTGACACTTATTTAGGCAAGTCATTTTCCCTTTCTGAGGTTCAATTTCCTAATTTGTAAAATGGAAACAATGTGTGAATTATCTACCAGACAGGGCTATTGTAAACGCCCAAAAAGTGATTATCTTCTTCTTTTCTTACCTTTATACCCTCAAAATAAATTTCCCTATCTCTAAAGATAAAACCTATTGACAATTTTGTCTGTTAAGGACAAGGAAGGAGGAGACTATAAACTACTAGCACTCCACATTTCTAGAGAGTGGCTCCCTGTAACCTGAGCTCTCTACTGAAACAGGTTGGATGAATTTAACCATTGAGGAAATAGTGCCTAGGACTGTTTCCTTATGAATCCAGATTACACATTCATACCATACTAAGATTACAAAAGGCCTTAGAAAAACAGGGCTGGGGTAGTAGTAGTATCCTGGGCACTTATGGTAAGGATCAAAGAAACAGTAAATGGCCTAGTCAGAAAAATAAAGGTTCTCCATACAGTACCTTGACCCTGTAAGTTTCCATCTTTATCATCCTCATCTTCCTTATTCTCAAAGTCCACATCTTCTTGTTTTAGTTCACTCCTGTCAAGAGGGCATGTGGTATAACCTCTTTGTCTTTCTACCTTATCTTCCCAGGAATCTTCTTTTAAAAACTCATGGTCCACTTTCAAAGGCTCTGATAAAAGAGTTTTGTTTCCACCTTCTACAGCAATAGTGTTAACAGCTTTGCTTTTGTACAGGTCTGAGTCAGGGAACTTGTTCTTTTCCATCTCAAATTCCACACTGTTACCTTGATTTTTCCATCTGTCTATAGGTTTGTAGTGACATTCACATAGTGTTTGATTCAAACACCTCAGCTCTGGAAGATCATGGTTTTGTGACTCTGGGCCCCCTACCATGGTTTTATCTACAGTGAAGCCTCTGACCATTTCATTTGGTATGTTAGTATTGAAGTCAGTTCGAACTATACCCTCTGGCCTTGCCCTTATTTGTGCTCCTACTTCTGAATTTTCCTCCTCCTCGTCCTCCTCCTCCTCCTCCTCTTCCTCACTATGGTTCTGACTCAACATTAATTTACCTTCTAGACTTTTATTTCCTAACAAATCAATTAACCGTTGCTCTGAAGAAAGTTTTCTTTCAGAATTACAAACACTAAGGCTACACATCTCCATTAATCTACTTACATTCCCTTGCTCTAAGGGTTGGGGAATACCACATTTGGCTTCGGGATATCTTACAGTTTCATGTCTTGGAGCAGGTGGGTATTTGTTAGAGTCCATGTCCTTTATAGTCAGGAGAGACAACTGCTTTTCATTTTTATTGCTCATTTGTTCTATTTCTGCTTCTAAATTACCCAGGGAACAGTGGTTTGTAGCCACCTCCACTTCAAGGCTACCTGGTTGATTCTCTTTGTTTTTACTTGCTAAGGTTACAGAAACATCCTTCTTGGATTCAGTGCTGCTGGGGTTCTCTTGAATGAAAGAACTTGACTCACTGTTGAAAACCTTCTCACCAAACATCATACACTCCAAAGAATCAGGTAATAAGCTTTCATCATGGTTAATAGAAATGATATCCTGAACTTTAGAAATAAAATTGTCACACGTTACATCAGGTAGGTTGCTTTCAGTGTGGTTGAGATTATCACCCATGCTTTCCATTTTTATTTGATTCTCAGGTTCAGTATCTATGGACTCACAAGTCCTTCCCATTTGAGTATATGTAAGGGATTCATAAAGTCTAGAGTTAGTCTGGTAAAGGCAACATGCATTTTCTGGACCTTGTACTTCAGTTCTTCTGTGTTGAGCATAATTTCTATAGGCATCCAGAAAGGACAGCTGTGGATCATTCATGATGTAGTAGTCAGTACGACTGAGCCCGTGCTTAGCCGTACCGATGAGTAAGTCTCGGTCATGCTTCCCACACTCCCACCAGACTGGCAGATAGAGGCTAGGCCTACAGAGTTGGAGGCGCTCATGCAACTGAGGATATTTTAGTACTTGCTCTCGGACCTTTCGCAGAAGTTCAATGCGGTAGAGAGTTCTTGCAGCACGTTCTTCTGTGATTGGTTCAACATAGAGAGTGGGATCTGGTGGACCTGAAGAAAATAAGCAGAAAAGTATTTAATTAATTTATTGATGTGGCCCTTGGCAACAATGATGTTTGATTTACACAATTCAAAATTCTCTAGAATCATGGCTTGACTCTGTAAGAATCATAAAATAAAAACAATATATATAACTTATGTTGTCACATTGCTACTGCAAGTCTTAGCCTGTTATTTCAGGGACTTCCAAAGCTAAGTGAAAACGAATTAAACTTATAGAAGAAATATAGGTCCATGGAGGGTCAAAGGACAATTTGAAAATCCTAGTCACGTGCGGATGACTTTCTGAAGCCATGGTAGAGGCAAAACTTAGATGTCCTTCTACACTTAAATCAGATCTATTCTCATCCCTGCTTGCTTCAACATTTATAAATGTCATATCTTGTGAGGTACAGCAATGCCACTAAAAGGATTTTATTTGCAAATGCGTAGTTCAAAGAGAAAAACCACAAATAACAACTAGGTTTATTGCAAAATTCCCAAGATTGGTTTAATTCCACATTAAAAGATGACCAAATGACAGTGACCAACTTTCAATATTTTTAACCTCTGACAGCTACATTTGCAATAGATTTTTAATGTAAGCATGGTACAAAAGTACAGGTAATAAAACATTCTGAAGGCAATATAAGTTGGTCGAATTTTTACAAAACAATAGTTATACTGTTGAGGAAATTTTTAACTATATTGTGAAGTCTTAACCTGCAACTTTTATTGAATTAAGGTACATTTTTCTTTGGGAAATAGTTTAGAAATAAACTATTTTTTTTTTGTAAGGATGAATCCAACCAACAGAACTTCACAAACTAACAAAACTTTTCTGGTTCTCTCACCAGTTCTTTATATTGGAAAATTTATACTGCTATAGTTACAAATAAACTAATTCTGAGACTTTCCTCTGTCTCCTCCATGATATAATAAAAGTAGTATTTCTTACCATCATCTTTCCACATGGGGAGGCGACAAACATTTCTACACATGGCCACAAAACTGTAAAAATATTTTTCTAGGCTTTCATCTGTTTTCTTGTCTAAGCGTGAGATGACTCGAAATTGGGTCCAGTCAAAGGATTTCTTTTCTTGGTCATAGACAACACCAAAGGAGGATACTGTTCTATAGAAATCTGCTTGTTCTCTTCTTGTCCATCTTGAGGATTCGCATAAGAGAAGTTTAAAAAAAAAAAAAAGAGCAAAATATTTTGGTACTCCCATATTTAAAATGTGCCAGTGTGGTGCACACTGCATTTTCATCACTGCTAACCCACACCCCCAGAAGACCGTGTCAGTTTTGGAAAAGAGGCTGCCATCCTTGCAGCAGAAGATATGGATATCTAGAAAGCTGAACCCAACTACCTCAGAGACAGCATCAGACCCCATACTATGAGAAACTTACCATTATAAAAACCTTAATGCTTTGTTCTGTTTAATTCCAAGGACCTGATTAACCTTGGAAGAGAACATTTCCCTTTCATGTAAACTTTTGGCTTGGCTATGAAGCCTAATCTTCTCATATTTTTTACTACCATATACCACAACCTCTATTTTTGTTACTATTACCTTTTTTGGATATCTTTGTTGATAGGGTCCATTTCAGTGGCTCTCCTAAACATGTCTTCCTGGACCCAATATCCCTGGTTACCTGGACCTAAAATTTCAGCTCGAGTGGGTTCCTTACGATTACAACGTTGGTAAACAGTGACCAGGCGTCTCAACCGAGCTGTAAGGGCGGAGGAAACAGGCCAGGGCGATCTGTCTGGGTCGGAGCCATCCTGGGCTTCAAACATCAGTGAGGATATTAGTAGTTACAAAAAACCAAAATAAAGGCAATATACTTTTAAAAATGAAAATACACACATTTTACATATATGTATGTATGTGTGTAGATATATATATTTACATAATATATATATCTACACACATACACATACACACACGTTCATATATATATATATGTTTTGCCCGAAGAATAGACAGGGAAATACCAGGGAGCTACAAATAAAAATGGCACAATAACTTACTTAAAATCACCATTATTTTCCAAATTAATATATTCCAGGGCCTTTAATAACAAATTCAAGAACAAGGACTCAGTAAAATGTTTGAAACATTGTGTTGTGCAAAATCTTAGGTATAACTTTCTGCATCTGTAAAGCATAAATACTATAAAGTCTTTTTTCTAGAGTGAGCTGCTTTGTAAGGATGAAAGAGACCTCTGGAAATTTTAGATATATTCCATATGAAGCATGAGTTAAGCAAGATCTGTTATCTTCTTTATTTAGAACTGTAAAGTATGATGTAGCTGGGCTTTCCTTTCCATTGCTATTCTAAACCACTATTTCTTGATTCATTAATCATAAACCTTTATCTTTTTTTCCTGAAGAAGAATAATGGATATTATCTTAGAATTTCAATGTCAACTAGCTGGAGATCAAAATTATTTTGATATCTATGTCTCAACCAAACAGAAAAGGCATTGAAGGATCTGAAGGTCAATCTTTCTTATAGATGCTTCTAAAACAGTTCTCTTTTTTTAAAGATATGAATTCTAGTATAACATGGGTTGGATGCTTTTTCTTTGCCTTCTGAAGGTCATTGTCTCACCTGCCATGTTTTCATCCTTCTTCTCACTTTCACCAAAACTGGTATCCTCCTAGGGACGAAGAAAGCCACCATAACCATCAAGGACCACTGCAAACTCTTCCTTGACCTTCACTACTAATATTTATTGCAAGCTCTTGTACAGAAAGTATAAGAACATTTAAGGGACATATTACTTGTGAGTTGTCACCAAATCTGGATGCAACTTGTTCATTGCATGTCTTCCATGTGGTGATTTTCACATTTTAAAAAAAGACTAGAGAAGAGTTTATTAGTGTTTGCTCTTGCAATTTTATCAAGTAATAACTAGAGGCTTTAACAGTGGTAGTTACAATTTTGTGTTGCCATTTCACCAATACTGTGTCTAACAGTGTAAAAGTGATTCATCTGGATTTTTATTTTATCTTTGTGTGAAAAACTTATCATTCTGGGGTTCATTATTCCTACCTCAATTCTTATCAACATGAAACATTCACAAAGTACTGTTTATTGCCCAATCAAAGAACCCAATGGGATAAATTGCCAGGAAGTTCAAATTAAAATAATGAATCAAAGCTCCAAGTAAATCCAGAGTATTACCACTCACAGACAAATGCTTCTGAAAGTGGATGTTTTATGCAACTGGCACCAACAGAAATGCCTAGAAAAAAAGGTTTCTTATTCTAGTGAGATCTTCCAATGTCCTTATTCCTAAAAGAAACAAAACCTGAAATATGAAGAATGTATGATTTGGGGAGGAGGAAGGGCTAATTTCCACCCAACTGTTTTATGTGGATTAATACTGTTGCTTTTTGATGAGCTCCTTTTAACCTAATATGATCACTTAGGGTATGTAGATAAGACTCAGGTGGCACGTATTTGGCCAGGCTCCGCGTAACAGATCTCTTCTCAGATTCTATAGCTGAAAGTACCTGGCAGCTGAGTCTAGAAAAAAAGTTGTACCATGGAATGCACAACTTATTTAAAATGCAGATAATTATCTTGGAGTCTTGCTGCTTTGAAGAAAAACCATGAAAATGTAAATCAGAGTGGGGTAAACACCTGTGTTTGGGGACTGAAGTAATTTCTAGAACTTGATCACACCAGCCTATCTCCCACAAGCACATAGCACTGGATGTTCAAGTTCTTTTTATAATGTAAGAAACGATATAACCTTGAAGTTACTCTTATCTTATTAGTTCCAACTTGGCACAAACATGTGTGATGTTACCCAGTATGGCAGATACATATTTTTAAATCTATAACAAACATTTTCCTACTAGTCAGCACCTTTTCTATAGTATTAGCATCTGTCAGCGATGAGGGTGACAAAGATATTCTCTAGTTTGAAAGAATGAATAAAATAATATATGAAGGCTGGCCTCAGTCATGGGCTATTTGTGGTCAACAGGACTAGCCTTCAGCCTGCTACCTGGGAGAAGGGACCTACCCTGCTCTGCTACCACCTCACTGTGTGAAGCTGGACACACCATTTCAGCTTTCTGGAGCTTACCCTTTCTCATCCGTAAAGCAAGCTGGTTGTGCTCACTGGGCTGGAAGTGTCCTCCCAGCTCTAGAATTCTACGATTTCATGATATTATTTCTAAGAGTCCCAAATAAAGTTCTGTGATGCAACCAATGTGTAAGGCAGGCAATGCTTATATCTGGTTTATAACCTCAATTTTAAAGGCATTTAAAATTTAAAGGTGATTAAAAGATAATTTTAATTATCTTTAGCCTAATTTTTTTTAGGTCTAAAGTTTAAAGAATCAATGCTAATTCATATGGCTGCATGAATCATCTTGCTTATCCAGCACCTCAAGGACTTTATGAAAACATATCTTGGAAAAATTTTTACTTCTTAATATGAGAAAATGACAGTCCAACTTCAGTATAAATAGGAAAAGAGAGATTACTCTGGGGTAAACACAAGATCTCAGCTTTTCCAGGAAAGAATCAGTCAATCAATAAACATTTATTGAATGCTTATTATATACAAGGTACTGTAGTAGAAACACAGTTAGAGTTTCTTGGATACAATTCAGCAGAAGGAATAAGCAAAAGTACATATGGGAATGATAACTTACTGGGCTTCCATATTCCTAAGGCACTAATACATCTGTTGGATATAATGACAAAGGAACTGAGGCAGGAGAAAACCTAGTCCATGGACTCAAACTTTTTTGTGTGCCATGGACCCCTCCTCTAAACATTCATGATGGAAGGAAATGCTAAATTTCACGTAGAGGTTAGTGAAAACAAAGAATTTTTTTTCTCTGTCTAAGTTCATATACCTGGTGAAATCCATCCAGGGACCTTTTGCGGATCAGTGGACCCCAGGTTAGGAATCACTGAGCTAAGCAAATTATAATTATGCCAAATATTAGATCTAGAATTATTCTACCACAGGGACCTGTATTGTTTTTTGGCTCCAGTAACCCATTTCTCTTAGGCAATACAGTGGCTCAAGTTCTCTGTCCAATGCTAAGCTGGGAAAGACTGGAGACAATTTTAAAAAATAAGAAACATGAGTAAGAGCTATTACATATTTGACTTACCGACTGTTTCTGCAGACCATCTAATTTGTCTTCAGTATTATCTTCCTTATCCAGATTGCTTCTAGATAAAAGTCAGAGAAAAGATCACGAAATACCCAGGAGATGGTTCTGTTTACAGAACACCAGAGTTGGAAAGGAACTTAAGAGACTATCTAGTTACATCCCCCAGATTGTCATCTAGCCTTTGCTCGAAAATTTTTAGAGAGTGCTCCTGAGGCAGCAGCACTTTTGGATAGAGCCAATGATTAAGAAGGTTTTCCTCATATTAAATCTAAACCTGCTTCTCTGAAGTGTCGACGAGAATAAATGCAATCTTTCTCTGACATAACAATCCTTCACATGCTTGAAGACACTGATTGTGGTTCCTCTTAAGTCTTATCTTCCTCAGGCTAAATGTTCTTATTTACTTCAGCAAGTCCTGATATAGGATGGCCGAGAGGGTCATCCCCATCCTGGTCACCCTCCTCTAGACCCTCTACATCTTACAAATATCTCTAAAATGTAGCTTATAGAATGGAACCCAATACTGGTTTGAACAGAGCAGAGTATAGCTCTCTAGTACTGGAAACTGTGCCTCTCTCAATACAGTCTAAGATCACAGGTTTGCTTGTTTGTTTTTTTTTGTAATATCACACTTTTGAACCTGGAGTCCCTTAAAATCCCTAAATTCCTTGTGTTTCTAAGTCCAAAATTCACTAAACAAAGGAAAGAATGATTAATAAATTCTGTAACACAATACTGTTATTGAAATGACACTGTTACAACTCTTGGAGACCACCAAGTACTGTGAAGATGAAATAGGAATATAATTCATCCTATTCATCTTCACTGTTAGCAAAGGCAGCTTCAAGATTCCTGCAGGCAAGTTCAAAAGAAGTATTATATAACAGAGGCAGCAGAAAGAAATTAGTCATTAATAGAATAACCAAATAGATCCTTTCTAAAGTGCTTCTCTGAAAAATCAATGTTGGTGTAAAAACACTCTTGTCAATAATGTGAGACAATGCATACCTATATAAGTGAGTCTGGATGAGCCCTATCACCTTTGCTGAGAGGGAAGAGGTCAGAGTTCATATTTACAGCCTTGCCACACTAGTACCATGGCTATGTACACATCTCATGTAGTTGTCACCATTCTGGCTGCCTTAGGAGAAAGAATGACTTGCTGAATACAAATGATAGAGCACAGCAGACTATACTATACTCTGGTATTGGTATGACCCTCATTCACAGAGAAATCTAACTTACTTGTACTCAGAATTTATCTCTATGTTTTTAAAGTCCTAAATGATTACTAACGGAGGTCAACAGAAGTGTTCTCCTTGGTAAGGACAATCGTCATGACTGCAAACTCAACAGGTTTTCCCCTCCTCAAATTGCCTTAAATCACTTTATCTGGATCTGTCCTTTGTTCTTATCACATTCTACTTTTCACAATGCTTATTTGGTAATATATGCTCTATCCCACTATTAAACTGTAAAGTCCCTTAAGGGAGACAGGGAGACAGGGAGACAGGGAGAGAGGGGAAGAGAGAGAGAGAGAGAGAGAGAGAGAGAGAGAGAGAGAGAGAGAGAGAGAGAGAGAGAGAGAGAGAGAGAGAGAGAAAGAGAGAAAGAGAGAGAGAGAGAGAGAGAGAGGGTGTGGGTGTGTGTGGGTGTCTTTAAATGACAGATGCTTAATAAATGCCAAACTGAATTTCTCAAACTCCATTATATATTTGTTAATGAGCAAGGTTCTTAAATATTCCTCCTAAGTGAGTTCCATTAAGGGCTTTATCTTCAAGATAACTTATTTTCTTGGTCCTGTCTTTTTGTGGAGGCATGTTACACACCTGCAATAGGTCTCTCAAATCTACAGCTGGAATGACCAAATTTCTCCTTCCAAGCAATTAGGAAATAAACATCATAAACATTCAGGTAGCAAACCTGGGTTCTGTTTTACATGTAACATGTGAATATGCTAGAGCAGAAGTGTCAGACATGTGGCCCGCAACACTCCCAAATGTAGCCCAACTCAAATAAAATGAAACCGGGAAATACTAATAAATAAAAATACAATAAAACATAGAAAATAATTACATTTTAAAATTAAGCCAATATATGGTCTGCAGGGATCCTTATGTATGGTTTAGTGGACCCCTCCTTCTATTTGAGTTTGATATGTTGGAGTCATTTAATTCTTTTAGAATTTGGTGATATCTTCCTGAATCCACCCTAAACAATTCCACAGACAAGGCAGGAGAAAGGGACAGAGCAGTAGGAGTTCTCACCTGGGGAGAAAAGCTGGTAAATACAAGAGTCTGAGAAGAAAATGGAGTTGCCATTGTGTTACAGTCCTGGCCATCTTTCCTGCCATTACTCAAATTTTCTCTGCCAGTGACGGCGATGGCAGCTGGCTGTGATATTCTGAAATTGCCTTAACTCACAATCTTCAGTCTTCTTTTCTAGCTCAGACATAGGTCTTGATGATCCAACATGATGTTATGTTTGGTTGAGGGGCAAGAACAGAATAGTTTTCCTTCTCTCTTCCTTTACTTTCAAGGCATATACATTAAAAGATACATCACATTTTACCTTCTGTTGACAATTTCTAAAAAATTTAAAGGTTTTAGGTGTTAATAGATTCTGCTTTAAATTTGTACTGGGGAAAATAATAGTTCCATGAATTCACTGGCATAAATACTTTCAGCACTGACAAAGATCACAACTCTTTACCTGCTCCTGTTCTGTGTCATTCTTATCTTTGTTCCGACCATAAATCTTTCCAAAGGACAAAACTCAAAGGGAAGTCTTTCCTTTCTCCTTATGGAATCATCTCTCATTTTTGTCAAATGAATGACTTATCTCTTTTTAGGGTCATACATGGCCTTGCCATGGTTCTTCTCCCATTCTTCCTTGTTAACACTAAAGAATGCTTACAATCACCATTTTAAAAACTGACATTTGTAATCTGTAGTTTTACTTCTCCTGAAATTGTTTTCTTCTGTATTCTGCAGGCATATGAAATCACCAGTGACTATTTACATTAGAGTTATTAATCTTTTTGAAGTGCCAGATAGTTGGGAAAACACCAAAAGTGATCCAAAGTTTCTCATGTGCAGTCCAGCCTAATCTCTTCTCTCTTACTCAATTCTGAGGTCTAGCTAATTATGCATTAGCACACTTAAACAGAATATATATGTTAAAGTCTAATTAGGATTGCTGCTCATCCAGCTGCATGTCATAATCTGGGCAATGTGTACTTTTCATATTTCATGCATTTCTTTTCTCGGTGTTTAAAATGAACTCTGATTTGTAGTTTTTCAGTAGATGAAATTAGTAATTAGTACAAGTGAGTGAATGGAGCATTTAAAGAATTTCATAATTGGCTGTAAATTTTTCTTTTGTTGCATTCTACATAGGATATTCTCATATCCAAAATACCAAATTATTAGGTTGTTCTATTAAAAAAACCCCAAACAAACCAAGATAGCCAACAAGATGTTACAACACTTATCTGCACATGACCTGTGTAGAAGTCAAGAAATCTGTGTGTTGGGCAGTGGAAAGGGCACTGCCATAGACTGGGAACTAAGCTTGTTGAACAGAATTTCAGGAATTTCTTTAGTCAGTCAAAAAGCATTTAAGTGTTCATTATGTGCCAGACACTGTGCTAAGTGCTGGGATACAAGAAAGGCAGGAACACAGTGCCTGCTCTCAAGGAGTCCCCATTCTAATACGAAAGACAATATGTAAAAATCTGTCTATACGAGACACATACAACGTAACTGGAAAGTAATCTCAGAGGAAACGTACTAGCTGTGGGTGGGGAAGGATGGACCCAGAAAGGCCTCTTGCAGAAGGTGGGCTATGAGCAGACTGAAGGATGGTTAAGGAAGTCAAGAGGCCTGGGCAACTGAGGCATGAGGGATAGCCTGTGAAAAAGCATGGAGCCAGGAGATGGAGTCTTGTGCAAGGAACAGAAAAAGGACAGCGTGACTGGACCAGAGTATAAGTGAAAGGTAGTAATGATCAAGAAGACTAGAAAGTTAGGAAGATGCCAGGTTGTAAAGGGTTTTAAAAGTCCTTTAATGACTCTGAACAGTCAGAACTGTCTTATCTAAATAAGACCTGTGACCTCATTATGTCTCTTCTGAGGGACTCATCCTCTTTTTTTGGTCTCAGCTGGCAAGTGCAGCAGGAGACAAAGGTAGTAAGGTACTGTACTGCAGAACGTGGTAGACCATTTTGGTGTCCACGTACAAAAAAATTACATTTGAACCAGAATTATCCAGGGGCCATTGGACAAATTTGAGGGACAGGACTTCATTTAAACAGTGTACTTAGTAGAAATTTTTACTGATTATGTAAGGGATGATTTGAAAAGAGAGATTAGAGACTGGAATATTATGATAAAGTAATTATGGAAGGAGTTGGATGAGGCAGGAAGAGGTTGTGTTTTTATGGCACAAAAGGCCATATTTTTTTACCTTTGCCAGAGGCCCATATGGTTTCTCACCTCTCTGAAATATCTTGTGAACTATCAGTGACACCTTGCTCTGCAGAAAGGGACTTTTCATCTGGCATTCCAACTTTTTCCAGGAAGCAAAGAGCAGGATCTGCTCGCATAGCATTGTACCTTTCATAACCTGGATGAAGACAGCAGAGAGCATTAGAAACAACATCAAACCTTAAAGTCTACCTCCACTTTGTACCACAGGACCTCAACTTCTGTCCTTAAATAGAATGCTTTGAATCACGTTTTTTAAAGTATCATAAACCTATAAATCACCATTCCATTCTTTTGACTGCCAGGAAAATATTTCTAACTTGAAGTAGAAATTTTGGGGTAACAGAGACAAAGAAAAAGGAAAACATCTTCAAATATTCTGTGACCAAACAGTAGGCACATAAATAAATCCCCATTTTTTGGCTAATTAGAGCAATGAAGCTATTTTCCATCTGGCTACACTACGAGGATTTCTCTTAACTTTTCCTCCATACTTTGGGAACCTCATCAGTGGGAATCTCATCCTGCAGGACTTAATCAGTGTTGGCACCTGCTCCTCATAACGACTCTGCCCTTCTGATTGGAGGACAAAGTCATGAGTTCTAAAACATCCATTTCAGGAGGGGGCTCAGGAAAGACATCTCGTTTCCCCCTGGCTGCATGACTTTGGGGCTTCTCTGACTTCTCTGCTGTGTGTTCCATATTGGGTTCTTCCTTTTTGCTTTTCAGTTTCCTCCACTGGATTGTAAACTCCCTGAAGGCAGGGACTGTTGTATTTGTATCCTCAGTGTTCAGTATAGAGCCTGGCACACAGTAAGTGCTTAATAAACGTTTAATAACTATTAAGATGACAGAGAAATAGGAATCTAGCTTTGGGGCTCCCTAAAATACATATTTTTTTCATCTTGTGGTAAACTCTATGTTCTAATTTGGGCCTCTTTTCCTTCATCAATGCCATTTTAACCCATGGTCTCATATAGATTATAATGAAAAAGTCTGGCAATGTGATCAAAAAGGTTAAGGACAAAAAGTTAGCTATTTTACCTACTTATGTGATTAAAAGTGACCCAATGACCTAATTCACTAGTGCCAGAAGTAAGTTTAACTGACAAGAATCACTCTATGCCAAGTTCCGAAAATAACTTACAGATTCTTTCTAATCTAGAAGTAGGTTATAAGACATGATGCTACACAACAGAAAATATCTTATTTCTAAGTTTCCTAAAACACAAACCTGGTAATAAACAGTTTTTATAAGCAGATTCAGAAGTATGCCAGTGAGGTATTGTTGGATAGAAATCTCCAGGAGATATGACAGATGTCTAGAAGTACTTCTTTCTGAACTATTGCTAATACATGATCATAATTCCCAATTTTGAATGATATGCAGTTGATTATATGTGAAACCGTTCCAAGTGTTAATGGAATGATTTTAATTTGTTGTTTCTTAGTTCCCCCATTAGCTTTGGCCCCTCTGTTGGAAATATACATTTGTTTAGACAATTTTCTCTTGGCGGCTTCTTTTGCTCTGAATCTAGAGACACCATCAGCATAACAAGTGCTGCTCACTCACAGTTAGTAACTTATTAATACTGCCATAAAAGTCTGGAAAGAACACCAGATTTGGTGTCAGAAGACCCATGGGCCTTAATTCCTTACTTGCAAAATGAGTAGGTTAGACTACATGGAAACTAAGGTCTTTCCCAGCTTCAAATCTATGACCTCCCCCCACACTAATATAGCACTAGTGACAAGGAAGAATGAAAGGTAAAAAAAAAAAAAAAGTGCAGAATGAAAAGTTAAAATAGCAAGAAAGTGGGTTTGTAAGAATGACTGTTTTTCTCCTTTTATTTCTTTCTCACAGTCCTTTCCAAGAGAATGGCTAGAACTGCTATGATCCATTTCTCTACATCTCTGATCTTCATCCTCATGAACCTAGGCTTTCCTAAATGTGAAGAGGGAAGCTGGATTAGTCACTTTACCCATAAGCAATCATGAGCATGACACAGATGAGAAGTTCTGCTATGGGAACTTTTTTATTCACAAGTGGAATGTCTGTGTGCTAGTCCTGATCAGCTTTGAAACAAAGTATGAATTTAAGCAATATCTCAACAGGTTCAACTAGTTTAGATTATGATATCCACATAACATCCAGCAGCATTCTGCATTAGTTAATACTGAACACAACAGAAATAGAAAAGCTGATTCATAACTAAGGCAGAAAGCAGAATCTGAATGACACTTTCATTTACAAATGTATTTATGTTCTAGATAATCAACTTCTATGAGTAAAACACTGGGACACTATCAAGGAAAGATAATTACTATAATTATCTTTCTTTTCTGAAGGAATCAAATTCATACATTATATTCTGACCTGGTTTTAAAATTTGCCCACCTTCAGAATACTGTGATATCTTACTGTACACCTAGAATTTCAAGCTTATCTACTCTTTATGGCCTCCTATTACATTATCACTGGGTTCCTGAGACATCACAGGATGTCTCATTCATGTCTTCCTCCTCTAAAATTAGGATTAAATGCCATCATTACTTCGAATATTTTATCCTAAGGTTCTAGAAGTAACTCTGGCACTAGACTTTTCAAGAGTGAAAATCAAAATACTTGAATTTTAAATTGCTTGAGGAAATTTCCAAGAAAGTATTAAAGCAAGCAGCAAATGAGCCAGATTACTATCTCAGAGCACTCACTAACTGCTAGTGACAATCTTTCAAAAGTGGTGTATATACCAAGTGTGTGTCTTTACTTGAAGGCTACCAGAAGAGAATTATGACATCTATTACAACTCAAGTTACTATACTTTGATGAATACAGTTTAATCATCAGTTAAATATCTCATCATGGATTATCTGAACCAGCTGAGGGCATAAATGGGACACCTGATTGGACCTTGGAAAAAGGCCTACATATTTAACACCTCTCCCACAACTCAAAAATTATCTTATGCACTCCAGACTATAATGAAAAGCATCTAGGAACATTTTTTGCAGTAGACGGACTATTACCATGGAAGTATCTATTGCCATATTTTAGTTCTTGGCATTATACCAACAGTACTAAGGGGACCCAGCACTTAGCACAGAGTAGATATATTTATGCACTGATTGAAGTGGACTGGAAAAATAAGGATTATGTGGTTGATTTTGTACAACCCTACACAAGAATTTTTTGTTCCAGGGCATATTTGTGACAAATTCTAGCCTTTGAATCTCTGTGTGCATCCATTTGGGCTAATTTCCAAGATCTACAAGTGAAATTTTACTGTAAGTGAAAAATGTGACTGCATAATGACCAAATGGTGAAATACATGAAGAACTTCAAAAGTTGGTGACCATGCATATTTTATCTCCTTACTCACAACTGTCCAAGAGAAATCTGCTTAATCCATTTAAAAGTCTCTTTGACAGTAGGGTTTTCTAAAGCAAACTTCTTCCTGGGTTGATCATTTATTAAGAGAAAATTATTAAATCTCCTAGGAATACACACCATGTTTGACCACTCCAATAAGAAGAGACTTATCAGCTTCCGCATCCCACCAATCCACTGGGATCTCCACGTAGTCAATATCAGGCAGCAAAACATCTAACTCTCTGTGGAAGACACAGGATGGATAGACATGGATAGATAAAAATCCAACAATCCAATACCACATCCCAGGGTCCCAGTACTGCCATGTTTAAGAATGGAAACAAAAATATTAAAAAAGAACAGTCTTCTTTGGATAGTTCCACTTTGTTTTCAATTATGCCAGAATGTTTTATGCTTCTTAATTTGTACCTAATCAAATGCATGGGACTAAAATGAGAAGTTCAGTATTCAGCCTGCTCAAAGAATGGAAATTACAAATACTATTATTAATATAACGAGAATATCTATACTAGTGTGGTCAGGAATTGGGGGAGGGATAATAAGAAAGGGAATACTGGCTGATGAGGGGTCAGGAGATGTGACATAATTATGGGTAGAATACTCAAAACTCTGTCAAGCAAAGTATCTTTTGTCTATATGACTAAACATTAAAAAAAAGTTCTACGAAACAGTGCTGTACCTCTCACATTTTAAATAACATTTTCAGTCTAATCTGCTGGTTCTGTCTGGTTTTCACTATTACACAGTCTCACAGAATCATAGAGTTCAAAGTACTTTAGAGGCCCCTAGTCTGGTCCAAAGTCCCCAAAATGAAGTTCCACTACAACACACTCAAATGTGATTTTTAAAATTCTTCCAAAGCACAAGGTACTTCTTGAATGATTTAAATTAATCTGAAAGTTTTTTAACTGTAGTGGAAGCCCTACCCAAAAAGCCAGAATCTCTTCGTTATGTCTACTATATGAAATTATTCTAACTACAAATCACTCTAAATGGTAATTACTTCAAGAGCCACCCTAAACTCTAATCTTACTCTCAAGATAAACAAAGATGTCTGAAGGTAGTGGTTTTCATATTCTTTTCAATCTTTTCTTCCTTTATAGCTCCCATGATTACCCATACAGGGAGGCAGGATAGAAGAGAGCTCAGTTCATTTTGTTGGTTGTTCTCTATAGCTCTCTGAACTTTGTTGGTTCAGTCTCTTACCAGTGCTGCACATGCTCAAAGGCAAAGATAAGATGGAGCCCAAGGAGAAAATCCAAGAGACAGAAATTGACTCATCTAATAGTTCTCTACCAACTCTACCAGAAATTGACTATTATGTACTAATGCTCTGGTATCATGACATCTACCTGTGGCCCTTTCCTTATTATTCTGAGAGTCTGCCCTCTGAAAGATACCACTAATAATTAGCTGTGCTAAATTAAATGAGCTACAGAGTAGCAGTAAGAAAATCACCTAAATGAGAGACAAATGTCTAAGAATACTAATGACAATCACGAAGAATGTAATCAAAGACAATATAAGGTGTAAAAGGTATAGACCCTGAAGAAAACATACATGATTCTATGCTCATTTTGTAGTCAAAGCTCTGGCCTGGCTACAGTGGTTATACCTGGCAGGGGTTCCTTCAAATGCTTTATCTGCTGCTTCTCCCAGCACTTCAGATTTCAGGTAGTATAGCATCCGGACTCGAAGAAGCACCCTAAGAAAGATGAACTGATTAATGCAAATAAACTAGAATACTTGGTTTGACTCTATGCTCTTTGACATCAGATGCCTTGGTGTATTCTGTATACCCTCCTGTTAATAATTCTGATAGAACATTATGTCATTAGTATATGAAAATGTTTTCTAAAATATAAAGTAGTCTATAAATGTAGGTCATTATGAACCTCTCTGCCTTACAAAGGAAGAAAAGTATCTGTTCAGTCACCCTATGAGATAAGAATAAAACTTAAAAAAAAAAAAAAAGAGGTTCCCTCAACTGCTGGAAGACTGCTGTTTCTGGGTTATGATACAGGTTTGAAGTGATCTCTTGCCCTCCCACGTTCCAATAAATCATCTCTTTGGTTACAAATACCTACTAAATATGACTTGACTTCCAAGTAGCTGGTTACAGATTGACTAATTTGCTGAAGTGGTGGTACATTTGACATGTTGCTTAAAGCAGTTATATGAATGGTTTGCCAGGCTCAGGAATTAATTTAATTTTCATAAGAACACAGCTCCTATGAGTGTTGTTGATGGAGAAAAAGTACTAGTCTAGTTTTAATCCCTTGTTTTACAGAAGAGGGAATTAAAGCCCAGGGAGGGTAAGCCACACAGGTAGGATATGACAGTCAAAGATCTGAACCCAAGTTCCCTGACTCCACATTCAGCACTGCCCACTGCATCCATACTACTTCTAAAGTCAGGCACAGGAAGTATTGTTTTTTCCCTAAGGATCTGCAGATAAACCAAGCTAATCTGAACTCATCTCAGGAAGACAGTAATTCATAAACTATTTACCAAATATGCCTAACACTGTGCTGGGGACAGAAAAGAAGTACATGATTTGCTGAGATTCTGGAATTTATAATTTAAAATGGAGGAACAATACAAATTAATATGTTACAGATTTAAGAAAAAAAAAAAGATCAGTGTGCTTTGGATCAGCTAGGGGAAGGAGAAGTATGTATTTGGATATGTGTACAATTTTGGACCCAAGGCTCAAAGAGGGGTGAGCTCTTTGAGAGCTGGGACTGTTTCTTTCTTCACATTTGTTTTCCTCTGCCTAGCACACTGTCTGGTACATAAGGGGTACTTAAAAAATACTTGTTGACTGACTGAAAAGCACTGCCTTAACTCAGTTCATTCTAAAATTTATTCAATGAGCTGCTTAACACTGGTCACAAATTAGGTACCACACTAAATTTGATGTCTGTGGACTCTAAGAGGTTGCAATGACCAGAGGACCAGGCGTCATTGTGAACGGAAATACTTCTTAATATTCTGCTCACTGTAAAGCAAACAATTGGAGTAACTTTAAGATGCGAGCTTTGTTGAAATTGTTATTTTCAAAACACACAAGAAATAAAAATCTCCCAGGAACCAACAGAACAAGGGCACTCAGCAGTAGCAGCAGCTGCTAAGAGAGTCTATAGTAGGAAATGATGTTTGTTCTGTCCTGTGGGGAGGACTTTAGGATACTGTCTTCTGGGATTCTAGTGCAATTGGCACATCAGGATTTTCTGTAGAAACAAGATCATGGAAACCTGGGGCTAGAGAGTTGTTTCTATTTCAGCTAAAAGAAGGGACAACACATTCATTGTAAAAATATTTGTGATGTATGTAAGAAGAGAGGTCAAATCAATGGTATTTGGTGTTCTCTAAATGACAAACTGACTAAAAAATTCTATCAGAAGCTGAACAGCCCTTCCCTGGACAGTATTCTACCTGTATCCTGTTCTTCTGAAGCAAGATGATCTTCAAGCTGCTCTCAGGGGGTAAAGCAACCTTAGCTAATGTCTGAATACAGAGGAAAAGCAAGAACTGAAGCCAAATATTTTGTTTTAAAAAATAATAATTTTAGAGCTGATGTCCTTTAATGATTTTGGATCCTACTAGAAATTTCTGAGACAGCTTTTCCATTATTCTCTGAAAAATGACCTTAATCAAGATACCCAATTAAACCCAAACTTGAGGTCCCTGAGCAATTGCCCTCTCCCCTTTCTTTTAACCACTGTCATCTCCCTTCTGCAGTTTTCTCCAACAAAACCTTTCCAGAACCAGCGAGGTCAAGACTCTCACTACTCTTACACAGATTATGCTTTTTCTAGCTACCCTCTGTACTATTTTTCCACCATAGGAAGTACAGTGCCTCCCTTTCCACTACCATTTCTTCAAGGTCCAACTCAAGAATTGACTTTCTCCAACGTGCCAAATTCACATGCAGCTTTCTTTATTCTGCATTCCCACGCCTTCCTATTCAATTGATGTCACATTATTTTTTATCTATTCCTATGCTACCTTGTCATCAATTCTCTATTTGCAGGTCTTAACCATCCAAGTAAACAGTAAGCTCCACAAGGTTGGGGGTTACATTTTCAATTTTTTTTTGTATCCCTCATAGCACCTCGTATGAAACAATGAAAAATATATTCTTCACAAATGCTTTTTAAATGAATTAAAGTGGAGTAGTGACAAGATGCTTTGAAGGCCACCTTCAAGAGCTGTAGAGGAAGATTGGAAGGCAAAGACTTGGGAAGGACACTGGGAAAACTTAGATCCTCTTTAGCATAACAGCCTTGGAGTATCTGCAGCTCTTGCCCTCCAGAGAGTGATTAGGTTGCCACCATAAAAAAGGGTTATAACAGGAACTAAATTATTTTTGAGGACAAGATTTCCAAGAACTTTAAGAGTACACAATGTACATATGGGACAGGGGTCCAGGAAGAGGTGGTGTGAAGAAAAGTAACATAACTAAAGTATTTTAACCCTTGGATTTCAAAGTAATCTACAGCATACATCTCTAACATTCTTGGTCTTCCTTATTGGAATAATTATCAGAATTATGGGGTCTTCTCTCCAGTTCAAAGCATGTGTAAGGTTGGAGAGATGCTCTGAGGTAAGAGGGAATACACTTACTGATACACTTACTTATTGCAATGTTGTTTAAGGTGCTTCTTGTAGCTGTCATCATGTAGGACAACTTCAGGGTTGCAGGTGGCCAACCAGTCTGCATTCTTTAACTCTGGAAGTAGCATCTGATTCTTTGTCTTTTTTCCCTTTCTCCCTCTGGGGACTGGGGCAGACAATCCTGTAAGAGCACAGGAATGAATGAGGGTTCATAACTGAGTGATGGAATAAAGATATTGCCTAGCAAAAACAGGTATTATGTACATGGTGGCGATTAGACAACACATCCTTTGGTCTAACAGTCTGGGTCCATAATCCACCTTAGCGTGAAACTAATTCCTAGTTGGTAGAAATAAGACATAAAAATTAGAGGACTAAACAATCAACACTATGGTTGGTACCGATTAAATATGACAATCCCTGTCTTCATATAGCTTCCAATCCAGTTAAGGAGATAAAACACAAACAAAGCAATTGCAATGGAAATGAAAAGTTAAAGTGTGTGACAACGTCTGTAAGTGCATAAGTAGTTCAGATAAAGGTTTATGCTTTAGGAGTACAAAGGGCATCTGTGGGGCAGGAGCCCAGGCAGAGATGGTGCAAGGATAAACGTATCATTGCAAATTTCTTGGTAGATGTAGACCTTAAGAATAGGTAGAATTTGGATAGAGAGGAAGGTGGGGTGAAGTGGGGAAGGGGAGGAGGATGAGGGAAAGAAGAGGGAAGAGACAAAAGAGCAGAGGCAAGAATGATTCAGATTAAGCAAATCCAAACTCAGAAACAGGAACCAAGATGACCCTTCCAGTTTTATCGTGCAAGTCTTGGGAGACAGGTCAACTTCAGATGAAGGGTTAAATGAATTTGTACAAAATTATACAGGTGACAGTTGGCTAGTAAGTTCAAATTCCAGAGCAGCACTAACTGACAATGAGAAAGCCAAGGCCTTGCATAACAATGGCGGTCACTTGAAAAAACAGATGCTAAAAGGGAGCTTGTGAGCCAAAATAGTAAGGCCCTCACTGTTCTTACCTGAGTGGTTCTGGAGAGCCTGGTTCTGTCCATCTTTGGTTGGTGTGATCAGATCCCATATGAAACTCTTAATCTTCTCATCTCCCTTGTAGTGTTTGACACAGTACACCAGGAGAGCCCGGCAAATCATCTCCATGTCCTTTTCATTAAGATGCCACTTGAATCTCCCATGAGTCAGGATATCCTTCCACCGTCCCCACCTGTGGGATGGAAGTATCACAGGACATAAGCTATGAACAACCAAGAATACCAGAGCCACCACATGGTGGGAAAGGCCTCCACAGATAATGGATGAGCAAAAAGACTTCTAGCTTCTTAATGGGTCGTTTGCCTTCCTTCTGCTGCTGTTCACTCAGGCCTGAGGAGTCCCAACAACTGCGCAGTGTGCATCACTGTGAGGTCCAACACATCAGGCATTGAATGTTTCACAGAAAACCATCAGAACCATAAGACAGGAGGGGAAGGCAATAAAACCAGGTTTAAATGAGCATAAACCTTCCTAGTAGCTACTCTCTTTGCCTCCAGTCTCTCTTACATCCCCACAATGACATTACCAAGTGTTGTGAGTACAGAGAATCCAGGTGAATAAAGCAGAGTGAAGGTTAAGTACCTAGAGCGTGTAGTATTTTCATATGAAGACATGAATACAAAAGCTTTCTATTTCCACCCTAACTAAAGGGACCATGTGAATTTTTCTCTTTGACTTTAGCACCTGTTACATGGAGTGCTTTATCCTTCTTGAATGAAAAGGAGAGAAAAAAATAAAATAAAACAGAACCAAGCAGTAAGCTGGTTACGGAGGTGAGAATGAGAGCAGAAGATACAATCATGGTGAGTAAAATACTCTGAGGGAAGTTCACAGTCACCTAAGGGAACGGTAGGGTAAAAGAACTCTGTTCTACCCTAACAGTTCTCCGACAAGGAACAGAATACCAGTTAGACTTGGAGAAAACCCAAAGCTAGGGCTGACAGGACCTGTTAGATATCCCCAATAAACCCTGCGGGATTGGCGTGACAGAGAGGAACAGGCAGGCATAACAGATACCCACCCGAAGATGAGCAGGTTCTTCTCTACCCGGAAGCATTCTGCCCGGAGGTAGCGCCGGGTTTTCTCGTTTAGCCGCCTCGATCGGGTGGGCCTTTCATCAGAGTCACTGTCTAACTCAGAAAATTCCATCAGCTCGTCCTCCTCAAAGGAGTTGTAGTGTTTGGTCTGCTTTCTCACACGGGGCCGGTCGATCACTAAGCTTTCCTAGAGACAGAGAGGGGGCTGTTGTGGGAGAAGCACCTCTTCTCTCTCTTTCTTTCTCATCCACACACACAGCAGAGATCCTTTGCCAGCCCTCTTTGCATCTAAAAGAGCCATTCTCAAAGAACCCCGGGCCCTGCCTGCCTCCCAAAACATAAATCTTATCATAGTAGGAAGAGTAGGAGGAATTCTCTTAAATTAAGTCTGCCATCCCATTACAAGCACAGAGTGAATTTCTTTGTATTTTTTTTTTTTTTTTGAAATATGTGCTCCCTAGTCCCTAGTGCTGTCCACAGCTATCTGCTGCTGCTGCAACCAGTCTTAGAGAGGTTCAGAAAGAAAAAATGTCCATGGGATCCAAAATGGCAGCCTGATCTTGCCAAAAGAAACCACAGTGGTGACCCCAGATGCTTAGCTCAGAAGGAAGAGAGCAAACTAAACTCTGGAGACACCATCAATCGCCCTTCCATCTATCTGTTAAGGAACTTCCCACTCACTCTGACTCATTCATTATCCATTTTTCAGTGACAGTGCCTTAGATAGTTGAACTATAGAAAAGCCTTTCACAGAAATATCCTTTCTAGTTCCAGGATTTCACCTACTGATATAGCTTCAAAGGACATTTTCTTCAAGGTCAGCCAGTATGACTTTCCTAACCCCTACCACGTATAGCTCAAGTCTTCCCTCTTGATTCCTGTAATGTCTTCCATGCTTGCCTCACTGGCTAAAGCCAAGTTAAACACGGACAACAACACTGTTTATATTGATCTAAAAGTCTTGCATCATGTCACTAAGGACATAAAAGCTATTTTCCTCCCCTATGTCAAAGAAAGAGGAACCTGACTCTAAAACAATGAGTAAGTTTAATAAGGAGACAACAAACACAGTGAAGTGGAAAGAATGTTGGAACTGGAGCTAGAAGACCCCAGGAAAGGCATTCACCTCGCTGGGACTCAGCTTCATCCTCAGCAAGATGCTATTGTATCTGCCCTGCTTCATGGGATTGTTGTGAGGAAAGGGCTTTGTAAATCTCAAAGTAAATGTGAGGTACTTTTATTTATTTTAAAGCCTTTAACACTGTTCTTGAAAATCTCTAAGAATGGAAAGTTTAAAGTGCATCTATTTGGTGAAACGAAGCTGGATCAGAAGAATTCTGGAGGTCTTGTGACTAGATAGCTGTGACTGTTGGTGGCTGGGAGTAAGGAGGAAGTTGGCTCATGAGTCCAGAAAGGATCTGGTGGATTCAGCTATGGCTGTAGAGGGGGTATTGCAAGGCATAAGCAGGTGTGTCTCTGTATACTATATTTTAAGGTGAGTTGATAAAGTGAGGGACAGAGATTCATAAAAACTAATATACAGAAAGACTTGGAGAAAAAGGGCTAGAACTACCTCCTGAGCCTTAATTCATTTACTTGATGCACTATCCTGATTTTAGCAGTGAGTTCTTTGTCACAGTAAGTATCAAAACAGGAAGGAGATGATCTCTCAGAGGTGTTGTAAAGGGAGAGTTGTTGGACTGACATCTGAGGTAAGAAGTCTAAGAGTCTATGGTGCCAAGCCTTCCATATCATTATCAGAATATTAGTGTTCACTAAATTATGGCTCAGGAACAAACATTCATTTCTGGTTCCCATTTAAAAAGTTGGAAGAATTTATTACACCATGAAAACTCTAAATGACTGTAGCAATGAAGGACAATCTGCAAGGCCATCCAGGACAGGTAGCAATAGTTTGTAAGCTAATCTTGAGTCATTTTCTTTTTTGATGGGCTCCGTTCTAGGCTCTGGAGCCCTCTGTCCTAATTCCCTAGTGCTGCATGTCCCCTGACCTATATAAGGAACTGAGTTTGATAAAATGATTGGATGAGAAAGCAGAAAAAAAAATCCAGAAGTAATAAACTAGAAGGTGGCAATAAAACTCTTCCACTAGAAAATTACTTGAAAACAGATGCAGTCTATGTTAGCATAACAAAACTGCAAAACACAGAAATTACAATGAGAATATATCTTTGCTAAGTATGTTAAATACCTGTATGTGGTTCTTGGGGAAACTTCTACCACAGGACTAAGCCATAAAGAAAATCCCATGCTTTTCTATTTACTTTTCCCTTCTAAAAGCAGACTTTTCACTGGGGTGCTAGTCACTGAATGGTTAGTTGCTTCTAACCCCACATTATTCAAAGACAGCAGAGCACAATGAAAAGCACATGGGCTATCGGTTCAAATTCCAGCCCTGCCATTTACTGCCTCCCTGGGACCTCGGACAAGTCATTTAGCAGCTCTAGGTCTTTGTTCCCGCATTTGCAAAATTAAGAAATTGGATTAGATAATCTCCAAAATCACTTCAAACTCTAAAGCTTTAAGTTCATGAATGACTGAAGAGATGTTTCTGTGTTTCTTCTATTTCAAGAAATTTAGCTCTCCATCAGAAGAAGAAACATGCAGAAACGGGAACTACATTTTAAGTATTCTGTGTAATCCTTTTTTCACCTTTCAGGGATCCAAAAAGGCAGACAGCTGTGATGCCCCTTTGGAATCTTGCAATGTTTTCATTGTGTCTGTATCTAGGTAGGACATGGGGTAGGGAGGTAAAATGTAAAGAACACTGAGCAGAGAAACAGAAGAACTGAATTTTAAAACCGGGCTCTTCCACTAACCCACTGTATATCTAGGGCAGGGCTGGGGAACCTGCAGCCTCGAGGTCACATGTGGCTTTCTATGTCCTTGGGTCCTTTTGACTGAGTTCAAGTTTTACAGAACAAGTCCTTTTATTAAGAGGATTTGTTCTGTGAAGTTTGAATTCAGTCAAAGGGCTACACTTGAGGACCCAGAGGGTCACATGTGGCCTTGAGGTCACAGGTTTCTCACCCCTGATCGAGGGCAAGTCATTAAGCTTCTCAGGGACTTAATTTCTTCATCCATAAACACAGGCATGCATAGCACATTTCATAGGATGTACACACGGATTTTTTTTTTTAAGGATGACATTTATTGAATATTCAAATATAAAGTCCATTTTTATTCATCAAATAAACTAAGCTAAAACTTAAGCTTAACTTTAAAAAAATTGATAATTAAACTGTATTAAAAAATAAACTTTATTTAAAAATGAGACACAAAATACCAACTAAAAGTAAAGATATCAGAGTGTGTCTATGGGGGAAGGAAGTGTGGATCACATGATCACTAAAGTTTTCTTCTGGCACTAAAATTCAGATTTGGTTATGCTTTTGCTCTAATATTTTGTCCTGACAACACAGAAATACAGAAATATAAACCAAAACATATTTGACCCTCTACCTTCTCATTCTTTGCATCAGTGTCCAGTTCAGCTATTTTAGCCCATTTCTGCCAAAAGTTGGGGTCATCTAAGGAAATATCAGTCCTATTCCCTGAAGCCACAAAGCTAGCCTGTGAAGAAGACAACAGTAAATCAACAAACTGTAGTCAAAAACCATGAACTTGTAACACACTTGAGTTTTTTCATACACATTCAAAACCAAAACTTTTAACAGAATATCACAGATGAAGGTACAGAATGCTCCAGTCTATTCGTTTATTAAAAGCCAAAGTGAAAAGCTTCAGTTTGATCTACAGACTCACTGAACAGTAACTCAGATTTGAATGTTCAAACTCAGCCCATCTCTCTTCAAACAGGAAAAAAGAACACTTCTGCTGCTGTTGTTCAGTCATGTCCAGCTCTTCATGAGTGGTTTGCTATTTCCTTCTCTAACTCATTTTAAACAGACAATGAACAGAGGCAAAAAGGGTTCAATGACTTGCCCAGGGTCATAAGTACCTGAGGCCAGATTTCAACTCAGTTAAGTCTCCCTGAATTCAGGCCCAACACTATCTATTGAGTTCCCTAAATCTAGAGGCAGCAACTTTGCAAGGGTTAACTCTATAGAGATGTACTACTTGGCCTTTATTTTCACTGACAAGTATTACTACCATTCTCTTTATAAATTAAAGCATAAAATAACCTGATGAAAAACAAATCTAATACTCTAAGAGGAAAAGGTTCATTTTTTAAAAAGAGGATTTAGGTAGCCACACAAAATTGAGAAGTCATCTTGCCAAAGTATAAAGAGCATTAGGCTACAAGTCAGAAAACCTGGGTTCATGGAAGTGATTGTAGAACACTGAAAACAAGCAAAACAATTTAATTTTAAAAAAAAAGGCAAAAAAGAGAA
This sequence comes from Notamacropus eugenii, assembly GCF_028372415.1. NCBI lineage: Eukaryota > Metazoa > Chordata > Mammalia > Diprotodontia > Macropodidae > Notamacropus > Notamacropus eugenii. The sequence continues at coordinate 423,438,117 of NC_092872.1, read as the reverse complement.
GAGAAAACCTGGATTCAAGTCTGGTCTCTGCCACTTACCAGATCTGTGAGCAAGTCAGTTATCATTGCTAAATCTAGTTCCTTATCTGTGAAATAGGGAAAATAATGCCTACACCTCACAGAGGATGTTATAATATTGAATAATAAATATATATGAAGAGCTTTATAAATATACATTATCATCATGTCACCTCTGTCATCATTTCAGGTAAAATCCCTATTCCATGGAATTAAAAATACATAAGCACATACAATACAAACTTTTGTTATTTTTAAAACTCAACTGTCCACAAGAACTTCTATTCTTAGATATTAATCAAGGAATGCTCATTCATATGTTTCATGATTCAAATGTCACCCTGCTGGAATATATCTATGGACCATTACACCAAGATACTTGATGTTTTGAACACTCAACTTCAGTCTGAAATGTTTTTCTGTCTTGGCTGTGAAGAACTGAATTTTGAATGAGCAGCAGTTGGAATGGGGGTGTATAACCACACACTTTCATATGGACTCCAACATACAATTTTTGTGTGTATTAGAACCAGAATGTTGGCTGGTAAAAGCCAAAGAAAAAACTGTCCGAGCCAGAGAAGACTGATGGTAAGAGGGCAGGAGAGGAATTAAGTGATTAGTAAGAAAGCCCTGTACCTTGGCAAAGGTAGATCCCTTCCCTTCAGACTGGATGGTGATGGTGTGGGTTCTTCTTTGCAGAATCTGATCTATATCTTCTTCACAAAATTTGGAACCTTCATCTTCCTCATCCATTAAGGCTCCATAAGCTCCTTTCCGAAGCAAGTCCTCCACTTCTATCTTTGTGAGCTGCTGCACCTAAGCCAAAAAGAAAAAAAGAAAGAAAAAGCAAAAGCACTATTTTTAAGGAATTAAATTTTTACACTGAGTTGACAATTGTTTCTACTATGAACTTGACATACACAAGTTCTGGGGCATGACACAATGCCCCAGGATTGAGTGATTGAGATTGTTGCCAAATATCACAAAATCACTAAAACAAAAGAAAAATCATACACATATTCCTGAAAAGGGCAGAACTGACATTTTGATTTCTTCAGTTTGAAAATATCCTTAAAGAAATGTCCAGATGGGAAAGATTTATGTGAATTGATGTAAAGAGAAGTGAGCAGAAATAGGAGAATATTGTACACAGTAATGGCAATACTGCACAATGAACAAGTATGAATGGCTTAGCTATTCTCAGCAATACAATGACCCAAGACAATTCTGAAGGGCTGAACATGACAAATGTTATGCACCTCTAGAGAATGAACTGAAGGAGTCTGAATGTAGATTGAAACAGATTGTTTTTTACTTTATGTTTCTTGGGTTCTTTTGTTTGAGTTTTTTTCCCTAACATGAACAATATGAAAATATGCTTGGTATTAACTGCACATGTATAACCTATATCAAACTGCTTGCCTTTTCAATGACAGGGGAGGGGAGGGAGAAGAATTTAAAACTCAAAATTTTGCAAAAGAATCTTTACATGTAATTGGAAAAAAATAAAATGAAATTTAAAAATGTCTCGATGTACTATATGAGTGAACAAAGGGTGTTTTATACAAAATAAGTAGATTCAGAGCTGGGAAGGGACCTGAAAGGTCATTGAGTCAAACCTCCTCATCTTGCAGATGAGAAAACTGTGGACTAGGAAAGCTAAATATCGGCAGTAATGTCAGTTTTTGCATTAAAAAGACTCTCCTTTCTTAACTTATTCCCACTATTGTAGCACTTTTGTTTATGCCCCTCTTGTGCCCTGATCATATTCTACTTTATAACATATTATTTGTGTATATATATTATCTATCCTCCTGGACTTTTAGGTCTGTGCAAACACAGTGTGTTTGTCTTTTAAAAAAATCTATCTTCTTGAGTAACTGGCAGTAAATGTCTGATTAATGGATGCTGAATAGTGCTGAGGTATGATTACAAATAAGAAATACAAAGAAAACCCTATTTCCTGGTAAGAAAATGGCTTTATTTGTGCCCATTATCACAGACTAAAACTTAAATTTCCTGTCCTGCATTGATTTGATATACTCATTAGAATAATAAGATACAGTAACATTTGAAAATTTTTTTTCTCTTTGATCTGGGAGCTCTGGAACTTGGCTCTAGTATTCCTGGGAGTTTTACTTTTGGGATGTAACTCAGGATTGAACTGTGGATTCTTTCCATTTCAATTTTACTTTCTATTTCTAGAATATCAGAAGTTTTCCTTGATAATTTCTTGAAAGATGATGTCTAGTCTTTTTTTTGATCATGGTTTTCAGGTAGTCCAATAATTCTTAAATTCTCTCTCCTCGACCTATTTTCCAGGTCAGTTGTTTTTTTCACTATTTTTTAGTGGTGGTATTTTTCCATTGAGATATTTCACATTTTTTCCTATTTTTTGCTCTTCTTTTTATTTTGTTTCTTGATGTTTCATGGAGGCATTAGTTTCCGCTTGTCCAACTTTTAAGAGGTTCTTTTCTTCAGTGAATTTTTGTACCTCTTTTTCCATTTGGTCAATTCTCTTTTTTAAGGAATTCTTCTCCTTGGTGCATTTTTATATATCTCTTTTTTTATCTGGCCAATTCTGCTTTACATGGCCTTTTTCTCCTCATTTGATTTTCGAACCTCTTTTATCATTTAGGCTGTTCTATTTTTTTAAGGTGTTATTTTCTTTAGTATTTTTCATGTCTCCTTTACTAAGCTTTTGATTCTTTTCTTTAAATGGTTTTCTTGGTTTTTCTCTTATTTCTTGATTTTCAAATCCTTTTTGAGGTCTTCTAGGAATCCCTTCTTGGCATGACAGCAATTCACATTTTGCTCTGAGGCTTTGGATGTGGCAGTTTTGACTTTGTTGTCTTCTTCTGAGTTTGTGCTTTGATCTTCCTTTTCACGATAGTAACATTCTATGGTTAGGTTCTTTATTTGTTGTTTCCTCATTTTTCTAGCATATTTCTTGACTTTTTACTCTATGTTAAAGTAGGTCTCTGCTCCCAGGGTAGAGGGGACATTATCCCAAGCTTAAGGTCTTTCTTATTATTCTCACAGCTAGCTCTGAGGGGTTGGGGGGAGAGAAGGTTGCAAGTTTTTAGTTCTTACAAGGTGGTATTACCTAAAGAGATGTGTGGTTACTGCTCTTCTGGTCTGCGAGTGACCACAAGCACTCTTTTCCACTTTGGAACTATGACCAGGGTTCCCACTCTCCTGCAGTAACAAGCTCTGTGGTGCTAGTGCTCCTCTTTACTTTGGGATTATGCCCCAAGGCCTACTGCTTTTATTCCTGAGGCTTGGCCTGTACTGGGGAAATCTGTGTTTACCTGGACTCTGCTCTCACCCTCAGTGTGACATTCATTTCCTGCCAATTTTCTAAGTTGTCTTGGACTAGAAAATTGTTTCACCCCATCCTTTTGTGGGTTCTACTAATCCAGTATTCATTTTGAGGCATTATTTAAAGTTGCTTTGAGGGGAATTTGGAAGAATTCAAATGAGCCCCTGCCTTTTCTCTGCCATCGTGGCTCAAGTCATTCAATTTTACAACTCCCCTTCCCCAACAAAAGTAAAGAGACTCATCACTTAGGTGTGGCTCTTTGGAAAAATGAAGACACGAGAAACAGAAGTATATGACTAAAATGTAGGGAAATTTGTGTTCAAATTTTCCAAGAAAAAGGTGGACTTACAGCTTAATAAATTATAGTAATAGCCACTGTGTTGTTAATTCCCAACAATTTCTTTAAAAAAAAAAAAACATTTCCTGTGCATACCCTTTGACCTAGCAGTATCACTTCTAGGGTTGTATTCCAAAGATCATAAAAATGAGAAAAGGACCCATATGTAAAAAATATTTATAGCAGCTCTCTGTGTGGTGGCCAAGAGTTGGAAATTGAGGGGATGCCCATCAGCTGGGGAATGGCTGAACAAGTTGTGGCATTATGAATGTAATGGAATACTATTGTGCTATAAGAAATGATGAACAGGAAGACTTCAGAGGCCTGGACAGACTTACATGAATTGATGCTGAGTGAAAGGAGCAGAACCATGAGAATATTATACACAGTAACAGTCATAGTACGTAAGGACTGTTTTTGATAGACTTAGACTTTCACAGCAAGACAAGGACCTAAAACAATTCCAAAGGACTCATGATGGAAAATGTCATTCACATCCAGAGAAAGAACTATGGAGTCAGAACGCAGAATGAAGCAGACTATTTTCTCTTTTGTTATGTCTAGCTTTGTTTAGTTTTACTCATGCTTTCTCCTGTTAGTTTTAATTCTTCTATGCAACATGACTAATGTGAAAATGTCCTTAATAAGAATGTATGTGTAGAGCCCATATAAGATTGCATGCCATCTTGGGTGGCAGGGAGAGAAAATTTAAAACTTATGGAAGTGACTGCTGAAAATTGAAAGTAAATAAATAAATAAATCTGAAGGAGAAAAAACACTTGCTGGATAAAAAAAACTAAAAAATTTCCTTCTTATTATTAACTTGACAAATGACAAACATGACCATTTTCCTACACAAAGGGACAGAAAGAGGGCTACATATGAAGCCGTGACTCTTCCTTACATACAGCCTGATTGTTGCTGTTTTTTTAAATTAAAAGTTAACAGAGTAGTTTTAACATTGCTTATCGTTCTTGTCTGCTCTTGGTCTTGAATTTCCTTTTACTCTCTTTTTTCCCTCACTAACGTCTACTAAGACACTAACATTTCCCTTAGACAAACTGCTATGGTAATAATAAAGTGCTTTTTAATTGCTTATCATGAAATTTATCATACACTTCTCTTCATCTGTAAAATGCAGCTGGATAAATCTTAATTACCCCCTAAGATAAGAATTCTTAACCTGGGGTCCATAAACTTAAAATTTTTTGATAACTATATCAATATGACTATTCTCTTCTGTAATCCAATGTATTGCATGCATTTAAAAATAGAATTCTGAGAAGGGATCTTCTTTTAAAACATTTAAACATTTCAATATAAGTATTTTCTTCTGCAATCCTCTCTATTTTATGCACTTAATAACCTCTGAGAAGGGGTTGTCTTCTAAACATTTAAAACTCTTCCAGCTTCATAAGATTGTCAAAGGGGTTATCTCTCACACACACAAACATTTATATATCATATGCTCTAGGACAAGCATTTTACAATAATTATTTCATTTGACCCTCACAACAACCCTGGGAGGTAAGTGCTATTATTATCTTCATTTTACTGTTTAGCAAACTGAGGTAAACAGGTCAAATGACCTGTTCAGGTAGTAAGCTAGTAAGTGATCTAAGGCCACATTTGAACTCAGATCTTCCTGACTCCAAGACCCAGTTCTCTATCTACTATATCACATAGCTACCTCCCAAAAAAAAGGTTAAGAACCCCTTATCTAGATGAAGCTTAAGAATTAAGTAGGCAATGACTACAACGTATTTTGAAATATAGAGGTTGACTGTATAGAACTAATAATGCTTTAAATGATGCAAATGAATACTTGTCTGGAACCCAGGAGTCAGGCTTACTGAGACCTGATGACAGGCAAGAAAAGCCCACATTACTCTATAATGGTACTCCACATACTCCACTACTACTCTCCATGTAGCTGCAGAGAAGACATTCACAAAGCATAGGTGGTTATACTCACCCCATTTGTGCTTCCCTTTCGATTAATGTCCTGCAGGATAGCTTTGTCCAGCCCCAGCTTCAGACTGGCTTTGTCAAACATTTCTCGTTCGTAGGAATTTCGAGTAATGAGACGATAGACCTTCACAGCCTTACTCTGACCTATTCGGTGACAGCGAGCTTGAGCCTAGTGGAATTAAGAAGGTCAAAGAACACATTCATTTCCTTATCTGATTAACTAGGCAGTTTTGTAGCTTTTATCTCCACATTTCTTATATCCAGCCCATTTTTTTCTACTCACATGACTAAATTCCTGATTCTGTCCCTTAACACATCTCACCTAGATTATAGCTTCCTAACTGGTCTTTCTATGTTATCTCTCCCTTTTCCAATCCATTATCCTCCACAACATGTCAATGCTATTCCTAAAGTCTACGTTGATCACCAATCCTGTAAGACTCTAGAACAAAACACAAACAACTCTTTGGCATTTAAAACACTTCATGGTCTGGGGTGTATTTAATTTTTTCAAACTTATTACATACTACTTCTACTCATGTACTCTAAGATGCAAACAGATGAGGTTTGCTCTTCTTTGATCATTATAGTTTATGCTCCCTACCTCCTGTCTGTCTCGTCAGACTGCTTCCCATGCCTGAAATACATCAGTTTCTTTCAAAGCTTAGCTGAGGCTTTTCCTTATCTCCCTTAACTGTTAGTTCCTCAGCTAATTCCATATTACCTTAATATATTTTGCATTTATTATATGTGTATGCTTTGTTTTTCCTGTTGGATGCAACCTCCTTGAAGACAGAAATGGTCTCATTTTTGGCATTTTATCCCCAGAACCTAACACATAGTAGGAGCTTAAGAGATGTTTATTGATGTAACAGGCAGAAGCAGTATTTTCCACTACAAGGAATTATTTAATGTGGAAGAATATGGCTGATTGTTTTTTAATCAATGCAGGCAGCTAAATTAAAGCTAAACGCTGAAAGTAGTCACTCTGGAAGACCATATGCTTATTCTAACAGTGCTGCTATTGCTCAAAATATTTTTGGGAATTTCTTTGTTGGCAACGCTTTCAGGGACTGAGGCATATTCTTTGGAATTTGCTAAGTGGTAAGAAATCTTGATCATTTGAAAGTAATTTGATTTCTGAAAACAGTTTAAAGTCATTCAGAGATAGATCTAGTATTAAAAAAAGGTAAGTGATCAAACTGGGTAACATAACTTCTGGTCAAAACTAAGATGTGTTTACAAAGCAATGAGACTAATTTTCTGGTGTTATTTACAAATTGGCCTTACACACAATTTATAAATATGAGTTCCAGAAACATTCTGAATAAAAACTGTTGAATACAAGGGAGGAAAATCTTTATTTGAATGCTTCAATTTTGGTACATTTGCTGTTTCAGGAATAGCCCAAATAACAAATGTCTCTAAAAAGTTATAGAAAGCTTCTACAGTGTCTCTGTTTTCTAAATCAGAAAATCTGAAAATGAGGTAAGGACCCAATATTCAAGATCAGGAAAGCAAAAGAAATTAGTTCAAGAATAATTTCCTTGGGCCATAGTTTCTTCATTAACAACAGAATTGAACTAGATAATCTCCTTTTTAGCTCTGGGAGTTCATGAGGTATGTCTTAGATTCAGTACACGGACCCCAAATTAGAATGGGAATATACCTAAATCAGGATTGAGGGGTCTTGGAAGAGTTTCACGATGCTGGTATAGATCTGATAACTTGCCTGTACTTTTCACAGGCTCATAATTTTTCTTTCATTGTACAGTACAGGGATCACTCACCAAATCTTTACTAAAGAAGACTAAAGGAAAGAGGCAGAGATATTCAAAATAGGTATTGGAGGGCAAAGCAAGAAGAAGTCAGGGACTTACGTCAGAATTTCTACTGTCTGTTCCAATCTTTGATTATGCCACAGTGAAGGTTGGCAACTGCTTATGTGGTGTGATTTTATGGTAATTTTCCCACTAAACTACCCCTGATGCCTGAAATTTTATCTTTATAAATCATTACTTTGGTCAATGATTTAGCTCTTAAAGTTAACATTAAAAATGCAATTAACTCAACATCCAAAGGTGCATTTGTTTATCAGATCCTTTCCAAGGTGACAGATAAATGAGAATAGGTTTTGAAAGAAGCAGGCAGATCCACAGGTTCAGAGTAGATTTGAGTGGGGATTTCTGAGAAGTAAAGGGGAAGCCCAAGGGAAACAGATATCTGAGTAAGGAAAAGAGGGGTCACAAAAGAAGAAAAGGGCACCAACAGGAGGAAGGATGCCACTAAAAAGAAGCTTGTCCCTTTTCTGGAACTATAAAACAAGGATTTTGAACTTGGGGCATTCCCCATTACTGTCTCTGAAACCCCTGTACAACTCAAGGCTCTGCTTCAGGCAGGAAATTGTCATTCTGGGTACAGCAACATCTACAGTGGGAATCAGAAGGAAATAGGTAGGTATGGCCCACATAAAGCAGGAAGGGAGGAGAGAGGCTCCATTGGTAGGTCCCCATGACTCCTCCTATTTCAAGGGTTGGTAGCATCATGCAGCCCCTTGTTAGGGAGACGGAGGTTTAAGAACAGCCACTTTTCAGAGAGGAATATGATCCTAAGTTGAATAAGAGGATACTGCTGGCTGAATCAGGCAATTGCTCCTTTGAGGCAGGAAACCAGAACTTAAATTCTCTTACACACAGACACAGACACACAGTAGGTTTTACCTAATTTTATCTCAGCATTAAGATCTGGTTCCAGATTTCATCAGCATCTTGGGTCTATCCTCCTTTCTGTGAAGGTCATACCACCTCCACATCCTCTTATGCTGTGCGATTCCTGTCCACTTCTACATAAGTCCTCTACAGAGGATCTACTCAAGAAGCTATAGGATTTTAACCAACTCTTCTAATATTTTGTGAATATCAGTGCAATACTTCATTTATCTACTATCCCCTACTCTTGCTATATGAAAACTCACTGATTTTTCTGGTTATAATTAGCCATCATGATGTTTCCATACTACTTCATATGCACAAATAATAACTGGCAACATCGTATAAACTGTTTATATCCAATTGTCTTTCCATTGCTTTTAGACTATCTGTAACTGTAGTTCTTCTAAACTTATGATATTCTATTATTTTTACTAATCAGTATCACTGAGGGGCTACTGCTATTATTGTTACTGCTTTTATGGCAATAAGCAACATGGGATCATTCCAAGTGCTGTGCAATTTCCCAAATGAGACTGGGTCTTAAGTCCTCCATCCAAATCTATTCTGGGTCCAGATAACACATGGCACTATTAGTAAAACAAGGAGACCGAGAAAACATCAGTGAATACTGACCCATATGTGTACTTTCTTATCTCTATGAGAATGGCCTATCCTTGTATTGAAGGTATCTGATGGGAATATGGAAAGGGGACAGGTAGACTATTCACTACAGCTTACGCGGATGCTTTTCTACAGTAAAAAACATCTTCAGTCATACAAATGTCAGAGAAGTATAAAAAAAAAATAAGATCCCACTGAGTTTATTGTACATTGATTACAACCTTCACCATGCCTCACATCAAAACCCCCAAAAAACCATCAACCCATGATTCAGTAGAATAAAATACATTTTTTTAAAGGCTCTCTTCAAACAATTTCCCTCTCATTTATGTAGAATCCATAACACATACAACTACAGAGCTAATATTATTCAGTATCAGGGCAGATATAAAATAGGAAGACATATGCTCACCAAAATTGAAATAGTATCATCCAGAAAATCCAATAATACTACTTAGACCCTTCAACACTGACTGTAATAGAACCCTCTACATATTTGGTACTAGCCAATTCCTAAGACTGGGTTCTAATACCTTTAATGTCTTTGATGCCCTATATAGCTACTTCCTCTCTGACTCCCAGTGGTAGCCTTTGCAATATGACAGCTCAAGATGAATTATGACATTAGTATATACTGTGTATGACAAATTCCTAAAGAAAGAACAAAACAAAACATGGACTGCTGCTTGACCAACAGTTATTTTGATGTAGGTAGCAGTCACCTGGTGAGTTAGGATCAGAGACAATAAACCAGGTTAATCTATTCTCAAGTAATCATTTATTTGCTAACAATGAAAAGTAATGCAAAAGTACCATGACTGTTACATGACTCTCATTTAACTTTCTAGTGAAGCATGCCCCCATCCTCATATAGGAGGCTAGTTTATTTCTGGGCCAGCAGACTTATTAAGCATTTACTATGTACAGGCACTGTGGTAAGCACTGGGAATACAAACATAAGCAAAGAGAAAGACAGTCCCTACCCTGAAGGAGCTTACCTAGTGGAAAAGGTAGCTGAAAAGCTGCGGGGAAGGCAAGAGGAGATGCAGGATGGTCCCCACATAGGAGGGATAATGCCTCTTTGAGTTGGTTGGTCTAATGAATCTCTGACATCTCAGAGCCACTGCAAGTTCTGCTCTGGCATGGATGAGAACCCCTGGCTAGCCCTGACATTGTGATTCTCCAGAGCCTCCTGAGCAGGAATAACCATGCATGAGAACAAACACGGACTAAATGATACCAGACATTAGGATAGAAAGGCAGCATGATATATGGGAAATGCTAATCAATGCACAACTAGCTGCCTTTAAATATCTGAAAGCCTGGGAATGATATCTGTAGAAAGCCTCCCTGGTCTTATTCTGCTACTGCTATCACAGGGAACTGGGATCAGACTTGTTCTGTTTGGCACAGAGGACAGAATGAGGTTGAGTGGGTGGAAATAAGCAAATTTAGCCTCAGTGTCAGGAAAACCTTTCTAACAATTAGAGCTATACAAATATGCCCTGGGAATCTCCAAGCACAGGTTCTATTGCTGACAACCACCCAGCAGGTATGTTCTAGTGAGGATTCTTTTAACGTACAGGTTGGACTAGATTGCTGCAAAGATCTCTGTTAATTCTAAAATATGTGACTTGGTGAAGATCTAGCTTTGGCATTCAGAAGCTGCACAATTTAGGACGAATTACTTAATCCTTCTGAGCTTCAGGTCTCCTCTATTTGTGTAATGAAAAAAAGTTCTTGCCTTTTGCTTTTGTTCACTCATGAACCCATTATTTTCTTTTTGGACAGAGATATTACAATGGTTTGCCATTTCCTTCTCCAGTTTATTTTATAGGTAAGGAAACTGAGGCAAACACAGTCAAGTGACTTGTCCAGGATCACACAACTTAGTAAGCAATCTGAGGCCCCATTTGAACTTGGGTCTTCCTGACTCCAGACCAAGCACTCCAACCGCTGTGCCACCTCACTGCTCTAAGTTCTTGCTTTACTTACCTTATATGGTTGTTGAGAGGATGTGTATAAAAGTGCTTTGCAAACTGGTATACATAATTCTAAGATCTCCCAAGTTGCTCTTGATCAAAGTAGCTTTAGCAACTATTTTAATGTCATCAGAGCCCCTGAGTCTTTCGGATTCTTTTGGACTTGCACCCTTAGGATCCTGAAAACAAAACTGTTTCTAAGTCACTGAGTCCCTGTTTAATTTAGTATCCTCTTCTCTGTGCCACTGACAATAGTATGACTGAACAGTTTCATTACTCTATCTTTGGGAAACACTGAATGACTAAGACAATTTCTAGAAGTAGAACAAAGGATTTATTTCAAAACAGGAAATTATTACTTCTCTTTGTGAATAACAGATGATTGAACAGAGGTAGTAACTAAAACCCCAATGGGACAATATGTGGATATACTTTTAGCAAAGACTAAAAAAGTCACTAAAAAAAATGACTTCTAAGGCCTGACCAACTCCAAAATTCTAGGATACTATCATTTTACTTGATAAAGAGATCACCAGGCATAATCTTCCCAAACTTCTTTACTTAAAATACTGACATTCTCCCAATGATTCAAGGCTTAGAATTTCATCCAACAACTATCTTAATGCCTATGCATACTCCACCTTCAGTTCTTTTTTTTTGAGACAAGTAATTGGGAAGACTACCAAAACTTAAATTTTTAAGCTTGACCTTTCTCCCTAGCTCTAGTCCCACAATTCTATCTTTTTTTATACATTTCTACTTGCCTACTCTGCCACCGCTTCAATTAAATGTCTAAAATGGAAATGATTGTGCTGTGTGTCCCCCAGTCCCATTTTCTTTTTCAACTATCTCATTTCTGATAGTGCTACAATATTATTCTTTCACTTACTTAGGCTTAAAAGTTTACTGTTATATTTTAACCCATTACCAAGTTCCACTGATTTTTTTATTCCATCTATCAGGTGGCTCGTCTTTTCCTTTCTATTTCTTCCTTCACAATACAATCTAATCACCTCACTGCACTGCTTTCTTTTCCTTCAGTTTTTCCCCTTCTCTAGCCTTTCCTAATATTAGAATAATCTTCCTAAAATACCACTATGATCATGCAATTCTCTAGCTCAAAAAACTTCTCTGCTATCTTGTTTCTTAGCAGGCATATTAATAGCAGATTGGGATAGTCTGAGGAAAAACTGTAGAGATAAACAAAGTATTGGGATATAACACAAGAGAAGACAAAACATAAAATGGAGCTGGAAAGCAAGGAGGTGGGTGAATAGGAGACAGTAGGGGGAAGCCACCAATCAAGAGAGAGCAAACCCCAGGGTGAAGTAATCTGGAGGTGGGCATGCTAATAAGGTGAAGCAATTTGGAGAGTAAGCTGAGTGAGTAGTGAAGTGAGCATGTCTGAGATCCTTCCAGAAATGCTGACTGCTGGCAGAGACTCACTAATCAGGAGAGCAGGCTGCAGGGCAGTCATCTCTAGTAATTTCTGCAATAATACATTATTATGCACCTCAAAGCTTTTTCTAAAAAAGCTCTAAGCTGGATGACACTAATAATGCTACTATCCCCCCCAACTACCTGTAAAGCTTGTTTCCCTGTAAGGTTTATTGGATTTCTTTATAAGGAAAAGAATGATTCTTATAAAAAGTTTTCCTGACCTGCTAATGCTGTCACAACTTTCTCTGTCAACTTTACCCAACCCTGCTACCTCTCCCCTAATCCCGTGATCTCAAAGTTTTAAGGAAATGAAACATAGTTCTTCCTGTAAAAGGCTGGGATAATCCAAAAGGATAATCCAAATTCCTTAGCTTAGCACTCAAGACCTTCAATAAGCTAGTCATAACCTACCTTACCAGCCTTATCAATAATTCATGATTCTGAATGAGCCAAACTGGAAGACTCAAAACTCCTCAGATACTTTCCTACCTCCATGCTTTTGCTTACTTACACCATTACTGCTACCTTGCAATGCTGTCCTCCATGGCATATCACCAATCCAAATCTACCCATCTTTCAAGGGAGCCAGATCAAACGCCTCCTCATATTGTGAAATGTTCCAGATCCTCCACAATCTAGAGGAATCCCTCCCTCTTTTCAATTCTATGGCACTTACTCTTGATACCATTCATTCATTAACTATGTACTGCCCTGAGACCTCTCTTGTTGTAGCTTCTGTTCTATTCGACTTTCTAAATTGACATACTCAACTGTCCTAAAAAAGATCCAACTGGTTTTTTTTTAAAATGAAGGGATCTTTGGTAAACTCTTATTAGCTCACATTTTATTAGTAGTCCCATAAATCTATAATATAATGAAATTAATGTTTCAAATGATGGTCCAGATCAAATAAAGAACTAATTATTATAGTATCAAGGTAATTTGTGAATATATGGTAAAGATGATATTCTACTAACCCAAATATTTTATTAAAAAGAACAATCATACCATGGAAAACGTTAGACTTAAGGCCATCTATTGTACCTTATTTTCCAAATCAATTTAATCCTCAAAATACAGTCAAAATCATTAAGAACTATTCCCCAACAGAGAGGGTAAAAGTGGACAAAAACAAAAAGAATTATCAATTATCCTATGGTAGAGTGATCCATATCACTAGTAACTAGAGAAATAAAAATTAAAACAACTCTGAGGTTTTATCCAGTAAACCGGCAAAGATAACAAAAGATGAAAATAGAATAATCTGTAGGCAGTGAGAAGACACACACTAATACACAGTTAATGGAATTTTCTACTGATTCCATTCTGAAAAACAATTTGGAATTTATGTGAGAAAAGTCACTAAATTGTTGACACAGAGATTCTACTACTTACTGTGGTTATATACAGCAAGGACATGAAAGACAGAAAGACCCCATATATAACAAGATATTCCTGGTAGCACTTTTTGTGGTAGTTAAAAACTGGAAACAAAGTAGGTACCTATATCGATTGGCTGAACAAATTTGTGGCATATGAAAGAAACAAAGACTATAAAACATGAGAAGACTTATGTAAACTGATCCAGAATAAAGTCGGATAAGGACAGTGATTGAATCTGTGATTTCACTGGTATAGGGACTTTCTAAATATGGAAACTATCAATAAAGCTTGGCATCTTCTTTAAAACTTATAAGAGAGTTGTCTGAAACACCAAATCCATTAATTTTTCAAAATAGTCAGAACTATTAAGGACCATTCCCCAATGGATAAGTGGTTAAAAATCAAAAGAATTATCAACGTAAGGTTAAGTGATTTGTTCAAAGTCAGCTAGTATGTGTCAAGGGTAGGATTTGAACCCAAGTCTTCTGAACTGTAAGGACCAACTCTTTATCCATTTCACAATATTGCTTTAGAGTAAAGTAAGTAAAGTAAGAAGAAAACAATATACACAATGACAATGATAACATAAACAAACAAAACAAAACTCCAATGAAATTGAAGCTAAATGTTGAGTAGTTGTAATGACCTGTTTTGGTCTGGAGAAAAGAGGAAGTTCCTCCTTTATATCAGGAGGAAGTAGGGAACTACAGGTGGGGAGTATAATGCATGTACATTGTTGGAGCAGTCACTTTGTTGGTTTCGCAAAACTGATTTTGTCTGTTATAAGAGAAGATTCAAGCAGTAATTGTGGTGGGTTTCTTTATCTGGACGTAACTGTGATGTAAAAACAAAAGGAATTAATAAAATTTATTTAAAAAATAGGACCCATAAGGCAGCAGTGATTGGTTTCACTAATTTATTGGGTGTTGTAGGAACAGAAAGATCTGGCTATCAAATTCAAAACCCCGACTGCTAACAAGAAAAACCCAGCTTTGATCCAAATATCAATTGATTTCTCAAAAGATTTTTTGAGGGTAAGCTTTAGCCAACTTGTCTCAAAGTTCTACTCCAATGCTTCACTGAAGCATGGAGGTAACCTCGAGTTCCTAGAAAAAGTCTCCCAGAAAAGCTCTAAGATTCTTCTCATCTGGGAATGGCTTTGAATACGTGCCTGATGAAAAACTGTCTCTTGTCCAAGGATTCTAGTTAAGCTTTGGAAATTTCATTATCAGAAAACTGGTCAACAGGTGATGAATTTTTTTGATCACACTTATGAAACAGTCATCTGCAATTACTCAGACAACAATGACAACTACTACTGCCTCACATTTCTATAGTATGTTAATTTGAAAAAAGTAGTTCATGTCAATTTATTTGATCTTCATAGCAGCTATGAGGTAATGCTATAATCACTTCCATTTTTATAGATAAGGAAATTGAGGTAGATAGAAGTTAAGCCGCTTGCCTAGAGTCATACCACTAGTACATATCTGAAGTAGTATTTGAATTCAAGTCATCCTGACTCCAACTGTAGCACTCACTGCATCATCTATGGAAGTGTTGGAATGTATGTTGATGAAAGAGTAGCCATATCAATGAAATCATGGATTTAAAAAAAATATGAGTCAATTTGAATTAATGTTACAAATCAAGGTAGAAAGCAATGAATTCTATTTAGTTGAAAGGCTTAATATTTCCATCTTAAGTTTTCCTATCTGACAGAAACTACTGACCTAGATTTCTAGTGCTCATCTCAATACTGGGCAGAAGTACCCTCTTACAGTAGTAACTTGGGCCTATGGCATTTTACGGATTTTAGGGGGGATCAAGAGAAATATTTATCTTCCTTATAGTTACCTGTAAGTCATTTTGGGGGTTCCAATCTGAATCAAAAATGATGCAAGTGTCAGCAGCAGTGAGATTGATACCAAGGCCTCCTGCTCTGGTGCACAGGAGGAAGACAAAGCGATCTGAGTCTGGTTTACAGAAACGATCAATAGCAGCTTGGCGCAAGTTTCCTCGTACTCTGCCATCAATCCGTTCATATGTGTACCTGGAGGTATCCACAAAGAGTAAGAGTTTAAGCATCAAATAAGCACATTTTAAAGGCAGAATAGTTAAAAACATAGAAAAATCATTGGGTTTAGACTTTAAATTTTATCCTTTTATATGCACATACACAGTAGCACAAAGGCCAAAAAGGAATCAAGGAATCTTTTTTGCAAAATTTAACATTTATTACTCGCTATTATACTGGGTAATAATATCTTCCGCTGAAACATCATCAGTCATTAACTAACATTAGTATCAAAATTTGTAAGAGGACAGGTTAAAAAGAACTAGAGTAATATTTATCTCTGTTATAAAGGCTGAACAACAAAATCAACCCCCCCAAGAATATTCTGTGGTTTAATTTTATGTAATTCTCAGTTTAATTTTTCTTTTAGGGGAAAGTAAGATATGACTCAAATCTGACTGTAAGACTCAGGCAACGACCAAAAGTCTCAAGAAACTACTTATAGTAAGTTAAGCAAAAAAACCCAAAAAACAAAAACAAACAAAAAACCCCAAAACATCAGGGTCAATGAGATTCAAGTAATTAAACAAAACCCTACCTCCTTTTAAGGTCTAAAAGTGCATACCAGAAAAACATCAGGTATGACATGGAAAGATCAATAGTGGAGGTAATTCTCAATAATTCTTCAAAAAAATATCACTACAGAAAGAATTAATACAGATGGCCTTCAAGATGTTTATCAATGTCCAGAATACGGATAACAGAAACAAAGTAATTGTATAATTTTAACACAAAATGGTGAATATGAAAAGAGTTCGTGAATGGAAATGGTAATGGAAGGGTTCATATACCTTGTTCCAAATAAATACATATAACAGAATGTGTGTGAAAACAGCACTTCACGTCAGTAAATAATGCCTGCATGAAAATCCATGAGTCAAGAGTTTGTAAAAGCACAATGAAGAGCAACTGGAAGAAGAAAATAGTAAGAGACAAAAGTAGTATTGCTTAAAGGAATATATTTTAAACTTAGTCATATAAAGTGGTGCAAAGAACACCTCAACTATCTAGTCATTTGCCAGATGTTTCTTTCTGTTAAAAACAAATAATAAATTCCTGATATGGTGGATTACTAGATGGCTGATTAATTTATGAACATTAACATAAGGAATGTCGATAGTGTTGTGCTTGAGAGCTACCTGCTTTGCCTTGCTCAACAGACACAGAGATAAAGGGACATTTAAGGTTTTGGTGATGATACATGAGGCTGGAGGTGCGGTATATTCTCTCTCAAGAGTTCCCAACCTTTTTTGGTACCTTCATCCTATAGCTTTTAGTAAACCTTCTCTATGTTTGAGAATAATATTTCTTATTTAATATGTAAGGAAATAAATTCAACAGTTTACTATGAATGTACACGTAAGATATAGAAAAAGATTAGTTTTTCAAAAAGAAAACTTTTATTCAACATATAATAACATGGTATGGTATCAAAAAGTTGTTAAATGTTCATTGAATAAATCAAATAAATTAGTAAGACCACTGATTCTATTTCTTGTCAACCAACAGTTTTACTCTTGGTATAGTTTTTGAAAGTAATTCCGACATAACATGTTCAGCTTCTAGTTTGTTTCTTACTTTAGATTTGATTAAAAATAGGACTGAGAATCTTGATTCACAAATCTAAGCTGTTATAAAAGTGAATTAAAGTTTTATAAGCATGCTTACTAAGAAAGGAATATTTTATCAAGGGAACATCAAAAATTATGTTAACTTGATTGATGGAAAATTCTTTTTAATTCTGGCTATTAAACAAATTCAATCAGTTTCTGGTTTTGTTTTTTCCATACCAGCCTGACTTTTTTTTTTCTTAGCTCAACCTCATTTACCTAGTTTGACTGAGTGTAATTATTCCTTCAACTATCTCTTTCAAATCTTTCAGAGGAAATAAAACGCTTTCTATTTTCCCACCCCATCCCAACTTCTTCACCATTCTTTGCCCTCTAATCCACAACTTTTTTACACTAACTGCTACCTACTATTGGAATATTTAAATAGAATAACAGAGTTATCTACCAAATATTCTCAATGTACTCAACACAAGCTTCTTGTATTCTCCCTTGGAATATACATACCCTGGTGAGGTTAGTAACCCCTATGATATTTGAAAGAAATCAGAATTCAAAGATGATCAGCTCTGGTTGGAAAGACAGGCTGAAACTAACAGGAGACTAATAGGGCCAAATGTAAATGAGGTTAATACAATCCCAAGTATCATCAAGGGAAGTAAAGGTTTTAATGTACTCTGCAATGGGAAGGCAACGGGTGAGAAATAATAACAAATTTGTAGTATATGCAGAAAGAGAAAAAATTAGATATCAAGGTGTCTGGAGGAAGTGCTGAAGGAATCGGAAATGTTTATTCTGCCAAAGAGAGTACTTAGGGTGAAGGCAATCACTATCTTCAAACATGGTAGGTATGCTTTGAGGATGAAGGAGTATCCTTATCCCATGTGACTCCAAAGGGCAAAACTAGGATGAATGAGTAGAATAAAGACTAATTTGGGTTCAAAAAATAACAATTATACCTGTTCCAAAATAGAACAGGCTGTGAAATAGGGCTGCTATACAGCTATAGATAGAAATTTTTTCATCTAGGGCAAAAACAGTTGAGTGGGAAGAGGCAGGGTATTTCATGAGATCAGGTACCAGAAGAGGGACTGAGAGCTAGGAGAAGAGACAGGTTGGAAAGAGGGGTGCCAGAGTGACAGAATTCTGGCTGCAGGGCTGTGCCACATGGAAGCACCATGAAGCACAAAGACTGTAGACAGTGGCTGCCACAAGAAGGAAGAACACAACCCTGACTGTACCCCTGTCCCTCCCCCCATGTTGGGGCCTTGAGGCAAGGTCCAATTTGCCATATGCTAGTGCTGGCTTTATATTTTATCAATGAAATATTCAAAACCAGGCACTACATGATCAAGGATTTTATAAGGGATTCTTGAACTGAGTGAGGAATTAGAATAAACAACCTTTCAGGGTCCTTCCAATTACAATATTTTGTGATTTTTAAATTCTATGTTCTCCTAAGATACATGTCTAATTTATTACTCTGGTTCAAAATACCAACACAAAATTGAACATCCTTAGGAAAGAAATTAGCATCCAAACAGAAATCATTATTCCCTTCTTATACTTCGGATACATACTCAAGACATATTCACACCAAAGTTCTGTGTATAGCTTTGACTGCTACATCTTAAGAAAACTAGAAATGAGTTGGAAAAGACGCAGGGAAACGTGGTTAAAATTCATCAAGTGACTAATGAGTGACTATAAGCACAGTTTTCACGTGAGGCCAGAATATAAAAAAAATGAAAATTCTTTAGACTGGAAGAACAAAGGTGGAAAGAGGATAGGACTGAGAACTGGCTGTGAAATTACAAAATGGGGTAGTGTAGGATAAGCAAGGATTTCTCACCAAATCCCAATATATTAAAAACTAAAGGATATCCACTAAAATAAAAAAAATACAATATGTAGAGCAAACATATGTCACAACATGGATACTAAACTTATTAAAAACCATTATGCTAAGAGACAGTCAAAGTAGAAAATATTACCTTAAAAAAGGGTTAGAGATATTAGGGAACAACCTATTTACATGAAGGATATCTTCCTAATATTTCAATACTTAAGTCCTAGAATACAATCATAGCTTTATTTAAGCTCCTTACTGCACTATTAAGAGAGATTCCTGGGATGGCTATTACCATGGATATGATGTTAACTTTTACAGCTTTGGACGATGATGACAAATCATCAACAGGCATGACATGGTCACTAAATGAGGAAACAAAATCTTGCTAATGTTAAAAAAGTCAAAATTACTAACTTGTTAATCTCAAAAACTTTAAAAATTTCAGAAGAATGGTTAAAATAAGTCCCTGATATGCTAGAAGCTACCTGAAGGCAGCAAATATTATATTTTTGTACGTGAATCCTTAGCACCTAGGTCAGTGCCTGGTCTACACTAGAAGTTTCATAAATTACTTGTGTGATTGGCAGATTCTTTAGTTATTCCTTCATGCTTGCCTCAAAGCCCGGTGCAAAATTAAATAGCAGTAAAACTAAACAGATAACTGTAAGAGAGGAAACTCAATTCAAGAACAAGAAGAAAAAAACTTGAGGACTAGTTCAGCAAGAAAAAAAACCTGGCTATTAATACTTCATCATCAACACTGTGCAGAACTTTTCTTTTTTAAAGAACTAATAAACCCATCGATTTGGTAATTCAGGGTTAATCATTTTTAAATAATGAAGATCAGTTGATTCACTGCATGAAGTTTTATTTTTATATAATGTGAGAAGCAAAAAGTACATCTGACTTGGAATCAGAAGACCAATACTCAATTACCAAGGCCACCACCTTGGAGAAAAATGGGCAGATTCTCTCAGCCTTAGTTTCTCCATCTGTAAAAAGGGGATAAAATCTCTTCTCTGTCTATATCACAGGGTTAGTTGTGAAGATCAATGTGGATCGTGTATGTAAAATGGGAGTTCTTATTAGTTCCTTACCAAATTCATGTGGTATTAACAAGAGGAAATACTCAAGCCAGAAAGCCACAAAGAACAATAATATGAGAAAGAAAGCTTTCTGTTTATCTTTAAACACAAAGATAAATGAGATGTGGTAAATGCACTCAAGAAACTCTTACTCTATTAATATATATATACACAGACACACATGTAAGTATGTATGTCTGATAACGGTTCTGTGGATTAACCTATAATTGTTCTACATCCGTATCGGTTTACAGGTTTTCGGAGGTTTCTTTAAATTCATCTCTTTTTGCTGCCCAGAGAAGCGACCTTTCTAGAGAAGGACATGCCATGAAGGGAACGCCAATGCCAGCTGCTGATGAACCATCACCAAATGACAGGGAAGCTGAAGCAGCAAGGTATCCTGAGGGAGAACCAGGGGTCAGCATGTGCAGAGTAGGACAAACTGCTGCCACTGCCTTGACCCACCAGCTCCCCTCAGACTCCTGTGGAGATAGCACAAGACTGTACCCTGAAATGGCACCACCCCTTAGAGATCGCTGACTGCAGTTTGGTCAGAAGAGTAACCCTGGTAGAGAGATGACCTGACAAATGCCTCTGTACATGCTGCAGCTCCTATGGACACAGCAGTTACCACTACTGAAGACGGGGAAGGAAAGTCCTCAACATTCAAGTCCTTGGTATCATATGGCTTAACATCAGAAATGCATACTTTTTTTTTTTTTTTTTTTTACCAATGAAAATGGTACAGAAGATATATTACCACCTGACTTTACCCTTGTCCCTTTAGGACCACTGGGACTTCCCAAATGCCTTACAGCCTCGATCTCTTACATGTGCTGTCCCCTTTTAGGATATGAGCTCACTGAGAACATTTCTGAGTGTAATCACAGTGCCCAGTACAATGCTTGGCACACAGTGAGTACTTCATACTTTTTCATTCATTCTTTTACTCATTTACTCAATAGTTTTAATCCTATCAATTTTACTGCATCATATTTTGTGCAATTCTGTCATCAAACGTATAAAACAAGGGAGTGAATGGTACCTGTCACGCAGCTCTTTCAGGATACTACTCACCGTCTCTGGATGAGATAATCTTCTAGTATATCAAGGCAACGCACCATCTGGGAGAAGATGAGCACTTTATGTCCACCAGCAATGAGCTTGGGGAGCAGTTTATCAATTAGCACCAGTTTGCCTGCTGCCTGAATCATGGCCTGTAGCTGAAAGTCCAAAGAATCAGGACTATGTGTTTTACGGAAGTCTTCCAGAATTTTCTCTTCTGCCCCTAAAAAGGAACAGAACAAAACCATTCTTTGCACAAACTACCAGGATGAAAGAAATTATCTGGTTTTTTTTTTGGAAAAGAACAGCTCAAAAGCCAAAGGAGAAAAAGTAATACCTGTAAAGCTAATTTCTAGGCATCAAGTCCCGAATTCCCTGGAGCTGGACATCCAAGTAAAGTGAATAGATTCAATCTGCGCAGCAACGGGGTTAGTGTTGCAGGCTAGCACCTTTCCCCACACAAGGACTTTTTATCACCTACTAAGAGTTTTCTAGATGCCACATCCTAAGCTTTCCAGTGAGACTGAAAAATGCTTTACAGGAAGCTAACCAGAAATTCTATTATAATCTTTTTTTGCTATCAGAAAGTCCAAAACAATTAGAACTAAAACTGAATATTGTTTCAACAAGTTCTCAGGACTTTCATTTATGAAAATTCTCAATTGGTAAATCTTCACCCACTGTTAATATATTTGTACAGGTGCTTTTAACATCTTTAGGAAATCATCATCTCTTATTTTGCTTTTTTTTTTTGATAACCTTTGTGATAAAACACTTTTTTGCTATAAAAAGCATGTAGTTTATGTAGTTAAAAAAACAAACAAACAAAATCCTGGGACCTGGAGTCTGAAGACCTAGGTTCATATCTGGGCTTTGCTATCTAGTCCAAGGTCACATGGCCAGTCATAACTACTTGGAACCTCAGTTTTCCTTATTTGTAAAATGAAGATAATAATTCATGTACTACAAACTTCATAGAGGTAAAAGGACAAATGAGAGAATGGATGTAAAGCACTTTGTAAACTGTAAGACACAATATAAACTTAGTTATATTGCTTTAATAACAAAAATAACAATGTCGTTTAAGTTGGAGAAGAGGACAACAAAGTCACACATTTTTCTACCTCCTGCTGAGTTTAGTTTTCACAGTGTAGCTTTATTCTTTAGTTTGAAGTGTCATGAATTCCAAGAACAGACACACCCATATTCGAAGTATGAGGATACATTCCAAAATCAAATGAAAAAATGGTTTCTGGATCATCCATACCTCTAGTCCTCTCACCCCACTTAACACAGATGATTGAGAGCCAAGTGTTGCAGCTTTCTTATTCAAACTGTCACTAACTGAATACTATGTAATCTCTCTATTGAAATACCCATACTTCTTGATGAAATAGGCCATAGATACAACCAAACAGTCTTTTGCTATAATGCCATCTTTCCGAGGACTTCCTCATATCTTCCTATTTAGCAAAGATTTGCCCATGAATGCCAGAGTTCACTATGTCCCAGTTCAACTTCCCACATCTAATGACAGCTGTAACTAAAGGCTGACTTGTGTACATGTACACACACCCACCTGTGAACACACTGTATACCATACTGGATCTCTGAAGCACCATCTCCAATGAAGTTAATTCTCCCTCTTTCAGCTACTCCAGTCCCATATTCTGTGGTTTTTAGGAAATGTAAAATCATGCATTGATCTTGCATACTTGAAAGCAAAGGCACAATGTCCTAACCAAAGCCAGCCACGGCAAAACAATGCTGAAGATAAACAACTTACACGTACCACCACTAAGATCCCAGACCTATACAGACACACTACTGCTACTTTTCCCCATTTCCACATCCACTCTGCTTCAAAATCACCATCTACTTTCTGGGCTGGTTCTGACCCCGAACTCTCCTAGCTTTCAATGTGTTTCCTCTCTGTCAAGTGTCTACCCTCTTCCATTTTATTCTCTACCAGTTATTGATTCTTGGAGGTCGGTGCTGATAATCCATTCAGGTCTAGTTAAACCATTTATTCTAAAGGAACAAGTCAGAAATATTAAGAGAGTCAATATGCCAAGTAATTGTCTCCACATGCACATATGCTCAGTCAAAGGGCCTAAGAAGGCATACAAACAATGCATCCATCTGGCCTTGAATGATTTGCTTAACCCAAACTTGTTGCTCTCAGGGGTTGCGGCAAGACTTAACCCTACCTTGCTCCCCCCGGCTCACCATTGATCAAATAGGGGTGATTGCAGCACTTTCTCAGCTCCATCATGGTGTTGATGAGATTGGGCATGTTATGCTGATTTGCCCCCTTGGTCAGGAAGGAAAAGTTCTTCTCTAAAATGGCTCGATAATACTTTTTCTGAATATTGGTTAACTCTACTTCAATGATTGTCTCCTGTTTGGGAGCTAGGTTCTTTTCCACATCATCTTTCAGCCGCCGTAGCATCATGGGCTTCAATATGGACTGCAACTTCTTTACCTGCCCAGGAAAAGGAGACTAGTTTATCTCTTTGAACCAGCAAGCATCAAGATTTTTCAATCACTAGTACAAGTTTGCTGAACTTAATCAGTATAATGAACAAATATGTATTGAATATCAGGTAAGGAAGGAACTAAGAGAGGATAGTCCCCTTGCATTCAGAGAATTTACAACCTGTAAAGGGAGAAAAGAGACGGAATGCTGAAAAGAGAGACACTGATGAAAGAGCTAGTGAAAATCATTCACTGAGCCTTGAGATGCAGAACAGTGTCCTTAGCCTGAGGCACTTCTCTTATCCCTGGTCAAAGTGGGCAGTTCACCAATACAGCACAAAATACTGCACTAAAACTACAAATACACTAAAAGACAATAGCTGCTAACAGATGACTGACAAAAATGGCTAACTTTTCTGTATAAAGAACATGGTTTAATAGGGGATGAATTTGACTTCTTTTTCCAGCATAACAGTAGATATACATTGAGCCTCTACATCCTCTCAACCAATTCCACTGTGATACAATATGAAGTAGCTAGACAGGGTGGATCAGAAATAAAGTGTAACCATAAAAGAGAGTAAAGCTAAACTGGCCTACACAAGCTTGGGACCTTGGTATCAGCTGCATGTATTCTAACCATTGGAACAAACTAAAAATCAAGTTAGAATTTTGCTTACCGAACAGAAAAAGTACAAAAAACAACTTTCAACATTATGTTTGCTGTGAATGAAAGACCTGTACTAGCTTATAATCTATTCAACAAACACTGGCCAGGACATAAAATGCATAGTGTTAGGCACTAGGAAATAAAACGATGAAGTCAAAACAGCACATGATTTCAAGGAAGTTTAAGCAAGAGGTTTTATTTCATGTTTCTCAAGTGTGACTCATGATGTCAGGAAGTAACTGAATTATTTGATGGCATATTGGATACTTCTAGAACCTTGGTCACTGAGGGGTCTCAAGTATTCAAATCCTGAAATGGTCTTAGAGTTGGGGGCCAATTTTAAGGCCCAGAGTTAAACCATGGCCCCATCCCAAGTGCGGGAGCAATTAAAAGCAAAAAATGGGAGAATGAGGAAAAATGAAAGCAAGTAGAAAGATGATTTTTACAACTCTCTACCCGTCGTGTGACCTGGCATAGACCAAGAATCTTAAAATAAGAATAGTTCCCAGAGATTATCCATCTGAAGTAGAGAAGATTTATAGCTCCCAAAATGAAGGAGAGAAATCATTTCAGAAAACAATGTCAGAACATTTATACAAAGTAAATTGAAAGTGAGACCTTACTACATGTGCCTGAGAGTACATGATTCCTGTGGTACAACCCATGTTATTTAGGGTTTTTAAATGTTAAAACAAGACAGTCAAATGTATAAAGAATAACTGTAATGAGTAAGAAGTCCTCCCCTTGTTCATTTAGGAAAAACTAAATGGCTTAGCAACAGGTCAAAAGGTCCAGGCATCTGGGAGGGAAGCAGGGGGAAATAAGGTATATATTCATAGTTCCTTACCCTGGTAGTAAATACAGAGAAAGTTGTGCCTGGAGGAGATCTGTTTCTGAGTTACAGTAACTTAACCAGAAGGAGGCAGTAACTCAGTCATATTATCTTGAAATGCAAGGACATTGCAATTAAAAAGCCAAGCCCAGGAAACAATTGTGCTAAGGTACCTAGAAATGGAGGCACTTAATACAAATGGACAAGGGTAAACCAATTACTCTCAGTAACCTGTAACTGCCTACCACTACCATCATTTGTACCTTCAGAATTCCTTACCATCTGCAATACTTTTTAGCTGCATTCAAGAACACTGGCCTAAGCATGTTTCATACTTGTTATTATGAGGATAGACACAGGAATTATGGGATGGTTCTGTTCCCATTAAAGTAGCCATTAAAGTAAGATCTTGAAGCCCTCAGGTGGTAGAGGTGAAGATCAAAAAACTGTCATGCTGTTGATGGCTCTTATTTATAATTTATCAACTTTCTGGGCATTTTATTATTAATTAGTTTTCCCACTTAGAAAAGATAAAAATAATAATTTCACTTAGTAAGGCTGCATAAAAAATAGTTTATCATTCTTTCCAGAGAGTTCTGTTGACTGCTCAAATGACAGGCACTCAGCAAGGACCAATACTGTGTCTTCTTATTTTCTCCAGACTCTCACTTACCTGTTCCTCTGTCTTCAGATCTCCAAACTCCTCCAGGAAAGCAGTCTCTGAAGGAAACTGTGATGGTTCTAGGAAATTCAGTAAGCTAAAAAGTTCTTCCACAGAGTTCTGCAAGGGAGTTCCAGTCAGCAGCACTTTATGTTCCTATACAGATTAAAGCACATGATGAAATACAGTTCAGCATCGGAGCCCTTATTTATGATGACAATTTAACATGGAAGCTGTCTACATTCTCTATAGACCCTTCTGCTGTATTTCTCTAAAAAAAAGACGGTGTGACTAATAATAATAATGGTGTCAAAAATTATAGTAACTGAAATTTATCTGGGGTATTTTCAAATAGCCAAAGGGCTTTCCAAATAAATGACCAGTGAGGTGGGAGATCAAGTACTAAAACCTTCAATTCTCAGAAGAGGCATCAAGGACTAAAGTGATTTGACCAAGGTCATAGGAACTGGGTGGTACAGTTGTGACTTAAATTCATGTCTTTTGATTCCAAGTTCAGTTCTATTTCAGTTCTATTCTATTTCTATTTCCACTACATACCATATTTCCTCTGCATAAATAGTAAATTTTCTGAGTGTAAAAGCATAAAACCAAACTGGAGTTAAAAGTAGTATTCCTGGCTTGGTTTCTATCAAAAAAATTGAAGAAACTTCTTGTCACAGTTTCTCTATTGCTTCCAAGTTCCTTGGACTGGAGACTTGAATGATCACTGAATGTCCTCAGGTTTATAAGCTTGCAAACTCTCACCAAAGCCATGAGCTTCAATCCTTCCAGAAGTTTGCAATTCCTGTTCTTCAGTCTGTGGGCTTCATCAATTATCACACAACTCCAATGAATCTTCTTCAGTTCTGGGCAGTCAGCCAAAATCATCTCAAATGTTGTGATAACCACATGGAATTTGAAGATTCCAGAGAGGGGGTTGCCCTGAGAATGACATAAATAAAAAACAGCTATAGGACCCTATCAATGGGTATTGTTGAACTTTAGGGCAAAGTAAATTCTAATATGATTATTGGAAGGATCGATATTAACTTACTAATAACACATGGTAAAAGGTCAAAATGCACTGTTACATGTATATCTATGAAGGAACCTAATACAGACAAAGCAGCATACCTTTACCTTATATAATAAATACTTCAAATACTATTTCGCTGCCACTACCTACTTCAGTATTTTGACAGATATCAGTAGTTCAGAGAGTTGCTGAGACCCAAAATCTTTTAACTTGGTAGATCCCAACAGATTTGTACTCTAGTGGCATACCTACTGCTAACTTGGGTTGTCTACATATACTGAATAGAACTTTGGTTGAGGTTTCACCAAACCACACAAAATCAAGAGAAAGAGTGCCAGCGTGAGGAAAGTGAGAAGTACATGAGATCAATTGTGTAAATTGCTACAATAAATAGCCGACCCATGCTTAGTCAATATTTCCAGACAAAAATGGTATCAAAGAATATCGAATGAATACTAATGGAAATCTTTGTGACTCATGGACCTATATCACATCTAAGGAACATATTTTATTTGCAGTGTTAAAAAGTGAAGATGAGAACTCCCCTGGGGTAAGGACTACCAGTTAGCAGGGACTTAACCATCCAGTTAGTCCCAACCCCTGGAGAAACTGTAAAAAAATAAAACTGACCTGTACCTTCTTCTGAACCCTTTGGAAAAACATTAGACTTATTCTAGCTGAATAGTATAACCCTAACAGACAACTTAAATTCTACAAGTCAGAGGCTAATACTCCTATGTGTAATGAATTGTCCTGGTACAGTGTATCTTTCCATTAATTTAATTTTCATTTTATTTTATAACAAAAATCTGCACCCAATGTATACTACTTCCTAAGTATATTTAATGGATGATTCCCACTGAAGGAAAGGAAAAAAACAAAGCTTTGTTTTTATGTAACCAAGACTGAGCTTCCTCTTGATTGCTAAAAAATAATTAATTTCCAGCTCCCTTTCTGATTTCAATGTCTGTCCAAAAACAATTGCTTTGCTTGTAGTCTACATAGCATATATGACAACTCAAATTAAAAAAATAACAATAATTTAAAAGTAGTTTCAAAAACCAGTCTGGAAGTCAGACTTCTTGGCCTTTAAAATATCATGGGGAAAGGAAAGAATACCCTAGGGTCTTAAATATCATTATTCATAATACAACATCAGAAAGGTGAAAATAATACTCACTAAAAGGCCAGTGACTCAAGCCACAGAAAAACCAAACTCAAAGATGCTAAGTGGGAAAACATTTGAAGGAAAGATTCTACTTTGCAAGTTATCACACTAAGAAGCTGCTATAACTTTGAAATTTATGCTAATTTTACCTGGGCATCCCTGTAGAGCATCTCGTATTGCTGGATCATCTGCCTGCTAATCTGGCTGCCATGATACACAATGGCATTCATCTCTGTCCATGTTCGGAATTCTCGCTCCCAGTTAGTAATAGTAGATAATGGAGCAATGATGAGGAAAGGACCATGTATTCCCATCAGGAATATTTCTGAGAGAAATGTGATGGACTGAATAGTTTTCCCTAGGCCCATCTCATCAGCCAAAATACAGTTTTTTCTGAAGGAAACAAAACATGTTTTTCTTACCAATACAGCAGAGAGAAAGTTAAGAGGCAATAATGGACAAAGTTCCTGAAACAAAAGAAGGTGAAACCCCACTAACAATGAGAGATTTACAGAATAGCACTGGTTCAGTATTTACCCTTTTAAGGCAAATTCTTCATTAAGAAGAAATGAAAATCTTCTGGAAGATTCTAAACAAGGAGTCACTAAAGACTTCATGTTCTAATCTAGAATTCTGAGGCTCTGATCCTACTATGCTAGAAATGGTTTGTGGAAGAAACTGTCAGCCACAAAAGAGAATCTTCTCTACTTTGACCTCAATCCCCTTCCATAAATTCATAGCAACTCATTAAGGTGAGAAAACTATATGGTGTTTCACAGTTTACAAAAGCACTTTTACATCCATTACTTCATTTGATCAAAACAGTTTCTTGTGAGGGAATTTACAGGAAACTCAAGAGAGGGAAACTTAATTATCCAAATTATCCAAAGTGACATTTTAGTCATTCTTTAGTGTCATTCTCCTGAAGAAAGATCTAAGAGACAATCAGCTTGGAGGACTCCCAGGATCATTCTCTATCTTCATTTTTTTTTTTTTGAAAATGACCTTCCATTCTAAGCAATTCAGAAAATCAAAGTATAAAGGCAATGGCTTGTGAAAGAATCTCCCATATCACCAAAATGCCATAGGATGACAAAATAAGTCTGCATACAAACCACAGAAAATAGAATTGCTACCTTAAAAATTTTTTAGTTTTCTTCAATTCATTCAACAACCATTTAAAAAAACACTGTGCAAAGCCTAGGGTGTTAAGCATTCGAATATAAAAGTTTTTGCTACTTATCTTAATACTTTCAATTGCAAACTAGTCAGACTAACAACCCTAGGTCAGAAATTCCTCTGATTATATACAGTTTTGAAAAGGCACAGCTCAGGGAGATGGCACATATGCTCTGGCTCCTCACCTATTATACCAGTTAAATAGGAGCCAGTTCATCCCCTCGAGCTGGTACTCTCGAAGTTGATTATTGTTCTTGTACTCCCGAGACTTCTCAAGTTTCTGCCACGAATCTGAAGCTGGACGCTCCTAATAAACAAAGCAGAGAGCAAAATGCATGGAAAGACAATGCTTTATGGGAGTTTCACATGTATGAGTACAGAAATAAGAAAAGATTGAGAGAGAAGCAAATCTCAACATTCCTATCAAATTTGCAAATCAGTTAATGGGTACTGGGCCTCAGTTACACCTCTGAATTCAAAACAACGCTGAGAAGTGGCAAATGTGACTTTATCAGTTTAAGGAGCTCTTTCTATGAAATTTCATCTATCAATGTGGATTGATACCTTTTCTGTAATTTATAATGACTTGTGCTGGCTCATAAAGGCAGTAGGTATAAAAGGCAGGACTTGATCCCCTGAAGCCAGGTCTTCCTCACAAAGCAACTCTATCCATTAGACCATGCCACCTCTCTTTATGTAAATAAACTTCTAAACTTAATTTATTATTTTTCCAATTTAAATTTTTTTTCAGGGGCCAACACTAACTTTCTTTCTTTGCTTCTATTTTTACAATCTATTCTGCTTACTTGGGGGTGGTTTCCTTCTTTGTGCACGGTGTATCAGTTCAGTAGCTTTGGGGAAAATGCTACACATGTTGAGTCTGCTCAACAACAGAAGAGCGTAATGAGTCTTCCAAATTATATCCAAATGGAGTCCTTTTCCTAGTTTAAGCTAATATACATACAAGTGCACATTACAGACCCTAGAGATAGCTTCCCAATGCACAGTTAATTCAAGATAGTCTGAAGTGCTGAATCTTAAGAGGTAATGAATATTTTACAGAAGGTCTAATGGAAATGAGATGTGATAAACCCAATATTTTACTTAATGGAAGCATCACCTCCTTGTCAATAGAAATTCCTTAAATTACAAAATAAGAAATGACACCATTTATAAAAGGAAACATCCTAAATAAGTAAGACTCAACAAGCAAGTAAGTGCAAAGCTTACAGGGAACTACAGAGTAAGCAATGAGGGGATTATCTGATATTCATTATAACAAAAGACTAACCTTTTTTCCTTTTTATGGCACAGCTACATGAGACTGGTACATACAAAGGGGAATGCCCAAGACAAAGAATATCATATAATGTCAGCAAAGCATTCAACAAAAACTCCTATATTTTGTAGATAAAGTGGTAAAACAGAAACGAGATGAGAGTACGATTAGGTGGATTTACCAGTCTAACAAACATATACAAAGGTATTGATGGCAAGATGGAAAAAAGTGACTATATTAGGTAATAATGCTACATGGTCATGGATGTGGCATATTCTGTCAACAAATTAGATGAAGCCATTAAAAAGATATCGTTTGTCAGATCTGAGGATTTGGTTGTTGTCTTTCATTCTCAAAGAGGACCAAAATTACATCACCATGTGGATAACACAATGATGAAAGATACATTTAATATAGCAGATCAAAGAATCAAGATGCAAAATGGCAGCAGTCTAGAATATTGGGCTTAAGCTCCTAAAAAGAAATGTAGTATGAATTAATGTAAAATCTTAATTTTAGTTTTTAAAAAAATCAATTTTGCAAGATGAGGAAGTCTTAGAATCATTATTTTTGAAATCAGAAGATTTCTGTCTTCAAATATTTGAAAGGCTGTCATAAAGAAGAGGGATTATTCATTTTACATAGATCTACAGAACATTTCTGGACTAAAGAGTGGAATTTATAGCAAGGAGATATTATCTTGAATAATGTAATATATATTTACTAAGTACCTACTAAATGTCAGAATTTTAGTGATGGAACAGCCTTACAAATGCTCCACTTCCTCATTTTAAAGCGGAGAAAATCAAGGTTTAAAAAAGATAAAATTATTTGCTCAAAGTTCACACAACTCCAAACACACTTAACACAGACGATATACAACAACCATAGTCTTTGACTCCTAGAGAGGTAGGTGCTGATAAAATATCCAAAACAAAACTCAGAAGGTATGGTAATGCTAACATATGAATTTTTATAACATACTTTTCCCATGTGAAGATCTCAAACAGGTATCAATTATGGTTAGGCAACTTAATTGGAATATTAAGGTTTATTCTCTAGCAATTCTCAAGCCACATTTCAAAAACACACTCCAGGGTTTGACTGAAGAGCCTCAGGTCCATCCTCGTAGGAAAATGTTTGACTGCAAGTAGAGCATTTTGCAAAAACTGAGACTTTTATATGTTCATTTCAGTTGAAGGTTCTTCATATAAGGTGAGGTAATTGCAACATTTGATGCATGCCTGAAAATTACCACAAGGGAAATCAGAATCTTAAAGCTGGAAGGCTTTACAGGTCATCCTGGACAAACTTCTATTTCATGCTTATAAATCCCTAGCCTGGGAGCAACTCCCCTACGCAGAAACCATGAAATCATGAAAAAGAACTGAGGGTTTTGGTGGACTACAAGTTCAATATCATCCAAAGTGATGAAAGGCCAACACAATATTAGGCTAAATTATTAGAAATATTAAAGGAAGTAAGAACACTAACAATTAGAATTTATATTTGTATACTACCTTATTTTTTGTAGCACTTTATACATACTATTTAAATAACAGTCCCACTCTGCTTCGTGTGGGTCAGACTACAAACAAAATATTATGTTCAACTCTGGTTGCTGTATTTTAAGAAACAAGAAAAGCTAGAATGTGCCCAAAAGGAAATGACCAGGCTGTGAGGGATCTAGGAAGTAGGTTGTACAATAAACATTCTATGAAACTAGGTGATGTTAGGTCTAGAAAGAAGTCCTTGTGAGGGCTCTCTTCAAATATTTAAAGGTCTCGCATACATAGAGAAGACTACTCATTTTGTCTATATAGCTCTATTAGATCCAAGAAATAGAAGCTACAGCACAGTAGGTATTATACTTCTTCATAATGAGAAATGAGAGAATAGATTAAAAGAAGAAACGGCAAATGAGATGGAAGAGAAAAGATATTTTTGCTGAATTATCTTTAACTATGGCTATCTTTGCAATTGTGACATTTCTGAGATGACTTTAAAAATTACAAATGGACAGAAACTAGCTGTGTTCTGATTTCTAAGAGCAGGGCAAAGTAAAAGAAGACAAAGAGCAGGGCAGGTGTGCCACTTATAATGCATATGTCAAATATTTCTGAGGACAGGGAAGTATAAAAAAGGAGGGCTCATTAATCTACGGTGACCAAAGAAACGGTAATCAAAGCAGAGCATGCCTGAGCTGTCCCTGTGTCACACAGCCCAGGATGCTTGTTTAATGGCATGCGTAAGATATAAGATTCCTTACAGAATATATCTTTTGTTGCCCTAAATTTTCCATATTTACCATATTATTTGATTTGTGCCAAAGTATTTGTCCTTTTTTACTAAATCACGGATTCTTAACCCAGAGGATGTGAACTTGTTTTTTAAAAATATTTTCAGAATTATTTCAATACAATTGATTATCTTTGCAATGTCATGCATCGTATTTTATGCATTTAAATGCATTTTACGCATTATGATTCTGAGAAAGGTTTCACAGGATTCTTCAGATTGCCCACAGGAAGAGGGCTCCATGACACAAAGATTAAGAAGCACTATTTCAAATGGACTTTATTTATTGGTACTCTATGAGATTCTGGAAGTATTGGAAATAAGCAACAATTTATAAAACAGACTCTGTCCTCCTTAAAAGTTAAAGACAATAAAAGAAACAGATTCATCACTGGCAAAGCAGATATGCCCCATGATTTACAAATCATCTATTGTATAGTTCTCCCCATTTTTAGGGTAAAAAGGCATAGATTATGTTTTTTTGATATTCAGAATCTCTTAACTTTTAAAGATAGGAGGTTAAAGTAGAAAAACAGTATTGAGTTGAGCAGTAAACTATTTTCTTGAAGGAATAATGAATAAATGCCTATATTCACTAGCAGACTTTGACAGAAAAATCCGAAGGAGTCAAGCCTACCTGCTTAGTGCCATCCAGAAGACTGAGCTATTTTGCAGCAATTATGTATATCAATTTTTCAAAGGGCTATACAGAAGATTATGATTTTATACTAGTCATTTGACATTTGTGAGCTTTAGTTTCTTAATTGCTAAGATGGAGATAATGGTACCTACTCTCACAGGTCTGTTACGAGGGAAAAAGGAAATATTGTGTATCAAATGTGCTGCAAAACTTAACGGTGGACAGGTAACACTTTATCATTGACTCATGGCTTACATCAGTGATAAAAATCTAACTTTTATTTAATCAAGATAAGATGGAGATGGGGTAGATAGGAGAAAGCAGCTAGAAAATATGGCAATGGTAACTGTTACTTCATTTGAGGGCCAGTCTTTGCCACAGAAGTTCACAATCAGCCACACAAGGTTCCTAAAGCTGTAGTCACTCCTCAAAGTTTAAGGGAGAACGTGGTGACTACAGCTCTTCTGAACTGTGGACTTCAAAGCAACCATGCAGGCTTTTGATACTTCTAGTTTGGACTATTATTAAAAAAATTCTCTTTAACTAAAAATATCTGGCACAGCATTAAACCACTCAGCATAAAGCTGGTATTAAGTAACAAGCCCAACATTCCAATTATGAGCTTTCATACTATAACACATTAAGTGCAATAATACATCAATACTTCCTCAGGGGACATGACTGAATCTAATACTACAGAATACACAGAATGGGGTACGCAGGATCATACAAAACTCATAATTATGGTTATTTGAATTTCATGAAAAAACAATGCATTCCACCAATAATATATCTTCAAGAAGAAAGCATTAAATTCTTCTGTTCTGCCTTTACTAATTTTTCCATTCTGACCCTAGCAAAGATAACCCTCTAGCATGTTCATGACTCTCTCTAAGTTACTACAAATCAATCCAGCAAGTACTGGAAAAAAAGTTCCTGTTCTAAGGAAGTTTACTTTTACTCAGGGGAACATGCAAATGCAAACTAAGTAACAAAGCCAGTTGGGGAGGAGTAAGGTGAAAGGAGTCAGTGAATATTAACAACTGGAATGATGAGAAAAGGCCTTGTGAATAAAGTGGAACCTGAACTGAACCTTAAAAGGATCTAGGGATTTCAAAAAGCCTCCAAAAGAAATGAGGAGGAAGAGGATTCTAGGCATGGGAAACAGAATGGGCAATAAGGTAGGAGTTAGAATGCTATGTATGGCCAATTTAGCTGGAATATAGAGTACTTGAAGGGAAGAGTGTGAAATCAATATGGAAAAGTAGGTTGGAGTTAGAGAGTGAAAAGTTTTAAATGTTAATGAGAAGAGTTTGTATTTTATTCTAGGAAAAATAAGAGAGCCACTGAAGCTTCTTTAGTAGAGCAACCTCATCCTAGTCTAGCAGATGAATGATGGCAGTAGAGACTGGAATTGGCAAAACCAACTAAAGGGCTCCTCTATCACTCTTGGGTCCTAGTAGTTACTGACACATAGTCTTTTCCTTTAAAATCTGTCATTGTCAGATATTTAATGAAAAGATCATTGATATTTTGTTTTGAGATTTACAAAACACAGGCCCCAAGATCTCATGTGAAAGGAGAATCAGTATTAACAAGAGCAAACTAGAGGGTATGCATTATCCTAGAGCTATTCAGCTGTTACTAATTTGAATTTGATATAATTTATTCAATAAACATTAAGAAACTACTGTTCAAAGAACATTTTGCTAGGCTGAGGGAGATGACAAAATTTAAGCAAGATTGTCTGTTTTCAAGAGACATATCAATCAAGAAGGGGGTGAGACCTACACAGAAAACTGATATGCATGCCCCTCAGAGAAGGGCAAACAAAATGTACAGCTAAGGGCCATTACTAAGGGAGGGAAAGGCCATTACTAAGATGTATGTGTGCATGTGTGTGTACAGGGAAGATTTAGGAAGGAAGTAGTATTTGGGTTTGGCTTTCAAGGGGTGAAAAAGCAATGCAGAACACTCAGGGTATAGAAAAAATGCAAGCAAAAGGTGATGGGGGATGGACTGGAAAAGTGTGGGATCTGACTTACTGTGCATCCCAGACATTCTCTCCCTATGCACTGTCATTACTGAGATCATTTGTTTCCTTTCTCTTATTGAAAGGAAGTCAGTCAGTCCTTCCTTCTTTCCTTCCTTTGAATCAATTTTCAGTGAAAGCCTTTATCTATACTATTTCTTGCCCATTAGATTTATTTTTTTAAAACAAGTTTCTTTGAGATAAGTGTCATCCTTGCTAAGAGGGCAACTTAAACAAAACAAAGAAACCCTCTTGTTTAACTGCTCTTATTTTCAGCTCCAACAGGCATGTCCCAGCTAATGCAATGACTTATAGAAGCATAAAACAAATTTGCTGGGGAACATAGTAATGATATCATGAAAGAAAGCTAATTCCCAGGTAGTCAAAATGTGGACAACAGAACTTTAAATTGGCCTGTACAGAGATGTGAGACTATGACAGTTGAATGTGGGGTTACTGACAGCATAACAGATCTGAAACTTGACACTCAATCATCAGACAGATCACTGAAGTTTACCATCGTAACAGGGTGGGGGCAGGAAAAGGGAGTATCTGGTTTCAGGAAAAGCAGTAGAAAATCAAGCAACATCTAGGAAGAGGCTGAGGAAGAATAACTCCTTCCAGCTTAAGAGTACCCTAAACTCCAGCTTACTATCTCACTAAAGATAAAAACTCTCACATGAATATGAACATTTCTACCCCCAACAAAAATGCATTGTCTATGTCTGGGGAAGAATGACCCATTCTCCCAACAGGAAAAAAGCAACGGAAAAGTACTGAGACCTAAGGCAAAGTTTGGTCAGTGATCAGAGATAGATCTGAGGGATTCAGGAGCTAAGATTTCTAACACCCTGTCTTCAAGTGTTTAGAAAAGTATAGTAACTAACAGAATAATGAAGAAAACTGAATTAAAACTCTAAAATATCTCAAGGAATTTTTCCTGCATTCTTTTCTTTATATTTCTGAAGTTGCCAGGCAGAGGATTAACTCAGTGCTTTCTTTATAAATATGTTTTTTTTAAGGTAAAAGTAAGACCCTTAAAAGTGAACTGACTATAAAATTACTTACTATCTTTGTGATATTTAAAAATTGAAGCAAAATACAAAAATTTTTACACAGGGTACCATATCTAAAAGACTGTTTATGCGAAGCTTAGTTGGAAAAATAGTGCTAGGGAGCTTTGTGTGGATGCCTGCACCTTTAATTGTAATATACCGACTGAAATGAAATTTGAACATTTCACTACTGTTGTTCCTAGACTAGGGGAAAAAAATTTCAAAAGTGATGAACTGATTCACTATTTGATGAGGGAAATAATGGCATGATTAATGGTAACAAGTGAAGAAAAGAAGACAGCTTCAAAGAAGAGGGGAGCAGTTTTGCTTTTGCTTAATGGGCTTGATGAAGAAGCAGGAAAACAGTTGGTTTGATAGTCTGGGGCCAAGCAGAAAAAGAACTCTCTAGCTAAGGGCTGCACCTCCACAGCTGCCCACACCCACCTTGTACATGCAGATACAAATGACCACTGTTCTATGTTTCATGGTCAATAAGTCCACATGCCTATTAAACATATTATTTAAAGAACGTAAGTGAAAAACAGAGGCATATTACCACATGTTTAATTTCAGGAAGAATTTGAAGAGACTCAAATTCTTTCACTTTAGCTGGATCAACATCTTCTTCCAATTCCCAGGTGCTTTCTTCATATGGCAGAGAACACCACTTCACTAAATAATGAGTCACCTCCTGATTGAGAGCAAAGAGGAGAGAAGAGAAATCCGAGTCACTTACCACAAGAACACAGGGGCTAGGACTGGTCCTACCTTGGCCAGGTATTTGAAAATCACTGCAATTAGATAACAGATGTGTGGATTCAAAGAAGGGTCACAAGACTGATGTTGATGGAATAAGTACCACCCAAGCACACAGCAGCAATGAAAGAGACGGCAGGGTGCAGAAGCACTTACTTCCCCTGTATCAGAGTCCTTGGTGTGGGCCACTTCCAAGATACGATCAACTTCTATATAGTCTGGATTGAACAAATCTTCATCAGGCTAATGCAAACAGAGGAAGGTAGTTAAAAAAGAATTCCTCAATTCCCTTAACCCCCTACCCCCCACCACCATGTTTTTCAAAATGCCATTAGGCCAAAAGTCCATCCACTTACATAGAGATAAGATATTTCTTTAAAAGTTAGCTAAGAAACATCTGTATTCTTCTCTCAAGATCTAACATATTACAATTCAGGACGTGCTATCTTTAACATTAAAAGTTTCAAGAAGGCAATGCATAATTTTGTTTAAGTTGTTTTATACAATACCCAAAATAGCACCATACATATGTAAGAAGTGGTCCTTATACTTTCTCTTATGATTTCCAATATGATGCCCTCTACAGATCTTAGGGCACAGATTTAGAGGTGGAAGGGAGCTCAGACACCATCTCGTACAATCTCTTCATTTTATATATGAGGAAACAGAGACACTCGAGTGATAGAATGACTTGCCTGAGGTGACACATATAGTCTTAGATGAGCATCCAATCTGTGTCTAAACAATTTTAGTGGTTAGGAAATCACTACCCAAACAAGGAATATTTTTTAAAAAAACTATTATTCTTAGCTTAGCCAATATTGGCAAACATAGACACCATCCTATACAAAGAAGAACTGAAAGAGGCCTGCATATGAAACCCCATATCTCCACTGCATACAACTGGTATTTCTTTTAAAAAAAATTATATAATAAATCCCACATATTAGTTTCAAAATTGACTTGCTTGTCTGAGTTTCCTTAATTTCCTTCTTTTCACTTTTAAAAAAATTCTTCAGTGATCTACCTTTCTTTTCTTTTTGTTCTAGCATCACTGTCATTGATATCATTGATCTCCCTTACTAACTTCCATCCCTCCAAACAAAATAAAGCAAAATAACCTTTGTACAAAATAAGCAGAATCAAACAAAACAAATCCACACATTGGCCAAATTTAAAAATGTGCGTCTCAACCTACACTCTGAGTTCTCCACCTCTTTGTCAGACTACAGGTAGCCAGTCAGCATCAGTCCTTTGCAGTCATGGTTGTTCACTGCACTCATCAGAGATCTTAAGTCTTTCAATTTTGCTTTTCTTTATAATACTGTAGTTACTATATAATTTTTTCTGATTCTGCTCACTTTACTCTGCATCATCCAAAAGCCTTTTGAAAATTTCACTAAAACTCATCAAGACTGCATATTTTGTTTCCTTTGAAATTTTAAAAAAGAAAAATGAAATGAAACATTTGCATAAAAATTTTCTCCAATCTGAAAGCAAGAGACTTCACATTTAGTTTGGGAATAATGTGACTTTTTTGATGAAAGAACATGCAAATCATCCTCATTTTACTTACTGATCTTTATGCTATTAAATTCCTAAGAAATGTTCTGTTGAGTGGATGTAGCCAAGACGGTGGAGAGAAGGCAGGGACTTGCCTGAGCTCTCCCCCAAATCCCTCTAAAGACATATAAAAAATGTCGTAAAACAAATCCTGGAGGAGCAGAACTCACAAAAGGAGAGGGGAAACAATTTTTCAGCCCAAGACAACTTAAAAGTTTGGCAGGAAAGGTCTGTGACACCAGAATGAGAGTGGAGTGCAGGTCACCCGAGCGACCAGGCCCCAACAAACCAGGAACAGACCTTGGGAGTGAATGAATCAACAGCTGCAGTGGGTGCTTCCAGAACTCTCAGCTCACAGACAGTAAGGGAGATGGGGTCAAACAACTGGTCAAAAGGAGATTACAGGGATCTCTCTGCTGGCACTGGAGGCAGGACTCTGCCTGTTTTGTCCATACTCAGGATCAGGCTGCAGTCCTGAGTGGCAGTCCCAGGGCAAGAAGAAGCACTTAGTGTAACAGAGTTTGTGGCCATAGGGTAGGAAGGACGCTCCTCACAGTTCAGGGCAAAAAAGAGTGCTTGTAGTCAACTCATAGACCAGAGCATAGGCCAGTAGAGTAACAGACATACCTCTCCTTAGACCATATCACCTTGGAAAATCTAAAAACTCATAGATTCCTAGAAGTATCTCTGAAAACACCTACACAAAATTCCTGAAGGTTGGGACACCCTGGAAGCAGAGCTCTACTTCAGCAAAGAGTTAAAAGTAAAGAAATAAGCTGGGAAAATGAGCAAACAAAAATCTGATCATAGAAAGTTACAATGATGACAAGGAAGATCAAAAGGCACACTCAGAAGAAGTCAGCAAAGTCAAAATTCCTACCAAGAAAATTCCTCCTAGAAAAATATGAATTGGTCTCAGGCCATGCAACAGCTCAAAAAGGATTTTGCTTTGTTTTTCACCCGTTCCCCCAATCTGCCTTCCCTTCTTTCACACCCCTCCCTTCTCTTACCCTCATCCCCTTTATTTTCTTGTAGGGCAAGATAGATTTCTATATCCTATTACCTGTATTTCTTATTTCCCAGTTGCATGTAAAAACAATTTTTAACATTCGTTTTTAAAACTTTTGAGTTCCAACTTCTCTTTCTTCCTCACTCCCCACCCATTCTCACTGAGAAGGCAAGCAATTCAATAAAGGTTACACATGTGTAGTTATGCAAAAGACTTCCATAACAGTCATGTTGTGAAAGACTAATTATATTTCCTTCCATCTTTTCCTGCCCCCCCACTTATCTTATTCTCTCTTTTGGCCTTGTTCCTCTCCGAGAGTGTTTATTTCTAATTACCCCCTCCTCCCATTTGCTCTGCCTTCTATCATCCCCCACACACATCCACTTATCCCCTTCTCCCCTACTTTCCTATAGTGTAAGATTATCACACCAAATTGAGTGTGCATGTTATTCCCTCCTTAAGACAAATATGATGGGAGTAAGCTTCACTTTTTCCCTCTCACCTTTGCCCTTTTCTCCTCCACTGAAAAAGCTTTTTCTTGACTCTTTTATGAGACATAATTTGCCCCACTTCATTTCTCCTCCCAATATATTCCTCTCTCACCCCTTAATTTTATTTTTTTAGATACCCCTTTCCTATTCAACTCAACCTGTGCCCTCTGTCTATATGTATATAATCCATCAACTACCCAAATACTGAGAAAAGTCTCAAGAGTTACAAATATTATCTTTCATGGAGGAATGTGAATAGTTCAACTTTTGTAAGTCCCTTAAGATTTCTCTTTCTTGTTTACCTTTTCATGCTTCTCTTCATTCTTGTGTTTGAAAGTCAAATTTTCTATTCAGTTCTGTTCTTTTCATCAAGAATGCTTGAAAACAATCTATTTCATTGAATGACCATTTTTCCCCCTGAAGTATTATACTCAGTTTTGCTGGGTCGGTGATTCTTGGTTTTAATCCTAGCTCCTTCGATTTTGGGAATATCATATTCTAAGCCCTTCGATCCCTTAATGTAGAAGCTGCTAGATCTTGTGTTATCCTGATTGTATTTCCACAATACTCGAATTGTTTCTTTCTGGCTGCTTCCAATATTTTCTCCTTGACCTGGGAACTCTGGAATTTGGCTACAATATTCCTAGGAGTTTTTCTATTTGATTTCTTTCAGGAGGTGATCAGTGGATTCTTTCAATATTTATTTTACCCTCTGATTCTAGAATATCAGGGCAGTTTTCTTTGATAATTTCATTAAACCTGATGTCTAAGTTATTTTTTTGACCAGAGCTTTCAGGTAGTCCCATAATTTTTAAATTGTCTCTCCTGGATCTATTTTCCAGGTCAGTTGTTTTTCCAGTGAGATATTTCACATTGTCTGCTATTTTTTCATTCCTTTGGTTTTGTTTTATAGTTTCTTGATTTTCATAAAGTCATTTCCATAAAGCTTCTATCTTCTCCAGTCTAATCTTTAAGGAATTATTTTCTTCAGTGAATTTTTATCTCCTTTTCCATCTGGCCAATTCTGCTTTTTAGGGTATTCTTCTCCTCATTGGTTTTTTGGATCTCTTTTGTCATTTGGGTTAGTCTGTTTCTTAAGGTGTTATTTTCTTCAGCATTTTTTGTCTCCTTTAGCAAGCAGCTGACTCAGTTTTCATGATTTTCTTGCATCACTCTCATTTCTTTTCCCAATTTTTCCTCTACTTCTCTTATTTGATTTTCAAAATCCTTTTTGAGCTCCTCCATGGCCTGAGACAAATTCATATTTCTCTTGAAGGGTTTCAATGGAGGGCCTTTGACTTTGTTTTCTTCTGTTTGCATGCTTTAGTCTTCCTTGTCACCAAAGTAAGATTGTATAGTCTGATTCTTTTTTAGGGTTCTGCTCATTTCTTCAGCCATTTATTTGACTTTTGAGCTCTTTGTCAAGTTAGTTCTCTGCTTCCAGTGGGGGTGGGGAGTGTTCTGTCAACCACTCGATCGCCTCACAGTCTATGGGCCTAGGGCTCCAGAAACAGTGACTGTAGCTGCCCCTGTTGCTACTGTGGCAACCACAGGTTCCTCCACCCCCATTCCTCTCAGCTGCCCTGGGGTTGGACCACTTCACCCTTCCTGCACTGGTCCCACAGGCTTTTCCCACTGACCTTCCAATTTATCCTCAGCATTTTGAGGTCATGAAGTTTGGAAACCACCACAGGTGTGAGAGACTCAGTCTTCCCAAGGCCTGATCAGGTCCCCTCCATGCACTCACAGCCCATTCTAGACTGTGCTCTGGTCCCAGTGTGGCGTAATAGACACTTCCCAGTGACCTTCTAGGCTGTCCTGAGCTGGAGATTTGCTTTACTCCATCGTTCTGTAGGTTTTGCAGCTCCAGAATTTGCTTAGAGCCATTTATTACAAGTATCTGGCTGGGCTTGGCTGGAGAGCCATAGGAAATATGTGCTGTTACTCTGTGATCTTGGCTCCGCTCCCCTCAAAAAGGATTTTAAAAATCAAGTAAGATGGGGGACAGGGCCAAGATGACAGAGTAAAAGGTGGGACATGCTGGAGTTATCCCCTCCAAACCCCCCAAATATCTGAAAAAATGGCTTTAAAGTCTGGAACTGCAGAATCCACCAAATGCTGGAATGAAGCAAATCTCCAGCCCAAGACAGTCTGGAAAGTCAACTGGAAGTGTCTATTGCACCAGGCTGGGAGCAGAGCACAGTCCAGCATGGGCCATGCCAGCACAGACAGGACCTGAGCAGGCCTAGGGGGGACTGAATCTCTGGCACTCGTGGTGGTTTCCAGACTTCTTGACACCAAAATGCAGAGGACAAATTAGGTCAGTGGAAAAAAAACCAGTCAAACCTGTGTGAGAGAGTAGAGTGGTCTGGATTTAAAAAGCAGATTTGGCCAGAAGCAAAAGGAGGTCGAAAAGCTCACTGAAGAAAATAATTCCTTAAAGATTAGAATGGGGAAGATGGAAGCTAATGACTTTATGAAAAATGAAGAAATTATAAAACAAAACCAAAAGCATGAAAAAATAGAAGACAATGTGAAATATTTTATTAGAAAAACAATTGATCTGGAAAACAGATCCAAGAGAGATAATTTAAAAATTATTCAACTGAAAGACAAGATTAAAAAAAGGGCCTAGAAATCATCTTTCAAGAAATTATCAAGGAAAACTGACCTGAAATTCTAGAACCCGTGAGTAAAGCAGAAATTAAAGGAATCCACTGATCACCTCCTGAAAGAGATCCCAAAATGAAAACTCCCAGGAACATTATAGCCAAATTCCAGAGCTCTAAGGTC
This sequence comes from Notamacropus eugenii, assembly GCF_028372415.1. Lineage (NCBI taxonomy): Eukaryota > Metazoa > Chordata > Mammalia > Diprotodontia > Macropodidae > Notamacropus > Notamacropus eugenii. The sequence goes on along the minus strand of NC_092872.1, from coordinate 423,394,746 downwards.
AAGGAGAAAATATTTTAAGCAGGCAGAAAAAATCCAGTTCAAGTATCACAGAACCATAGCCTGGATAACACAAGGTTTAGCAATTTCTACATTAAAGGATGAGTCAGCTTGGAATATGATATTCCAGATGGCAAAGGATGTAGGATTACAACCAAGAATCACCTAACCAGCAAACCTACCCCACCTACCCTGGGGCAAAAAAAATGGTCGTTCAATGAAGCAGAAGACTTTCAAGCATTCCTCATGAAAAAACCAGAGCCCAATAGAAAATTTTACTTCCAAACACAAAACTCAAGAGAAGCATAAAAAGGTAAACAGGAAAGGGAAATTATAAGGGACTTAATAAGGCTAAACTGTTTATATTCCTACATGGGAAGATGATGCTGATAATTAGTAAGAAATTTCTCATTATTCAAACAGTTAGAAGGAGTATATATAGACAGAAGGCACAGGCGTGAATTAAATATGAAGGGATGATATTTTTAAAATAAAATTATGGAATGAAAAAGAGAAATGCACTGAGAGAAAAGGAAAGGGAGAGGTCGAATGGAGTAAATGACCTCACACAAAAGAGGCAAGAAACAGCGATTACAATGGAGAAGAAGACCAGGGAGCTGGTGGGGAACACTTGAACCTTACTCTCACTGGATCTGGCTCAAAAAAGGAATAACCTACATGCCCATTTGGGTAGAGAAATCTATCTTATCCTACAGGAAAGTAGGAGGGGAAGGGGATAAGAGAAAAGGAGAGAGTCCTCCTAAAAGGGAGAGTAGATTGGGGGAGGCAATAGTCAAAAGCAAGACACTTTTGAGGAGAGACAGGGTGAAAGAAGAGAGAGAATAGACTAAACAAGGGGGAAATAGGAAGTAGAGAAATACAGTTAGAAATCATAACTGTGAAAATTTCTTTTTGAAATTTCCCTGATAAAGGCCTCATCTCTCAAATATCTAGAAAAGTGAGTCAGATTTATAAAAATAAAAGCCATTCCCCAATTGACAGATGATCAAAAAATGTGAAGTCAGTTTTCAGATGAAGTGAACAAATCTATAGCCATATGAAAAAATGCTCTAAATCACTACTGACTGAAGAAATGCAAATTGTAACAATACTAATGTAGTACATCATATCTACCAGAGTGACTAATAAGACCAAAAAGAAGAATGATAAATTTAGGAGGGAACGTGGGAAAATTGAGACATTAAAGCACTGTTGCTGGAGTTGTGAACTGATTGAACTATTATATAGAGCAATTTGAAAATATTTATAGCAGTTCTTTTCTGGTGGCAAAGAATTGAAATTGAGGGGATGCTGGGTCAATTGGAGAATGGCTGAATAATTTGTGGTACATGGTTGTGATGAAATACACTTGCAATATAAGAAATGATGAGCTAGATGCTCTCAGAAAAACCTGGAGAAATTTACATGAACTGATGTAAAGTGAAATGAGTAGAATCAGGAGAACACTGTATATAGTAATAGCAATATTGCAAGATGATCAGTTGTGAATGACTTAGCTATTCCAAAGCAACACAATGATCCAAGAAATATATGAAGGACTTATCACGAAAAGTGCTATCCATCCGCAGAGAAGAAACTAATGGAATCTGAATACAGATTGAAGCATATATTTTTTTTATTTTTTAAAATTTTTCTTGACTTTTTATTTTCGTCTGTTTTCTTTTACAACATGACTAATATGGAAATACATTTTACATGATTACACATGTAAAACCTATATCAAATTGCTTGCCTTCTCAATGAGGCAGGTGGGGAAAGAAAGAGAAAATCTGGGACTCAATTGAAAAATGAATGTTGAAAATTGTTTTTACATGTAAGTGGGGAAAAATAAAATATTAAATTAAAAAAAAAAAGATATGTACTGTTGAGTTTTCACACTCTACTAGGCAGTGTCCAATGCTATCTAACTTCATGTGGCCAATGATTCACTTAAACACACTAATGGATCATTGTTTTTCTTTAGCATTAACTTGGACTAATCATTTCAGAAAATGGCAGGTTCAACAACTTCAGAGAAATAGTGGGTTTACAGAGAGCCTCAACTCTGATTAATAAATCACTCTTAAACCCCTAGGCCAAATTTTTAAAACTCAAAGAAGAACTGAGGCCACATTAATTATTAATGTCATTTACCTCAGTAAAAATGTGCTTCATTTGTGCTTGCTTATTTCTGAAGCGCTTTATCTTCTGAGAGATCCGAGGGTCTTTTTCCAGCTCTTCCATCGTTGCCCATTTACAATGCAAGTAGGAACTGACCAAAGATACAAGAACATTTAATCCAGAACAACTACACAAATGCATTATTTACTTTGACTGTTTAAAAATCAAGCTATTAAACATAAAATCAGCTGATTGGTTCTAAGAGGCAAGTTTCATTTCTAAAGCCAAGATTCAGTGTTGTCATTGTGCCAATTTTGCTCATTATGACATTTGCATATGTGTCTTTAAGGGGTTTGCCCTTTAGGATAAGGAAAAGCCAGGGACAAGTTATAAGTAGTTATACCTACAAATGAACTGACACTAAAAGGGCAATGGTGGGTACAGACTTTAATGGCCATCCCTGAGAGCAATAGAGAAGCAAAAGAAAATGAAAAGAGGAAGATAAGAAGAGAACAAAGATTACAGTTCAATAAAACTCAAGGAGATAGAATTCTAAGCATGATCCTCCAAATACATGAAAGACACCAACATGGGACACTATGTTAAAAATGGAGGGGGGAAGAATTCTTTCATTCATATATCAAATGTAATGGAAGAAATTAAAAAGCTGTAAACAAGTAAATACATACAAGTTCCTGTACTTCACGTAGAACAGCTCCATGTCAAAAGGCAGCTCCCCAGGGTGAACCTGTGGCCAACAAGAAGATTATCATTTCTGTCCCTGCTGTAGGTGCTACACTGCATGAATAACTCATGTGCTAAATGAAAATACATAAATTTTAAGCAAGGATTACTTAAGAAAACTTCCATTTTCACAGTCCTTTTACTTTCTGCTGACAACTAAGACTAAGTTTCATGGAGGTGAAACAGTCAAAAATCACATGGAATAAGGCTCCATATTTCTGCAGACTTGCAAGATTCAAGCTAGGACTAGATTCATCTTATTCCTCCCATCACACAGCTAGCACAGATGGTTAGGATAAACCTAGAGTGAAAGGGAATACTTGTACAGTCACACTCCACATAAGAATGGCCAGCCAACACTATTTTGCAACAAAATCATCAATAAGTCATGACTCTAAACCCTCATGCATTTGAATAAACCCTGACTGTAACACCAGGAGGCTGATTTGTCATTGTTTCTATGAAGTATCCTAGACTGAAGTAGGTGCTGCTTTGCCTCACAATATCAGGCAAATTATTCCTCAATTTATAATTTTTCTTATGATAGCCCAACAAATCACCTATGGCATTCAGGCTTAAAGAAATGAAATTTATAATTTTAGGATGAAAAATAAGTTCTCATTGGAATCATGCACCAATATTCTTCTGTCTCTGAAAATTTTCTTCCTGAGAGGCTATCTGCTAACTCTGGGACACTTTACTTCAACTGAACGAAACCATCTAGGAGACTTCTCCGGTGTACTACTGTTTCTCTTTTTAGCCCTCAACTGAACTCTAACCAAGGTAGCAATTATGGAATAGCTATCTCTAGATTCAAAGGCAAAGGAAAAAATCACTTTGCTTTTGATTAATTATGTAATCAAAAATTTATTATGAAGCACAAATGGATGATAAATGTCAAAAAAATATTCTAGCATAATTTTCATTCCTACTATGGTATTATAACCCCATTCCACCCTCAGTTTCTCCTCTCTGCCCATTCCCCATACTGTCCCAAACTTGTGCATATTTCCAAATGGCTGAATAAGATGAAAATTACAAATCATAAGCCACTGACCTCTTTCTGTACCATCTTGGATGCCAGAATCTTCTCGATGATATTAGCATCATCTTCTGGAGGCTCCTAAAGATAAGAGTTAAAGTAATGGTCATTATTCTACTGACACCAAGGAAGATTTCATGAGAAGTACCATAACTGGCACTGTTTGATACAGAAGTTTACTAATCCTCGGTAACTATCAGCACATAGGGTGAACCACTATTATAAAACAACCTTTTCTAACAGATGCTTATGACTACATTGAAGGGGTTCTAGTACTGCATAAAAAAGAAGATGAAACAGAAAATGGAATGGACTAAATGGAAAACTTCCAAATTACAAGTATACCTCAGAAAGGAAAACTCTAGTTAATAATACAAAATGTTTCAAAATTCCTATGGTACTAATGGGGGCAGAGTACTCTAATAATAAGAGCAACAACTCATATTTACATACTATACCACTTTGTAGTATAAAAAGAGCTTTCCTCATAGTAATCCTGTGATATAAGTAGTATAAGCAAAATTAATCCCATTTTACAGTCAAATATAGGGAAGGTCAGAATAGTTAAGAGGTCTGCTTATTATCAGCCAGGAAGTAAGTAGGTAGGAGCCCTGGGATATGGACCCATGCCTAATAGTTTCCAAACTAGTCTTTTCTTTTAGAAACAGGACTGATAAAGAAACTATGACCATCCACTAGGTCAAACCTACTTCCTTTTTAAAGTCTGTATATAATACATTTCATATAATACTTTCAAAGGTGTCCAGCTTTTCTCCCTCTGAACCTCGTTCTGTTCTGTGTGCCTTCCTTGAAAAGGTTCATTGACTCTTTTCTTTCTTTTCCTTTTTTTTGTTAGCATCACTATTACTAGTCCCCTGCTTCCCAGCAATCCCTTTCTAAAAAACAGAACAAAAATCTCATCCCCTGTAACAGATAGGCCATCAAACAAACAAATTTGCACATTAGTCATGCTCAAAAAGCTATTCTACATTTCTGCCACCTCTCTGTCAGGAAGTGGGAAACAGTCTTCATTTCTGGTCCTTTGAAATTGTGACTGGTCAGAACTGTATTAGTCAGAATTCTCAAGTCTTTCAAAGCTGCTTTTCTTTACAATACTGTAGTCATTGTATAAGTTATTCTCCTCGTTCTGCTTATTTCAGTACTCATCAGTTCATACAAGTCTTCCCAGGATTTTCTGAATCATTCATCTCTTATTATACAATAAATAGTATTCCATTACATTCATAGGTTAAACTTTGTTTAGGCATTTCCCTACTGACTGGCATTCTATTGGTTTCCAATTCTTTGTTAGAATAACAAATAAAATATTTTTATATATAAAGGTCCTTTCTTGATTTGAGATTTTTGGGAGTCTCTGTCTAGCAGTGGTATCTCAGGTCAAAGAGCATTATATGCACAGACAAAAAGAAAATTGTCTTATCTTGTTTGAAACTCTCTATCCTTTGTCTGGTCTAGAACATGTTCAATATCTAGTTACAAAACGTATCTTCTTCTTTGCTCCTCAAATTTTATGACATGACTTTTTATATGTAAGTCATGTATCCATCTGGAGCTTAATGTGGCATATGATGTGAGATCTTGATCTAAAACTCATTTCTGCCAGGCTGCTTTCCAGTTTTCCCAGCAGTTTTTGCTGAACAGTCTTGGCCCCAGGAGGGAGTCTTTGGCTGTGTTAAACCCTATGCTACTGTTTGTTTGCTTCTGTATGGTGAATGTCTAATCTGTTCCACTGACCAAGTTCTCTATTTTTTTAACCAGTGCCAAATAGTTTTTATAATTACTGTTTTGTAGGTTAGTATGAGATCAAGTAATAGTAGATCCCTGTCCTTTCTACTTTTTAAAAATTTCTCTTGAGATACTTGGTATTTTCTTCTCCAGATTAATTTGTTTTATACCTGTTGAGATAATAGATTTTCAAAATTTTTATTATTAATGTGGTGTTATATTGAGTTTTCCTAAAATTTAACCAACCATTAATTGTTCATAAATCTCAGATGGTCATAGTATGTAAATTTTAAATATGTGCTAAAGCCATTTTAATATTTTACATCAACATTCATTATAGATATTGGGCTATGGTTTTCTCTGATTTGTCACTTCATGGCTTAGGGATCAAATCATATTTCTGTTACTGAAGGAATCCGATAGGCTACTTTTTCCTCTGATTTTTGCAAACTATTTATGAAATGTTGGAATGAATTATTTTTTAAATGTGTGATATAATTTATTTATCTGGTCCTTTTTTTTTTTTTAATTTGTTTGATTCCCCCTTCTCCCTCCCACTCTGGCAGTTCATTTATGGTTTGTTCAAGTTCATTTTTTGAGATTAGGTTCTTTAAAATCTTGATTTCTTATTCTATTAATCTGTACATTTTACATTTTCATAAATATCCACCCATATCTTAGCAGTTTTGCTGAAACATATAATTGAGCAAAAGAGTTCATAATGATCTCCTTTATGTTCTTTGTTATGAATTCTCTTCTTTCATTTTTTTTTTTTGATATTTGCTTTTCCTGTCTCTTTTAAAAAATTTATTTTTAGCTTTTTTTTTGTATTTCGTTAGGTATTTTTCTTTTTTAAAAAATCAGCTTCTGGTTTTAGTTATCATTTCAATGACTTCTTTGTTTTCAATTTAGTCTATGTTTCAGTTTTCATAATTTTTATTTTTGCATATAGCTACAATTTTTCTATTTAATTTTTAAACATTTTTTTGATGAATTCTTAATAAATATACTGATCTATTCTTTCTCTTTTGTGTTGATTAAAACTTTTAAGAGACATGAATTTTGCTCTCAGGACTTCTTTGGCTCCATTCCAAACAGGTCTTTTAAAATGCTTTTAAAATATTTCATTTTCCCCCCAATTACATGTAAAAACAATTTTTAATATTCATTTTAAAATATTTTGAGTTCAAAATTCTCCTCCCTCTCTCCCTTCCCTTTTCCCCTCATTGAGAAGCCAAACAATTCGAGACAGGTTATATAAAACATATGCAGTGACGCAAAACACATTTCCATATTAGACATGTCATGAAAGAAAACAGCTTCCCCTCTCCCCCTGAAAAAAACTGAAGAAAAATAGAGTAAAAAAAGAGTTTGCTTCAATCTACATTTAGAATTCATCGTTCTTCCTTTGAAGATGGACAGAATTTTTTTATCATAAGTCCTTTGGAACCATCTTGAATCTTTGTATAATTGCTGAGAATAGTTAAGTCATTCACAGTTGATCACCACACAATATTATGTTACTGTGTACAATGTTCTGGTTCTACTCACTTCATTTTGCATCTATTCATGTAAGTCTTACCAGGTTTTTCTGAAAGCATCCTGCTTGTCATTTCTTACAGTACAATAGTATTATATCACAATAATATATTATAGCTTGTTCAGCCATTTCCCAATCAATGAGTATTCTTTCAATTTCCAATTCTTTGCCAGTACAAAAAGAGCTGCTACAAATATTGTACATATAGGTCCTCTTTCTTTATTTTTCCTCTTTGGAAAATACTCCTAGCAAGGCTATTGCTGGGTCAAAGAATATGCACAGGTTTACAGCTCTTTATGTCTACATCTAGAGTTCCAAATTGTTCTCCAGAATAGCTGGACCAGTTTACAACTCCACCAATGGTGCTTCAGTAGTTCAATGTTCCCAGAACTGTGTGTGGGTAATGCGACAGAGTCCTCTTCCCTAATATTCTGACCAGGTGTCTGATCCCCTTACCATCTGTGGGCTGAGATTCCCTGCCACTGATTCAGTTGCCCTCAAGGCCTGCTGCTGGCTTGCCAGGTGTGGCCTGTGCTGGACTGCACTCCACTCTCACCTGTGAAAAAGACATTTTCTGCTGACTTTCTAACTTCTTTGGGGCTAGAAAACTGTTCTACCCTGTTCTTTGATTGGTTCTGACATTCCAGAATTTGTTTTGAAATGTTATTTTAACATTGTGTGGGGGGAAATTTTAGAGTGCTCAGATAAGTCCCTGCTTATATTCTGCCATCTTGGCTCTGCTCCCCCATCTCAAAAGTTTTGATAAACTGTCTCGTTGTTATTTTCATTGATGAAATTATTATTTCTAAAATCTGTACTTCCACCTAACATTTCTTTAGGATTACATGATTTAATCTCCATCTAATCTTTTACTTAAAGGTGCTTTACTGATTGTAAATTTTATTCTATCGTGGTCAGGGTACGTTTTTATTTGTTTCGGCATTTATTTATGAGGTTTATATGCTGGGCCTATCACAGTTGATTTTTGCAAAGGCGTCACACACAGCAGAGAAATTCTATTTATTTCTGTTTCCATTTAATATTTGCCAGAATTAGATCTAACTTGATTAAAATTCTATTCAAGTCCTTAACTTCTTTCTCCTTTATCTTTTTTGTTATATTTGTCTGAAAGGGGTCTAGTGAGGTCTCCAATGATAGTTTTGCTGTCTATTTTTCTCTGACATTGGATTTTTCCCTTTAAACACTTAGATGTCAAGACATTCGGTGCCATGTCCTAAGCACTGATATTATTTCTTTATCTCTGGTGCCTTTAAACATAATGCAGCTTTCCATAAATGTAGTTTAATCTTTTCTAAACACCAATTTTTACTGTTGCCCTTATCTTTACAGCTACCTTCTGCTTTTCTGAGTTTGCTTGAAGAACAATAAAAACTGTGACAGCCTTTATTTTAACTCTATGAATCTTTATGTTTCAAGAATTTCTTGTAAACCATATTTTGTGGAATTATATTTTCTAATTCATTCTGACAGTCTTTTCTGTTTCTTATGGATGAATCCATTCTTTTCATGGTCTTTAGAAATAAGGTATTTCCTCAAGCCCCCATCTTTTCCTTATAAAAGGAGATGAGAGAAGGAATGTGATCAATACTAATTATCTATACTTCACTGATTTGCTTCTAATGCCCTATCTCTCTTCTTTTTGCCCAGATTCAGCTTACTGGTTCTTATATTTTATTTTTTAATTGCTCTTCCCCCTTACATCTCTACTCTGAAATGGATCACTGTTTTTTCTGCCAATGGACTATTCCATCCAGACTCTAGCCTCCTTCTTGAATTCCCTTTCCCTGTCCCATTCCTGCTTCCCTGTGGAGGTTAACGTTTTTTCCTATACTGAAGATAGATGTAATGTTTTTCTCTACTGACCTTTTAGTACAAACGTATGTTCAACTATCATTTATCTTTCTGACAAGGGTTCCATTCTCCCTACTCCTTCTTCTACATTTGTATATTTCTTCTCCACTGAGAAACTGAAGATTCAATAGCCTTTTTTCTCAATTTATCCCTGGTATGTTCCTTTTGCTACTACTTTTTCTGTTTCTCAATCTCAAAATGGAACATACCCCCAGATTTTGGTCTTTGCTAGTTTTATTTGACTTCCTTTATGACATCTGAAGACAAAAGCATTCCGCAGGGACCTTTTTTTCTTTTATCCCTATTAGAATGTAAGTATTCCATCACTGTTTAGCTTCCTCTAATTAATCAAATGTATTTATCTTTCTAGGTTTCTCTTAACTTCTGTGCTAGCATTTCAAAATTTCTACTTAGTTCTGGTCCTTTTTAGCAGTAATGTTTTGAAAGTACTTGTTGTTAAGACTACTCCTGGCTCCATTACCTAGTAGATTATATTAAAGTCTTGCAAGATTAGTCTTTGGTTGCAAACTTTTATTTTTGCTTTCTGGAATGTCACATTCTAAGATTTTTTTAACTTCATAGTAGTTGCTGCCAAGTTTCCTGAGATCCTGTGAGTCATTAGTATTCAAACTTTCTTTATGTCAACTTAAAGTAATTTTTTTTTTTGACTAAGAAGCTCTTGATTTTGACTTTCTTTCAGGAGGTGATGGTGGTTCTCTGCTATTTTAACTTTGCCCTTTGCTTCTAAGCTCTGGGGAGTTTTCATTTATTATTTTTTAAAATATATTATCCAGGTTTACTGTTTAGCTATTGTTTTCAGTGATTCATGATTCTTCAATTCTCTCCCTTTCCCTGTTTCCCAGTAGACAACTTATTTTAATGCTGTTTTAAAAATACTTTTATCTCATTCTACTATTTCTTGTCTCATAGGACCGTTAGTTTTATTTTCTTCATAATAATTTTCAAGGAATCTCGCATTACTTGGATAAGGTTTTGTATCTTCTCTTCTTTTTAAAAAACATAATTGTATTTTAAAAATTCTAAACCTAACAAAAAAATGAATATTCTTAAATATAAAAAAGAAAAGAAAAAAGCATTATAGATAAAACAGCAAAATTCCCTATAACATATAGTTTTTAAAATAAAAAGAGTACTATAAATTCAACATGTCATTATCAAAGCCATTCTGCCTCTGTATTTCCTTCTAGGCATTTAAAAAATGCTTCAATGACCACATTTTATTTTCATTTTGGGGAGCAAGGTAGACAGTTAAAGGAAGCAATACTATTACTGGCACCACCCTCCTTCCTGAATACTAAACCCCTAATAAAGAAAAACAATTTTTATAAGAAATAATCATTGTTAAGCAAAACAAAATCACACATTTGCCATGTTCAAAAACAAATCTCATTCTGCAACAGGCATCTATCACCCTCTGTCAAGACACTCTACTTTCTATTTTAATCTCTTTATTCTCCCAGTTCTTTTCTCCAAAGCTCTGACTTTACTGTTCATCCTTTCTTCATTTCTTCCAAGGACTCTTGTAGTTCTTGGGACAACTTCTTTTAACCTTTGCGGTTATATCTATAACTGCTGTGGAGCTATTCCGTTCTTTTCAGTTTATTCCTTGGGCATCACACATTTCTTTATAGCGTTGCCTTTTGTTTGCTTATATGACCAGCCTCACTTGTGGAATGGGACTTTGTACCACAGCCAGACTTTGTCTTCTCCCACACTTTCAGAAAGAGAGGCCAGTCTTATTTGGTCCTCAACTCAATTTGGTGGGGCTTTTGCTAATGGTCTCTCCCTCCCCTGTTAAGTCTGCATACAAAGTGCTGGCAGGGTTAGGCCTATTTCAATTGTCTGAGTTCAGGGTATTATTCTCAGTGCAAAGGGCTACAAACTTCCAATCTTGGTTAGTGCTCTGCTAGCTCTCAGCTCTTTTTCACAGCTGGAGTGCTGTCCATTTCTGACCCTCCCTGGAGCTTTCTCCTCTGAGCATTTTGGTCTAGCAGTAGAGCTATAGATTTCCCTGGGTTGACCCAATCTCACCACCACCTTGACCACTACCTCTCCTCAGATCCTAATGGAGATAGGCCCGGAATCCCAAGCCCAACAGTGCTGAAAAGCAATCCCTATGGAGATTCAGCCTGGCAACTGCTTCTGCAAGTGCTATATCCACAGCTACTGAGGGAAAAGTTATTGCCATCAAAGTCCTTGACACTGTTAAAGAGTTCAACACGAGAAACTGATATGAAAAATCAAATAAAGTCAAATCGGTGTAAGTGACATTAAAGAAAAAGTGTTAGCTTTTGTTTTGTCACTGCACCCTAAGGACCATGGGATTTTTCCTTCTGACTTGCAGCTGAAACCTTCCATATATGTTGTCCCGCCCATTAGAATGTGAGCTTGTTGACTGCAGGAACTGTCTTGCTTTTCTATTTATAGCCCAGTGCTTAGTGCAGTAAATGCTCGTTCATTTATTCACTCCCATCCTGCATTCCCCAGACTGCTGAGTGTTCCCCACTCCCAACCCTCACCCAAAAAGTATCACCATCTAAGCACTCTAGGCTTCTTAACCCCTTGGAATAAAGTATTATAGGTTTTAGGTGTTCCTACAGCATCACTGGGAAGAGTACTAGTAGATTGATGACTTGTTTATTTGGCCTCAAGCTGGCTTCCCAAGCAGAGGGTAGTCATAAACTTCTAGCTATCTTTAAAAAAATTAATATTTATTGGTATCTTTTGTTCTTACATTGCTTAAATTTCCCCCTGCACATCACTCCCTTCAACTCTTTGTAAGGTGCACTGTCTCTTTAAGGTTCCTTTCATAAGGAGCAGTTAATGATGAAAAGAAAAGGTGTTTTTGTATAAAAGACGAGGCTTGTAAGGATTTAAGATATTACTGCTGTAATAGATGAACATTTTGATACTGAATATGAATGGAAAAATTATTTTGTTTTAACATAAAGTGCTAAAATGTATATGAAGAAGCACAGCTTTCAGACAGGATTTGGACAGTTTGGGAGAGAAAATGATCTATTTAGAAGTGAGGACTGACATCTTGCTGTCAACAATGTGGAATGATTTCTTGTTTGCGTGGGAACAGGTAATGTTTTGAAGAAACGAAGAATTTATTTATTAAGAAGTAGAGAAATAGATTTGTGAAAGAAGACCATCAAGGACAGGGGAGAGGGGGACCTTTTCAGAGACTTCAGAACTAAAGCATGATGGGTACCTCAGTTGATTTGTATATCTGTCACATAAGTGGGTAAAACTAACAAAATGAGAAATAAACATTTGGACATTGAGATAAATTTAAAAGTTTCTAAGTTTAAAAAGACCTATTGATTTGGGGGATAATTTGGGGAGTTGTAACTCTTTAAAGTCAAAAGTGAGTGAGAAGAGGAGGCTCTCATAGCAAGCATCACGGCAGAGAGAGCAACAAAGGAAGGAAAGAAGTCTTCAAAGAGAGAGCTAAAGAAGACAGCAGGGGGCCAAAAAGCCGCTCCACTGGAGCAGAGCAGCGGTTACAGAGAGAATGCTTCAGCTGATGAATCTTGGTTGGCCAGAAAGAAGCGACTTCATTGGCCAAGAGCTCCAGCACCCAGTCACCTCTAGTGGGAGAGATGCCACCTCTGTCTTCAGAAGGAAAAGCAGAAGGGCAGTATGGTGGCTTTGATAGCCTGATTATTTGGGGGGGGGAGAAGGGTGTGGGCTCTTTTCTGAATGGGTGGTGAAACTTTTGGGAAGAGTGACAGAAACACTCAGCACTCTGGTAGGGGTCACAGAATGAGAAATAAAGGAATGCTTTATTAAGTGCTTACTATGTACAACATCTAAGTGAGTTAAGTAATGGCCTGGGCTGTTTTGTAGAGCCTGGGGAAAGCCAGTTTGTTGAGCTCAGCAGTTCTCTGGCTTGAGACTTACTATTTACATTAAGAGCTAATCCTTCCTAAATGTTTTCTTTAAGGGTGATGATTATTTGAAAGATCTTATAAAAGGTTCTATTCAGGTAAAGAAGGGGATTTCTCCAGATTAAGAGTGATGAAGATCAACAGTCAAGCAGTGAGTAGAGAAGCAGTTTCATAGAGTTTCACACGGTGCATGTGTTCCTGAATAGACAACTGAAATTGAAGCTTGGAATCTAGATGTGAATCACCTGAATGACATGAGTTGGCACTTCCCTTAAATATTTCCATGCTAGGTTCCTGTAAGTTTGTGCCCATTATTTACTAAAGGTAATAAGAAAACTAAGAGTGTAATCTGGGTTTATTTAAATATTGTGACATTTCATTATTTATCTACTTGCCTTAATGTATTAGTATCTACAATATTATATCTTTTGTCTCACTGTTAGTAAAATGATTATCTTTCAAATATAAAAGTCTCCATTTGATAGGGATGGAATCTGAAGCCCTAAAAGGAAAGGACCCTCAGTCCTTGAACTTTCCCACAAATTTCAGCAGCCCAGATCCCTGGTATTCACCTAAGGCATCCAGTTCATCTCAGTATAATCCTTTCAACAGTCCTTTCATTGGGCCACCCCAAACCCAACCCAAACCAGCCCAAGCCCAGCCCTTCATTCTTGTTACCTCCAGACCACTCCAGGCTACTTGCCACTCTTTAATCCCATCAAGATTGTTTCACTGACCCTTTTTTCCCTTTCTCTGTATAAAAGTATCATTTTCACACCCATTAGGCACAGATTCACTAATAAACTCACTACTTGCACTGCAAGCAGACTTGAGTGGTTGAATTCCTTTGAGGCAGCCCCACCCTGTAACACTTGCATTTCAGGGTTCCTAGCACCCCTGGACTACATCACATTAGCCAATCAGAAAATACATTGGTGCTAGAGTGGTAAGTAGGAAAGTATATTTGTTCTCAACGGGGTTATACCTACCCTGAGGACCCGAAGAAAGCTTAAGGAGCAGCTAGGTGGTGCAGTGGATAGAGCACCAGTGCAGGAGTTAGGAGGACCTGAGTTCAAATCTCACCTCAGACACTTGACACTCACTAGCTATGTGACCTTGGGCAAGTCACTTAACCCCAACTGTCTCATCCTGGGTCATCTCCAGTCATCCTGATGAATATCTGGTCACTGGATTCAGATGGCTCAGGAGCAGAAGTGAGGCTGGTGACCTGTACAGCCCTCCCTCACTCCAAACAAAGTCAAGTGCAATAAATGTCATCATTTCTCTGATGACATGGTCTTCTTCAGCAACAAAGAACACACACATACATACACACACACACACACACACACACACACACGAAAGCTTAAATATAATTGTGTGCTAGTGGTCTGTCTCTGGGAACTTAGATCTGTGAGTGTGCTGGAGTGAATAAGCTAAACCCCAAAAGAGAAGTGGGGCATCTTAAGAGGCCTAAATAAAGACAATGAGTTACAGATGGTGCAGGCATTATAAATCTCCCTTGGATGGGCCCTACTGTACATCATTTAGTAATGTTAAACACAGGGTCAGTAGAATGTTACACCTTATAACAAAGAAATTTTTTAATAGAAAAAGAGAAAAAAAAATCTGCAAAACCTACCAATAAATTGAAGAAACCTTGACAATATAAACAACATTCTCAAACTGAGGCCCACTTCCCCACCTCCGCAAAGAAGCAGGGAAGGTATCTTATCATATTTCTTTTTTGGAGCCAAGTTTATTCTTTGCAATTCTCATCTCTGTTTTGTAGTTGTACTTTCCATTTAATTGTTATAGTCATTCATCTTGCCTATTGTTTTCTTGGCTCTGCTTACATCAGTTTCTAGCAATTCATGAAGATTTTTCTATGCTTCGTTACACTCATCATTTTTTACAACCCAGTAATATTCCACTACATTTATATACCAAAATTTATTTAAGACATTTCTTAATTGGTAAATATTTACTTTATTTCCAATTCTTTGCTATCACAAAAAAAGTGATGCTACAAATATTTTGGCATATATGGATATTTTTTTTCTTATCCATTGGCTTCTTTGGGGTTTAAGAACAGTAGTGGAATCTGAGACAAAGAGTATTGATATTTTAGTCATTTTACTTGCTTAGTTTCAAACTTTTCCAAAATGGTTGTAGGAATTCACAGCACTACCAACAATGCATTAGTATGCAGGTCCTTCTACAGCCTCTTTGACCTTGAATATTCTGATCTTTTTTCATCTTTGTTACTTTATGGGGTATAAGGCAAAACCTCAAGGGTGTTTTGATTTGCAATTCTCTCATTATCAGTGCTTTGGAGCATCTTTCATATGGTTGTTAACAGTTTGTAATTTTTTTGAGAACTGTTTTCTGGGTAGCCTACTGTGCAGCCTTAGGCCAGATAGGAGGGCTTATTATTGTTTCTCTTTGGCTTCTTAATTATTATTCAATTGACTACTTTTACATGTAGTACATGTACAAAAGTTGGGCTCCTGTAAGACTTTCCATATAACCCATACTAATTAGAAGACTGAGTGTTCTTTCTACTCTAACATGCTGCCACTCACTATTTCTATAAGATTCTAAACACCTGAAGGTCAACTTCATCATCCCTGCTTTCGGAATTATTTTCAGACCTGGTTTGGTCAATTCACCTAATTAGGTTTCCCTGTTCCCTGCTCCTACTAAGTTTCTCAGTTAACCAATAATCTCTCCATATATTTCTACACATTCTTTTCCCCTACTAGAGCTGTATGAGCTTTCCCCTCTGTATACTTTCCTAGCTTATGCAATGCTCATTCTAAAATGCCTTGTCATTTCAAATCTCTATTAAAAATCACTTTTCCCTCCCTTGGACACACATCTTTATTCCTAAATTGCTACCCACTTACAACCTAGCTGCAAAATGTTTATCAGCATTTGACTGATATCAGAAGTGACAAACCTAAAAAGGATGCATTATGTATGGATAGCTTTGACAGTTCCTCTTTTTGCTATATTCTTTCTAGTACTTCATCTTGTCAGTATTTTTTCAGCAGAAATTTTGTTTGGGTTATTACGGTGAATCCTAGATGCAAGATTAACTTATTCATGTCTGTGACTTTCACAATGATAGTAAAAGAATGCTTATCACAATGACTACATTTGTCACTCTACTTTGCTAGCTGAAATCTTAAAAACATTCACAATCTATGTTGCTATTTTTATTTCATCTCTTTTTTGGCTGTAATGACTCGAACTGTTTGAGACACCGTACCAGACATATACCAATTAATTTCCCGAGTATTACAGACTAAGTAGTTATTACTGGAAAAAGAATGCAAAAAGGCTTAGAGTGGTGAGATGGCATAAGATACATGTGAACAGCAGTTTAATAAGGGCATTTGTATCAAATGAGAAAAATTATTATTCTCTCTTACATTAATAACCAACTATTAATTGAGATTAAGGTTTTCCCTTTCTATTTCTACATTCAGAAATGAACCTGTAGGTTATACAGCCAGCCCCTGAAGGGTGCACACTTGGGTGGGACCCCACATAACTAGAAAATCTTACAAACAGAATATAATCTAGGTGAATTCAGGCCCATTGTGTTCTATTCAGACAAGCTTGGGTAGAGGTAGATCACTTTGTGGAGACTTCCAGAAGGCTGGGAATGATCTGGGTAAATAAGAGTAAAAGTGATATTCCCTTAGCCTCTCATTAGAAGAGGTCCACCTCTCATAATATTCATTCTCTCATTAATTGCTAACCAATCAGAGTTGATTTCCACCCGTGACAAGTCATCTGTAATTTATGTGAGAAAGCTAAATGACCATTTATTAATTATTCACTAGCCATAATTTATGAAATGATTGTTAATTACCCAGATATTATGTCCCTTGGATTTTTTATATATCACATAAGTAATATTTAGGCAACACATGGAGTCAAGTGCTATTGTGAAATTATTTTTTATACACATTATCTTTACTTAAAAGTAAGCTTTGAGACCTGGAATTTCATAAGGCCTTGCATATATAGTGGGTGTTTTAAAGTGTTTCAAAATTGTTAAAATTTTAATTCCAAAATTCATCCAAAGTGTCACCATAACTGGCCCACTAAAAGCTTAGAACTCAATGAGAAGACACCAACAAATTAAACACACACAGACCAACCGCCTATTACACAAGTTTATGGGAGCAAGATGAGTTAAAATATGCTTGTTTTTCATATTTAAATATTTGCTTTTTTAAATCAAAATCCTATACATAGTAAAAGGAAAAGTGTGAATATTTCAGAAGCAGATGAAACAGAAGTTACAGACTAGAATGAGTTGTAGTGAAAAACGGCGAGGAAATCCAGCCTGGGGTGAACAGTGTTAAAATTATCCAAGGCAGATGGAAAAGAGGTGACTGTTCTGGATGTAACTTAGGCCATGCAAAGTTTGATCTTCCCTATGTGCACATAGTTCATTATGCAACAACTCTGATGATTCATATTCATACCACTTTCTAGAAAATCCATTGTTAACCAACGACAAACAACAGTAACTAAAAGTGAGGCACTATTTCATGACACCAAGGCCACTGCCACTGCTACTCTCAAACCCTGTAATGGCCAGCACCTGAAGCTTGACCTCAGGGCAACAAGTATAATAACAAAGGATGGGTTTAGGGAAGACTGGATTCCCTCTGACATATTTGTCAAGCATTTAGCTTTGTCAAGCAAAATGCTTTGTCAGCTAATAACTATCTCACTCCATACACCTGCCAACAAGCAAAATACACGCAACCTCTTCTTCCTGATTACTTTACCACATCCATTTCTTTTAGATTTTCCTAATGTGCAGAAAGATTATTTTCCATGGCATACAGAAATTAGCTGCTATTAGAATTGTGGTTACTATTAAGAATGCATCACAAGAATCTAAAGATGTCAAATCTGGCTGAAGAAATCTGCCTGAATCAAAGTGATCAATTAAATGTAAATCACACATTTATTAAGAGCATAACATGCAGAATTCTATGAAAGGCAACAGGGAAGATACAGGGCCTGCATAAGACAGGGTCAACAGGTTTATCTTTGACACCAATATCAGAAGCAAAAGTATGAGAAGATATGAATGAACTCCTATAATAAAAAAGGAATGCATAGGAGAATTAGGTAAACGAAGACAAAAATGTACAAATAGGTTTGAAGTTGGCAAAATCACTTAAGGAAAATGAGAGACAGAAATTATTTCTAAAGGATCCTATAAAGTAGGAACCTTGGCAAAGCTTTTATCTTATTCTTCCAAAACAAGGGTGTTAATGAATTACAGTCTAACAGACTCCTCTAGAGCATGCCAAAATGTTCTTTTGGAAGATGATGGGTTATTTAATGCTGCAGATATTCCAACCAATATTGTAGTAATTTCGACATAAAAGCAAATGATAGGAGAAAAAATTTGTCTGGACTACTTTTTTCATGGAAGTTGTCATTCATAATAAGCTAGTTAAAGTTAGCCTATCTTACTAGACTAGCAGCCTACACTTTAGGGAGTCTGAAGAGGTGTGTAGAAGAGCGACTACTAATATCTGCACATGCCTATCTTCTAATTCCACCCAAAGTAATGTATTAGGGTCATAGCAGAGCCATAGGAATGAGCTGCTTAGAAACAATAGTGGGCTTTCCCTCTTAAGGGGCAGTTACAAAAACAGGATTGAGTCAAAGAAACTTGCAAGTCAAATGCCCTATTTTGTTAGGTCTTCTTCCTAGTGACCATACCTCTGCTTGCCAGGCCAGGGTGGAAGCTGAGAGAGCTGAGGTACGACCAGCCCCTAGAACTGCAATTGTTTCTCCATCATCATCCACCACTTTGAAGTCCAGGTCCTCATTGTACTTTCTTCTCTTCACCTGTCGTCCTGAGCGTCGTTTCTACAGAACAAACAAATCTAGTCAGGACCGAACTGTTTCTTCTGCCAAAGCCAAATTTCAGGGACCTGAGGGGAAGTTCCATCTCTTTTTCTCAAATGGTACAAAAGAATCCAGTGAGTTTTACCAGCAACTATTCAGGTTATGTGTTCCTCCCTAGAAAACCCAATACATGAAAATCAGACTTAACAAAGTGTATGTTTTCACACTTTGTCAAACAATTCTTTTCTAATAAGTGCTGAACCTGACTTGAATCAAAAGCTATGTGAACCCATATCTCCTCCTTTATGTGATCTCTAACCCCTACCAAAACATTCCTACTACAGGCAAAATGACTTTAATTTTAAGAACTTCCCAAACCACATCTGCAAACCATTCTCATTACTCTGCCACACTGCCTACATCCTCCTTTGGAGTCATGAAGATTACTAGCCTTGTGGACCTCAAGCCCCACTGATCTCTCCCAACCTCCTTCCATGACTTTGCCTTTCCCATTTTGCTAACTCTCAATATTTCTCTTATGATGCACAAATTATAAAAACCATGACTGGAGCTAGAAAAAATCCATACACTCCTAGTTTACAAGCAATATTTTTATTTGGCATGCCAGAATACTGATTATTTTCAGACAGCGGCCTACTCCTACTCACTAAGGTTCCTCTTCTGACAATAGATCTATGATTCTATGATCCTATGATCTACACAATTTAGGAGGTTTTGAGATGTAGAAAAGATCTGCAAAAAGTTGAAACTGCATGATCACAGATATTCCTTTAAACACAGAATAGCTGGGGGGCACTTCAATTAAGTCAGCATTTCCAGGACCTTCAAAACAAGCCAGAGATTAAGTTCCATGAGGGAAACTGTTTGAGTCTTCATATCCCCAGCTAATGAATGTTTATTGAACCAAAGGTAAAAAGACAACTGGAGCTATGAAGGGGGTAAAGTCCTACCTAAAGCAATATTAACCTGGACACCACTTTAATTCCTTGAGTTTTAGGTAGACTTTAAATTGGCTTTGGTGAATCTCCCAATCTGTCCTGGAGTAAGGAGCCCATTCTTATCTCTAACTCAACATTTTAGAGCATTCAGATTTTAAAATTACTTGTACAAACAGTGATAGTAACCTGGATCCTAAAATTCTTAGAAGGATGTAACTCCCTCTGAAAAGAACACTGGTCCCAAAAGAGTACACTAAGAAAAGGCCTATTCACCACTTTCTGTATTTCTGATGAAGTGTAGGACTCAGATTTACAGAAGTAAACCAGAGGCAGGAATAAATTAGTAACAAAATGGCAGAGTAAGCAAGATCCCATTTAGAAGTGTATCCAAAGTGGTTCCCAGCCATAGCTATACCTGGCTGTCAGCAGACTCAGTGGATTCCTCTGTGTTTTGATGAGATGAACTCAATAGGCCTTGATCCAGCTCTAGGCTTTCCACTGATATATCGTTTTTCCTTTTCCCTTTCTTCCTTTTCTCTACTGGAGTTGGTCCTTGCTCTTTGCTACAAGGAAAAATAAAGAGTTAAATTTCTTGACATGACGAATTAAACCTATTGGGTAGTTTTAAAAACTCTAGTATTAAATATACACATAGATGATAAGACTGCTTACTCGATGCACACACAGGCTGGGAAGTGGTTCAGAAAATGTGAATTAAAGTCTAGCAATGCCCCCTGCCATCCCAAAATCCCAGATAGCATGGCTCCAAGACCAAAAGAGTATCAATAGCATTTTTAGTTTTTCATCAAAACAGAAGTTTTGCTTATGTTTACAATAAGCAAAAGACTTTTAAAGATTTACTGGTCTACTTGGAAGACAGTAGTCTTCCTAAGTCAAATCCTTAAAATTAAAGCCAAAGAAACTTCAACTCCTTTTCATATCACACAGTCTAGATGCAGTCCTCATATGCTAAAGTAAGACACAGTGTTTTAATATTTCCAGACTCGATGCAGGAAGAGATAAGAAATAATGAGCAATGAAAAAAAAGATTCCAACCTGGCCTTCTTGGTTTTCATCTTGGGTGTAGAATCTGTGCTACTCCTTTTGTCCTTAGCATCCTTGGATAGTTTGGGTTCCCTTGGTTTCCTCGACTTCCTAACAGTCTCCTTTTGTTTCAGCTCCTTCTGCTTTTTAGGCTCTTTGGCCTTTTTAGGTTCTTTTGGTTCTTTAGGTTCTCTCTTCCTCTTTGGTTTGGGTTCTTTATCCTTGACTCCTTTCCCCACAGCCTCTTGTTCACTTGGGTCCTTTTTCTTCCGTTTCTTCTTCACCCCCGTGCCTCCACCTCCACTATCCTCCATCCCATTATGGGATGTCATTTTCCTAGGGAAAAGGTGATCAGCATCTTCAGCTGGATAGAGTTCTTTCTCAAGGATACAGTGACTGGCCAAATCTGTAATTTTCTCTTCCTGATCAGTGCTGCTAACAAATGAAGACTGAGACTTGTACTCACAAGTAACAGAGGCATCAGACATTGGGGAGCGACTCAGAACTTTTAAATTTGAAAACTGCTGCAGATACAAGACCAAAAAAAAAAAAAGATTAAACTTCCCTTTAATACTCAATACTTAAAGATCTGTTATAAGCTCAAATGCATGCAAAGAATTCCCTCTGGCACACTTTATAAGTGACAAGTGAAAACCAGTATATCCCGAGTTTTTATGAGTTCCTATGGTATAGATACAAACTTTGATGAGTCATATTCTGGAGGGCATTTACTATTCACCTCCACCAAAAAGTCTCTGGTACTGGTGTCAAACACAAAATGGCAGGTATGCTGTCCTAACCCAGCATGGCATCATTTATGCTTATCTCTTATCTTAATTTATGAAGTAAAAAAGAACTAAATGTGGACATAATATCTGGAACAGATAAAATGACTGGATTCCATTAAGACTCTATTGTTTTATTCCTACCAAAATCTACCCTCTTTACTTCCTTGTCCATATATAAAATATAGAGGGCAAACATGAAATAGCAAACTACGGTCAAAAACATGTGAAGCAAGGCAAACAAAATTAGTTTTACTACTTTAAGGCTACAGCACATGCCTGGCCAGAAAGAATATTACACAGCTTCAATAATCCATCAGTGAATAAACATTTATTAATAAGTTCCTACAACATGCAACAGAGCTTCCAGAAACAAAAATAAAAAGGTTCCTGATTCTAAGGAGCTTACATTATGTTGGGGAAGGGGGGAAACAATACATACGTAAGTATATACAAAAGAAATACAAGGTAATATTGGTGGGGGAGAGGAAACTAGCAGCAAGGAAAACCACATGAATAAAGGCTTCCTACAAAACAGTGGAGTTTGAACTGAGTAGTGAAGGAAACAAATGATTCTAAGAGGAGGTAATGAAGGAGTGCGTTACCAACAGGGGGGTTGTCTAGTGTGAAGCATGGAGACAGGAAATTACATGTCAAGTGTAAGGAACAGAAGTCAGCCAATTTAGCTGGACCAAAGTAAGGAAGTAAGGAAGGGAATAAGGTGGTATAAGAGGGCTAGAATGTGGATTGGGGGGTCAGGTTATAAAGGGCTTTAAAGATCAAATAGAGATTATATTTGATTCTGTAGGAAATAAGAAGACACTTGAGTTTATCAGGTAGACCATTCCTGTACTTTAGGAAAATCACCTGAGGCATTGTATATATTACTATGCATGCAGTACTATACATTATAATACTATACGATGTTTGCTTCTATGCTTCACATTTTTGGACAAGGAGATAAAGAAGGTAGACCTTAGGGAAATAAAACAATAATGCCCAAGTGGGATCTGATCATTTTACCTCTCCACATTCAGTTCTTTTTTACTCCAAAAATTAAGATACAAAGTGAACAGAGATTTTATACTGGGTTTGGACAACATGGTATTTTGTGTCTGGATGGTCTCGAAATGGAAAAGACTTGAGGCAGAGAGACCAGTTAGGAGTCTACTGAAAAGACCAGGCAGGAGGTTATAAGGGTCTGAAGCAGGCGGTTAGCTACACAAATAGAAAGAAGAGGGATATGAGAGATGATGTCTCGGAGGTAGAAACCACAAGATCTGCAAATGATTAGATATGTAAGTATGTAATGGGATAACACTGGGTTTACAATCTCAGATAGAAGCATGGTAATGCCGTTGAGCAAATTGGTAAGTTCAGAAGAGGGGTAGACTTTTGGGGGAAAATGAATTTAGTTTTGGACGTAGTGAAATGACTATGGAAACCCAGAATGAAATCAGAACTGAAAATTAAGAGATCTTTACTACCTTTGGAGAGAACAGTTTTAATTTACTGTTTAGTTGTTTTCAATTGTGCCCAACTCTTCATGAACCCATTTGGGGTTTTCTTGACAAAGATAGTGATTTGTCATTTCCTTCTCCAGCTCATTTTACAGATGAGGAAATTGAGGCAAACAGGGTTAAATGACTTGCCAACAGGGTCACACAGCTGGTGTCTGAGGGAAGATTTGAACTCATGAAGATGAGTCTTCCTGACTCCAGGCCTGGCTCTCTACCCACTATACAAGTTCAAAAGCACAGACTTAAAGATTGAGAAATGAGAGGAGAACATGAGGCAACCAATATATACTTTTTTTCCTAGATATTTATTTATGAAAGGAAGAAAAGTATCTTTAGAAAATTTATCTTTTTATTTTTAATCTAATACCTCTAAAAGGGACATTTTCATATACAAAGTATGACTAAAAGGATTACTAGCCACTCAGCAAGTGCAAAGAATGAAATAATCTCCAACTGCAAGGAATTTACATTCAAATGGAGATAAGTACATATAAAATTAACAAATAAAAATAAAACAGTATCAGTTATCATTCATATAACACTTGGGTTTGCAAAGTACCTTACAGATTTCTCATTTTATCCTCACAGCAATCCTGGGAGATTGGTGCTAATATTATTCCCATTTTACAGATAAGGAAACCGAGGCAGACAGGTTAAGTGACTTGCCCAGGATGTCTGAGGCCAAATTTGAATTCTAGTGTTCTCAACCAGGTCCAGTGCTTTACACACACACACTCACACACACACACACACACACACACACACACACACACACTCTCTCTCTCTCCTGTAAAAGTCACTACTACTGAAGGTTAATTCACCAAAATAGTACACGTGGCAAAATCTAGAGATCTAGAAACTCAGGAATCTTTTAAACCATGGCCCATTTTACTGATCAGTTTTAAAGAAAGTCAGTTTTTAACAACAAATACTTATAATCTACTGTTTGTACACCCCTTTATTTTACACTGAGGAAAAAGATAAAAGGAGATGGTACAACAATCAAAATGTCAATGGATATCTTCACAGAATTAGATAAATTCTTAACAGTTCTTAGGGCAAAATAAAGATCTGTTTTGCTTAACTATTTCACAAGGAAGTGGTCTATGGAGGAATAATAGGGAAATGACAGCAAAGAAAAATAAGCATCAACAAAACACTTCAAAACAAAAGAAAAATAAACCATGAAACTACAAAAATGAGTGGAAAGCTCCGAATATGATACTAGAAGGTACTATAAAGATATACTTTTAAGAAAAGAAACTATCTGTGGTTCATACTCTTTGACTCAGAGATTAAAACTATATGGACTATTAATGGGGAGGTTACAGACAACAAGATCTAAATACATATGGCTATATGTACATATTCATAGTCATTTTATTTGTGATAACAAAAAGTTAGAAACAAGATATGTATCCATTAATGGGAGAATGGCTAATAAATTATCAAATAAAAGTGTAATGGAATTACTGGAATACTGTAGGGAACAAAAAATACAAGTAATTCAGAAAAATGTGAGAAAGCCTATAAAGATACTATATATAAAGTGAAGAAAATTGAGCCAAAATAATAATACACATATTAACTTCGACAATAAATAAAATTAACAATGAGAAATAACAAAACTCTGGTGAAATAAAACAGTCAAATGTTCTAGGCTAAAACCTAAATAAATTAAATCTGCAACAATCTGTTGATCTACTAATCTCTTAACCTGACAAAAAAGGAAATGAGGTCAGTCTAGCATGACCTGTTCTTGATGAAACCATGCTATTTTCTTTTTGTGATTACAACTTCCTTTTTCAAATGTTCACTAACCATCCCTTTAATGCAATAATCTAAAATTGTTCCAGGAATTAAGTTCATCAGCCTATAGTTTGTAGGTTACATTCTCTTCTCTTTTGGAAAATTAGGTTTTTTTTGTCTTTCTCCAGTCCTTCAGTACCCTGCCTACTCTCTATATCTCTGTGATCTTTCAAAGACAACTGAGAATAGCTCAGCAAACACATCTATCAGTTATCTGAGTAGCCATCAATGTAGTTCAACAGAGTCTAATGCCTTGACTCTAAGTATCAAAGGCAGCTAAATGGTCTCCTACTCTACACTGAATACCAAGTCTATTAAACATTTTATTATTCTTTCCATTCCAAAGATGTCAGGATTAATCAGTTAGCCAGAAAGCCAAAAAGAATTTATTAAGTGCAAACTATATGGTAGGAACTATGCTAAGAATTAAGACTATGAAGAGAAGTAAAAAAACAGTCCTTAGACCCAAAGAATTCAGATTTTAATGGGAGAGAGAATATTTAAATAACTACATATATGTACATCTTGTGTACAAGATGTATACAGAGGGATTATAATCTCGAGATGAAAGTCATTTACAACGGGGAGAGCCAGAAAAAGCCTCCTGAAGAAGGCAGCATTTGAGTTGAGTCATGAGGGAAACCAAGAGGCAGATGTGAGGAGGGAAAACATTTCCATGAATGGGAGTCTAGAAGTGAATGTAGCTGGATTGTATAGTGTATAAAGAATGGAATGGCAGGAAGTGACAGGTTGTAAAGAATTTTAAATGTCAAAGATAGTACTTTATATTCAATAATGGAGATAGCAAGGTGCTACTGGAGTTTAATGAGAAGGGGGACAATATAGTCAGACTTATGCTTTAAAAAAATCACTTGGGCAGCTGAGTGGAGGATGGATTGGAGTGAGGACAGACTTGAGGCAGAGAGAGTTTTTAGAAGGTTACTACAATAGTCCAAGTAAGAAGTGCTGAGACCCTATATTAGAGTAGCTGTGTGAATAGAAAGAAGAGGATGTGTACAACAGTGTTGAGAAGGTAGAAATGACATCATATGATAATAAACTGGATATATGAGGTAACTGCAAATGAGGAATTAAAGATGATTCCAAAACTGCTAACTTGGGTGACTGGAAGGATGGTAGTGCCCCTTCAAAAGTAATACAAAAGTTGGGAAGACAGAAGGGTTGGAGGACAAAGACAATGATTTCTATTTTGGACATGTTGAGTTTGAGATACCTATAGGACATCTGGTTCGAGATGTCCAAAAGGCAGTTGGTGACATGAGACTGAAACTCAAAAGAATTTAAGGCTGGATATATAGTTCTGGGAATCATGTGCACAGAAATGAGAGTTGAAATCATGGGAGCTTATGAAATCACCAAGCAAGGTAGCAAAGAAGGAAAAAAAAAAAGTCCAGGACAGAGCCTTGGAGGATACCCATGGTTAGTGGACAAGACCTGGATGAAGATGTAGCAAAGATGACTGAGGAGCAGTAAAGACAATTACACAAATGTGTAACTGGAAAGGGACCTTGGGAAATAATTTAGTCCAATCCCTTCATTTTGCAGGTCAGGAAACTTAGGCTCAGTAAGACTATTAAATGGCTTGCCCGAAGTCCATAGCTATTAAATAGTGATGTAGCTTCTGTCTCTAAATCCAGGGCTTTCCCCATTATACCGTGCTACCTCCTTGGCAAAGAAAACAGAAACAAAATAAAAAGTGAGCAGCTCTGCCTTTTAACTTTATCATGCTACCAGCTCACAGATCCCAAGCAGTGGTCCTATCTCTTCCCTAATGTTCCTCTTTCCCCAAAGATGTTGCTTTCTATTTCATTTCTCTGCCTTTCTTGCTGGTCTCAGTCTAAAACCTTTGCCTCTTGACAGTATAGTATCACAGGGCTAGAATGTATTTCTGTATTTCTCCTCTGATACCTGCCCCAGCCTTCTAATTTGGTGACTGATATCATTTGGAAGCATGATCATCTCTTCATAATAGAAGGCATTTACAGGGCACTTTAAAGTATAAAAGGCTTTATTTATTGTGTCATTGGAAACTCCAAACAACCCTCTAGAGTCGGTGCTATAGTTATTACCATCCTCATTTTATTGATAAGGAAATAGAGGTCAGGGAAGTTAAGTGATTTACCCAGAATTACATAGTTAGTAGGTATTAGAAGCAGGATTCAACACTTATCTTCCTTACTACAAGTGCAGTGCTAAATTCTTCTCCTCATCAAATTATTTGTCTTTGTGGTTTCAGAGTTTTATTCCTGATAAAGAGATACCTATGGCCAGGAAGGCTGACTTTCAAATGGGCTGGAATAGCTAGCAGCTCTGCTCAACAAGATCTACTGTGGCCAGTACTCTAGAGCTTCATCAAGAATCCAACACAAACAGGATTGGGTTGGCTGTCTCCAGAAAAGAGAAAATGAAATAAACAAGGACAGTTAGGCTAAGATTCTGCTCTTTATTTCAGATAAATAAATACACACATAGACACAGACACACACAGACAGAGACACAGACACACACACAAACACACACACCTGACTATGTTCTCTGTACATTTGTATTGAAGACCAGTAGCAACTATTCAATCAACTGTGCCCTTAATGCTTCACAAATCCTTTTAATCCTCCCTAATTATCCCTATCTCACCAGCAGAAGGTATTCCAAACCTGGTCTTCCCTCCACAAGTCCCCCACTTTGCTCCTTCCTCCTCCCCTCTTAGCTACAGACTTTGCCTCTTACTTTACTGAGTAAATTGAGGCCATTCAACATTATCTTCCTCATCTACAACACTCTTCATTTCAAAAATCCCCATTTTACTCCAATTTCTGATAATGCAGTGGCCATTCTCCTTGTCAATACTTAGTCCAATCTTCTCCTGTCTTCATCAGATTATTTCCCTCAATCTTTCCTTCCTCTTTATTTTCCAATCTCTCTCTATGTGCTAGTTACTTCTCTAAGGCCATCAAACATGCCCAAATCTCCCCTACTGTTAAAAAAAAACTAGACTTCACTAAACCTCACCCTTCCCTTAAGCTATCATCTTGTATCTCTTCTTTTCTAAGCCAAGCCTAGAAAAAGCTTCCTACACTTGCTACTTTAAATTCTTTTTTCTCACTCACTTCTCAATCCTTTAAAATATGCCTTCTGAACTCATCATTCAACTGAAACCATCAAAACCCTTATCCTTCCATATATATCCTAAATGCTATGTTTGATACTGCTGACTACCTTCTCCTCCTGGGTTTTCTACTTCTTCTCTTCCCCTTTCTTTCCTTGTCTGTTTTTTCTCTCTACTTCTTGGTCTCCTTTGCTGGTTTATTATCCTTATCATGTCCCCTAACTATGGGTGTTCCCTCTTCTCTTCTTCCTCTATATTCTTATCCCATGAATTTAACTATTATCTCTATGCAGATGACTCACAGATTTATATAACCAGTCCAAGTCTTCCCCATGAGCTCTAGTCCTAGCTCACCAATTGTGTACTGGACATTTCAAACTGAATGTCACAGAAACATTTAAAATTCAACATTTCCAAAATTGAACTCATTATCTTCTGGTCCTCTCCCCCTCAAAACCATCCCATCTTCTAAATTTCCTTATTCCTATTAAAGGTAACACCGTCCTAACACCATCCTAGCAGTTTAGTAACTTCACCCTACATAGCCAATCAGCTGATAGATCTTATTGTTTCTCCTGCCACAACATCTCTTGTACCTGACCCCTTCTCTCCATACTCAGCTACCATCTTAGTTCAGGTCCCTATCACCTCTCAGATGCTGCAACAGCCTCTTAGCTGATCGACCTGATTCAGGTCTCTCACCACTCCAATCTATCTCATCCAAATTTTTCTTAAGTGCAGATCTGACCATCTGACTCCCCTATTCAATCAATTCCAGTGGTTTCCTATTATTCTAGGATAAAATATGAACTCTTCTGTTTAGTTTTTAAAAAGCCTGGTCCCAATCTATTTTTTCTAGTTCCACAGCAGCTTATTACCCTAGCACACTACACATTCCAGCCAAATTAGCACCTTTCATTTCTTCACACATCTCCCATTTCCATACCTTTGCAATGGCCATCCTATATGCCTGGAATGAACTCCCTCTTCACCTCTGCTTCTCTATCTCTCTTCCTGTAAGAGACACCTCAAGTGTCATCACACACACACACACACACACACACACACACACACACACACACACACACACACACACACATTCTTTCTTAATCATCCCAAATGATAATACCCTCCCTCTCAAACTACTCTGTATTTAACTACCTTGTATACATTTGTATTTACTTTCTATTTATGTTGTATGTGTACATATATCTCTTCCTCAAGAATAAGCTCCTTATGAGTAGTGATTGTTTCAATCTTTGTACTAGTATTACAATACCTGGCACAAAATAGGCATTAAATAAAACATGTTGATTAAATGACTACAGAATAGTTGCTAAGCAGTCACTGGTAAAAGGCATTTCCTTCTTGTGAATTCACTACAACAGTGAAATCACAGATCTGAACAATAAAATTCCCTGACTGTGTACAACAGAAGTAGTAGTAGTGGCAAAGAAAAACAAATCTAGAAACCCTGGGTTTTGTGGTAGATTAAAGAAAGGGTTATAAAGGATACATTAAGCCCATGGTAACAGAGTAACACAGTAACAGATTTTTGGGGGGTCCAGACCTATGATTTCATTAGTGTTCAGAACAGCAGTGAAAAAATTTCTCTTAATGGAAATCTGCAGCAGAGGACTGAAAGATGAAGTGACGTGCCGAGGCTCTCAAATCTGATCTATAACAGAGGTGGCACTTGAATCTAGGTCTTCTTGACTCTTGGGCTCTAGTGCCAATATCATACTTCCTCTCAACGCTGACAACAATTTTCTCAAAATTCATTAAATATCACCCATATCATGTTTTTCTTTTCTGATGTTTACTTAAAATTATTCAATATGACAAAAAGCTGAGAATGGCTTCAATATTTCCAAAAACCTTTCATTTCCAAAGAAATACGTATGTATTTTGGAGGTTTCTTTACATTAATTACCTCAAATCCATGCCAACAGAAGTAAACAACCTACACTGTAATCAGATCTGAGATTCTAGCCTATTACTTACATAAATTATTGTTTATAGTTATAATCAGGCCAAATGTGATTAAGTTTCCCTGTCTTCTGGTTAGCAGTTCAATGACAAATTATTATTACTGTTTTTACCAGGATTTTTAAAATTTGAGACTAAATAAAGGGTGGTGAAGTAACAATCCTTTAAAAAAACTTTTAAGATTCATATTATACACACACACACACACACACACAAATTTGTGAGGTTTTTACTGATGACTCTTAAGCACAGATGTTTCTTTCAACATGAAAATGATTTGTTCCTAGGATTTTGCCCAGATTATCAGGATTCTGCCTGTAATAAAATGCTCATTTTTCTCTCTTCTGATAGTAACCAGTACTCAACTTTAACTACTAGATGAGTTAAATAAAGCACAATGATTTATTCAATCATGACTTTTTTTGCTTAAGATTGGTGACAAACAGGTCAAAAAGTTCCACTAATTGGTCATTTTAATTTTTCCTCCCAAGGAGAAACAAGGTGGCTACATTCCTAGTTCTCTATATAGTGGCTCAGGCTCTCGAGTATGGTGTGTTAGCTAGAACTAGCAAGTTCCCAGTCAGTGATATTTCCATCCTACCCTACAGCACCACAGGCTCTGCTATGAATTAGTATGACCATTTTTGAAAGCAATCTGGGATTACGCAAATAAAATTACTAAAATGTCCATACCTTTTGACACTCTACTACTAAGCATACACCCTGTTGATAAAAGCAAAGTTCTATATACACCAAACTATTTTACAGCACCTTTTTTTTTGTGGTAACAAAGAACTAAAAACAAAGCAGAGGAACACTGATTAGGAAATAGTAAATAAATTGTAGTATGTAATGGAATATTACTGTGCTGTAAAAAAGTGCATGAAATATAAACACAGAAAATCATGGAAAGATTTATATGAAGCGATACACAATGAAGTAACTAAGCAGGGTCAAAAAAATAATACACAGAATAACTACAACAATGCAAATGAAAAGATCCCAAACCACTACAATGTAATAAAAATACATGTAAAATTACAAAGAACAAGCATGGCCCCAAAGATGAGGCATGAGAAGATACCTCCTCTCCTGCCTTTGCAAAGGTGGGAGTTTCAGGAGCATGGAATTGCAAATATTTTCAGACTTTTTGTATATATTCATCAGTTTTGCTGATTTCTTTACTTCCTTTTTTTCTTAAAAAAAAAAAAAGAAATCTTTGTTATATGTGATGGGCCTCTGGGAGGGCATTTGCAGAGGGAAAGATGCAGATGGAAATTTAGGCAATGTAACATGAAAAGACATCAACAAAAACGTATTTTTTTAAAAGAGTGACTGACAGATTTCAATAGGCTAACTAAAGTTTCAAAATATGGGGCGCCAAGATGCCCCAATTCTATATACCCAAACAAGAATCAAAGGTCCAGTTTTCTTTTTTTTTTTCCCCCAGTTTTCTTCTGACCAAAGTTATAAGATCCCAGTTAAGCATAAAGGATTTTGCACGGCTTACAATGAACAAATTCTCATCTCCTCTAGAAAACAGCCATGAAAATGTCAGCAACTCACTCATATCATGATGATTTGAACAAA
Source organism: Notamacropus eugenii (assembly GCF_028372415.1). NCBI lineage: Eukaryota > Metazoa > Chordata > Mammalia > Diprotodontia > Macropodidae > Notamacropus > Notamacropus eugenii. Next base: position 423,363,049 of record NC_092872.1, on the reverse strand, counting down.
AAAGCTCAATAACTTAATACTAAAACCTCATTTCTTGGGGAGCGGAGCCAAGATGGCAGAGTAGAAAAATGCACATACACATAGCTCCGAACCCACAGCCCATAGAACACCTGTAAAAAAGAACTCCCGGTGAATTCTGGAGCAGTAGAGGCCACAGAACGGTGGAGTGGAGGAGATTTCTGTTCCAGAGAGCCCTGCAAACCTCTTGCAAAAGGTCCATCACCCTGTGGACATGGAGCCGAGCCCAGCCATGCCGTGGCCGTGGGGCGCTGAGAGGAGCAGATCTGAGCGGCCTTCGGGGACAGAATCTCCAGCAGCCGTGCGGGTCCCTCCACCCACAGGTGACAGGGGTCAGTGAGAGGGTCTCTTTGGCAGGTCAAGAGGGAAGTGGGGTGCCCCCATAACTCAGGCCCCCTTGGGAGGCAGCAGCAGAGGCGGCAGCAGACCAGGGCTCCCTAAGCAGGCAGGAGCCCAGACCCATTGTTGAAGGTCTCTGCATAAACCCCCTGAGGGAACTGAGCCCAAGAGGCAGCCTGCCCCCACCTGAGCAGCTGAACTTAATCTCACACTGAATAGCAGCCCTGCCCCCGCCCAAAGCCCTGAGGCTGGGAAGCAGCATTTGAATCTCAGACACCAAGCACTGGCTGGGAGGATGCGAAGGCGAAGTGGGTGTGGAGAGGACACTCAGAAGTCAAGTCACTGGCTGGGAAAATGACCAGAAAAGGGAAAAGAAATAAGACTATCGAAGGTTACTTTCTTGGTGAACAGGCATTTCCTTCCTTCCTTTCTGATGAGGAAGAACAATGCTTACCATCAGGGAAAGACACAGAAGTCAAGGCTTCTGTATCTCAGCCCACTCAATGGGCTCAGGCCATGGAAGAGCTCAGAAAGGATTTTGAAAATCAAGTTAGAGAGGTGGAGGAAAAGCTGGGAGGAGAAATGACAGACATGCAGTCAAAGCATGAACAGCAGGTCAGCACCCTGCTAAAGGAGACCCAAAAAAATGCTGAAGAAAATAACACCTTGAAAAATAGGCTAACTCAACTGGCAAAAGAGGTTCAAAAAGCCAATGAGGAGAAGAATGCTTTCAAAAGCAGAATTAGCCAAATGGAAAAGGAGGTTCATAAGCTCACTGAAGACAATAGTTCTTTCAAAATTAGAATGGAACAGATGGAGACTAATGACTTTATGAGAAACCAAGAAATCACAAAACAAAAGCAAAAGAATGAAAAAATGGAAGATAATGTGAAATATCTCATTGGAAAAACAACTGACCTGGAAAATACATCCAGGAGAGACAATTTAAAAATTATGTGACTACCTGAAAGCCTTGATCAAAAAAAGAGCCTAGACATCATCTTTCATGAAATTATTAAGGAAAACTGCCCTGAGATTCTAGAACCAGTGGGCAAAATAAATATTGAAAGAATCTACCAATCACCTCCTGAAAGAGATCCAAAAAGAGGCACTCCTAGGAACATTGTGGCCAAATTCCAGAGTTCCCTGGTCAAGGAGAAAATATTTCAAGCAGCTAGAAAGAAACAATTCAAGTATTGTGGAAATACAATCAGGATAACACAAGATCTAGCAGCTTCTACATTAAGGGATCGAAGGGCATGGAATAGGATATTCCAGAAGTCAAAGGAACTAGGACTAAAACCAAGAATCACCTACCCAGCAAAACTGAGTGTAATACTTCAGGGGAAAAAATGGTATTTCAATGAAATAGAGGACTTTCAAGCATTCTTGATGAAAAGACCAGAGCTGAAAAGAAAATTTGACTTTCAAACACAAGAATGAAGAGAAGCATGAAAAGGTGAACAGCAAAGAGAAGTCATAAGGGACTTACTAAAGTTGAACTGTTTACATTCCTACATGCAAAGACAATATTTGTAACTCTTGAAACTTTTCAGTATCTGGGTACTGGGTGGGATTACACACACACACACATGCACACGCACACATACATAGAGACAGAGTGCACAGAGTGAATTGAAGAGGATGGGATCATATCTTAAAAAAATGAAATCAAGCAGTGAGAGAGAAATATATTGGGAGGAGAAAAGGAGAAATGGAATGGGGCAAATTATCTCTCATAAAAGAGGCAAGCAAAAGACTTATTAGTGGAGGGATAAAGAGGGGAGGTGAGAGAAAAACATGAAGTTTACTCTCATCGCATTCCACTAAAGGAAGGAATAAAATGCACACTCATTTTGGTATGAAAACCTATCTTACAATACAGGAAAGTGGGGGAGAAGGGGATAAGCGGGGGGGGGGGGGGAATGATGGAAGTGAGGGCATGGGGAGGAGGGAGCAATTTGAGGTCAACACTCCTGGGGAGGGATAGGATCAAAAGAGAGAATAGAAGTAATGGGGGACAAGATAGGATGGAGGGAAATATAGTTAGTCTTATACAACACGACTACTATGGAAGTCATTTGCAAAACTACACAGATTTGGCCTATATTGAATTGCCTGCCTTCCAAAGGGAAGGGGTGGGGAGGGAGGGAGGTAAAGAAGTTGGAACTCAAAGTTTTAGGAACAACTGTTGAGTACTGTTCTTGCCACTAGGAGATAAGAAATACAGGTAAAGGGGTATAGAAAGTTATCTGGCCCTACAGGACAAAAGAGAAGATGGAGACAAGGGCAGAGAGGGATGATAGCAGAGAGAGCAGATTGGTGATAGGGGCAATTAGAATGCTCGGTGTTTTGGGGGGGGAGAGGACAAAAGGGGAGAAAATTTGGAACCCAAAATTTTGTTAAAATGAATGTTAAAAGTTAAATAAAAAAAAATAAATAAAACCTCATTTCTTAATCCCTGTCTACTCCTATCATCCAAAATTGTGAAACAAGAACAAAATACAAAAACAATGACCAATAATAGGAGAACAGGGTCAGAATCAGAGATTTTTTTCTCACAAGGAATTCCTGGATAAGGAAACTCATGTGACCACACAAGTTGGCACTTTCCACAACTTAGTCTTAAAGTGTTGCCTCCAGGAAGGGGTATGCCCAGCTAACTCAAACCTACTCAAATTGTAAAATTTTCAATGTGAACACTGACACCTCAGAAACAGGCAAACTACAAATTAAGGCTTAATTTAATCTTTTGTTGATTATCTTTTGTTAATAATAAACAGATTAAACTTAAAAGTGTGCCAGGCATACTGATTGTTGAACATTAAGCAGCATACCTTTGCCTAGAGTATAGGGAGGTAAAGGAGTTTGTCTAGGGATATTCAACCAGCATGGGTCAGAGGCAAGATGTGAACCCAGGTCATCCTGGTTTTAAGGCCAAATCTATCCACTCATCATACTTCCTCACTATTGGTAATAATAATGAATAAGATACATCTTACACATAAAAGCAATGATATTTCAGTCAAATAAGGAAAATAAGAAAAAATTCTTCCCTCAACTCCATTTGCTTTGTGTTATAATTCACAGTATGTTCAATTATTACTATCTTTCTACCCCTCTGAGGTTGTACTGAATAAAGGAGAAAAATACCCAGTGACTTGGGACTCTCTAACCCATGGAACTAAGTCTTAAGTCACTATGCAGATAGAGGGAACCAAGCAAGCAGACATCCTCAGATATTAAAGAATGGGTCCAATACTGCACACACTAATTCCCATTAACATGCACCTAGATATTTTAGCCAGTAATTCAAAGGAGATATAGTCACCAACCTGTTTCTCTTTCTTCTGTATTTTCATTATCTCAACTGGGGGGAAAATCTTATTTCTGTAAAACAAAACAAACAACTCAAGGTGAAACCCAAAACATGCTGTTAATTTAAAAAATAAAAATATTTTTCTCAGACCTGACTGTACCACAAAGAAAATACTATGAAGGATTATTTTGTAGTCTATTTTTATTAGTCTTAAATTTTATTTTCCCAGAGAAAGTTTAAAACCTTAAGTGTTAAGTGAATAGTCAAGATTATATACTGAGTCTTACTATATGTGTACAATGTCTACTAATGAACATAGTAAGGTAAGGTAAAGTAATCCAATTCCTACTCTCATGGAAACTGTAATCTAATAGGGGAGATAAGGCATTTCCACAAAATCACCATAAGGCAAGATAAAATTTAGTATCACATAAAAGGTACAAAATGCTAATGGGAATTCAAAGGATGGTCTTAATACACCAACTGCTTCAGATCACTGAATCTTGCCAGATTAGAAGGGCTTTTGAGTATTTTCCCCTACTGTTGACAGCTACTGATGCTCATCTACTAAAATGCAAACACTTGAAACCAACATAATTTAGTAGAAAGAATTTTCATCTTCCAGAGACCTGATAAAATTCATTATTAGGAAATGAGAGCCCCAAACTCACTTCTCTTATGTGATTCTAAGTTAAGCATTACTGGTATAAAGTGTTAAGCACTACAATAAATGGCACACAAAGCCAATTAAGGAGCTTATAAACTAAAAGTTTTTGAAGGGAAAACATGTATAATGTTGTACAAAACTAGAAGAGGAATAAATTAAAACTATCTATTCCCAAAGATATGACAGAGATGTCAAAACTGAAAAGTAAACAAAGAATAGTCGGGTTTCTTTTTAAGAGACCATGGCTGTAAAATATTATCATTAAAAATTCAGAAACAAAATAATTCAGTCCTTTATGGCATGGTGGAAAAACCACTAGCTTTGAATTCAGACAATCTGGGTTCAAATTCTACCTCTTATCATAACTACCTGTGCAACCTTGGGTCTCAGTTTCCTCATCTGTAAAACTGGAGGTGGGGGGGGGAAGTATAGATGGACTCATGACCTCCAAGGTCCCTTACAGCTTCAAATTTACAATCCAATTATCTGTTACTTTTCCATCTGGTAAATCCTCGCCCCGCCCCCCTCCCCCCCCCCCCCCCCCCCCCGCCCCATTCAAAGACAGCTGTAAGTTATATTTGATGAATATATATTCCTTTCTCATTTACTGGCTTCCATAATCAGTAAGAGTATATTGTTTCTTTATCATGAACAAACATTTACTGAATGTCTCTGGTATAAAAGATGCTAAGTACATATCAAGGTCTAAGATATTCCTTAACCTCAAGAAGCTTCCATTCTAGACAGAAAGAAACAACACATACGATAAAAGAGAAACATTTATGTGAAGTAGAGTATTTTAAATGCAGAATGAACTTTCTTGCTTTCTATCCTGTTGAGCTGACAAGCATTTACCCACTGAGGAAAATGGAAAGTAGCATATAAAAAGGCAAGAGAGAAGACAAAAAGAATGACAAGATTACTAAGTCATTTAATACTAAGATCCAGTCAGAATTCATACAATGCATTAGAACACATCTGCTACATACCAAATATGTTCTAAGAGAGGTTTTCAGGTTATTATTGAGTACAGTCTCATTTGGTGGCAAGTAAATAGCCCACTCCTAAATCACACCCCCTCCCTTTTACATTCATTCACTCACTAGGTAACTTCCCTTAAGAAGCACTGTGTGCATTATACTGTGCTAGGTTCTGGAGTGGCTACAAAATTTAGGTCAGACAGCTTCCTGAGCTTCTAGCCTAGGTGAACAAAACATAAACATAGATAACTGTAATATTCAATATCACATTATAGGTGCACTAGAAAGCTACACAACAAAGTGCTATGTGAAACCCTAGATCAAAAGTCCTTATAAAGCAGGGGGATTAGAGGAAGTATTTCAAGGTTGGGAAGAAATTCCAAAGGACAAACGAGAGAGGGAGAATATTCTAGTCAAAGGGAGCAGTGTGCTTAAGGTAAATAGAGTGTGTGAGAGAAAGGAGGATGAATAGAGAGTGATCTGATTTGGCTGGAGCAGAAAGTTTAGGGAAAGAAGTGATACGGAATAAAGCTGGAAAGAATGGTGGAGGGCCTTGAGTGTCAGGGAAGAGTCTGACCTTTTCATTCAGTAGATAATAGGAAGCCATTGAAGATCTTCAAGCAGACCAGTACAGACCAAATGTTTGCAGATGAAAGATTATTCTAATAATAGGTAAGATGAAAGAAAAGAATCTGTTTGGAACTGACTTAAATAAGGGGTAAAGAAGAAGCATTTATGAAGTGCCTACTATGTGCCAGGCACTATGCTAAGCACTTAATAATATTATCTCCTTTGATCCTCACAACAACTCTGCAGATTGTAGATTTTTCGTACAAGAAGCTGAAAGAGCAGACGGTGAGGAAGTACAGACACTTGGTGAAAATAAATTTTTCCCCAATAAGCTTAGCAGTGAAGGAGAGTAAAGATATGGGAAAGTAACTAGGTGAGAGAGATGAATCAAGAAAAAGTATCTTTTTTGGTTAAGGCTCTAAATATGTTATAAATCAAGAAGTTAGAGGAGTGGAAGAAGAAAAAACTGATTTGGGTAGGGAGCAAATGTGGAAATAGTTGAGAATGAGTCAGTCTTTAGTATGAAAGAGATTGAGCATTCTTGAGCCATAGTTAGGAAGGATAATAAGATTAAAAGCTTGATTTTTCTTTCTGTTTTTTTTTTTCCTTTCCCTTCTTTATACTCAATTCAATATTTACTTTCTGTACAAGTATGTAGTACAAGGGATTGGAATGGGGGTGGGGATAGGGAGAGAAATACAAAGACAAAATAACTTTAAGGAGCTTATAATCTAGTTGAGGAGGTAAGATAGTTATACAACCTCAAAAACATAATAGGTGATTAGAAGATGTGGAGAGGTATGTAAACCCAACTTTGCATCTGCCTGGCATTCAGAAAGAATGTGAGGGAGAGAGAGAGAGAGAGAGAGAGAATGTGTGTGTGTGTATGTGTGTGTGTGTGTGTACACATGTTGGCTGACTGGCAGGGGAAGGGGGGGTGGGGAGTGGACTGAGTGGCAAACTAATTCACAGTCATCTCCAGGAAGAAATAGTATTCTGAGTGGAGAGCTGATTACATATGATGGGTTTAGGCAATAAATACCAGAAAATTAGCAAAGAAACAGATGAGGAACCTCTTCAGTAATGGAGTAGAATACAAAATAAATAAAAACCTTCAGCATTTTACACATTACTAAAAAAAAAAAAAAAACCCCAAAAAACCTAGGAGGAACTAACTATTAGAAAAAGAAACTCAAATCAAAATGACTGAAATCCATAAAACATATGATTGTCAATCTACCAAAACACATTCAGGTTTACATATTTAAACACATACACACAACCACAAAATGGCTATTATATAAATAAAGGTATAAATAATTAGAGAAAAATTCAATATTTGTGATCTGGTTGCTCCACACAATAGAAATGACGCTACCACCTAAATTAAATTCATGCTCTACCCCAAACTACCAATAGCTACTATATAGAACTAACAAAACAATTACAAAATTCACTTGGAAGAACAAAAATTTTAAAATTCAAGAGAAAGAATAAATGAAAATGATCTCACATCACATAGCAGTACTATTGGTTTAAAAAAATTGCGACAAATCACTAGCAAAGGCTAGTTAAGATCTAGATGCAAATTAACATAAATAATATGAACAGTTTTTAAAATGACCGCAAAATGTTAACCATATAGAAAATTATATGGGTCATATACAAAACAGAACTCATCAGTTTTTTGCCTCAAAACTAACCTTTTCTAATTTTACAATTTCTATCAAGGGTACTACTATCTGTCTACTCACTCATTTTCACAATCTCAGTGTCTTTTTTGACGCTTCACTCTCCTTACCTCTTCCCCTCCCCATATCCAATCAATTATCAAAGTCTTATTCTGTCTCCACAATCTCTCTCCCTTCTGTCCTTTCTTCCATTTACATGGCCACCATCCTGTTTCAAACCCTTACCAATTCACACCTATGCTAGTATAAGGACCTCCTAACTGCTCCAGCTGCCTCTAGCCTCCCAGACTCCTCCTCTTCATCTTCCCAAGTTGCCAAAATGATATTCCTAAAAGTTAAGCGTGACTCTGCCACACCCTGTGCTTTAAGAAGTTTTGGTGACTTCCTACTGCCTCTAGGATCAAATATACAAAGTCCTCGGCATGTCTCAATTCTACCCTACTTCATATTATTCCTCTTCACATACTCTACAATCCACTCCAATTGAACTTCTTCCTGTCTCTTTTACAGGATGTTCATTCTCTTCCTTTACGCCTTTACACAGGTATGGAATACACATACTTCTCTCCTCTGCCTCTTTCCCCTAGTTTCCTCTGAAGCTTAGCTCAAGCACCAAATTCTCCATGAACACTAATATATCCTTACCTGAAATTACCTTGTATCTACTGAGGATGTGTTCTGAATCTGTGTATATGCATGTATATTGTTTCCCCTATAAAATGGAAACTCCTCTAGGGCTGTGGCTATTTCATTCTTTTTTTTTTTTTATCCCCAGAGCTTTAGCATTAGTGCAGAAATACAAATTAAAACAACATTCAGGCATAACCTCATAGTCACCAAATTGAAACAGATGATAAAGGTTAGAAATCACACTAGAGGGGCTGGATGTACAATGTAAATTTGGCAAAGCTCTATACTAACTGGATACACATAACCAGGCTGGAAAACAATTTGGAATTAGTCAAGAAAAGTCATTAAACTATACCTTTTAGTTAGGAATCCACTATTGGATATATATCCTGATGGAGTCAATGACAGAAAGTCTCATAATGATCATAATATTCACAGTATTACTTTTTATAGTAGCAAAAAGCTGGAAACAAAGTATATGTCCAGGACTTGTGAACATCTTAGCAAATTATATAATTTGAATGTGATGGAATATCACGGCACCTCAGGGAAAAATATATATGAGGAATTCAGAGAAATACCAAGCAATTTGAACAGACACACAAGGAAGCAGAAACAAGAGACAAAGTATACGATGACCTTTTTTTCTGGCCTATGATTTCACTGACATAGAAAACTCCCAGTGAGGAAACTCTACTAATGGACGGCAAATTAGCATCTGTCTGGCAACAAATGAAAGAGCTTAAGTAAAGTGTACGCTATATGGGGGGAAAAACTTGCTAAAAATCAAAGTGGGTATGTAGAGCTTCCAGGAGAGGCTGGATGATCCCTGATTGGGCATGCTATGGTACAAAGGAAGTACGAATTGGGCAGAGTGGCTAATGACAGGTCATTCACAACTCTAAAGCTGTTTGACTCAGTGAAGATGCTACAACAAGGTCCACTGACAAAAGAGAGATATAAAAACCTACTTTAGTGGAAAATCTGTCTAAAAGAAATACCTACATAGAACAACTTACTCAAGAGGGAAACAAAACTTCCTTCAAAGGAACAACAGAAATGACCTGAGGAGGAATAGGTTTGAGTGTTCTCCAGGGAAGTAAATGAAGGTAAGGAAAACAACAATTCCAAATGTAAACCCAGACAATATGAGATGCACTAAAACTATTTCTAATTCTAATGGCTTCAAGTACAAAATTAGCCACTGAATTCAACAGATACTTGTACCTAATAAGCCTTTGGATTCTGTTTTAGGCCCTGTAGAAGATATAAAAGTGTAACAAGTGGTTCATGCCCTCAAAGAGTTTACAATTTCATTAGGGAAACAAAGCACAGGCTAACCATAACACAATATAAGCCTAAGTGGCCCAGGAGTGATACTGAAAGTACTGCGGGAATCTGGAGGCAGGAGACATGTCTGTGACTGCGGTAGTCAAGAAAGGCTTTGTGTAAAAGGTAGGTACCTGAGTTATACCTCGAAGGCCAGGTAGGATTTGGAAAGGAGATGGTAAGGATGAAGACACTGGGATAATGTAAAGGAATGAGGAAGACAGGGTAGGGCATGAGGATACTGAGGATGGAACCTTGCTTGGAACACAGAAGTCTTGTGAAAGATGGTATTAAAAACATTTTTAGGGTCAGATGATAAGCACTATATAATCTGGAAGGGAACAGAGGATACAGAATTGCAATTAGACCTGGATTCAAATCTGGCACAACACTTACATACAATAGTTGTGTGACACAATAGTTGTACAACCATGGTCAATCTTTCATCTAACTTCTCTAAGTCTCAGTTTCTTCATCTGTAAAACAGTGATAGCATTGCAGAAAGAATAATATGGCATAGTGAATAGAGGGGCAGCCTTGTAATCAGGAAAACCTGGGTTTAAGTACTGCCTCTGACACATAAGCTGTATAGTTATTTAAGGTCTCAGAGCTCCAGACAACTCTAACAATAAAAGATTCCATAGAATTAGTTGCCAAGCTTCGTTGGAGAGATGAATTTCTATTTTGGAAATTCCCTACATAAATGAAATCATGAATCCAAACCAAAAGAAAAATGAAAATACCTATAGTACCCACCTCTATTACAGGGTCACTGTGAGGTTCAAAAGAGATAATGTATAAAAAATACTGTGTAAAGCTTCAAGTGCTACTGGCTACTAATGCCAAGCTGGGATTCTTGTCCTTTATCACACAGGCAACAGGAGATTCTGCGTGATGAAACTATATTTAACAGAGGTATGAAGGGTGAATGGAGGGAAGCAGGAAGAAAAAGAGACTGGAAACAAAGATTATAATAGTCTACAAATAAGATCAAAAACCTGAATTAAGGCAGCAAAAAAGGGAAAGAAAAGGAAAATGGGGATTCAAGATATTGCGAAGGACATTGAAGTCAAAATTAAGAGAATTTCGTAAAAACCAATCAAAATAATAAATTATTATTGAACCCCTACTTCATACGTGGTGCATGAAAGATTCTATTTAAAATCAAAGATAATTCCACAATTTCTATATGGTTAGAAGAATGGTAGCAATGAGAGAGGAAAAAAGAAAAAAGCTGAGAAGGTGATCAGATTGTGAGAGAAGATGAAGAGTTTCATTTTGGTTATGGTGAAGTTGAAATAACAAGCACCTACAAACAGAAATATGACAGAATCTCAAAATTATAGAATTTTAGAGTTGAATGGGATCTCAGGGAAATAATCTAGTCCACTCCCTTTATTTTATAAACAAGAAAATTGAGGCCTACAGAGGGAAATAATTTGCCCCATGTCAATAGAAATGTCAACATTAAAACTCAGGTCTACAGATTCAAATCCCATCTCTCTCCTATACAAGGTTATATTATAGATAGCTGAAAATTAGGAGAGCAGGCAAATGAGTGAGTAGGTCAATGACACAGATGCATATTCGGAACTCCTCTGTCATGGGAACAGATGAGATTTCTCAGGTGAAATGTGAAGAAAGACATATAACTGGACCACGTCATTCCATTCATAGCTTCCCTATAGCAGCTCCGGATGTCGAAAAGCATTTCTTATTAATCAATTCACTATTTTGCTTTCTTGTGTTTTCCTCTGGCTGTATTTCCTAGCACTTTGGTTCGAGAATAAATGGCAGAAAACTGGGAAAACACATACAGAGATAGCTCCCAAGGTGGAAGATTTACACGAACCATTTAGAGAAGATTGATGGAATCTTCTAATAGAATTGAAGATTAAGAATAATTTATAGCATAAATAGTTATAAGTCTTGAGGGATATAACTGAAATTAATTCAGCTTAATCTCTATACTCAAGAAGCATTTAATTTGATTTTGAATTGTTAAAATGTGCATAAAATATTGTTTGAGTAACATGCAAAAAATACCTAGATACATGAGGTCCAGATTGTCCTCATATCCCTAGAGGCAGTATGACACACCATTAATAAAGTGCTGGGTTTGGAAGCAGGAAGACTAGGATTCAATTCCACGTCTCATTCAGGGTAAGTCATTGACAACCTCTATGTACCTCATGGCATATCTCTAGGACAGGAGGACCACAGAATTAGAGCTGGAAGGAATGTTTAATTCAACTCTTTCATCTTGAAGATGAAGAAACTGAGGCCCAAAAAGGTGAAGTGATTTGACAGCCAGGTGGCAACTTAGCCTGACAGCAAGGCAACTTCCACACCTAAAAGACAACAAACTGTCTAATCCAAAACTGTGGGAAATGAAATAATCACAAGTAGAAACAAAGAAGAGCACTGGCTCAATAGCAATAAAAGTTGGTGCTTTTTGTCTCTTTACCTTAAAAACTATTTTTCCAGTGATGGCTAGAATGCCACAATTACTCTAGGGCCAATGTGAAAAACAGTATAAGTATGGTCACCTCAAGAGTGACGGGAATTTAAGATCTTCCAATTCCACTCAATGAAGCTATGGGATTATTCGTAGACAGAAAGAAAAAACATGGAATAGGGATTCTGCTAGGAGTTTCTCTATTTTAAAATTCCATGATGAAAACCTAGATACAATATCTTTCTCACAGGAGATGAGATCCTGTGCTTCTACAGGGATACTCTGTACTCTCTGGGCCTCCAAAATTATACTTACTGAATGCAGTTGTTCCACTTTGATTTTTGTATACATTCCCTAAGAGGGTGAGAATTTTTACTTAGTGTTTTTTCCTTTGTTTATGTTATGCTTTGTAAGCTCAGAATTTGAGGGGGAAATATGCAGCCTCCCAATTGTCTCTATCCTTTTTCCTCCTCACAGGAAAATAAGAGCTAGAAAACATTATAGTAGATGGAAAAATAGAGTGTGGGGAGAAGTAAGAGAAACAGCAAGATGCTGCATAACCTGGGGTAGTGGTGGTGGTAGTAAACTAAGAAACAAAGACTCTTCTACATCTAACATCAGTGAAATATTTATTAAGTGACACTATGTGCCAAGAACTGTGCTAAGCACAGAAGATACTAAAGCATGGCAACTTCTGCCCTCAAGGAGTTTCTGTTCTAAGAAGAATATAAGTTAGGTAGTAGCCAAGGAAGGAAGTTGCATGGAGTCATTTAGGTAATAATTTTCAAGCTCCTTCCAATATCAAGGGCAAAACTGATTTTATTATTACTTCCAGAAAAAGAACAAGTTGTGGAAGATGTTGTATATGGGGCAACAGAGGAGTGGAGGGGGTATTTACACATGTGGCGGAAGGAAAGATGGCAGGATGCCATCATTGGATGGGCCCAATGTCTCTGTAAATGATTGGGTGGATGGGAAAGATGGGAAAGATAGGACTAGTTGGATAAGTGGACTGAGATAAGTTTTCAATCACCCATGAAAATACCAAGTGTATTTTTCACATGAGGGGAGTAACAGAAAGTAGTTTCACTTACATTGACAACAGGAATATAATACCCTACAGTAAAAGAGTTTAGGTTCTAAGAGTCTGGCTACACCAGATCCAACAAATTTCACCTATTTCAACAGGTGAAAGCAATGACAAGAAAGAGGCAGATTAATAACTAGCAGAAATAAGGTAACATTTCCCCAGAGGCCTTCCCCGGATGTTCCATGACATAAAAGTATGTAACACTAAAAGCAGGTTCTTTTCCTAGACTGCCATACAAAAGCTGCACCAATCAGAAGACCTCACAAAACACTGATCTCAGTCAATACCTGTATTTTCAATGAACCAAAATAATTTCCTTTATCCAAGAATACAAAAATTCATGGTAAAAAGTTGTCTTTTATATCACAGAATTTCCAAAGCATACCATACTAACTCTGAGAAGTGATTCTTGAATTTTTTCCATTGATGATATAAACTGAAGAACTCTTATATGACTCCTATCTACTTGCACTTTGGCACCCAAAGTCTTTTCTCAGGGTACAACAGAAATGGGAAAAATTCTCATGGCGGAAGCTTAAAAATCTAGTTGAGAAAATCAAACTAAATACATAAAACACGAATAGCATATCACTGAAGCAACAGGTACTTGGGGATACAAAGACAAGAAGTGATCAGCTCCAATCTTCAAGGAGCACATATTCTATCGGCTCAGGAAACAATACATCTACACTTGATTGTGTATAAAATAAATACAGGGAAGTTGCGGTGCAAGGTACTAACAGATGAGAAGGAGAAAGACCTCCTATAGCAGATGTTTAAACATGGCTCTGAAGTAAAGCTAGGTATCCCAGGAGGAAAGGTGAACAAGGACATTCCAAACTGAGCAACAGCCTGAGCAAAGACCTAAAAGAGGGAGATCAACTGGAGAAGAGCAAGGTGACCAATATGACCAGAACATACATTGTCTGTGGGTGTGTGGTTAATGTGAAATCAGAAGTAAATAAACATTCATTTATTAAGGCACCTGCTATGTGACAGACACAGTGCTGAGCCCTGCAGATATAAAAAAGTAAAAAAGAGGCAAAAGTTTGCCCTCAAGGCACTTCACACTTTTCTTCTACCAACTTACAAGTGAAAGAAGCAAAGTTATATTTCAATAGTGGTTCTTTAGAATCAAACATCCAACCCTCTCATTTTACAGATGGGAAAAATGAAGTTCAGAAAAATACATCTTGTGGCAAAACTGGGAGTCAAACCAAGGTCACTAACTCCAAGCCCAAGGTGTTTTCTACTACTACAACATGATGTCGCTCATAAGATTTCTTAGTATCCTTTCTATGGTAGATGGATCAAATTTTTGAAGGACTGGTCCTTTGCAAATCAGTTAATAATTATAAGTGCATACTATATGCCATGTGTAAAGCACTAGTATGAGGATTTGAGGGAAATAAAAATACCAAGCTTAGGTTTCTGACCTCAAGGAGTTTATAACCTAGTATAATACATAATATTACAAGATAACTAGATTAGAGGTTTGGAAAACAAAATGCTTCAAGGTTCAAGAGTGGAGGTAGTCAATTCAGATATCTGCGGCAGACTGTATGGAAGAGGTAGCATGTGAATCTGACTGTAATTCAATCAACCAACAAGCACTTATTAAGAGACTCCTATGTGCCAAGCACTGTAGTAAGTGCTAGAGACACAAAGACAGAAATGAAACAGGGCCTGCTGTCTTGAAGCTACATTCTCCGGAGGAAGAGGACACATACACATTTGAGAATAGACAGAATAAATATAAAATAAATACAAGGTATGAGGGAGCTACTCAAGAAAGATGCTCCAAGTACATGGGATTTACTCCACACTGACATTTTTGTTCACCTTATAGTACACAGTTTTTTGCGCTCTAGGGTTGGCAGTTACCTAGTAAGCACAAACTCGTATCATACAAAGACAATGGCATGCTCTGTTAGAGCGCTGCAGGGCACATCCTCTCCAGGCTCCTCACCCCAACCCACACACACTAGTTTTGTTGTGGTTGTGTGTAGTTGTAACTTCTGGGAGAGGAGGAGGAAGGACTGGGAGAATGAAGACAAAGGAGAAACCATATTTGCTCAAGCTCTCTGAATGTGCTTAAGTCATCAGATTCCCCCAAACTGTCAATAGTTTCCTTTGGGAATTTGCTCACAACCATACAATATAGCCCCTTATAGGAACAATCTTCTAAACTAAGCACCACCTATATATGACTCTCTAGCTCACTCATAGTAATTCTTGAGAAACTTTACCATCTTTCATGAAGTAAATATGTTGTGAGTACAGTTTTCTCTTTTGCTATTTTGCTCATCTGACTGACAATGTGCAGTAAAAAAAAAATGTAGACGTCATTTTCATCAATAACTTGTTCATTCCTTTATTTCCAACACACTTCTCTGAAGACACAGGGGCGTCATCTAGTGGTAAAAAGAATAATAGCAGACTTCCTAATTTACATAATGTAAACTGGACTGTATGGGGAGTGAGTGGAGAAATGGGCCACCAAACTTCACTACATTATATAAGCATTACATATATGAAGGGAGAAGAGAGAGGAAAAATAGGTAGTTCAAAAGACTCACAGAATCTCAAAGTTGGAAAGGATCTTAGAGGCTTCTCTAGTCTAAACCATATCCAAACAAGAATTCACCACTACAACATAGCTGAAAAGGGGTTAGCCAGAGTTTGCTTACACTTCTCCAAAGAAGAAACACAATACCTCATGGAAAAGCTCATTTTACTTCTAGATAGCTCTAATTCTTGGAGAAGCAGGCAGGTCAGTAGACTTGGGAGTACTGACAGAACTGGGATCAAACCTTGCCTCTAACTGGAGCAAGTAGTTAGCTTTTCTTTTTTGTTTTTTTTCTGGTGAGGCAATCAGTTAAGTAACTTGCCCAGAGTCACACAGCTAGTTACTGTCAAGTGTCAGAGACTGGATTTGAACTCAAATCCTCCTGACTCTGGCCAATTCTCTATCCAACTTTATCAACCTAGCTGCCCTAGTCATTAACTTTTCTAGGTCTCAATTTCCTCATCTATCACTTCCTTCAAAAGTCAGTTCACTTTTCCAAAATTCTTTCAGTTACTAACTTCTCCCCACATGGTTCATCCTTTGGGTCAATTTTCTTAACTCAACAGTCAAATCAACAAACATTTATGAAGTGCTTACTATGTGCCTGGCACCATGCTAAGTACTGGTAACACAAATATGATAAATAAGACAGCCCCTGCCCTGAAGACGCTTACATTATAACAGGGGAAAAACAACACATACAAGGAAGTTCAAAGGAAAGAAGAGAAGGATAGAAAAGCTATCTGTGCAAGTGCTTAGTAGAGGAAATCCAGCAGTGAACTCTAGAGAGGAATCAATGCATAGTTGGCCTCAGTGCTTTCCTTAAAATGGAGTTTCTGGGAGGAACCTGCCAAACAGAGGAAGGGGCTATAACTCTGAAAGGGCAGAGGGTACTTCCAGTGCAAGAAGTCCAGGGATTGAGAGAACTTCCAGTGTGTAAAGGCATGGTAAGGAAAGTCCAGAGAGTCAGGAGGGATGGCTACAGAGGAATGATAATATACAACATTTTGTACACTATCATTAATCCTTAACTTGTTTATGCTTGTGTTTTTTCCTTAAATGTTTGCTATTGTCCGTAATTTAAGCATAAATCAAGGACAAAAGCCATGTCTAACTTCTCTTCGAATGAGGTAGACTATGGTAACTGAGGTTCCTTCCATCTTTCAAATTCATGAATCAATGAATTTGAAAGATGAATCATGCTGCTCTGGTATAATTCATAGGGCCTAAAATAAGAGCTGAGCAGAATCACAAAATCTGAGAGTGGCAATGAATTAGAGCACACCAATTTCTTCATTTGAAAGATGAAAATATTACGGTATTTTATTACTCTGGATCTCAGTTTCCTCAGTGGTAAAATGATCTCTAAGGTCCCCTCTGATCTTAAATTCTATATTCCTTTGAGATCCAGAGATCTCATAGGAATTTGACTTCCAGTTTGGACTAAAGATCAGGTGTCCTGGTTTCTGTCCAGTATTCATTACGCTACACTATATTATGCTGAATAGAAAAGAGTGGAGTAGAAATGAAAGGAGTTTTACAGAATTTAAATTTTAAGTCTATGAAGGACCTACTATGTACAAAGTATTGTGACAGGCATTAAAAGTTAAAAAAAAACTGAAGCATTCTTTGTTTTCAAGAAGCCTGCCTATTCTACTAGGGGAATATACAAGTAAGTAAGTATAAGTGCAAAATAAATAAATAGGGAACAATTGGAGGGCCCAAAAAGGCTTAGTGGAAGAAAATGATTCCTTAAGAAAAATGAAGATTCCAAGAAGCAGAGATGAAGAGAGAGTGAAAACTCCTTTCTTCTGATTAGCTTCCTCCCAGAAACTTAAGGAAAACACTAAGGAGGTACAAAGGGGAGGCTTGGAGGAACTTACAGAGGTGGGAGATGAAGAATCTAGTTTGGCTAAAATAAGCAGTTTATGATGAACAGTCTGAGAGTATGTAAAAACAGATAGGAACCATATTATAGATGGCCTTAAAAGCTAAGGAGTCAAGTACAGCAGAGTAATAATGGTATGACAACTTTAAGGGTTTTTTTAAAAAGTATTTTCCTTTCAATAATCACAGTTCATCCTCTCTTAGCCTTGTAAAGTAGACAGAGCAGGCATTATCCCTGAGTTAATAATAAGAAGGGGGAAGCACAGAGAGGCTAACTTACTTGAAGACAGAGATGAGGCTAGAACTTGGGTCTAGGGATAACTCAGTCTAGATTTTTTTCAATTACATTTTTAAAAAACTGGATCTTCAGTATGAAGGAGGCTCACAAATGAGGAACTTCCTTCACCAATGCAAATCCATACCTTCTAGTTTTCCATTTCCTGGGGCACTAAAAGAATCACACACCCAATCTGTGTAAGCAGCAGGACTTGAAGCTAGGTCTTCCTGGTGAAAGCCAGCTCTCTACAAATGCTGCCTATTTACTAGTAATAATACTAAATAATGAAAATACATCTTACATTATACCAGGTTGCCTCCCATCTATGAGATTATGGTGCATCATTTTCTAAAGCACTGTTTTCATAAAATACCAAGCAACACATGGTGAAAGACAGCAAGGCAGAGTGCAAACACAGTCAGACATAAAACCAGGAAAATCTGTTTCAAGCCCCATTCCTCCCATGTACACATACACTGTGATGGTGGACTAACTACTTAACATGGCTCTAAGCTTTAGGCAATTCTGTAACTGTATTTAAGCTAAAGAGAAGTTTCCCCCTGAGGTGACAGTAGTTTCCTCATCCAGGGAACTCCCATCACCAATGAAGTCACAGCTGCAGTTTCTTTCCCACTACAGGATAACATTTTTATGATGATACTGAGTTACCTGTTGAAATTAGCACAGGAGCTCTAAGCATCGCAAAAGGACCAATCAAAAAAGGCTGATGTATATTGACTACAAGTTTTAAGATATTTTCAAGAGTCTCACAATTAAAAAAATATATCCTCCAATCTAGGGCAAAAGTAGACAAAACTACAGCAGGATGACATGCAGAATGATCCTGCACAAGTCAGTTTCCTTTTCTTCAACTTCTTTAAGGTAAGAAGGTGACATTATAGGATCCCTGAGATCCCTCCTATCTCTGACATTCTATGATTTGCAGTGTGGAGCTTTATAGATACTATTATTGTATATGATGAGAGAGATTGTTGTTTCTTTGGTGCCTGATACCAGGTACACTTATTCTAAATGAAATAATGCCCTAAAACCACAGAGCCATGATTTGGGTGCTTGTGAACACAGAACACAAGTGTTACATCCACTGGTCTATATTGGCTATGGCAAGTGATAGCATACAAGCCAATGGGTAGATTTTGTAAGAATGTGTGTGGCTTGGGGGTAGTAGCTATTTCACTTTCATGTTTGCATGTCTGGTGCTTTTCACAGTTAATAAATGCTTGTTGAGTGAACTGATACTACACAGTAAATGACTTCTCTTCTATGCACTATCTGCTCTGCCATCCAGAGTTCCTTTTGCTCTCCATATCTACAAGCAAGAGGGGAATGACAGTTTTCTCAGGTCAAAGAACAAGTCAAGAGAACAAAAATAGATTTTAGATCTCAGAAGGAGCCACTTAAAGGAAAAGCACTTTCAGGTGCTACAAGTCAAGAGGGTTGTCTCATAATTACAATATGGTAGCTTCTGAGGGTAGAGGCACAGGGTCCCACTGATTTTTATATACCTCCCAGTGTCTAATACAGGCAGCCAATAAATACGTATTAGACATCTACTATGTGCCAGGCACTGTGCTAAGTGTTGGGAATACAAAGAAAGTCGAAAGACAGTCTCTGACCTTAAAAGGAGCTCACAATCTGAAGCCTGTATGCAACCAACTATGTGTAAACAAGCTACATAAATAGGACATAATCAATAAAGAGAAGGCACTGGAATTAAGAGAGATTGGGAAAGGTTTCCTGTAAAAGTGAAGATTTAACTGGAGACTTGAAGAAAGCCAGAATCTCAGAGTAAGGAAAGAGAACATTCCAGGTGCGAGGGACAGACAGCAAGTGAAAAAGCCTGGAATTGGGAGATGGAGTGTCTTGTACAAAAAAAATGGCAAGGAGGCTGCCATCACTGAATCAAGAATATGCACGAAGACTAGAAAGGGAGAGGGAGGCTAAGTTACAAAGGGCTCCAAACCCCAAAGGTTTCTGTATTCAAGCCTGGAAGTGACAGTCATTGGAGTTTATTGAGGGCGGGGAGAGTTGGTTTACATGGTTGGACCCACACTCAAGAACAATGAAATTGGTGGCTGAGTGGAAGAAGATGGACTAGAGAGAGAAGAAACCTAAAGCAGGTAGACCTACTAGCAGGTTACTATCCAAACGTGAAGAGATGAAGGCCTGCAGCAAGGCAGTGGCAAGATCAGAGAAGGAAAGGGAAAGGAGTGTATGCAAGAGATCTTATGAAGGTAAAGTCAACAGTCCTTGGCAAAAGAATGGCTATGGGGGGGGAGAGAGTAAAGGAGTAGAGGAGGATTCTGAAGTCATGAGCCTGAGGTACTGGGAGGATGGTAGTGCCCTCGACAGAAGTTTGAAAGGGGATAAAGACAATGAGTTCAGTTTTAGACATGATGAGTTTAAGGCATCTATAGAATATCCAGTTCAAGATATCTACTAGGCAATTAGAGGCGCAAGACTAGAGGTAAGCAGAGAAGTTGGGGCTGGATAAGTAGATCTGAGAATCATCAGTACAGAAATAATTTAATCCATGGGAGCTGATGAGATCACCAAGTGAAGTAGTACACAGAGAGTAAAGGGCCCAGAACAGAGCTTCCAATACCAACTATTAGTGGGTGCCACCTACCATTACTGGACGTGACCTAATCAAAGAGCCAGCAAAGGAGACTCAGAAGGAGTAGGCAGATAGGTAGGAGGGGAACATGCTGAACAGTGTTCCAAAAATCTAGAGAAGAGAGTACCATGAAGAGGGTGATTGACAGTGTCAAAGGTTGTAGAGAGGTCATGAATGATGAGAACTGAGAAAAGGCCATTAGACTTGGCAATTAAGAGATCCCTTGTAACTTTGGAAACAACAATTTTGGTTGAATGATAAAGATGAAAACCAGGAAAGAAATAAAAACTAAGAGGAAAGGAAGTGGAGATATTTATTGTAAAGAGCCTTCTCATTTAGCCACAAAATGGAGGAGATAAATGGGGCAATAGTGAGAACAGAAGGATAAAACGAAGGGTTTTTGAGGATGGGGGAGACATGAGCATGTCTGTAGGCAACAAGAAAGTAGCCAATGGACAGGGAGAGACTGAAGATAAGTGAAAGAAGGAGGATGATATAAGGAGCAACTTGTTGAAAGAGACAGGATAGAATGGGCACAAGTAGAAGAGTAGAAGGTGATCACAAAATGTATATTAAACTAAACTGCCAGGAAAAAAACAGTACGTTTTGAGCTACTTTTCTACTACTAAAGATGGGTAACATTAAACTATCTACATACACTTCCCCTTGTAAGCAAGTGGACAGATTTATAGAACAGCTAGCTGAAGTTATAAGGAAATTCTGTGTCCAACAAAGCTAGCTAACCTGTACAGAGATAGTCCAATGATTTTAGCCTGTAAACAACATGCTTTATGAGAGCTTAACCACCACAGTTCAGTTTTATTATCCTGAGTAAAAAGAGACTGCTACAGAATCACAGGAAGGCACTTTAGAAGTCATTTAATCCAAACTCCTTAGTTGATGATGAAGAAATTGGAAGTTCACAGAAGAGACAGTAATATCACAAGACCCCAGAAAGGATAGTGTTCAACAGAAAAGGGTGGTCAACAGTTTCAAAATGAAGAGGTAAGTCAAGAAGGATCAGGAGTTAAGACCAAGAAATTTGGCAAGTAAGAAATTGCTGGTTTCTTTGAAAAGAACAGTTTTAATTGAGTGGTGAGGTCAAAAGTCATCCTTGTAGATGGTTGAAGAGAAGGTTAAAAGAAAGGAAGTTGAGGCAACAAGCTTGTCTGAGAAAGGGAGGAGAAATATAGGATAACAGCTAATGTATTAACAGCACCTAACCATCAGCGTATCCAAACATCTATTCTCAACTTCCTAGACAATTTGTGAACCACTAAGTATAGTTAGCCCAGATATGATATACCAAAAGGTCTTGAGTAAGTCAGTCATTCATATTACTGCTTCAGTCTCTTTTCTTAACAGATTATCCTCCTTCACATGGCACATGCTACAAACATACTTCTGCTCAAAGCAGCTAGGTCTAGGTGAAAGGAAAAAAACCCCATAAACCCAGCCCAGAAGCCAATTCTGGGATGTTAAGATTTTTTAAAAAATTATTATGAATTTAAGCAACCATGAACATACAAAAACCCCCAAAATTATGAAACCATGAACTCTTATTACCTATGGTTTTAAAAGTTTGTATTAAATTTAACACAGTTTGCCCTTTTTGGTTCATCACCATCTGAAGCTTTTATTAAGATGTTCTACTCCTAGAGGTCTCAGATTATATCTGCTGACATTCACATTTCTAGTGCTCATTATAACACCATACATAAATATGATTTTTAGTGGACTTTTTTTATGGTTTATATTCTGACTTGGAAAATTCTAGATCAGATATCTACAATCATTGGTCTTAGGAATTCACATAAGTCCCTAAAGATTCATGTTCAGCCCTTGAAACAAATAACTATACAAATTATATTGACATTGAGACTAAAAGTAACACATACAAACAATTGTGGATAAACAAGTTAGGTCTACTCAATATGATAAATAGAATCAGTATTAAAATTCTGGCACAAAACTGGTAGTCTTAGTCACTGAGACCAATTAATTCTGACTCCTTCCTTTTTATCATACAATCACCCTTGTTCTAAATTCAGAGAAGTGAATTTTGTTGCCCAGTCATGATTCCAACTTCTCCCCTCTTTGAAACACTCTCTACACAGCTGACAAAATAATCTTTACAGTTACCATGTCATTCTCACATTCAAAAAATTGCCAGTAGCTTTATAATTACTTTAAGATAAAATATAAACTCCTCAGCCCAGCATTTAGATTGTCCCATGATTTGGTTCTAACCTACCTCATCAGCCTTATTTCTTATTACTCCTCTTAACATACTCTACTGTTTTAGCCAAACTGGAGTCCTAGTTGTTTTCCAAACTCTTTATTCCTTTATTAGTATCCATGCCTTCACATCCAGCTATCTATTCCCTTTCCCTAGAATGCTTTTCCTTCTACATCTCTCCCTCTTAGAATCTTTCCATCAAGATTCCACTCAGGTGCTCCCTTCCACAAGAAGAAAACAGCTCTTTCTCTTCTCAAATTACTTTACATATCTGGGTACATATAATATTTCTCAGGGCAGTTTTCCTTGATAATTTCGTGGAGGATGATGTCTAGGCTCTTCTTTTGATCATGGTTTTCAGGTAGTCCCAGAATTTTTACATTGTCTCTCCTGATTCTATTTTCCAGGTCAGTTGTTTTTCCAATAAGATATTTCACATTATCTTCCATTTTTCGAATCTGCGTGGTATGTTCTGAGATATCTGTCTTTCTTGAAAAGTCCAAAGCTTCCATCTGTACCATTCCAGATTTGAGAGATCTATTTTCTTCAGTAAGCTTTTGAATCTCCTTTTCCATTTGGTTAATTGTGCTTTTGAAAGCATTCTTCTCCTCATTGGCCCCTTGCACCTCCCTTGCCAGCTGAGTTAGGCTAGTTCTCAAGGTGCCAATTTCTTCAAGATTTTTTTGGTTCTCCTTTAGCAGGGAGCTGATCTGTTTTTCATGCTTCTCCCTCATCCCTCTCATTTCCCTTCCCAGTCTTTCCTCCACCTCTCTAACTTGATTTTCAAAATTCCTCTTGAGCTCTTCCATGGCTCGAGCCCATTGGGTGGGCTGGGACACAGGATCCTCGATTCCTGTGTCTTTGCCTGATGGCAAGCATTGTTCCTCCCCATCAGAAAGGAAGGGAGGAAGTTTTTTTTCTCCGATAAAGTACCCTTCAATAGTTTTATTTCTTTTCCCTTTTCTTGGCATTGTCTCCACCTAGTGGCCTGACCTCTGAATGTTCTCCTCACACCCACCTCACCTCCTGGTCCTCCCAGCCAGCGTTTGGGGACTGAGATTCAAATGCTGCTTCCCGCCTTAGGATTTTTGGTGGGGGCAGGGCTGCTATTCAGTGTTAAATTTAGTTCAGGTGCTGAGGTCAGGGGCAGGGCCACCTCTCTGGCTCAATTCCCTCAGGAGGTTTATGCACAGACCTTCCACAATGGATCCAGGCTCCCGCCTGTTTGGGGAGCCCCCGTCCGCAGCCGCCTCTCAGCCCCCACCTCCCGGGGGGGCCCGAGCCATGGGGGCACCTCACTCCCGTCTCAACCCGCCAAAGAGACTCTCTCACCTACCCCCGTCAGTCACCTGTTGGGGGGGGCCCGTGCAGCTGCTGAAGATCCCGCCTGCGGATCCCTCTCAGAACTGTGTCTCTCGGAGCCGCGGCCGCTGCCGCAGGTCCGGGCTGGGCACCGTGTCTGCAGCGTGACGGACCTTTTGCGAGAGGTTTGCAGGTCCCTCTGTGGGTGGGGGGACCCGCGTGGCCGCTGGAGACTCTGTCCCGCAGCCCTCTCGGATATCTTTCCCACGGTGTCGCTGCCGCGGCAGGGCTGCTCTCCTCTTCCCGCCCCGGCGCCCAGTCCCCGGCGCGAAGGACCCCCCGCGAGAGGTTTGCAGGTCTCTCCGGAACAGAAATCTCCCTCGCTCCAATATTCCGTGGTCTCTGGGTGCAGAATTTGCCCTGGGTTAGTCCCCTCTGCCGTTCTGTGGTTTGTGGGTTCGGAGCTATGTGTATGTGCGTCTTTCTACTTCGCCATCTTGGCTCCGCCCCCCTACATATAATATTTCTCTACTGGAAGGAAGCTCTTCAAGGTAGAAATTTTATTTTTGACTTCAACTGCTTCATGATCTCTTCAGTGATCACAATGACTTCTGATCATGTAAGATTCTTCCTCACATCCTCTCACAAATCCTCCATATAGAATCTATTCAACACCCTAACGTCCTTCCTTTAAGTATTTTTAACATTTCATGCATAGGTACCAGAGTAGACTTTGAGCTATTCATTTGTTTATCCATTTTAAGCCATTTTTTGCAGTAATGTTATTGTTGTTAATATGCTCCAAGCTACTTACAGTCACCAAATATCTCACCTTGGTCCTTTGGATTAAATCCATTTGAATTCTTTGGAGACCGTAGTGCTTTACACTTGGAAGCCTTATAGCATAACTAGAAGAACACTGGTATTAAAAAGACAGATTTTTGTCTTAGAAAGTGTATTGAGATTATTGAAAATGTTATGCAATTTCCCAAATACAGTTTGGTGTCTTCTATTACCCCTACTATTAATTTCTGGGCCCAGCAATTTCTTTATTTATGGTACTTGTCCACACTATACAAGATCAATGGTCTACACATCCAGCTATATATCATAATTTAGTCAATAAATATGCTTCATGTATTTGGCTTTTCCTTGTGGATTGTGATGTCTCTTTTTAGTATCCACAGGTCTTACTGAAGAGGCTCTTTACATCTTCCTGGTACATCCCTCAATTTATATGGACAGTCTTATGATTTAAATAATAGTTTAGGGTACCTGCAGCCACTTTCTACTGTTTTGCTGCTTAAAACCCAAGCAAAGCTTAATTTAATGCAAAATTAATGTGCTAACTATAATTAATATTAAACACTAACAATTCTACTTACTTTCTTCGAATGTGAATTGAGAGAACGATCTGAATGGCCCAAATCTCCTTCAGAAGTTGTTTGCCACTGTCAAAGAACATGTTCATCACAAGAGTCTCAATGGAAAAGGGATTGGTAAGGTTCTCAAGACTGTGCTGATTACATTAAGGTCGGGAACACTACAGAGCTTTCTACATAGGATCTGAGACAATCAAAAGAGATAAGCCTAACTATCTCCATATCTACTTAGAAAACCAAGCAGATGAATATCTGCTGTCCAGATAATGATATGTTGGACTGACACAGACAGAACTAGTGCTTTTACTCTGGACAGGTACTGAATATGGAAAATAAGCTTGTTTCAGAATTGAATAAAAGGAAGTGAATGGGTTTGAATGTCTTTTGGATACTGCAAAGTGCTTTTAATAACTCAAAACTTCTCCCTGAAACAAAGGCCCATCTCTGAATATCAATATTCTTCTAATAAAGCTAAATGGCTATGAATCAAGGAATAACACAATCTCTGAAGACTAAAAGTTGCCTAGCACTCAAAACTAATGGAGATGTACATGGTGTGCATTAGATTACTGGAGCAAATTATCACAGAAGTGTCATAAAGGATATCATCAGAGCTTTTTAACTGGAAAAGGAAATGTGCTAATATTACAGTGCGAGGAAAAACTCATGTGCTCCACTTGTATTCACAAAATATCAAAAGAACTAGAACTAGCATGTTAGGTGGACTCCCTGTTGATGGTACAGACAAAAAGGAGTCTCATATGAAAAGATGGATTGCATTGTACATGACTGAAGGAAGTGCCCACGTTGACAGTACCACAGATACAGAGATAAGTATTTATACAATACTTTAATGACCATACAATCTCAATGACACTGTTCAACTGGACAGATTACAACAATGCATTTGCACTTTCCCCTTCTGAGCTGAGTAATTCATGCCTGTGTTCTTTCACAAAGTCTCCATTAATCAAAAATAAAACCAAAACAAAAAAACTACTTATTACCCCCCCACCTCCACCCCCCCACCAATGAACTAAAGGCTTTTTCTAGATTTAACTTTTTTGAGTCATGGACCCCTTTGGCATCTGGTGAAATCTATTAATTCCTTCTCAGAATATTTTTTATATTCATAATACAAGGAAATGATAAATTTCAGGTAGAGATCAGTAAAAATAAAGATATCTTTTCATCTAAGTTCCTGTGCCCTAGAAATCTATCTATGGACCCCTTGGTGGTCCATGGACAAGGGAAAAGGTAAGGGAAAGGAACAAGATTTAAGCACCTACTATGCACCATGCGTTTTACAAATAGTATAACATTTGATCCTCACAGTGACCTGGTGCTAATATTATATTTTTACAACTGAAGAAACTGGGGTTAAATGATTTGCACAGTTGGGTCTTCCTGACTTCGGGTCCAGTATTCAATTCGCCACACCATTTCACTGTCTTTAGCTGAGATCCATGGACTCCAAGTTAAAAAACCCTATTCTAGAACTTTAATATTACTATTAGTCCAATGCTCAGTTGTTCATTTATTATTATCCCTTAATCTCATAATACCCTTGGCCTACCTACTTTTCTGATTCTACATTTCTTGGATAACATATCTTATGTGATATTCTGTTTGTGTTTTTATTTAAAGCAAAACCTATAACACTGATATGATTCAGTGACTCCTATTATCTATCTATCCTTTGTTTTCGAAGAGGACCAAAGTTACATCATCAAGTTTCAGTGTGTCGGACTGTAGCTGCTTAGATCAATATGAGCTCAAAACTCTCTACCACAGATCGTACACAAATAATAGTTCATGTGAATATTTGGAGTGAATTCTCTAACTTGGCGCATCTCACATTTCTTTTGAGCTACTTGAATTCTGCTTTGCTCATAGGACCTTCTCTGATGTGGGCACACCATGCTGAGTGGTCTTATGCCAGTTCCCCATGTCACACCAAAGTTCTTAAGAGAGACTTTGAGAGTGTCCTTGTATTACTTTTCCTGACCACCATGTGAATGCTTGCCCTGTGTGAATTCTCTTTGGCATATGAACAACGCAGCCAGTCCATCATAGTGGTGCTCTCTGCAGTAGAGTTTGAATGCTTGGCAGTTTAGTTTGAGTAAGGACTTCAGTGTCTGGTACCTTATCCTGCCAAACGATTTTCAGAATCTTCCTAAGACAATTCCAATGGGAAGTGATTCAGTTTCCTGGCATGGTGTTGGTATACCATCCAGGTTTCAATGGCATACAACAATGAGGTCAGCACAATGGCTCTGTAGACCTTCAGTATGGTGGTCAGTCATTAGACCTCTTCTCTCCCACACTTTCCTTTAGAGCTTCCCAAACACTGAGCTAGTTCTGGCAAAGTATGTGTCAACCTTACTATCAATGAGTACGTCCCTAGAAAGCAAACTGCCAAGGTAAGTGAACTTATCCACAACTCACTGATCACTAAACAAAGAGTACAATTAATGTTTGTACTTGATCTAAAAATGGCACTGTCCTCAGCATTCCCCAGCCTACTTTCAGCCTGTTTTTTCACTTTCATTGGAGAAGCAGAAAAGGGCCCAGACAATGCTGGTGGATCATTTTGCATTTTTTCTCCAATAAAGTTCTACTCTGATACCTACTTATTTTCATGGCATGGGCAACCATATGTTCTCAAAAGCTATACCAAAAGAATGTAAGCTCCAGCAGTTACCAAGCTTGAAAGTAATCAATATATAATCTCATAAACATTATTGAGTTAACAAATACTTACTTTTGAATAATCAAAAGACAAAAGTGAGTAGGTGCACAAAAATGGTATAATCATTAAGTCAATATAATTCTTGCTCTTACACTTTTCTTAGGGAAGACGAGACCAACATATGTGAAACAAAATACAAGACAAAGTTGTGATCAAGTGCTAAATTTTGTGGACTAAGAAGGACATAAGTAAACTTTGAATATGGGTATGCAATCAATCAACAAGCACTAATTAAGTGCCATATGCCACTATGATAAGTGATAGGGCTAAAATAAAAAATAAAATAACTCCTGCTCTCAAGGAGCTTATATTGTATTGTTTCATACTGAAAGAAGTGCAAAGACTAATGAGATAGCTCGTTTTCATTCCCAACACAATTTTTAAGGTCTGTGGGTTTATTTAATTTTGTTTGGTTTTTGTTTGTTTGTTTGTTTATAAGGTACTAGAATCATTAAAATGAATCCATTATCCTTCAAGCTCTGTTTTTGGGGAAGGAAATTACACCATCAAGCTGTCATTTTGTACCAGAAAGCAAACAACTTACAAATACAAGCAAACAAAATTCTGCAGAGGAAAAAACAGACTATCCTGGGAACTGAAAAGCTGGGATTTCACCAGTCCCTAAAACCTATATCCTCATAAAACTTAAGATGGGAAAATCCTTTAGGAACCAGGGAAATAGCAGTGAAAGTTCTATTTTTTTCCCATATTAAGTGGTAAGTGATAAATAGAATGTCTTAGTTAAAATATTTCTGTTTAAAAATAAACAAAACTCCTAAGATAATGGAGAGTGATTTGTAGGATTCAAGACTTGAAAGTCTGTGAAATGATAATGATAGTAGACGTTCAAAGTCTGACAGAGGAGATAAGTGCCCATTTAAAAATACAGGTTATAATACATAAAACATCATGTTTGATTCCATGAAAACTGAAAGTGGCAAACCTCTAAGCACATCTGGAAATCAACACTGTGAAAATCAACCAGAGAGATGAAGAATACACCTCTTGTTCAGACTATAACATTCATTTGGTTGAAGAGCTCACTGCTTTTGCTACACCACAGATGGATAAGAAGGTGGAACCATGACGGATTAGAGGAGAAAAAGAACAGAGGTTGCATTGCATCTAGGAAATAGTACCTCATTTTCAACAATCCCTTGCTCCCTGACACAAAAATGATCCATCATTTTATTTTTAACACTAGTATCCTTCAGTGGTTGTAAGACTACAACAGTCTCTTTAGAATTGAAAATGAATGTTACACAGAGGGCAATGGAGTTAACACAAGGTACAAGATACCTTGGTAGTTGTGAGCAGACTGTAGCATGTATCAAAGAAAAAGCTTTGAAGGACCAAGAGTAAATGATATGTATGATTAAAAAAAAAAGGAAGGGAAGGGGCATTGATCTTGTCATGAAGGATATCAGATGGAGAGAAAGTCCAAGTGCTCCACTGGGAGCTTTATGATGCCAGGAGAAAGCAACAAAGAATCTCGACATCCCTCCAATCAGTTAGTCACCTCTGCTCACAGAGCCAACACTCTAGTCTAGGTTCTTATGTCCCCTGGATCACTGTAATAGCCTTTTTAATTGGGTTGTCTCCTAGTCTCCTCTTTCATCCATCCTCTGGACAAGTATCACAATAATCTTCCTACTTATGGTGACACTGACCTGTTGAAAAACCTTTAGTAATTCTCCATTATGTCTAGAATAAAATACAAACTCCCTGGTCGGAAATCTTAGATCCTCCATAATTTGGCTCTCATCTGCCATCCCAGTCTCATTTCATTTTTTTAAAATAATATTTTTTCCCAATTACAAATAAATATAGCTTTCAACATTCATTTTTTTAAATAAGATTTTGAGTTCCAAATTTTTTCTCCTTTTCTCCCTCTCATATGCACTCCCCAAGATGGCAATCTGACATAGGTTATACATGTGCAATCATGTAAACATATTTCCATATCAGTCATGTTGTGAAAGAACAAAAAGAAAAACAAATAAACAAAAAATGAAAATAGTATGCTTCCATCTGTATTCATATTCCATAGTTATTTCTCTGGATGTGGATAGCATTTTCCATCATGAGTCTTTTGGAATTGTCTTGGATCATTTGTTTCACTGATAACACACAGGAGGCACTAGAGTTTTGGGACTCCAGTTTCTAATAGGTGCACTCTTGATCTGGTTAGACCGGCAGACACCTTCAGAGGGTTTAATAATCTTACTTTATTCTAGTCTAGTCTGCTCAGTAAAGTAGCTGATAATAGGAGAATCAGCTCCTAGTTGCTTAGTGCTTAGGTTAGCACTCCCTAATCACCCTTCTTGCAGGGGCAGGTGAGAAGAGCAACTATCCCTATGTCTCGATGGGGTCAGTTGAGACAAGCACAGTTTGTGCACTCCCCAAAATTCCTTCAAGCCTCAAAGGGAGCCAGTTGAGGCAGATGCATGCACTCCTCCACGCATTACCCATGGTTTCCCTGCTCACTGATGAGTGCCCACTTGCTTTATAGGGCAAGAGACAAAGAAGGCATCTTGCCAACATTAAGCTCACAAGTTAACTTTAGCAATATCATCATTCTGCCAATGTATAGTAAATATTACATTGTCACCCCTTATCTCACGGCACAGTTGCAATAGGACTATGTCACTATGGTTCTAGTCATTATTATCTAGAATCCTTGGAGCTATTCTAGGAGTTATCTAACACCTGTACACTGCCATGGCCATGGATCCTGAGAAACTAAACTCTAAAAGGACTGTATTGCTGAGAATAGCTAAATTGATAAATGCACAATGTTGCTGCTATTGTACAATGTTCTTCTGCTTCTGCTCACTTCACTCAGCATCAGTTTATGTAAGTCTTCCCAGGTTTTTCTTTAATCTGCCTGCTCATCATTTCTTATGACATAGTAGTATTTCATTACATTCATATACCACAACTTGTTCAGCCATTCCTCAACTGATAGGCATTCCCTCAATTTCCAATTCTTTTCTACCACAAAAAAAGAGCTACTGCAAATATTTTTGCACATGGAGGTCCTTTTCCCTTTTTTATGATCACTTTGGAATACAGATGTAATAGTGGTATGCACAGTTTGGATGCCTTTTGGATACAGTTCCAAATTGCTCTTCAGAATGGTTGGATCGATTCACAAGTCCACCAACAATGCATTAGTGTACCTATTTTCCCACATCTTCCCAACATTTATCATTTTCCTTTTCTGTCATATTAGCCAATCTAATAGGTGTGAGGTAGTACCTCAGAGTTGTTTTAATGTGCATTTCTCTAATCAATAGTGATTTAGAGCATTTTTTCATATGACTATAGATCACTTAGATTACTCTGTCTAAAAACTGCCTATTCATATCCTTTGACCATTTATCAATTAGGGAATGACTTCTTTTCTTATAAATTTGACTCAGTTCTCTATATACTTAAGAAATGAAGCCTTTATCAGAAACACTGGTTATAAAAATTATTTCCCATCTTGGTTTTCTTTGTACAAAACCTTTTTAATGTAATCAAAAATATCCATTTTGCATTTCATAATGTTTTCTATCTCTTGTTTGGTCATAAATTCTTCCCTTCTCCGTAGATCTGACACGTAAACAATTCTTTGCTCTCCTAATTTGCTTACGGTATCTTATATTGGTAAACAGTGTGAGATGTTGGTCTGTGCCTATTTTCTGCCATACTGCTTTTGTCAAATAGTTAAGTTCTTATCCTAGAAGATAAGGGCTTTGGGTT
Source organism: Notamacropus eugenii (assembly GCF_028372415.1). Lineage (NCBI taxonomy): Eukaryota > Metazoa > Chordata > Mammalia > Diprotodontia > Macropodidae > Notamacropus > Notamacropus eugenii. The sequence continues at coordinate 423,331,162 of NC_092872.1, read as the reverse complement.
TATCCAATAGTAGATTACGATAGCCATTTACTATTGTGTCTTGTGTACTTAACCTATTCCACTGATCTACCACTCTATTTCTTAGCCAATAACAAATAGTTTTGATGATGGCCACTTTTATAATATAGTTTTAGAACTGGTGTGGCTAGGCCACCTTTGCATTTTTTTCATTAATTTCCTTGACATTTTTAACCTTTTGTTCTTCCAGATTAACTCTATTATTTTTCTAACTTTCTAAAATAATTTCTTGGTAGTTTGATTGGTATGACACTGAGTAAATACATTCATTTTAGGTAGAATTGTCATTTTTATTATATTAATTCAGCCTACCATGAACAATTGATATTTTTCTCTTTATTTAGATCTGATTTTATTTGTGTAAAAAGTGTTTTGTAATTATGTTCATATAGTTCCTAGGTTTGTCTTGGCTGATAGACTCCTAAATATTTTATACTGTCTACAGTCATTTTAAATGGAATTTCACTTTGAATCTCTTGCTGCTGAGCTTTGTTGGTAATATAAAAAAATGCTGATAATTTATGTGAGTTTATTTTACATCCTGTGACTCTGCTAAAGTTAATTATTTCAAATAGTTTTTTAGGTGATCCTTTTAAGTATATCATCATATTATCTTCAAAGACTGATAGTTTGTTTCTACATTGCCTATTCTAATTCCTTCAATTTCTTTTTCTTGTTTTACTGCTAAAGATAACATTTACAATACATTACTGAATAGCAGTGATAATGGGCATCCTTGTTTCATCCCTGATCTTACTGGGCAGGCTTCTAGTTTATCGCCATTACAGGTAATACTTGCTGATGGTTTCAGATAAATAAATACTACTTATCATTTTAGGGAAAGCTTCATTTATTCCTATGCTCTCTAATGTTTTTAATAGGAATAGGTACTATATTTTGTGAAAAGCTTGTCCTGCATCTGTTGAGATAATCACATGATTTCAGTTGATTACGTTATTGATATGGTCAATTATGCTAATAGTTTTCTTAATATTGCTCCAACTCTGCAATCCTGGTATAAATTCCATCTGGTCATAGTGTGTTGTCCTAGTGGTAAGTTGCTGTAATAGCATTTTTATTATTTTGTTTAAAATTTTTACACCAATATTCATTAGGGAAATCGGTCTATAATTTTCTCTGCTTTGGCTCTTCCTGGTTTAGGTATCATATTTCTGTCATAAAAGCAATTTGGTACTTATCTATTCTTTCCAAATAGTTTATATAGTATTAGAATTAATGGTTCTTTAAATATTTGGTAATATTTATTTATAACTCCATCTGATTCTGGAGATTTTTTCTTAAGGAGTTCATTAACTGCTTGTTCAATTTCTTTTTCTAAAATGGAGTTAAGTATTTTATTTCCTCTTCTGTTAATTTGGGCGATTTATATTTTTGTAAATATTCAATCATTTTACTAGACTGTCAGATTTACTGGCATAATTATTGCTTTAATTCTCACTTCATTGGTGGTGAATTCATTTTTTTCATTTTTGATACTGGTGACTTGATTTTCTTTTTTTTTCTAAAATCAAATTAACCAAAGGTTTGTCTATTTTATTGGGTTTTTTTTTTCATGAAATCAGCTGACTTTTATTTGTTAATTCAGTAGTTTTCTTACTTTCAATGTTAGATTAATCTCTCCTTTGATTTCCAGAATTTCTAATTTAATTTTAATTGGAGATTTTTAATTTGTTCCTTTTCTAGCTTTTTAAAACTGCATCCCCAATTCATTTATCTCCTCTTTCTCTATTTCATTCATGTAAGCATTCAGAAATATGAAATTTCCCCTAAGTATTGCTTTGGCTACATCCCATAATTTTTGGTATATAGTCTCATTATCTTCATTCTCTTTGATGAAATTATTAATTGTTTCTATGATTTGTTGTTTGACCCACCCATTTTTTAGGATTAGTTTCCAATTAATTTTTACCTGTATTTCCATGGCTCTTTATTACGTTAATTGTATTGCATCATGATCTGAAAAGGATGTATTCAATATTTCTGTCTTTCTGCATCTGAGTGTGAGATTTGTATACCCTAATACATGGTAAATTTTTGTGTAGGTGCCATGTACTGCTGAGAAGATGGTATAGTCTTTCCAACCATATTCAATTTTTCTCCTGAGAGCCATCATATCGAACTTTTCTCAGATTCTATTCACCTCTTTAACTTGTCTTGTTTATTTTGTGGTTAACATGTATCTAGTTCTGAGAAGGTGAGGCTGAGGTCTCCCACTAGTTTAGTTTTACTGTCCATCTCTTCCTGTAACTCACTTTTTTTCCTTCAGCTTAAGCATAACAGTTTCTGCTCTAGCCTTTTACCTTTATAACTTTATTACCTTTATTTACCTTACTATCTTTATGTGTCTATCTGCTTCAAATGTATTCCTTGTAAACAACATATTGTAGGATTCTGCTTTTTAATGCACTCTGCAATCTACTTCTGTTTTATGGGAGAGTTCATTCCACTCACATTCACAGTTATGATTACTGTGTATTTCCTTCCACCCTATTTTCTCCATTTATACTTTCTCTCTCTCTTACTCTGTTCCTCCTCACCAGTGTTTTCCTTCTAACCACTACTTCCCTCAATTTGTCCTCCCTCCTATCAGCCCCCTTCTTTTTTTCCCCCCTTTCCCTCCTATTTACCTATAGGGTAAGATTTCTTTACCCAACTGAGTGTATATGTTATTCCCTCTTTGAGTCAAATCCGATAACAGTAAGATTCAAACAATGCTCACTCCTCCCTTTTTTCCATGTACTGTAATAGGTCTTTCATGCTTTATCATGTGATATAATTTATTCCATTCTGCCTCCCTCTTTCCTCTTTTCCCAGTACAATCCTTAATTTAATGCTTAGTTTTTTTATTATCACATGAAAGGCAACATACACCCACATCCTTTAAGGATAAAGATATATTTCAAAAGAATTACAAGTATCATCTTCCCACAGAAACATGCAAACAGTTTAACTTCACTGAATAACATTTTTTTCTTTCCTGTTAATATTTTTATGCTTTTCTTGAGTCTTGTATTTGAAGACTGAATTTTCTCCTGTTCATCTCTAGCCTTTTCATCAGGAAAGTTTGAAAGTTCCCTATTTCATTGAACACCCATCTTTTTTTATTATTATTAATTTATTTTAAGTTTTTGACATTCATTTCCACAAAATTTTGAGTTCCAAATTTTCTCCCCATTTCTCCCCTTCCCCCACCCCAAAACGTCAAGCATTCTGATTACCCCTTCCACCACTCTGCCCTCCCTTCTAACATTCCTCCCTTCCCTTATCCCCATCTTCTCTTTTGTCCTGTAGGGAAAGATAAATTTCTATACAGCATTACCTGTATTTCTTATTCCTCAGTTGTATGCAGCAACCATACTCAACACTTGTTTCTAAAACTTTGAGTTCCAACTTCTCTTCCTTCCTCCCTCCTCACCCATCCCCACTGAGAAGGCATGCAATTCAATATAGGCTATATATGTGTAGTTTTGCAAATGACTTCCATAACAGTCATGTTGTTTAAGACTAACTATATTTCCCTCCATCCTATCCTACCCCCCATTTCTTCTACTCTCTCTCTTGACCGCGTCCCTCTCTGAAAGTGTTTACTTCTAATTGCTTCCTCCTCCCATCTGCCCTCCCCTCCATCCCCCCAACCCTGCTTATCTCCTTCTCCCCTACTTTCCTGTATTGTAAGATAGGTTTTTATACCAAATTGAGTGTGCATGTTATTCCTTCCTTGAGCCAAATGTGATGAGAGTAAGTTTCATTTTTTCCCTCTCACCTCCTCCCTTTTTCCCTCCATTGAAAAGATTTTTTTCTTGCCTCTTTTAGGAGAGATGATTTGCCCTATTCCATTTCTCCCTTTCTCCTCCCAATATATTCCTCTCTTGCCCCTTAATTTTATTTTTTTAGATATCATCCCTTCTTATTCAACTCACCCTGTGCTCTCACTCTGTGTGTATGTGTGTGTCTATGTGTGTGTGTGTGTATAATCCCACCAACTACCCAGATACTTAGAAAAGTTTCAAGAGTTACAAATATCTTTCCATGTAGGAATGTAAACAGTTCAACTTTAGTGAGTCCCTTCTGATTTCCCCTTCCCGTTTACCTTTTCAAGCTTCTCTTGATTCTTATGTTTGAAAGTCAAATTTTCTTTTCAACTCTGGTCTTCTCATCAAGAGTGCTTGAAAGCCCTCTATTTCATTGAATGACCATTTCTCCCCCTGAAGATTACACTTAGTTTTGCTGGGTAGGTGATTCTTGGTTTTAAACTTAGTTCCTTTGACTTCTGAAATGTCATATTCCAAGTCCTATGATCCCTTAATGTAGAAGCTGCTAGATCTTGTATTATCCTGATTGTACTTGTGCAATACTCAAATTGTTTCTTTCTAGCTGCTTGAAATATTTTCTCCTTGACCTGGTAACTCTGAAATTTGGCTACAATGTTCCTAGGAGTTTCTCTTTTTGAATCTCTTTCAGGAGGTGATCAGTGGATTCTTTCAATATTTATTTTGCCCCCTGGTTCTAGAATCTCAGGGCAGTTTTCCTTGATAATTTCATGAAAGATGATGTCTAGGCTCTTTTTTTTGATCATGGCTTTCAGGTAGTCCCATAATTTTTGAATTGTCTCTCCTGGATCTATTTTTCAGGTCAGTTGTTTTTCCACTGAGATATTTCACATCATATTCCATTTTTTTCATTCTTTGGGTTTTGTTTTGTGATTTCTTGGTTTCTCATAAAGTCATTAGCTTCCATCTGTTCCATTCTAATTTTTAAAGAACTATTTTCTTCAGTGAGCTTTTGAACCGTCTTTTCCATTTGGCTAATTCTGCTTTTTTCAAGCATTCTTCTCCGCATTTGCATTTTGGACCTCTTTTGCCAATTGAGTTAGCCTAGTTTTAAAGGTGTTATTTTCTTCAGCATTTTTCTGGGTCTCCTTTAGCAAGCTGTTGACTCGCTTTTCATGATTTTCTTGCATCTAATTTCTCTTCGCAATTTTTCCTCCACCTCTCTTACTTGATTTTCAAAATGCTTTTTGAGCTCTTTCATGGCCCGAGACCACTGAATATTTATTTTGGATGTTTGGGATACAGAAGCCTTGAACTTTATGTCTTTCCCTGTTGTAAGCACTGTTCTTCCTCATCAGAAAGGATGGCAGAGAATACCTGTTCACCAAGAAAGTAACCTTCTATAGTCTTATTTTTTTTTCCTTTTTGGGCATTTTCCCAAGCAGTTACTTGACTTTTGGGTCTTTTGTCAAGAGTAGGGTATACTCTGGGGACCTGTAAGATCTCAGTTCCTCCAACGTGGCACAATCTAGCCTGCACACTGGTCTGGGAGCAACCAGAAACTTTTGTGCCCAGAATCTGCGAGTAACAGAAATTCCTCTCCACAACTGCCTAGCCTCCAGTTCTGCCACACCAGCACTGGGGGCTAAGATTCAGATCAGCTGCTCAATTCCCCCATGGGCTTTAGGTAGGAGCTGGGTCACCACTCAGTGTGAGAATAAGATCAGTGGAGCAGGGTCACCACTCAGTGTGAGAATAAGATCAGTTGCTCAATTCCCCCAGGAGTTTTAGGTGGGGACAGGGCCACCACTCAGGGTTCAGGTTCAGATCAGCTGCTCAATTCCCCCAGGGGCTTTACAATGAGGCCTCCAACAATGGATGTGGCTGCTGCCTGCCGCGGGAGCTGTGGCTGCCCACCGTGGTCTCTGTTGCCACCGCCTGGAGCCGGAGCTATGGGGGGACCCTGCTTCCTTCTTTGTCAACTGAAAAAGCCCTGTAACTTACCTTTGGCGCCTGTGGGTTGAGGGATCTACGAACCTCTGCTGCTGCTGCTGAAGATTCTGCCCCTGAGGCCTGCTCTGGTCCTCCTCCTGGTGCCGCACAGCCAAGGTTGGGCTCTGCTCTACTCTGTGTCTGGTACGACAGACCTTTCCCATTGGCCTTCCAGGTCACCCTGGGCTGGAAGTCTCCTCTACTCTGTCGTTCTGTGGCTTCTGCTGCTCTAGAATTTGTTGAGAGTCATTCTTTACAGGTATTTTATGGGCTGTGAGGGAAGAGCTAGAATATGTGAGTCTTTCTCCTCCATCTTGACTCCACCCCCTGAATGCCCATCTTTTCCATTGAAAGATTATGTTCATTTTTCAGGGTAGTTGATTCTTGGTTGTAATCTGAGCTCCTCTGCCTTCTGGAATATCATATTCAAAGACCTGTGATCCATTAACGTAGAAGCTACTGAGTCCTGTGTGAACCTGACTGTGGCTCCTTGACATTTGAAGTGTTTCTGTCTGCTTGCAATATTTTCTGTTTGACCTGATAGTTCTGGAATTTAGCTAAAATACTCCTTTAAGTTTTCATTTTAGAATCTCTTTCTGGAGGTAACTGATGGATTCTTTCAATGACTATTTTACCCTCTGGTTCTAGGATATAAGCGCAATTTTTCTTGGTAATTTCTTGAAAGATACTGTGTAGGCTTTTTGATCATGGATTTCAGGCAGTCCACTAATTCTTAAATTATCTCTCCTGTATCTATTTTCCAGATCAGTTATTTTTCCAATGAGGCATTTTACATTTTCTTCTATTTTTTCATTCTTCTGATTTTGTTTAACTGATTCTTGATGTTTCATAGAATCATCAGCTTCCACTTGCCCAATCTCATTTTTAAGGAAGTATTTTCTTCAGTTAGTTTTTATACTTCCTTTTCCATTTGGTCAATTCTACTTTTAAAGGAGATATTTTCTTCAACGGCTGTTCTCCTCTCCCTCCCCCACAGTATTTGGCCAATTCTATTTTTTCTTTTGTTAAAAAATTAATTTATTTTTAGTTTTCAACATTCACTTCCATAAAATTTTGAGTTTTAAATTTTCTCCTGCTCCCCAAGACAGCATCAATCTGATATAGGTTCTACATATACATTCATATTAAATATATTTTCATATTAGTCATGTTGTAAAGAAGAATTAGAAGCAATGGGAGGAACCACAAGAAAGAAAAAAGAAAAAAGAAAAGAGCAAATAGTATGGTTCCATTTGCATTAAGACTCCAAAGTTCTTCCTCTAGCTGTGGATAGCATTTTCCACATCATGGATCTTTCCATCTACCTTGAGTCCTCTGGAGTTGTCTTAGATGCTAGCATTGCGGAGAAGAGCTAAATCTATCAAAGTTAGTCATTGCACAATGGGCCTGTTACTGTGTACATCCTGGTTCTGCTCACTTCAATCAGCATCATTTCATGTAAGACTTTCCAGGCCAATTCTATTTTTTAAGGAGTTGTTTTCTTCAATCAATTTTTGTGCTTCCTTTTCCAAATTGCTGACTCTTTTTCATAATTTCCTGCATAACTCATTTCTTTTCCCAACTTTTCTTCTAACTCTCTTCCTTGATTTTTAAAATCCTTTCTGAGCCCTTCCAAGAGGACTTTTTGGGCTTGAAACTAATTCATCTTCCCTTTGAGGTTTTGCATGTAGGCACTTTGACATTGTTGTCCTCTTCCGAGTTTGTGTTTTGATCTTCCCTGTTGCCAGAGTAACTTTCTATGACCAAGGCTTAGTTTTTGTTTGGGGTTATTTTGCCCATTTTTAAACCATGAGTTCTGCCGTGGTATATAGGAGGCACTGTCCCAAGCTTCTTGCACTGGACATCAGGTGTCTGGTCATTGGCTTTCTGCACAGAGACGTTTAGAGCTAGTGGCTTGCCCACTGCACTAGGCTGGCACGGACTAGTTGAGCCTCTTGTGCCCTGGGTTCCAGGGCTGGCAATGTGCCTGCTCCACTGTAGCTGGAGGTCTCACAGCTGGCCTGGTGAGCCAAGACTTCAGGGCCTAGGTTGCTGATCTGTGCTGTGACTAAGAGCTTCCTGCTGGCTTGCCTGGATACTGCCTGTGCTGGATTCTGCTCCCCTTTTGCCCAAGTGAGACAGGCCTTTCCTAAAGTACTTCTAAGTTATCTTGGACTGGAAAATTGTCTCTCCATTTTTTTTTTGTGGATTCTGTTACTCCAGAATTCTTTTAGAGCTTGATTTACTGTTGTTTCCAAGGGAAAATGGGGAGAGCTTAGGCAACTTCCTGACTTCTTTCTGCCATCTTGGCTCCACCCTCAGCCTTATTTTAAAACTACAAACCTTTCAACTTCAACTTTCCAGCTAAATTAGATTATTGGTTTCGCAACCCTATTTTCCATCTCTCCCTCTCCCTGCTTCAGTATTTTTGCATATTTCTTGTTCTACGACTGAAATGCAATCTCATCTCATCTCTGTGTCTTAGAATCTTTGCCTTTCTCCTACATAAAAGTGGAAGGTGCCAACTCTTTCATGAAGCCTCATCTGGCTCCTATTATTAACTATTATTAATATTCTCTTCCTCCTCAATTTTCTTAGTACCATACTTCTGCTAAAACCTCACCACCACCACCACCACCAAAAGAGTATAAGTTCTTTGAGGTTATGATCATTTCCATTTTGTTTTTATACCTTTAGCTTCTAGCACAAAGCCTCCCACATAGTAGGTACCTCATAAGGGTCTGCTGAATTGGTAAGATGACAAATTACATAGGAATGAAAGCTATGATACACATTACTCATGGCTCTTCATATACAAAATGAAATAGCCAGATCTCACTGGTCAAATCAGTAATATGTCAAATACCAACCACAACTAAAGGGAGAGGAAGAGAACAGTGGAATGATATCAGTATCAGTACTTACATCAAAAATAAAATAATGGTGGTTTTTTCATGGTTTCTTCCTTTATCATTTCCCACTATTAACATATACAGTAAAGGCTGTTTATTTGGGGTAGATGACACAAATAGCAAAAGTATTGATACTTATCTAAAAAGGCTAGACAACAGGTGTCCTAAACTACATGAGAATTCCTGGTGGCTGAATGCCTCTGAAGACAGAATGCTTTAAAATCTCAATTCTGGAGGAAAGCTTCTGCAGGGAACAACAAGCTAAATACTATGCCATAATTATCCATTAGAATTAAAATCCCTGAATTAAAAAAATTCCTAGCAGATAGTTCATCTATTTTAACCATTAGTTACAATAAAACTCCAATAAAGTAAAAGAATTAATTCCCCCACAAAAATGTTTTTTTTGTATCAGTATTTTGCCTGAATTTCCAAGGAAGCAGTACCAGGAAATTTAAAGACTGAAGAATGGCATAAAAAGGCAATTAAAAAAACAATCCCTCAAAATAAAATATCCTAAACAGTTTATTTCTTACCCCTAAGGGGAAGTATGAAATGATTTAAGTACTGCCTACAGGTATAACACTGGTCTTCTATAAGATGGAGATTAGCTGTTATCAGTTTCTCCCCTGTGAACATAATGCAATTGGAAGGTATAAAACTGTACAAGAACAGTTCATATTATACATAATAAAGAATTTTCTTATGGTGCAGGCTATTCAACAGTAGAAGTTACCAAGGAAAGTTAAAAAATTATTCTCCAGGGGATCATTGGAGAAATAGCTATTTGACATGGTTTAGAGTCTTCCTTTGTAGACATTTTTGTTTTGCATAACATCCTATTTGTAATAGGCTTTGTATTTCTTGCCTTCTCAATGGATTAGATGGAGGAAGGGAGAGAATCTGGAAATAAAATTGAATGGGGAAAAAAGAAACTATCCAATTCATATTTTCTTATGGCACAAAAGTATTCTATGCCATTCATATAACATAATTTGTTCAGCCATTCTCCAATTCATGGGCACCCTGTGAGTTTCCAATTATTTACTTCTACAAAAAGAACTGCTATAAATATTTTCATACATTTAGATCCTTTCCTCTTTCTCTGATCTCTCTGGGTTACAGGTCTGGTGGTGGTGCTGCTGGATCAAAGGTATACAATACAGTTTAATGACTGGGGGCATAATTCCAAATTGCTTTCCAAAATGGCTGGACCAATTTACTGCTCTGACAACAGGCATCAGTGTGCCTATCTTCTCATATCCTCTTCAACACTGTCATTTTCCTTTTTGGTCAACTTTGCCAATCTGATGGGTCTGGAACCTCAGGGTTGCTTTTATTTCTCTTCGTTTGAGGGATTTAAGATATTTACTTCATTTGGCTATTGACAGCATGATAGTTTTCAGATTCTTGCCTTTCGTTTTGAACTCTCATTTATTTATTATCTCCTTTAATTAGAGTGTGAGTTGCTTGAGAACAGGGACTATCTCATTTTTCCATTTGTATCCTCAGTAATTAGCACAGTAAAAACCTAATAAATTCTCTTTCAGTCACTCATATATTTAATTAATCCTTATACAACATGGACCATAGGCTTTTTACCATCCTATTTGCCCTCCTCTGGAGGTTAGCCAAATTTTCAATGTTCTTCTTAAAATGTGAAGCCTAGAATTAAACAAAACCCTCTGGAGCACAGGTGTCAAACTTGTAGATCTGAGTCCTGGAAGCAAATTAAAAGGCAATTTGGAAATGTTTAATAAAATAAATATAACATAGATAAAGCTAATTTGTGGTTTTCTAAGTCAATATATGGCAAGCAGTGATTAGTTTTTGATGCCACTTCTCTAAATGATGTCTGACCATGGCAGAGTAGATGGGACTATCACTTCCCTATCCTAAAAGCTATGTTTCTCTTAATGTAGTCCAAGACTGTATTCTTTTATTTTGGCTGTCAAATTCCATTGCTGACTCATGCCTAGCTTAGAATCCAGTAAAGTCCCCAAAACTTTCTCAGAACTGTCCAACCAAGTGTCTACCATATTGAACTTGTCAAGCTGATTTCAACTCATTACTCTAGTCTGTCAAGGTCTTTCTGGATCCTGTTTCCAGCATCCAGTATTGGTTATTTCTCCCACTTATATGTCATTACAAATTTGATGAGTATGCCAAATATGCTTTTATCCAAGGCACTGATAAAAACATTCAATAGCATGAAGTCAAGCAGAGATTTCTGAGGTACTACACTGGAAACCTCCCCCCATACTGATACTCTTTGAATACCAACATCAAACCAGTTCTGAATCCATCTAATTGTATAATCACCAAATCTACATTTTTCTATCTTATCCACAAGAATGGCATGAGATACAAAAGCTTTATGAAAATCTGGGTAAACCATTATGCTACAGCATTTCTTCATCTGCTAGTTTAGTAATTCTTAAAAAAGAAAATGAGATTAGCCTGCTATAGCCTGTTCTTGAAGCCATGCTGGCTCTTTGTAATCTCCACCTCTTTTTCCATATGATCAGTAACTATCTCTTTAATGATCTATTCTAGATCTATTCCCAGGAATCAAAATCAAACTTATTAGTTACATTTGCAAATTCTGTTTTCAAATTAAAAATCAGGACATCTGCCTATCTTTGAGCTTGTGTATCCCTCTTATTTTCCAAGATTTTTCTAATATCACTGATAGCGAATCAATAATCACACCTGCCAGATCTTTCAAGACTTAAGGAAGTAGTTTGTCTGGGTCAAGTGATTTGAATTCATGAACTTATTTTGGGTATCAACTTCCTGTTGGTCATTTTTGTTGCCATTTCCAATGCAAAGAAAACAGAAACAAAATATGATTTGAGCAGCTCAGCCTTCTTTGTCAGTTAGCAGCCTATCCACTGCAAAGCATGGGTTACATCCTTTCTTTGATCCTCCTTATGCCCCCAACACAACTAAAACAACTAAAACCTTGGTTTTTTTCTTTCTTTCTCTGACATTCTTCCTCTTTATATTACTATCCCTTTCATTCAAGTCCTTATTACCTCTCAAATGGACAAGTGAAATCTGTCTTCCTACCTTTAGTTATCATTCCCAGTTCCGATTAATCATATAAAGTACTGCCAAAGTTCTTAGTAACTCTCTGCACCTCAAGTATTTTAACTTAAAAATGAGAATATTAATATCCTCAAAAGGGCAGTTAAGAGTTTTAGATGAGAAAATGTATGTAAAGCACTTTGTAAGCTGCAAGATATAAATGCTAGCTATTATTAAACCATCAAATCTTCACTTTTTCCTTTGGGGTAGAAAATAACTTACTTTTAAAAAAGGGGGGGGGGCGCTATCAAATAAAATACAAACTTTTGGACGAGACTAAATCTGTAGTCAGAGGACCTGGGTTTGATTCCAGCTCTCTGCCATATGACAGTGTGCATGTCATTTCCCCTCTCTGGGTCTCAGTTTTTCTCCTTTGCACTACCTAATCTCTATAGATGTGTGTTCGTCCTTCGTTGCTGAAGAAAACCATGCCATCAGAGAAATGATGACATGACTTGCACTTGACTTTGTTTTTGAGTGAGGCATGGCTGTGCAGGTCACCAGCCTCACTTCTCCTCCAGAGCCATCTGAATCCAGTGACCAGATATTCATCAGGATGACTGGAGATGACCCAGGATGAGGCAATTGGGGTTAAGTGACTTGCCCAAGGTCACACAGTTAGTGAGTGTCAAGTGTCTGAGGTGAGATTTGAACTCAGATCCTCCTGACTCCTGCACTGGTGCTCTACCCACTGCACCACCTAGTTGCCCCTAATCTCTATAGATACCTTCCAGCTCTAAATATGTAACCCTATAATTCTTAGTCTGGCGCACAGTTTAAGAAGTGCTAAAGGGGTTGCAAGTGGAAAAAGTTAAAGAAGCTCTGCCTTAAATTATACTATCTCACATAACTAAGCAACACATGAAGTACCATTTTCTGCTCTCAGCTCCTATGCATGTGGAGTTATTACATATCTAATACATCTTTAATGTACTCTTAGAGAATGTTAACAATGCTTAAAGAGACATCCAAACCATTCTGATAACAAGAAAAAAATATCAAAAAACACAAGCTCCTCTATACCTTTTTCTAATCTCTTGAAAGTTTTGGACTATCAACTTTGAAATGCTATGGAAAAATTTTCTTAAATATAGATTCTACCAAAATTCATCACTATTCTTGGCTTTTTTCATTACACATTCTTATATATCTTTAACAAGTTAATCTTCAGGATTTGAGTGTTAAATAAGAATACACACCAACCATTCTCCCAAAAATTCTTTCAATGAAGAAATTTTGGAAGCAGTAAATTCTCAAGCAAAAGGAAACTGATAATTCTGAATCATAGTTTGGAGAGGTTAAACTCTAAGACACTGATGGTAGCATAGAGATATCTAGTCGGTCTGTATTAAATACCTATTATATGCCAGGCCCTGTGCTAAATGCTGGGGATACAAAGAAAAGTAAAAGATAGTCCTTACTTTCAAGGAGTTCACAGTGTAACAGGGGAGACAACCTGAAAACAACAACGCAAAAACAAGATATTTAAAGAGAGGATAAACTGGAAACAATCAACAGTAGGAAGACACTAGTATTAGGAGAGATTGAGAAGGGTTTCTTGAAGGAATGGGCTTTTAGGTGGAACTTGCAGGAAGCCAGAGAAATCAAGTGGCAGAGATAAGGAGGGAGAATGTTTCGGGAATGCAGAACAGCCAGTGGAAATGCCTCCAGCTGCAAGACAGTGTCTTGTGCAAAGGAACAGCAAGGTGGCCTGTTATTACTGGAATGCAGAGTACATGGAGGGGGATAAGGTGTAACCCAAGAAAAGAAAGAAGGGCCAGATTGTAAAGGACTTTGAATGTCAAACAGAAGATGTCATACCTGACCCTGGAGCTAATAAACCACTTCAATTTATTAAAGGTAAGGGGAGATGATATGGTCAAATCTGTGCTTTAGGAAAATTAACAGCCAAGTGGAAGATGGAATGTAATGGAAAGAGATTTACAGAAAGGAGAACCAGCAAACTACTGTGATAGTCCTGGTATGAGGTGAAGAAAGCCTGTACCAATGTGGTGGCAGTGTCAGGGGAGAGAAGGGAGAATATCAGAGAGATGTTATTATGCAGGTAAAATCGACAGGACTTGGTGAGTGCCTAGATGCAAGGTGTTGGGACAGAGAGAGAGAGAGTCATTAAGGGTAACACCCAGGCCTACAGACTAGGAGCAGGGCAGAACCCTGAACAGTAACAGAAAAATTTCGAAGAGGCGGGTTATTAGATGTGTTGAGTTTTAAATGTCCACAGGACATCCAGTTAGAGATGTCTAAGGAAAGCTGGAGATCTGAGATTGGAGGTCAGGAGAAAGGTTAGGGCTAAATAAGTAAATGTGAGAACCATCTGCATAGAGATGATAATTGGATCCATGGGAGCTGATGAGATCACAAGCTATATAGTACACAGGGAGAAGAGAAGATGGCCCAGAATAGAGCCCTAGGAAGAAACACCAGTAGTGAAGTCCCTCTTGGTGAATATGACCTAGTCAAAAAAGCCAGCAAAGGAGTCTCAGGAGGAATAGTCAGAAAGGTAGGATAAGAATCAAGAGAAAGTAGTGCCCCCAAAAACCTAGAAAGTAGAGAGTATGAAGGAAAAAAGGCTGCAGAGCTATCAAGGAAGATAAGGATTGAGAAAAGGCCACTAAATTAGACAATTAAAAGATTATAGGTGACTCTAGAGCGAGCAATTTTGGTTCAATGATGAGGCTGGAAGTCATACCATAGAGTTAGGGTAGGGAACCTGCAGCCCTGAGGCCACCACAAGCAGCCCTAACAGAAATTAAATCTGTGAAGTTTGGATTCAAAGGGCTGCACTTGAAGATCTAGAGGGCCACATATGGTCTCGAGGTCACAAGTTCCCCAGGTCAAGATGAGAGTGAAAGTTAAGGAAGTGGAGTCATGGACTGCAGACAGCCTTGTAAAGGAGTTTTAGCCACAAGAGAGAGGTGGAACAATTACAGAGAGGAATGGATTAATAGTTTTCTGAGGATGGAAAAACTATGAACATTCTGTAGTTAGTAAGGAAGCAGTCAGTAGACAAGGACAGATGGAAGATGTGAGAGTGGAGATGGCAGAGGGAACAATCTGCTGGAGAAGCTGATATGGGATGGGATGGGATGGCATGGGATGGCACCACTTGTGTAAGTGGAGGGGTTTGCCTTTATAAAAAGGGCTACCTCTTCATGTAAGACAGGGATGAAGTTAGAGATGGTGATAGATTGCTTAGACAATTACCAATGTTTAGAAAAAAAGATCACAAAACTTAAGACCTTCCATTCACAATCTCATTAAGAAATTGACAACTGAGATAAATGTTGAGACTCTTGAGAATACTATAGAGATTGCATATTTCCAAAAGAAAGATTTCCTCATAAAGGTTCAAAATGACAAATTTAACAGTAACTTAATGAGTACTTCCTTTGGTCCTGAGAAGATGAAAGAATTACATCAAATCAGAAATCAAGCCTGCAGTATACTAGGCAACTGACACCTCTACATTCCTAAAAAGTGTATGCATGTTAAGGGAAAATAAAGGTGTTGAAATTGTCAAATTCACTGGCTAAACTGCTATGATGGAATTAATCTGAGTCAGGGTTCAGTCTAGGGTCAAGAACAGCAAGCCAAATCATCAAGTATTAAATCAGGAATCAGGAGTCAGGATCATATTACCAGGCAGGATATAGAATCAGAGATGAGGAACTGGAGGGAAGCAAATACAGCCAACAGAAAACGAGGTCAAGAATGCTAGGTGTCACAATTAGGCTGTGTGTATGTGTTGCAGTGATGTGAAGGAAGTATAGGGAGAGCCACAACATTTGGGATCACAAAATGTAGTAGGACAAGGCCAGAGAGGAAATCTATGGCAGGTAAGCATGCCAGATAACCTTAATTTTAGTGATGCACTTTGTGGTATCTTTTCATCTACTATAATGGACAGCACTGAGTCTGGAATCAGGAAGACATGGATTCAAATTCTGTCTGTGCCATGCTGTATGGCTATGGACAAAGTTGTGAACCTCTCTGTCAATTTCTTCTTTTGTAAAATGAAGATGACATTAAACCTAGAAGACAGATGAAGTCATTTTGAAGCTTAAGTAGACACACACACACACACACACACACACACACACACACACACACACACACACAGACATTTAAAATACTTTCTTAAAATGCTATGTCAGATAGTATTATCATTAAAGCAGACATTTCCTGCTGTTCTGTAACTCCACTGGATCTTAAGAGCAAGCTTTCAAAAACACTAGGAAAAAAATAAGGAATCACAACTATATAACACCTTTCTAATACATTAAGATTACAAATAAACTAACATAAGTTTCCAGTAGTCATCACTAAATTCTTAAAATGGGTCATATTTTCAGGTCAGATAAGGTATGTCTTCATGAACAATGAACATGAACATTTTAAAAGAGTTTTCAGGCTCATGAATAAATGAAAAAGCATTCTATTTTATACTTACTGTGTGCCATGTACTATGTGGCATGTTAGGAATACAGATAGAAGGGTTCAGTCTCAGGGCAGATGAAAAGGATGAGTAGCACTTAGGATTCAGAAGCAAGGCAGATGGTAAGGCCCCATGATCCTTAAGGTGGAGGGGCAGGTCAAATACCAAGGCCTACAGGGTCCAAAAGATATAGATGGCAAGACTCAATTGTCTTCCATTTCACTGGAATTATAGTTCATCACTCCACACTCATTTAAGCAGTTATGGGTGGCTGTCTACCTGAAGGGAACATGTGAACAAAGAGCGAAGAGATAGAAAAGAGATTAGAAGGACCTAGCCCACACTTTGGAAAGGGAAAATGAGTCCAAATACAACAATGGAGCAGGTGCTCAGGTCAAAGTACAGCTGGTAGGAAAGAACAGAAAGTCGGAAAATTGGTGGTCGCGGGTACCCACAACACTTGCTTCTGCCAGGCCCTCTAGTACAAATATTAACAAATTAACAAATCAGCACTGTGCCCCACATACTTTAGGGGTTAAATTTGATGGTCCTAAGTTCAGGTTTGTTCAATCCAAATGGATGTCTTATGATCATCAATTTAATTCTTTTTATATAGGAAATGATAGGTTCATCAATTGTAAGGTCAGGTCTCAAAACATATGAGTACACATAATGTGGAAGTTACAGGAAGGTCTATATTTACTGTAATTAGAAAAGAGGTCTTGTTTATTAGCAACACATGCACAAAGCTTATCTAGGAAGCCCTCTGCATCCAGGGCCTTCATTTTGCAAGAGTCTTGTACTGCATCTACTGATTTCTGGACTAAGAGTAACTCTTATCTATGGTAGTCCTGCACCTGTTTTATGCCTTCTGCTGACTTCTGGTCCCAGGTCCAAATGCCTCCCTAGGTATTCTGGATCTTTATTTTACAATGGTTAAGTAAGTTATCACTGGATTAAGAACTCTAAAATGCTGAAAAAGACCTAAGAGATCAACCAGACCTCATTTTACAGATGAGTAAAATGGCTAGAAGTTTATGTGTCTTGCTCAAGGTCACATAAGTAATAAGTAGCATGATTCAAACCCAGGTTTACTGACTCCAATTTTAACGTTGATCTACTACATAGTTCTTTGTGCTAATCTCAATCCTTCATGAACTAATACAGAATAAAGTGAATAACAGAACCAGAACGACTTATACAAATGACTACAACTTTGTAAAGAAAAATCACTTTGAAAGAATTAAACTCTGATCAATGCAATAAGTAACCATGACTCCAGAAGATTAATTATGAAGCGTGTTTCTTCCTACCTCCTCACACAGGTAATGGAATAAAGGATATGAACAGGCAACTCTCAAAAAGAAAACATGCAAATTATCATCAACCATAAAAAAAATTCTCCAAATAACTAAAAAGCAAATTGTAAATTAAAACAATTCTGAAGTTGTACTTGACATCCATCAGACTGGTAAAGATGACAAACTGACACATACCTTTTCAGACGAGGCCAATATATGACTTGCTTTTTAAAAAAGGAAAAAAAAAATCATCAACCTTTTTTCAAATGTACAGAACAGAAGGAAGTTCAAAGGGAAACAAAACTGAACAGGACTAGTTTAAAATTAACATGTTAAATTGGTTATAAGCTTCAAAAAAACAACCTGTACATCATACTGATTTGCATTTTTATATAAAAAAGATAAAAGTGGGTTGGGTTTGTTTTTTGTTTTATTTTTCTGCTATTCATCGATGGAGAATAAGCCTCTACTCTATCTTGGAAAATAGTTCCAAAAGACTAGGGATAAGAAAACTTTATAGCCATTACAGGTCTAGAGTTAGAAGGATTAACAGGGATGATTTCATTTTTCTTGCTTTTTCAATGGGGGAGGGGAAAGGAAAAGTAGGAGGTAGAAAAAGTAGATCTTCATTTGCAAATAAAATTTAATTAGGAAACTGAAGCTAAGAAAAGTTGTGACTTCATCAAAATCATATAGGTAATAAAGATCAGAAGTGAAATTTGAACCCAGTTCACAAGTGCTCTTTAAAAAACAAAACAAAACAACCTAGAGATAATTTTTGCTTTTACATCCACTACATTTACCAATTTTCCCTTCCCCTTCAATTTTTTTTTTTGAGGAGGCGGAAAACCTATCAAACAAATCAAATGTTATTTGCAGATTTCCACACCATGGTTTCTGCCCTCACCTTTCCAAAGAAGGAAAAGATGTACTTTCTCATATATCTTCTTTGGAACCAAGCTTGGTCATTATAATTTCAAAACATTTATTTTCTATTTTTTTTTGTTGTTGCTCTATTCCTTTACAGTTATAGTCACTGTATATAGTTTTCCTAATTCTGCTTACTAAACTTTGAATTAGTACATATAAATCTTTCGATGCTTCTCTGTGTTCATCAAATTCATGGTTTCTTATAGCACAGTAATATTCTATTACATTCATATGTCACTTTAGACATTCTCCAGTCAATGGATATCTACAATGTTTCCAGTTCTTTGTCCTACAAAAAAAGGGCTGCTATAAATATCTTTATGTATTTGGGACCTTTATTTTTATTCTTGACCTCCTCCATCCAGGTACAGGTCAGCAGTGGGATCTCTACGTCAAAGTGTGTGAATATTTTACTCACCATCTCAGTATAATTCCAAATTGCTTTCTAGAATGGCTAGCCTGATTTCAGAGCTCCACCAACAATGCATTAGCGTGTTTGTCTTTCCGCAGTTCCTCTGACATGAAATATTTCCATGTTTTGTCATCTTTCTCAATTTGTTGAATGTAAAGCAGAAATTTCCGAATTGCTTTGATTTGTATTTCTCTTATTATAAATGATGAGAAATAATCTTTCTTATGGTTGTTAACAAAATTCGCAATTCTGCAGCGAACTGCTTGTTCCTATCCTCTAACTTACTGGCTTTTGATCTTAAAATATTTGTGTTAATTCCCTGTATGTTTTAGATATAAAACCCTAATCGGAAATAGTAGATGCAATTAACCATTTCCTTTATGATCCTATTGCTTTCCTTACCCATACTATCTCTTAAAGAAAAATTCAGGCAGAGATTTGACCTGGAAGAAATTATAGTCACAAGAAGTAGTGGAGTAGAGTGAATAAGATGTTGGGTTAGACTCTATCAGTCAACCTGGGTTCTATTTCCAGCTCTGCCACTTACCACTTGTATGACCTTATGCAAGTCATAAACACTTTACACTTCTGTTTCCTTATTGTCAAATGAGGGAGCTCGTATAGATCAGATGATCTCTAAAGGTTCCTTCTTGTTCTAAAATTCCGAAACTGAGAGTTAGCAAAGAAGCTTTAATTTGGGAGAAACTAAAGTTCTCATACTTAACTAAAGCGCTACTATGCTAATATATAATATTTAAAAAATGAAAGTAGATGCCACATCTATAAGCCAATAGTAGCATGTCAATAGGAATCTTACAAAAACTGGACCAGTAAAATAAAATATTTCAGTAGTAAAGAGGCAGGCAAAGTATAGTAGTTATGAATATTAAAAAATAAAGACTGATTTTTATTTGTGGAACTTGTTTCAGTACTTTACATGCCATCTTGTATAGGTAACTCCGGGAACCAATGGCAACTGTGGAGATAAGGTAACATTATAGAACCTCCAATAATTTTGGAATCAAACCTCTGTAAATATGTTAAATTCTAAACTCCTAAATAAGAAATTGTGCTTTTTTAACCCACGATACCTCATAATACCCAGTATAGTACCCAGTTTATAAACCTAGTGGTATTTTTTAATAAATGTTGTTTACTGACTCACTGACAAACAAGAAACCTATCCAATTATTATGACAAATGAGACAAAATGCTAAAGTCTGAACAATTAAAATTTGTCAAATACAGACCATGAAAATATAGGGTTTCTTGAAAAAACAAAATTTGTCATTAAAACAGATTTCTGGCCCAGAATTATTTCGGATGACCAAAAACCCCAGAGGCAACCTACCTGAATTGATTCCCAGTTGTCAATGAAAAAAAAACAAAAAAACTTTACCAGAATTTTAAAGTAACACTAATGACAAAGAATTTTTAATTACAGCCAGAAACAAAAGAGCAATTATTGTCATCATATAAACATGTGTACTACAGAAGACCCACCATGGTCATGGCTTAATACTTCTGAACTATGACCTAGACAATTTTTTTTCAAAAGCCTAAATCAAATTTATTGAGGCATAAATCAAATTTATCAATAAATCTCTTTTCTAGATTGAAGCTAGAAAAGGGCATCCATTTGTTTAGACACAGATGCACATAGAAGCATTTCCAGAAATTGTTAAAGTGCTAAATATCACACCTTAAGGTTACACACATGGCTATTCTCCAAATCCTGTCTTTTCCTTATCTCCAACTATGGAAAAAACTCTAACTTCCTGCTACAGAAAAAAGAAGGGGGGGAGGGGTGTTTTAAATTTCATTTTTAACTTTTTTCCCTTTGAAGCATTCTTACAATTGTATAGGTATGTGAGAGATCATAAAGAAAAACAATTTCTTCTACTTCCTTCCTCTGCTTTCACTTCCTCTTAAGGAATAAATGTTGACAGAAATTCCATTAGCCAGAATATCTTATTCCCTCATATACCAGTCACATACCAGTTAGCTAAAGCAATCTCCTATCAAGTTTGCTTAAAACAGGGTACACTCAACTGTTACTATGAATTTGATTCCTTTGGGTGGCTTCCCTTAGTCAAGTAGACTGACTGAAGAAGTCCTCACCTTTAATGCAACACAGCTGGGTTTAAGATAACCAATATTATAAAAAGTGTTTCAACTAAAATAGTTTCTGTTAATAAATCTGTTATGTGAAATATAATTTGGTAACTAAAACCTCTGATCTGGACCCCACTTATCAACTTGGAACTATCCTTAGATGAATTTCTAATACTAATAATGATTTTCCTTGAAATCAAAGCAAACACAGTCTAAATATATTTCTTTACTAGTATGAAGTAAATCAAATATCCTTATGGTCCTGTTTCAAACTGACCAAAGCCCAGATGTGTCAATGTGTACATCATGACAAACGAAATTTGCTCAGAACCAACTGGCAAGACCAACAAAAAGATTTTTATAACTCCTATATAGGTCAAATACCAGTTCAACCCACTCCAACAGACTACCATGATTCCCTTACTGTACTGGGATTTTGTTCTATAAAAAGTTGCCGGAACTATTCAAGTAACTGAGCCCTCGTAAAAATGTTTGTATAAAAATTTTCTTGGTAGGTGGGGGAGAGAATCTCTACGTTAAGATAGAATTAGAACTGTATACATTTACTCTATAAAAGGAAGTCATATACACATCTAGACAAACTCTCAAGATTATCCTCAGCAGAATATACTTACTCATATGCTTGTAAAATTACTTTGTACTGACACTAAAGGCATAGAAAAATTAAGGATTTCTCATAGAATCATCCTAAACATTATCACACAAAAAAACCAAACCCAAGTATTTAATCAAGTATTACCAAAATTAATGTGGCTTTCAGTACAACATGGACAAGAGAGTTTAGTTAGTTCATTTCTTGTGAGAAGAAAAAGCTCAAGATGTTTCTGCTGCCATGCACATCAACAGTGGGGAGAAGGCAAAGATCCAGAGCCTGGGATCCCTCCAAGACTGTTCTAATATTTCCCTAATCCTGACTTAGCCTGTCCTAGCTCTCCTTTCAGGCTCTGTGAACAACGATAGGAAAGAACTCTCCCATTATAACCAAAGGATGAATTTCAGGGGATGGCTCAGCCAAGAAGGATCCACTGGAAACTCCTGAGCCATAAGAAGCAGCAGCAACACTAGTAAAAGGAACTATAGGATAGGCTGTTATATACAAGACTGTTAAGAAGAGACACTACCTCAAATCACTACAAAGCTTTTCTCTAAGTAAAATATCAGAATTATGAAGAAATAACTTACTACTCTAACAGAGACAAAAGGTCAATATAACCACAGTAGTTAGCAGAGACAGAGCACAAACCTATAGCCTGGTTCTTTTATACATGAAGTCCATGCTAGTGATGAACTGCACCTTCCAAAAGTCAATAACTTTGGTCAAATAATCAACAAACAGTCATTAAATGCCTACTCTGTGACAGGCACATATACTGCAAAACCAAAAAAAAAAAAACCAACAAAAACCAGAAGTTAACTATTGTAAAAACTACAAACCTGACCCTATAAAAGTAACAGATGGATGTTTCTAGTGCAAGTAATGGGATAGAAAGTTTCAAACTGTAATTGCATATGTACGTCAGATTATGCCGCATTATTAGAAAACTTAACTACACATCTGAGGGAGCACAGTGTAGTAGAAGTAGCTGGTTTTACTGTTAGAAGATGTGGGTTCCCATCTTAGTTCTATTACTTATTCCCTGTGTAACTTTGGGACAGTCACTTTTATTCTCTGGACCTCAGACTCAACTTGGAAGACAAGGAGCACTGGTTGAGGTGATCTCTACAGTCTTTTCCCACTCTAGATCCTATAAGCATGTGAAATTAAAACAAAAAAAGTTTTGTATTATTTAACCCCTCCAAATGATTTTCTTAATGAAAACCCCTTTTATAAACTGAAATAACTATCTGTTAATATCTCTATTTTAGACCTTTAACTTTTTATTTCTTGGATTATACCTGTATTCATGCTTGCTTTAATAGACAAAACTTGAAATAGTGCTTTTGGGTTTTCCTAAAATTTTCAAATACTGTCTTTAGAGTTTTCTTCCTTTTAAATAACTATCAAATAAGAAAAAGGGGAGTAGAAGGAAATCTGATTACTCCAGTCTTCCTTCTTTACTAAAAAAGTTCTAGGACTTCAAAATGACTTTTTTTGTCTAAGAAAAAAAAATGGTCCTACTCAAATTCAGTTATATGTGGCTGCTGTTAGAATATGATTTAGTCCATTATTATACACTATGAACATGCCTTTGATTCAGATACCGAAAAGAAATAAATCAAATCTCATTACAGCAAAAAATCTCTTAAACTTAAAGAAAAATGGCCCCTACTCACTTATTTCAAGTCACATTCAATAATAATTCAGTAGGACAAAAAATAATGTGGACTGCATTGGAATTCAATGTACATGTCAAAACATGTTACTAAACTGAAGCTCTGTAAAGAGGAATGGAATTATAAACAGATAGAGATTCTAAGACCTCCCAAACCAACAGGATGTATAGACAGATCCCCTGAATTCTAAAACACTGTCAAACTTGTATAGAACTTATGTGTATCATAATATTCTAAGCACAATGGTATCAAGCTATTTGAGATGTACATCTATTCTTTATAATCCTCACAATGCTCTAAGCTGCTGGCTTTAAAGTCTCCAAGTGACTGTGGAGCCCTTTCTTCAGTATTTTTTAACATAATTTCAAACCACCTCTGATGTTAGCATTTACGTAGGGTGATACTTTCTTAAAACACCTAAAGATGCTTCATGAAAACCTCTTATGTAGCAAAGACACAGCCTACAGAACATTGTACCCTAGAAGTTTTTGTTATGATTGGTCATCCACAATAACATGATAAAAATTTCAAACTGTTTGATTTCTACAAAAACACACTATTGTAGACTTTTAAAACTATTTAAAGTAATTATGAGAAAAATAAATCACTAAGTATTAGATATATGATGCTAATTACCAAAAGATCTTCTGGAAATTCAGAAGTGTCAGGTCAGGAGTTCTCTCTCTTTTACTGTTTGAACTTTTAACATCTTCCATGGTTTGCCTTATTATTTTCAAAAAACAGAATATCAAAAAACATGAGTAAAGGTGATTAGATTTAAGTACCTTGCAATAACACTACTTAATAGCTTATTATGAGATAACTTCATTGTATAAGATGTGATGATACCATACTGAAGCATAACTTCAGTTTCATTAACATCTGTATTTGCTTTGTCCACAAGGGAGGAAAAGAATCCAAAGTGTAATAGGGGAAACTGTCACAGCAATAATAATCATTAAATGAGTTTTACTTTTAGAAAAAATCTGGCTTTTAATATACTACTAATCAATGATGAAGTGTTTTTAAAAATCGAAGGTTTGTGATCATTCTATGAGAGTTGCCCTAAAAAAGTACTCCTCAACTACTTTTCTTAAACTTATTTTGCTATTTTACATTTTATTCAAGTCTTTGAATTATAAGCAAGCATCAATTCTGACGTAATTCCAAATAAGATAAACTAAATTATGATACTATGGCTTAAAGATTCATGCCTAACCTCTATCATGCATAGATATTTAAATATATTCTCTCGTTTTTGCCTGTCTGTCTGTCTGTCTGTCTCTCTCTCTCACACTCACACACACACACACAAATTTGTTGTATAGAGGGAAGAGCACTGTATTTGGGGCTTGATTTCCTCATCTGTAAAATAAGAGAACTGGACTAGAATAACCTTCAGGCTCTTTTTCCATTTCTATGTCCTTTGAAAACATACAACATGGCAAAAGGAGTTAGTGCCACTGAACTGCATCATTCACTGGAAATACGATTGTGTCCATTAGAAGAACCTTCATAAGGACTACATATGTAATATGAAAAAAACCTCTCCAACTGGGAATTGATAGGATCCATATACAACGAGAGAGTCTGGCATAGACTCTCTTTGAAGCCAAGGTCTGAGTTCAAGTCCCTTCCTAGTCACATACTGGCTATGTGATCCTAGACTGACTATGTCACTTGGAGCGTTGGCACTCTAAGCAACTTTCTCAGATGGGTTTTTTATGAAATGGACTCCTTTGATAGCCTGGTAAAGCCTATAGACCCCTTTTCAGAATAATGTTTGTTGCCTACATTCACAGTTGAAGGGAATGATAAATTTCAGTTGGAGGTTAGAAAAAATAAAAAGTAAATTTTCTTTCCCATTCAAGTTCACCAACCCCCTGACATCCCCAGGGTAAGACTACAAATCATAGAAAAGATGATGACCTGCATTGGGAGAGAAAGTTCCCTCACCAGGGAGCTCCCTAAAGCAAAGACATCCTAGGTCCAGTGCTATCCTATTCATCCATCCATCCATACATATACACACACAAAAAGAGAAGCTAAAGTACGTTCTCAAACAATTTTCGAATTGCCCAGAATGTGTAATTTCTTGATTTTAACTTCTCTGTTCTTTCCCACAATATATCAGTGTCCTGGAGCACCACAAACATGCAGCAGAGATTAGAAGGGCAGGGTACCCCCAAGGGGCAGGTGAGTAAGAGGACACACAGAATCCCCAGGGGACGGAGACTCGGGATGCCCAGGTTTCACCAGGAACCTCAGCCAGGCTAATGGTCCACAGGCCCCAATTTGGAGAGCAGAGGCCTACAAACTCACAACTGAATTACACTGCCTAATTAGATACCGCACTACACCATCCCCAGGCACATTCATCCTAACTGCGACTTCATGCACACACACTGAAGTGCCGACTTACGTATTTCCAATTAGTTCAAATAACATTGTGGCTCAAACTCCAGCTCGACAGGGAGGCTTTTTCTGTACACCTTGAAAAACGCCAGGGCCTGCCAATCATTGGCCATGCATTCCCTGGGAAATTCGGAGGTGCCACCTTCACAAGTGAACCCCGCGGGGAGCCCAGGAGAGTGGGTTTCTCCCATCCTTTCCCCCCTCTCCCGCACCTCCAAAAGCACGAAGCCCCGCAGGACACGAAACTTGGCTCGGGGTTATCTCGGATGCTGGCTGCTAATCACTGCTCCCCATCGCAGCGAGGAAGCCCAGCCAAGACGTGAGCACGGGTGGGTGGGGGCGGCGGCAGCTGGAGAACTTGGTCCCCGGGCTGCGGGACCGCGGGGGATGACAATCCGGGGAAAGCGCCTGGGGATCCTGAAGGCGCAGGAGGGACCGGCATTACCTAGGGCTCCCCCGCGTCCAGTACTGCAGGGGGATGGAGCAACTTCTCCGGGGTCCCGTGGGCGCCCCCCCCTTCCCGCCAGCCTGGGAGCCCACGCGGAAGGGAGTCAGTCCCGGGGGGAGGGTCCTGCCCCGCGGCGCAGCCGGGGCCCGTGCCAGCTCCCAAGGACAGCAGCGCGCACCCTCCAGACGGACTCAGCGAGGCCACGGACGGACGGACTGACTGACTGACGGACGGACGGACGTGGGAGGGGGAGCGCGGCGCGGCCTGGCCGGGCCCAGGGAGGCCCAGGCGGGCTAGCCCCCCCACCCCGCTCCCCGCCCCCACTGCCTCCTCCTCTTCCCCTCCCCCTCCCCGGTCGCCCGCTCCCTCCCTCCCTCCCTAGCTCCGCGGCCGGCCCAGCTCTCAGCCCCCGTCCCCAGCCCGGCCCCCGGCGACCGCGCAGCCCCACTCCTCCCGGCTTCATTCATATGGACAGACCGGCTGGCCCCGGGGGGTGCGATCCTGGACAGGCGGGCACGGCCGGGCCGCGGAGACCGGAGCGGAAAATAAAAAGTTAAGAGAAGAACTTACCTAAAATGGCTCCTGCAGCAGCCAAAATACAAACAGCTATTATTTGGTGAAGTTTAGCTCAGACACCCTGCAAGGACACCCTAACCCGGATCGGGCCCGCCTCCCCCGCCACACCATTGGGCTTCCCGGGCTCTCGACACAAAATCATTGGTCGCGGCGGCCATCGCTCAGACGGCAGCCCGTTTCAAGCTTGCTTGCAGGGGCGAGTGATGGGCTCGCTCCATTGTGCTCCTATTTGCATGGATGTGATAGAGGCGCTGATTGGTCCGTGAGCGGGGCCGCACCGCCCCCCGCGCGCCTCCCCGGCGCCCCCGCGACAACGTCGCCCCCTCCCCTCTCCTCTCCTTTCCTTCCCCCTCCCTTCCTCCTCCCCCAGCGGGCTGCGCACCCCCGGCCCTGCAGAAGGTAGGGAGGGAGAGCAGAGGGAAAGAGAGAGAGAGCGAAGGAGGGGGCAGCGTGACCAGCCCGACGGGGATCCGGCCCCTAAGCGGGGCGGGACCGAAGTCCCCGCCCACAAACCTCGGAGCCTGGGCCTGGGGGAGGACCGCAGAGAGGGAGAGACTGAGAGAGAGCACGGAATGAGATCCTGGAGGCAGGGACGGGGAGGAAAATGGCCAAGAAAAGGAAGGGGAGAGGAGAGAAAAGCAGGGGAAAGGGAGAGAAGGCAGGAGGACAGGAGGGGGACGAGGGAGCAGAAAAACGGAAGAGAGAGGGGCTAAGAGGAGAAGAGAAATGCCAAGAAGGGAGGGGAAAGGAGAGAGAAAAGGTAGTGGGGGAGGGTGGAAAAGGAAAAAACTAAGGAGAGGGAGAGAGAGAGAGAGAGAGAGAGAGAGAGAGAGAGAGAGAGAGGAGAAGAGGAGCGGGAAAGGAAAATGAGAAGATGGGTAAATGGGGGGTGCCCTCCCCATGAGCCATAGCTGGCAGCGTGACTGATAACAGCCATGCCATGCTGATGTCCAGTGTAAAGACCTCCCTCACAAAACGTCGCCCTTTACCAGGCTGACCACTCTTACAGCGACCCCTTTAACACTGGGTGAGCCCGATGGGCTTCCCTCCCAGGTCCAGCGGGTCCCCCAACCCTGGCAGGAACATGGCATTGGCTCCAAGGAGTCTTCGATCACAGAAGCAGATTCAAACGTCTTGGGTGGGGCTTGGAGAATCCACAGCATCATGCCAGTCCCAGAAGCTGCTAGTGGCCTGGCATCTTATGGTGTGCCCTGATTTGCTGAAGAGCTTTTCCTTTGTCTGCCTGTTCTCTTTTGAGCAGGTGTTTACCTTTGATTTCAATTGGATACTTCCTAAATGTTGATAATAGAAAAGTTGTTTAAACCAATATGTTTATTCAAAGTAAGATGTAATTTAAAGCAATTGACTTGCCCTAGCCAGCTAGATAGCATTTTTCTTCAGTAAAAATAGAAGTAATCTGAATCCTGTTCATTCACAGGCCATTTTTTTTCTGGTGACATGCACTTCAAATTAGCAAGGTTTTAGTTTATTAGTAACATCTGTTATCGTTAATAGCAAAAACAAAAATAAAACTGTTCCATTCGCAATAAAAAGAGATTTAAAAATTTTGCTTGAAACACTCTCCACATTTTAAAATCTTTTCAATATCATTTTTGGGTATCATCTTTTCTCTTAGCTAATGTTAAACTTTTCTCCAACTTCATACATTTTAAGTAAACTAATTCATGTTCTTTGGCTTAGCCCTTGCCACTTTTCTGCTCAATAATTGCAGATTTCTTCCTACTGGCCAGACTTCAGAAATATCATAGATTTACAGGTATAAATAGCCTTGGAGTGTAGCCCTTATTTATGTTTTAAGATTTTATTGGTATCTTTCATTTTTACATCACCTACCTTTCTAACTATTTCTTACTCACGTCTTTCCTTCCCAAGGACCTATCCTTTATAATAATAATTTTTAAAAAATTCAGCAAAACCCACCACTATGTCAGCTAATTCTGACATATGCAATATTCCTCACTTGTAGTACCACCCTCCCCCACCTCATATCTCTTCTTTGGAGACATGCTGGGTCATTATAATTTCTTAGCATTCTGTTCTATTATTTTCCTTTCTTTTTACATTAGTGTAATCATTGTGTATGTTGTTTTCCTAATTTTGTTTACTTCACTTTGCAGTAGGCAATATGTCTTCCCATACTTCTTCTCTTGTAGTAATTTTATTCATTGTTTCTTGCTGCAAAGTAATACTTCATTGCATTCATGTACCACAGTTTGTAAAGCCATCCCCCAGTTGATGGACTATTATGTTGTTTCCAGTTCTTTGCAAATACAAAAAGTTCTGCTATAAATATCTTGATGTTTATGGAACTTTTTATCTTTGACCTCCTTAGAGTTCATGTTTAGTGGTGGGAGCTCTGAATCAAATGGCATGAATGCTTTAGTCACTTTCTTAGTGTAATTCTAAATTGCTTTCTAGGGTGGTTGGGCCATGTACAGCTCTGCCACAGGCGTATTGGTGTGCCTGTCTTTTTACAACCCTTCTAATATTGACTATCCCCATTATCATCATCTTTGCCAATTTTCTGGGTCTCAGGTGAAACCTGAGTTGTTTTAATTTGCATTTCTCTTATTAGTGATTTGGAATAATCTTTCATATGCTAGGTCTTACAATTTACAGATGAGGAAAATGAGACCCAGACTGGAAAAAAACAACTTGCCTGATGAAACACTAGGAGAGTCAGGATTTGAACTTAAACTTTCTGCCTCCAAACCAAGGAAGTGCTCTTTCCATTACAGATACATTTAAGCAGGGCCTCTTTGCCTTAAATCGAATAATGAAATAAAACACATATGTGCATAGGAACAGCAGGCACTAAAGTAACATGTGAAGGAAAAGGACAGCGCAATCATTTCTGATCACAAGTTCAGTAAGTCAACCAGCTTTTATATTAAGTTCCTACTTGGTGCCAGAAATTGTATTGAGCACTGGGAATGCAGAGACAAAAGACAGTATGAAAGGATTCAACATTTAATATATAAGATGTGAAGAATAAATGCAAAATAAATACAGGAAAGTGAAAACAAGCTAACTATGGAGAAGGGATTTAGCAATAGAGTATGCACCTCAAGCATCATCTTTTGCACAAAACCTTTCCTGATGTCTCCAATGGTTAGGACCCTACTTTCCAAATTATCTTGTATTTAGCTGCTTTGTATATATTTGTATAATTGTATATTTATGCTATAGATATTTGATATATACTTGTTTTCTGTTCCATTAGAATGTTATCTTGCAAGTAGGAATTGTTTCATTCTTTGTACTTATATCCTCAGCACCTAGCACAGTACCTGGCATTTAGTAGGCACTGAATAAATACTTGTTGATTGAACTGGGGGGTTGGGAAAAGTTTCATGTAGGAGGTAATGCCTGAGCTGCATATTTGTTTCTTAAATTAAATTTAATTTTTTTCAGTCAGTGAAAATCTGCTTCTCTCTTTCCATCTCATCCCACCCCCAAATTGAGAACAAAAGGAAAACAAAACTCCTGTTAAAACATGCATGGTCAAGCAAAATAAATTTCCTTATTGGTGATGTATGTTTGTATAGACAGATAGAGAGAGATAGAGACAGAGATGATATATAGAGACAGGTACCTATCTGTATCTATTTATCCATAGGACTCATTTTGCACTTTGATTCATCTATTAGGAGGTAAGTAGCATGTTTCATCCTTAGTTGTTTGGATTCATGGAGGGTCATTATGATGATCAGAGCTCCCTAGTGTTTCAAAGTTGGTTGTATTTCCCATATTGTCATCATTTTATAAATTACTCTCTTTCTTCTGTTCACTCTGCATCAGTTCATTCAAGCCTTCCCTGGTTTCTCTGAAATCATCCCTTTCAGCGTTTCTTATACACAATAGTATTATATCACATTTATGTACCCCTTTCGATGCCCATTCTTTGTCACTGCAAAAAAAAGCTATATTTTTGTACAGCCTTAGAATTTGTTTTGCTTAAGACTAATTCATCCCTTAATCTACTATCTCTCTAATTCCTTCTCATTCCTTTTCTCCTTTCCCTCCTCTTTCTCTGTTGAGTGAAATGTATTCCTATACCCAAATGAGTGTGTAATGTGTGCATTTGTGTTTGTGGGTGTGGATATGTTAGTTTCTCCTTTGACTAGGTCAGATGAGAATGAGGTTCTGAGCTTCATCTTGAAGGAAGTGAAGGATTCAGTGAGGTGAGGTGAGAAGGGAGTGTATTCCATGGATTATGAGGATTTCTAGGCTTGGAGATAGGAAATTGAGTGCTGTGTGTGAGGAACAGAGAAGAGACCTGTTTCAGTAGAAGGGATATCATGTACAAGAAGGTAGGAAAGATAAGTTGGGATAAGATTATAAAGGATTTTAAAAGCTACAGAGAGGAATTTATATTTGACCCTAATGACTACTATGGTATGTTGAATAGAGAAGCAAGATGGTCAAATCTATATTTAAGGAAAGTCACTTTGGCCGCTGTGTAGAGGATAGATTGCAGTGGGGAGAGGCATGGAGCAAGGAAAGCAATTATGAGGCCACAGAATATTCCTGATGAAAGCTGATGAAGGCCTAAACTTAGGTGGTGATTGTGTGAATAGTGAAAAAGGAAGGGATCCAAGAGATGTGGTAGAATGGAAACAGCCAGATTTGGCAACCAATTGAATATGTGAGGTGATAGTAGGTAGCTGAGGACAATGCAGAGGGTTTGAAATTGGGAAGAACACGGATGTCATTGGCAGAGATAAAGAAGTTCCATAAAATGATAGGTTTGAGAGGGGAGATCATGAGTTCTGTTTTAGACACAGGGAATCTGAAGAGTCTGTGGGATATCCATTTTAAAATATGCAGTTGCTGCTGCTGGATTGGAATTCAGGAGACAGATTAGGGTGATTATATAAATCCATGGGTCATCTGGATAGCTCTCATAATTAAAACCATGAGAACTGATGAGGTCACAAGAAAATGGTATACAGAGAAAGAGAAGAGCCTTGCAGAACATCCACAATTGGGGGCATGATATGGATTATGTTCCAACAAAAGACTGAGAAGGAGTGATCTGATAGGTAGAAGGAGAACCAAGAGAGAGCAGTATCATAAAAACCCAGAGAAGAGTATCCAGGCTCACAGTATTCTTCATGGAAGAGTTGGCTTTTGAGTTAGATCTTAAAAAATGAATAGGAACTCAATAGATAGGAGTGAGAGGAGGCCATTCTGGACATAGATAACAAAGTGAGCAAAGGCAAGACAAAGATGTTGTAGATGATTTTGGAAGGCCTTGAATGCCAGGCCAAGGAGTTTATACCTTAGCGTTCTGAGAAGAAGAGGGGCATGATCACATCTGTTCATCATTAATAAAGATGAATCTGTCATTAGTGTGAGGGATAGATTAGAAGGAGAAACTAGAGGTGAGGAGACTAGTTAAGGGGATGTTTTCAAGTGACCAGTGATGAAGACCTCAAATACACACTTTCTATGAGGCTATGACTGTGGACCAGAAGTTCTGTAGGAGAGAGAATTGAATTGTAAAAACATTTTTGGAATAGATAGAAAAAGGAGAAAGCGTATCAAGACAAACTGGGAAGTAGAATAAACAAAGGTGAGAAAACTTAAGCAGATTCAGGGGAAGGTGACCAATCTAACTCAACCCACAGTAATCTGTTGTACATACAACTAGTGTGCCTGCTGTCCTATCCTAGGTGCTGAAGATACAAAGGTAGATGTGATACAGACACTTTTCTCATGGAGGAGCTCAAAATAGCCAATAGCTAACATTTATATAGAACCTACTATGTGCCAAGCACTTTACAAATATTATCTCATTTTATCTTCACAACAATTCTGGGAGGTAGGTGCTACTGTTATCCCTATTTTATAGAAGAGGAAGCTGAAGTGATCAAAAGTTAAGTGACCTGCCCAGGGTCACACAGCTAATAAGTGTCCGAGGTAGGCTTTCAATTCAAATTCTCCTGACTCCAGTTCCAGAGTTCTATCTACTGTGCCACCTAGTTTAGCCAGAGGCAGGGGTTTGAATAAGAGGTAATTGGAGGTAAGATTGATAATGTAAGGAAATGAAAGGTAAGACTGGGGCTGAAATGAGGAGAAGCAAGTTAAAATAAAGTCAAGAAGTTTGGATTTTTTCCTTTAACTTTTAAGAGTTTTTGAACGGGAGAATAACATGGCCTAAGTATTATTTTAGGAAGAAAAATTTGTGAAGGATATTACTGTATTGTAGGGTAGATTGGAATGTATAGAGACTAAAAGGTGGAGACCAAATGTTGTCTTCCTCCATGAGACTGTAAACTCCTTGAGGGCAGGAGAGACTGTCTTTGTTCTTCATATTTGTATGCCCAGTGCTTAGCACAGGGCCTGGCACATAGTGAGCACTAGGGCCACAACAGTGGGGACTAAAAAGAAGAAAGATGAATAGCAGAGATATTTCATAGGAAGAACCAACAGGAATCATTGATTGGAATGACTGGATATAAGGAGGCAGACAGTGAGGAAGCAAAAATAAGTTTGAAATTTCCAACCTAGGTAACTGGGAGAAAGTTGGAGTCCTTAGCAGAAATGGGGAGAGAGGGATAGGCTTGGGGAGGGGAATGAAGACTTCAGTCTTAGGCATGTTAAATTTGAAGTGGTGGTAGAGCATCCAGATGGAAAAGTCTCATTAAATTGTAATCTCTGTATCCATATATCTCACCCACTACCTAACTCACTGATTTGCACTTGATAGGTAACAAATGGTTATTGAATTAAATTTAAAATGTGGCATTTTACATGATTACACATGTGTGACCTATAATGAATTGCTTACTGTCTCAGGGAGGGGAGAGGGATAGGGAGGAAGGGAGGCATGGAATTTGGAGCTTAAAACCTTAAAAAAGAGCTTTTAAAATTGTTTTAACATGTAATTGGGGAAAAAATATTTTTAAAATGTGTGACAGTCAATTGGAGATACAGGCCTAGAGCCCAGGATGGAGGTCTAGGTTCAAGATGGAGATCTGGGAATCTTTATTATAGACTTGATAGTTAAAGGTAGAGAACTGAAGCTTACAGAACGACAGTTTTCTTTTCCATCTCATGTTTTTCCAACCCTCTTCTGATTTCCCTATTTTTGTTAAGGATGCTTATGTTGTGATCTAGGGTTCTTGGAACCCCAAATGCAAGGGCAAAGAGCATAGGTCTGCCTCGAAAGAATTTGACCACTCAAGCCTTCTTTCAGTCCAAGTGGTTTTTAAAACAAGATTGGGGTGATCAAGATTCCTAATGAGTCTGTGCATTTGATAGGAACAAGGCTGGTGTTTTTATAGGAAAAAAGACTGTGGGAAGATTTAGATGGGAGTAAGAAGTAGCAAATACCCTGAGATGGTCCAGAGGTAGCAGAAAAAGGGAGTCTGGGCTGGGTTGGAAGAACCAAGAATTGATGGTTGGAGTGATTGGGGGACACAATGAAAAGACATTTGAAAGGATTACTGGGATGCGCCAGTGCCTCAGGTGAATGTCAGGGATCTGGTCAGGGTCTCAGTTTCTGAAATTCATGGGAAAGTTTAAAAGGGGCGGGGGGTTCTAGATCCTATATCCCATCATTCCTATCCTCCTAGGCACATGGTTTTGCAGATCTGGTCATGCTCAGATCCTCATTCTCCTTCACCCCATACATCCCAACAATGGCCAAGTCTTGCCAATTCTTTCTCCAAACATATCTCACACCTGCCCCTCTTTCTCTCCACTCCCATGGGTATGACCCTAGCGCAGGCCCTCATCACTTCTCTCCCAGACTATTACTGTAGTCTCCTTATTGGTCTCTCTGTCTTGGGTCTCTCTCCTTTCCAATATATTCTCTACACAGCAGCCAAAGTAATATTCCCAAAACCCATATCTGGCCACATCACTCCCTTACTAAATAAACTTTAGTGGCTTCCTGTTACCTCTGAGATCAAACATAAGCTCTATTTGGTGTTTGAAATGCTCTGCAACCTAACTCCAACTCACATATCCAGGTTTATTATCTATTACTCTCCTTCATGTACTCTCTGGGACAGCCAAACTTGTCCTTTTGGCTATGCTTCACACAGAACATTGTATTTCCTATCTTGGACCCTTTTGCTTAGACCGGCCCCATTCTTAGAATGCACTCTTCTCACCACCACCTCTTAGAACTCCTAGTTTCCTTCAAAGTTAAATGCAAGTTCTAGCTCTGACCTGAAATCTTACCTGTGTTACATGCTTGCAACCTAGTTCCATTTAATGATAGAGCTGTAACACCAATGCAATACCCACAGCACCCACTATGGATATGCGTGCCTATTTCAGGGTAAATTTGCAAAATATAAACTCTCTTCCTCAAAGATGAAACCAAAATATTTATTCAGATACCAGAAAGTCAATGCCACCATGGTAACAACGAAGTCTGTACACATTATCAATAAAGGGAGCACTGACATCCCCACGCCTTCCCTTCATCAGGCCTCCCCACAAACATGCTCCCTTAGGCCAAAATTACACCCTCTTTCACTAACACCAGCTGCGCTGCCTCAGCTCTGCCTCACTCTCTCTTCCTACTCCACTGTTTGGCAAGCTCTTCCCACCATGGGAGTCCTTCTATTGGCATGCAAAGCCCTTTACAATCTGGATCCCCTACCTTTTCAGGTGTAATGGAGGTCTGCCATATGCACAGAGTGCTCAACTGATTTAATTCCTCCTCATAGAAGAGTCTGAGTAGCCTGCTTGCTATAAAGTTATGAAAGTACCTGGGAGAGACTTAGAAAAAGCATAGACCAGGGGTGAGGAACCTGTGGCCTGGAGGTCACTTATGACCCTCTAGGTCCTAGGTACAGACTGAGCCACACTTGAGGACCTAGAGTACCATATGTGACCTCCAGGCTGCAGGTTTCCCATCCCTGGATAGACCTTCTGTAACTATGTCTAATAAGAGACATTCCTTTAAGGAAAGAGGCTTTGGGTCCTCTCCCTGTCAGACCAATATGGAGGCCCATAAATACAGGCCTTAGTTCTTTGCTTGCCCTGGTGTTTGTTAGGTGAAAGAGACCATCTGAAGGCTCCAACTTTACAAGTTTCCACAGGTCAGGAGAGTGAGCCTCTGAGAATGTAGGAGCCCAGAAGTCAAATTCATGCTGAGTTTTGCAGCCTACCTTGTATCAAAGACTTTAAGAGTGAAAAGCAACCCTCAGGACCCAGGCCAGCACTGCCTAGACAGGCCTCACTAAGGTTTTTTGGTATGAACTTAATGGACCAATGCTGTTTAAAAATTATACTAAGTCTGAGCCCACTCTCTCTGTAGATCAAAGTGGAATAAGAGAGAATATAACCTCAAGGTGATGGAGAGGTGGAATATTTATACCTCTGTTATTACTATATTTTCAAAGTAGCTTTTCCTTTGTAAGAATTGATTGATATTACTTCATTAAATGGAACCAGGGTGCTAGTCACTAACTGGTTAATAGTAGTGATGGTGGTGGAAACACACCCAGAAAGGGGGCTCAATCAGAAGGCATTAGAGAAAGATATCCCAACCCCTTAGGGCTACCCAGAAAATTCAAGGGGGGAAATACAGCAAGCCTCACTCTTTTTTTTAAAATTTTTTTAAATTTTATTTTATTATTATTATTTTTTAATGTTTAACAATCACTGCCATAAAATTAAGATTTTATCCCCCCCACACCTACCCCTCACTACCCCCCTCCCTCCCCACGACAGCATACAATTCTGTATAGATTCTACATATACTTTCCTATTGAGTACATTTTCACTATAGTCATGCTATGTAGTCGAACTAAAATAAATGGAAGAAATCATATAACAAATCAAAACATGATACACAAAAACACACACACAAACATGATCTGCTACATTCTGCGAATGACTTCCATATATCTTTCTCTGAGTGTGGAAGGCATTTTGCCTTAGAAAACCACCATTGGGATTTTTTTTTTTAATAAGTTCTTGTGTTATTACAAAATTCCAAGTCTACCAGAAAAAACTCTCGCACATTGTGGTCGTTGCTGTGCACAAAGTTCTCCTGGTTCTGCTCCTTTCACTCAGCATCAGGTCATATAAGTCCTTCCAGGCCTCTCTGAAGTCTTCTTGTTCATCATTTCTTATGGCACAATAGTACTCCATTACATTCATATACCATAATTTATTCAGCCATTCCCCAATTGATGGACATCCCCTTGACTTCCAGTTTTTGGCAACTACAAAGAGTGCTGCTATAAATATTTTTGTACATGTGGGACCCTTTCCCATTTTTATGATCTCTTGGGGATACAGTCCTAGTAACGATATTGCTGGGTCAAAGGATATGCACATTTTTGTAGTCCTTTGGGCATAGTTCCAAATTGCTCTCCAGAATGGTTGGATGAGCTCACAGCTCCACCTACAATGAATTAGTGTTCCAGCTCTCCCACATCCTCTCCAGCATTTATCATTTTCTTTTTCTGTCATAAGCCTCACTCTTTAACAGCAAGCCTAGCACATGCTCACTACATACACTTATCGTACCTCATTTCTCACATGGGGGCAGCTAGGTGGTGCACTGGATAGAGCATTGAATCTGGAGTCAGAAAAGCTGGAGTTCAAATTTGCCTTCAGACATTTACTAGCTGTGTGATCCTGAGAAAGTCCCTTAACCCCTACCTAAAACTGAAGAAGGAAATGGCAACCCACTCCAAGGACAGTTGGTCCATGGGGTCACAAAGAGTCAGCCATGACTAAATGACTAAACCACAACAACAACCACCTCTTCACACAGTTGATGCCCCAGCCAAATTGACCTACTCGATGTTCCCCATCCACAACCTTCCATCTGCTTGGCCCTCATGCTTCCTCACTTGGGCCTTCTCAGATGCTTATTTCCCTTCAAGGTTCAGCTCAAGGGCTACGTTCTACTCCAGGCCATACTTAATTTCCCTTCACACTTGTTAGTCCCTTCTTCCCCTGGAATGAATTTACATTTACTTGGCTGTGTTTTGTATTTACTTCTCAGTGTACATGTTGTTTCCACTCAGTATGTTTGCTTCTTGAGAGCTGGAGCTGTTTGTTTTTTGTCTTGAACCTTCAGCATCCAGCAGGGTGTCTGGTACATAGTAGGTGCTTAGTCAACTAGGACTTCTTAACCTTTTTTGTATCATGGATTTTATTGGTAATTTGGTGATGTCTATGAGCCCCTTATCAAAATAATGTTCTTAAATGTATAAAATAAAAAGGCAAAGGATTACAAAGAAAACCCAATATAATGAAATAGCTTTCAAAATATTTTAAAAAACATGTTCATAGGCTGCAGGTAAGAACCCTTGTAATAAATGCCTGTTGAAAGAAAGGAGGAGGGAGGGAGAATGGAAAGTAGGAAGGAAGGGGGGGAAGGACAGAAGAAAAGGAAGGAGGGAGGAAGGAAAGAAGAAAGGAAGGAAGGAAAGAAGGAAGGAAGGAAGGAAGACAATAAGCAGGTTGACTTTTAATGTCAGTCAAACTGCCATTGTTTAAAATATTACTGGGACTCCTCTTTGAAAATTATGTATTAATTGGCTGTGTTTTGAGCACCAGCCATTCTATCCTGAATGAAAACTAGCTATAGCATACCCTGCTTCTTCAGCCCTAGATAGACATAGTTTTGAACACATAAATTTGATTAATCTGAGGCTTATTTCCAAGTCTGAACTTGCTGTGGAATTTTTTGTAGATCTGCAAAGTATACCCCATTCTTAAGCCTCATTGCATCAAACTGTGATCAGCATTACTGATCAATTCTACCAGACTGCACTGTCTTGCTGCAAAAGTGGTTTTTCATTTTTGCAATATCAAAACAATACAAAGTGCACATAGTCATTACTGTTCCTATGTATTCTTCCTATTATAAAGTGATCCTTAGTTTTCATTACAGGGACATGCATGATATTTGTAATTAGTACTCAGATCTACAC
Source organism: Notamacropus eugenii (assembly GCF_028372415.1). Lineage (NCBI taxonomy): Eukaryota > Metazoa > Chordata > Mammalia > Diprotodontia > Macropodidae > Notamacropus > Notamacropus eugenii. The sequence continues at coordinate 423,292,469 of NC_092872.1, read as the reverse complement.
TGGGCTGTTTTATGAGTATGTTAGTGAAACATATGTAATTATCTTGTTCTCAGCACTGCTTCTGAAATTTCCACAACCTCAATACATCTGTAACTTTGTCAATGTAGATATTCCTTGGCTTATGAAGATCACAACTTCTCTATAATTTAATGGTCAAGAGATAGCCTCCTATAATGGATAGGGTGCTGGATTTGAAGTCAGTTAAGTTTGGAGTTTGAATCCTGTCTCAGATACTAGCTGTGTGACCCTGGGCAATTCTCTTGACCTCTCTCAAGCTCAATTTCTTCATCTGTAAAATGGGTAAAATAATACCTATAGTACTAATCTCTCAAAGTTTTTGTGAGGATCAAATGAGATAATGGATGTAAAGCATACATATTATTGCTGCTTCGAGAGTTGCCTTAGCCAAAACATTAAACACACTATCCCAAGAATTCTTAACTTTTTTTGTGACACCCTCTAGCAGGATGGTGAATCCAATGGAATGCTTCTCAGATTGTGTAAATGCATAAAATATATTGCACAGAATCACAAAGAAACCAATTATATTGAAATACAGTTATCAAAATATTATTTTTAAAAAGTTTGTGAACCCCAGGTTAAGAAGTTCTGCTTTATGGCCAATCTGAGAATGAGCCTCTCCTAACTTAGATTGGTCATTGGATAGCAGACACACAAGTTCATCACTGGTCCAATGCTGTCCTTGGAATTTTCCCAAGGTGATAAAACCTGCCAGGACATGGACTCTGCCAGACTTTGGTAAGCCAGGGTCAACTCTGTCTCATGATAAGGCATCAGTGGAGGGCTTTATTTAGTTTGTATGTTTTGTTACTACACGAACTCAATATTTTCTCCATTGTTTCTTTAATTGCTGTGTGGTTCAGTCCAGTTCATTTCAACAAACGTTTACTGATAACCTTCTCTGTGACCTCTCAATTATAGAAAGCCCGGATATTGGCATTCCATTGTCATTCACTTGAACTTTGCTATGAGCCAGTAAATTGTTTCAGTATTTTCATCAACCTGTGTTTTTTCTTCCAAGCTCCATTTGTATCTTGTGTAACTATTACTCTAACTACTAAAATGAGATATATGTCAAATGCTTAGCACAGCGCCTGGCACATAGTAGGCACCATATTAATGCTTATTCCCTTCCACTCAGAGAAATAGCTATTGCCATAGTGTCACCTGGGTCAGGCTAACTCATTCTGTCTGTCTTCTTGATATAGATATCTGAGGAGTGTGAGAAGAGGGGTCTAAGCTGGCCTCAGACCTTGCTTCCACACATGAAGCCTCCAGCCCTGCCCACATCAAATTTCTTTTCTTTGCCCTTGAACTGGGCTATGCATTTGATAGTGCAATATAGCATAACAATGTTTGGGGAGGGGAGGAAGAGGAGGAGAAGGAAGCAGAGCAAGAGGGGGCAGAGAATGAAACCAGAGAGGCAGAAGAGCTCACCTCAGGCCTTTCTTTAAGGGCAGAGTCCTGAGAAAAAAGGTGGGGGAGGCCCTCTGTTTTACTATGTTGTATAAAACAAGCAACTTTTAATGGTCAACAACATTGTATGCCTGATGCACATCAAGCTAAAAAGACACCCTCAAGTCCGTAAAGAATTTGCATTCTAAAGTTTAAAGATGATAAAACTGAGCCCTGTGCATGACAAAAGACGTCCCCACCAATGCATTCAAACCCAGTTCTCCTTATGCACTAGGAGGAATTGGCTCACTTAATAACGTGTGCTGACATGCCAGTGAATGTTTACAACAGGAAAAGGGGATGGAATGCTCTGCTTAGCTCAACATGCTTGCATGCATGTGCGCGCGCATACACACACACACACACACACACACACACACACTCCTGTAGCTCTAGGCTACTCACTAGAGCTAGAGCATGGCTCTTTTGGAAGTATATTACTGATCAGGATTAAAGGTAGAAAGGGGCAGAGCTAGGATGATGATTAAGTAGAATGGGAGAACTAGAACTAGAAAGGAAGTTTAGAGGTGTCAGTATTATTGCCAGAGCTAAGTTAAAGTTTAGATGTCTAGGTCAATGGCATAGAGAACAACACATCACTGGATGTCTCTGCCAGAAATGTTTCTAAAGCATGTCACTTTTTTTTATACGAAGTCCTTTAATCATAGTAAACCTATGATATAGACAGAGCAAGTATGACAACCCCTGTTTTACAGATAAAAAAGCTGAGGCTTGGAGAAGTTGAGTGATTTGCTTATGATCACAGAGTTAATGAGTATCAGAGCCTGGACTTGAACCCAGGTCTTTTGGCATGAAACTCAGCATGCTGACTTCATATGCTAACTTCAGAATCTCCTACATAGTTTTTCATCCCAGAGTATTAAATTTGCAGAACTTGGACTTACTCTAACTGTAATGTACTTTCTAGTCCTCAATAGAATATTGGTTGGATAGATTCTGAAGCTGAGTCAGTATAGATATTTGGCTTTATATGTAACAGGAGGATAATACCCATATATTTTTTTAAAATATGGTTTCCCTATCTCACCGAGGCTGACAGTACAGTAACTGCTCATAATCTCAATCCTACTGTTGATCAGTCCAGGAGCTTTGACACACTCCTTTTTCATTCTGGGCTGGTTCACCCCTCTTTAGTTACCCTGATGGTTCCCTCCTCTTGGGGACTCACCATATTGATGCTGGACTTAGTGGAGACAACAGATCAGTTTAGCTCGCTGTAGCTCAGAGCTCCTGAGCTCAAGTGGTCCACATGGAGCCCAGAATCTCCTCTAACTTTTGAGGATGCATCAAAAGGTTTTACTAGAGTGACTTTTTGTGGTTCAATAGCCTTTAAGTTCCAGGTTCATGAAGCTCCATGCAGCTTTCTATGTTGGGGAATTGAGGATTGCCATGCTATCTTTCCCATGGATATTCTTGCTTGAATTCTTATCCTACTGATCCTTCCCCCATAATTTCTGGAACATTGACATTAGAATGCTTCATTAAACCTTTCTTGTATATTTTCTGTTTTCAAGATACTCTTCCATAAGGAATACTTTTTGAACATTCATGAACTGCATCATGAGATACTACCCTTTCCTTCCTGCGTGACACAATATAAACGAGTGCTACACAGAAGACAACTGGATAATCCAGACTTGTTTGAGTTGGTTTGTACTGGCGTATGTTTATCACTCATGAACTTCACTTTAAAAGAGAGAAAAACCACATGGAGCCTCTGCTTTGGGCCTAGTTGCAGACTATACTTAGGTTAATTTTGTTTTTTCCATAGGTGGCTGGGTTTAAGACAGCTATCATATGTTCTTGCTTTCATAGCCCTAACCCCTTTGAAGGTCCCTTGAGAGGTCATAGGAACATAGGATTTAGATCTAGAATGAATCTTAGAGATTATTTGGTTCAACCTTCTTGTTTTATAGAGGAGAAAACTAAGGCCCTGCCAGGTAGGAGAAAGGACTTAGTCAAGGTGAGAAAAGTAAGTAAATAATAACTCACTTTAAAAAAAATTGAACTGTATTCCTGGAACCACCCTGGCTCTGACAGGTAGACTTTTGCCTTATTTTTGTCTAGATTCAGGCCTTCAGTTTTTGGTCATCTCCATACCATGCTGCCTCTACTCTTGCCTTCCTTTGCACTGGAAACTGGGACAACATTCCTAGGCCCCTCCTCCCCCTTTCAGTTCTCTTTTTTTGTATTGCCTTTCCTCTTATTTGAATGTAAGCTCCTTAAATGTAGGGACTATCTTGCTTAATTTTTTTCTCTGTATCCCCACCAACTACCATAATGTATAGTAAGTATATAATAAGTGTTGCTGAATGTGTAAATGTATGTATGTATCTATCTGCCTGCTTATCCACCTGCCTATTTTATCTCTATCTATCTTTAAGGTTTTTAATGTTAAAGAACCCCAGAAGAACGCAGCTCTTATGACACTAAAGTTACTCTACTTTTACAGGACATAGCACTCCCTCTGTATGATCCTGGGAGGTCCCCCCTACACAGAGCTAAGTGGCTGCTACAGATGCATTTGAACTCTGACCTGGGTGGCCTTACATGTGTCAATAATATGTAGCAAGGCTTCAAGAAACTGCAGATGTTCCCAGCTCTGGGGACAGGAACTATCAACTTTTTTTCTTCACTTTTGCATTTCTTTTCTTCAGTCTCTACCCCTATCTTTCTTTTCTCTCTTAATTATTCTTTCTCAATCTCATGTAGCCCTAAGTCAGGCCAAAAAGTATGACCTTCTCAATTGATATGGTGAATGAAAGGTGGTTTTTTTTTTGGATGAGGGGAGAAGGTAGGGAAGGGGAGGGGAAGAGTGGTTTTCTAACCCTCAGGTACTGACCCAGGACGTGTGTAGGAAGCACTTTTATCAACCAAAGTTCCACCAAGGGGATGGAGTCAATATATGTGAGCTGGAGCTTCTGAGAACTACTTAGGAGGGCACTAGACTTTGTCAAGAACTTTTTTTCAGGGAGCTCTCCAGCGTACTGGATTACTCTTGCCTGAAACTTCTCTTACCTAATGAACCAGACTTCTATCTCTGTGCCTGATCTTCTTATTGCCAAACCTTCTGACTCTGGCTACTTTTGACACCAGCAGTCTACCATGACTTGTGTCTGACTTGAACATGACTCACTCTTATATTTACTTTTTCACCATGCCTACCAGGATCTCAATGGCCACCTGTTCCTCCAAACTACCTTCCCACCTCTGTGCCTAATTCCCTAGGCATGATCCTCACAACTTGCCCAGAGCAAGTGAACTGAATGGAGTTCAATTTCCTCATTTGGTCCAACATCTGGAGACTAACTACACTTCGATGCAGTTACCAGCCACTAGGGGCCTTTCATTTCAGCCACATCTGTTACTCATTCTGGTATTCTTTCTCCATTACTGTCCTTTCTAGTATCCAGTTGGCACCAATTTCTGCATCATTTACCCCCCTCTCCGAACTAGTTTTCTTGGAAACTATTAGTCTTTGAAAACCTGTTTGATTTCAGCTTGTGGGTTGTCATAGCCTATTTTGCAAAGATCTTTTTTTTTCTTTTCCTTTTACTCCTTTTCTTTTCTTTTTCTTTTGTTGTCAACAATATGGTCCTTCTTTCTATTTTTCCATCTTCTGTCTTTAAAGCATTTTCTAGGCACCATAAAATAGTACTACATAAAACTGAATTGTACTCTATTTTCATGTGCTCTAAATACCACAACTCAATTATGTGTTGGTCATATTTAGTCATTCAGGCATTACTAAAGCATCTGAAAGTACTAAAGAAAATTCTTCATTATGTTGAGAAACTAAAAAGCCAAAATCCACACTTCAGAAAACTGTAAAGAAAATACATATCCTCCCCAGGGCCAAGATCTCATGCAACAAGCATCAGCTTGCAGCTAATTCCTCCAGTCAAGATCCACCCTCTTAAGAGACTGTTTATGGTAGAAATTCGGCACAAATGGAAATAACTGCAGCATTGTTATTTTTGTGTGTGAGTGTGGGTGGGTGGGTATGGGGAGAGAAAGGATTTTCTCTTATCACTCCCATGGTTCTCTCTTCCCCTGGGCAACAGCCTTCCCAACTTAAGAGTGGGGTCCTTTGATGCATATGAAATGTAGGTAAAATACAAGGAAATGCTTGAGAGATTCTAAGCTCTCCTGACAGTTCTCTGCCTCATGTCTCTGCCTCAAATATATGTGAGTAGAAATTCTGGTTATGACCACTTGTCAATTATATTAAAGAGGGTATTCCTTTAATGTATAGGTTGGACTGGATGGTTGCTCTATTCTAACTCTCATAATTTCCTGCTTCTCTCTGGGATTTCTCTGGATCTCAATTTTCTTATTTTAAAATGGGATTAATGATACTTGTAATACATACTTGACAGAGAAATTGTGAGGAAGGAACTTTGCAGATTAAAAAGTGAGCTATTAGTATTATAGATAATAAAAATAATAGTAAGATCTTGAAGTGCCTTACAAAGTCCCTCAAACAAGAAGAGGACTGTTCATTCTCCCTACCTCCAAGGAACATCATGAGATGTCAGCATGGAGACTTTAGAGTGGTGGATGGCAGGAAGACACAAACCAGTCAGAGATAGGCAGGCATAGCCATAGTCATAACTCCCAGCACAACCTCCTAAGGGTATGTCTAATAGTGTCACCCTCAGCAATAAACTCCTTGATGACCATTGGACAGTTCCCCACCAGACCCATGTCAGGTAACTGCTCTTTTGTTATCATATCACAAAGCCAGGTCTTTGACCCCCTCGAGACTACCCCTGTACTGTAATACTTTAAAAGTATAATTTATTTCTCCCCTAAAGCATGGCAGGACTATAGCCTCATTCCCCCTAACCTTTATTTTCTTCTAACACACACTTCTGAACTCTGTTCAAAACCAGGAATGAACAGGTTATTGTATCCTAAGAAGTTGGTTACCTGCTCATGGCACTGCCCTTCTCAAAAACCTTCACCAACTCCCTTTTATCTACTGAATAATGTCTAAATTGTTTGGTAAAGGTTTCAAGGCTCTTTACCATCTGGCTAAAATCTATTTTTTCCAACTTTGGACTTAGGCTACTCTTCAAGGTCTCTGTGCTCTAGCTAAATTGTGCTAGTTACTCTTCCCTCAACACTTTCTTTCTTCTATGTTTTTGTTCACACCCAAAAATGTTTGAGCTGCGCTTTATGAAGACTGATCTACCATGTATGAAGGCTGAGTTGGAGAGGGAAGAAATGTCTTTAAGGAGACTAGTTAGCAAGCTATAGCTAAAATCTAGGAAGGGTAATAATGGGGATTTATTTTTTTTTAAAGCACCTTTAAGGGTATGTGTTGCATGGGAATTAAATTTATTTTCATCTCCTACATATTTTGTATTTATGTGGTATGGTGAATGGAGTACTAGATTTGGGTCCAGGGCCCATGGGCTTGAGGCCCACTTAATACCTTTAATAGCTACAGCTCACTCTTAGTCTCAGTTTCTTCACCTGTATAATATTAATAATAATTGCTTGCATTACCTACCTTATTGGACTGTTGTGAAGCAAGTACGTGATAAGTTCTTAAGTGAAGGTGTTATTATTGCCATGAAATGTGGTTAGCAACCATGCTAAGTTATCTCTGCAATTCCTTACATCATATAATCCTTTTTAATAGTATTTTCCCCCAATTACATATCAAGACAATTTTTAGCATTTGGTTTTACAAGATTTTGAGTTCTAAATTTTTCTCCCTCCTCCCTTCCCCTCCTGTCTTCCTAAAATGGTATGTAATTTGATAGAGGTTATAAATGTGCTATCATTTAAAGCATATTCCATATTAGTCACAGTTGTGAAATAAAAAACAGATCAAAAGAGAATAAACCATGAAAAGGAAAAAAGTAAATAAAAAGAGTAGGCTTCAATTTTCTTTCAAAGTCCATCAGTTCTTTATTTGGATATGGATAGCATTTTCCCTTTTGAGTCCTTTGTACTTGTATTTAATCATTGTTTTGCTGAGAAGAGCTGAGTCATTCATAGTTGGTTATCATACAATGTTGCTGATACTGTGTACAATGTCTTCCTAGCTCTTGCATCAGTTTGTACAAGTCTTTTCAGGTTTTTCTGAAATCTACCAGTACATCATTTCTTATTGTACAATAGAATTCCCTTACATTTATATACCACAGCTTGTTCAGCCATTTCCCAGTTGATGGGCATCCCTTCAATTTCCAATATTTTGTGAACTTGAAAAGGGCTGCTATAAATATTTTTGTGTATGTAGGTCCTTTTCCCTTTTTTCTGATCTCTTTTGGGTACAAATCTAGTAGTGGTATTGCTACATCAAAGGGTATGCAGTTTGGTTGCCCTTTGGTCAGGCTTCCAAATTGCTCTCCAAAATAGTTGGATCAGTTCACAACTCTACCAACAGTGCATCAGTGTACCAATTTTTCCACATTTTTTTCAACATTTATCATTTTCCTTTTCTGCCATATTAGTCAATCTGATATGTGTGAAGTGATACCTCAGAGTTATTTTTGCATTTCTCTAAACAAAAGTGATTTAGAGCACTTCTTCATATGTCTATGGATAGTTTTGATTTCTTCATCTGAAAACTGCCTGTTCATATCTTTTGACCATTTATCAATTGGGTAATAACTTGCATTCTTATAAGTTTGACTCAATTCTCTATATAGTTGATTATTGAGGCTTTTATCAGGGATACTTGCTGTAAAGATTGTTTCCTAGCTTTCTGTTTTCCTTCTAATCTTGGTTGCATTGGTTTTTGTTTGTGCAAAACCTTTTTAATTTAATGCAATCAAAATGATCTATTTTACATTTTGAAGTGCTCTCTGTCTCCTGTTTGGTCATGAACTTGTAACTCACTTAACTTCTCCTTGAAGAATTTGGATGCTATACCACTTGATGCATGTCTGTTTAATATTGATACTGCTTCATTGTCTCTGATGCCATTTAGCAAGATGCAATTTCCTTCCTTATCTCTTTCAATTAGGTCTATTTTTGCTTTTGCTTTGTCTGAAACCAGGATTGCTACCCCTGATTTCTTTGTTTCAGATGAAACATAATAGATTCTGCTCCAACCCCTTACTTTTACTCTGTGTGTGTCTCTGCTTCAAGCATGTTTCTTGTAAACAATATATTGTAAGATGCTACTTTTTGATCCACTCTGCTAACTACCCTCCAATCTTTCCCTCCACTGTAATAAGTTTTTCGTACCTCTTCATGTGAAATAATTTACCCCATTCTCCCTCTCCCTTCCTTCTGCACCCAGTGTATTCTTTCTCATCTCTTAATGTTTTTATGTCATTTCCTCAAATGCATTTTATACTCATTCCCTCTATGTATAATCCTTTCTAGCTATACTATTCGTAGTACAATTTTAAAGAATTACAAGTATCATCTTCCCATATAGGGATGTAAACAGTTTGACTTCATTGAATCTCTTATGTTTTCTCTTTTTTCCTTTTTAGACTTTTTGTGCGTTTTGATATTATAGGTAAAATTTTAGATTTAATTCTGGTCTTCTCCTTATGAAAGCTTAAAATCCTATTTCATTGAATGATCATTTTTTCCCTTGATAAATTATTCTTGATTTCACCAGGTAGGTGATTCTTGGTTGTAGTCTTAGCTCCTTTGCCTTCCAGAATATCATGTTCCATGACCTCTGATTCTTTAAGCTGCTAAAGCCTACGTAATCCTGATTGTGGTTCCCCAATATTTGAATTGTTTCCTTCTGACTGCTTGCAGTATTTTTTCCTTGACCTGTAATTCTGTAATTTGGCTATAATGTTACTTGGAGTTTTTATTTTGAAGTCTCTTTCCTGAAGTTATTTGTGGATTCTTTCAATGTCTATTTTGCCCTCTGGTTCCAGGATGTAAAGGAAGTTTTCCTTGATAATTTCTTGGAAAATGCTGTCCAGGTCCTCCTTCTGATTATAGCTTTCAAGTAGTCCAGTGATTCTGACGTTGTCTCTTCTGAATCTATTTTCCAATTTTTTTCCAATTGGTATTTTACGTTTTCTTTTATTTTTTCATTCTTTTGAATTTGTTTGATTGATCCTTTATGTCTCATAGAGTCATTAGTTTCCACTTACCCAATTTTAACTTTTAAGGAGTTGTTTTCTTCAGTGGATTTTTGTATCTCTTTTTCCATTTGGCCAGTTCTACTTTTTTAAGCAATTGTTTTCTTTTTCCAAATTGTTGACTGTTTTTTCATAATTCTCTTGCATCACTCTTGTTTCTTTTCCTAATTTTTCTTCTGCCTCTCATATAATTTTAAGCCTCATTTAAAATTTTTTCATGAGTTCCTTCTGTGCTTGAGACCACTTGATAATATATACCATATATTCAAGAAATAATTACAATAGTGGGAGTTTGTGTTCTCCATAGCTTTTGATCTACTTGTGTGACTTTGAAGATATAGTTTATTAAAGAAAATTGTGAGAGCATATAATTTCCTCATATTTTATCTAAGACACCATTTCTATGTGTGTGGATAATTCTGACAAACATTTTATAGAGATGAGATGTTAGAAATATGTTTCAGTATGATTCATATAAATCTTTCAGCATAATATTATCCTGTGACATTCCCATGCCATAACTTGTTCAGCTATCATCCAATTGATAGATACTCACTTTTTTCTTTTTTTGTTTTTTTGCAGCCACAAACAGTACTATTATGACTATTTTGACATATATGTGAGTTTCCCCCTTCCCTGAATTTGACATTCTTAGGACAGTTTCATCATTTTCAAAGACCCTGAATATCTCAATCTCCTTTTTAAAGTAATAGTACTATCTGTATTTTTCCTCAATCATTTGTTATATTCCTCTCCTTGACATATCATGGAAATTAGAATCTTGATGCTAGTAAAACAATGTGTCAGTTCCAGAATAGATTTCTTCTGTGTCTGTCTTATTTGATCTAGATGTTTGTCCTGCCTTCTTTCATGTCATTTCCATGACATGTTCTATGTTCATCTAGAACAAAGGGGACTCAGGTCTTAGAATCCAAAGATAGTGATTCTGTTGCTATTGGCAATGAAAATGTTTTATTATAGACAGATCTGTTCTAGTTTTCATTTCTTTGTTGTCCTTACATTGTCACCTATGGATGCCCTTAGGATGGATTGAATAGAGTTCATACCAAGCTTTCAGAAGACTCATTTTCCCCTTCACTGCTCCAAGGTGATTTAAATGCTTAACGACTTCTCTTTGGATCCTGACATTCAATCAGTCTCAGCTCTACCTAACTATTCTGTTGTCTCTCTAGATAGCTCTTTCCATTTTCTCTATCAGAATAACATGAAAAGCTATGTCAAATTCCTTGCTAAAATCTGGTAAACTGTTTTGGCAGCATTCCTCTGACCTATCAGTCTAAAAAGCCTATCAGAAAAAGGAAATGAGATTAGTCTGACATAACTTGTTTTTGATGAATCTATGTTAGCTAGCTCTTTAGGCCCATCACTTTCTCTTCTAGGTGTTCACTAATCATCCTGTTAATAAGATGTTCTAGATTTTTTCTAGGAATAAGTTCACTGGCCTATAGCTTGCAGATTCAACTTCCTTCTCCTTTTATGAGAACTTTTTCCAGTTCTCCTACAATAATCAAAAATCTTTTATTCTTCCTGGTTCTAATTACTTTACTGAGCATAAATTCATATAAATCTTTCAGCATAATATTATCCTATGACATTCCCATGCCATAGCTTGTTCAGCTATCATCCAGTTGATAGACACTCACTTTTTTCTTTTTTTGCAACCACAAACACTACTACTATGACTATTTTGACATATATGCGAGGTTCCCCCCTCCCCTAAATTTGATGTTCTTAGGACAGTTTCATCATTTTCAAAGATTCTGACAACTGCTCAGAAATCACATCCTTCAGTTATTTCAATATCTTTGGGCTTGATGATTCAAACTCATTAGGTATGACTAGGTAGTTTCTTAGCATTTCTCTTTTTAACTTACATTTTTATTTCTCTTTAAGAATGTTTGTTTTGGCCTTCCCATTCCCATTCTTGGTGGAGAAGCTTCACTTTCTCTCTGTCATCAATTATCAATATCCATCCATCATGAGCAGTGGTTCTATCCTTTCTTTGATCCTCCTTTTCTCACAGCACCCTTGTTTATTGTGCTTAGCTTTCCTTACCATCTGCAGCTAATTCTTAGCACTCCTCACATTATTCTTACAGGACTGTACCACACTTTTGTTTTTATCTTCCAATACATGACTTTTCTTCCATATTCTGTATATCTTTTTAGAATCTATATTGTTGAATTCCTGTATATTCTCATTCATTTCTTTAGGTAACTCCTCCTCACTTGAACTGTTCCTTACTGGGGCTTTAGGATTCCATTTCTGTACTACTTTTCCCCTGTAGAATTTTAAATCATGGGATCTTTCTTTTAACCTTTTAAAATTCATCCTCCCCAAATCTAGAGTATTTGTCAGACTATGCCTTTTCTTTCCTTTTCTATCACAAGTAATGTAATAAAGTAATTATTTCCCCACAATGTTCCTATCATTTCTGCCCTAACAACCAGTTCCTCCTTATTGGTGAGAATCAAATTCATTTTGGCAGTTCCCCTTGTTGGTTCCTCTACCTTTTGAAGGAGGAGATTATTGTTAAGGCAAGCAAAGAAATTACTAGCCAATTTGCTTCTGGCAGAGAAAGAGCTTCAGCAGATGTCTGAATAATTGAAGTCTCCTATTGCTACTATATCCTGCCTTTGTGCCAGGATTTATTTCTCAAACTCTTTATCTATTTCTTCTTTCTGTCCAGGTTGTCTGAATAAAATCTGATGACAATGTCACTTCTGTTTTTGTTTTTTTATCTTTATCCATATGTTGTCCACTATTTATCTCTCATATGGTTCCTGAGATTCCTTACACTTGAGGCTATCTGCTTACTTTTAAGCTATCAAAAATTAAAACTGCATCACGACTTTTAGGACACCCTATATAACACTACTCCATCCCTTCTTTTATGATCTTTTTTTTCTTTTTTATTGTATATATTTTTCCAATTATATTCCAATCATGGGTCTCATTTCACCAAGGATCACTTATACCTACAAGGTCATATTTGATTTATTAAGATATTGGTTTATATTGCCTGTATTCAAACTTTGTACATTTGTATATAAACAGCTGAGGCCATTAGTCTTATCGTTGGTTTCCTTATTGGATGTTGTTGAATTTCTGAGTATTTTGACTGCTATTTTTCTTCCTATGTTATAGCTAGTATCTATCCTGGTAGATATATGTGGGCAATTTTCTCTCCCATCCTTCCTTTTTTAACGTAATGCCTTCATTAGATATACTCCATTCTTGGCTAGAAGTCCCTATCATTCTGATGTTTTAAGCTGTGGTCCAAAAATCCAAATTCCATTCTCAGACACCATCTTCTTAACCAGAAGTTCTCTAAAGGGAAAATCAAAAATAAAAATTATAAAAAAGAGGCAGAGAAGAATCTTAACCTGTGGCAGGCCTTCAGAGGGTAGTAGAATATGATTTGGGGAAGAAAAAGGACAACTCAATTTTTGGAGATATATAGTAGGAGTAAGATCCTTATGGAGAGTAGAGCTGGACCCTCTAAGGGGAAAGCAACTACTTGTATTTCAAGGAATAAGGATATAGTAGCACCAAGTGAGAGGTCATCCTGTAATAGAAGAAAAGAAACAAGTTAGTAGTGGTTGGTGCCTTCATGGTGAAAGTGTCAAGGTAGCTATTTGTTGAATTGACATAAATCATAGAAATCAACAAATTTCTTGTCTTTCTGTGGTATGTCTCCCAGGTGTGAGGCAAAGCTTCCAGAGATTTGTTACACCTGAAGACCATCACCCACTTCTGGTTGTTCATATGGGGCCATAATTTTACAGAAGAAACCCCAAAACATTGCTAGGGATTGTGAAGTCTTGAGGGGGGGGGGACACTGAAAACCTTGAACTGGTTTTGGGAAGGAGTTAAGAAGGTGGAATCTAAGAAAAATATTTGGATTTCTGAGCTATCACCTAAAAGATAAAAATGATGGGTTCTTGATTAGGAATGGAGGATAGTTAATGAGAGTTGATTTTTTTTCTTTAGTTGTTTGGAGATTTATAGAACTGATACTTAGGTCTCTAAACTGAAAAAAAATTGGAGAAAGGAAGAAACTTCCCCAGAATATCTGTTAAGGAAGGTGCCAAAGAGAATAAGAAGAGTAATGGGGGGAAAAGAATGTCAGTAGAGATCAATAATTCAAAGGAAATAATACTCCAGAAGAGTGCCTCAAATCAGCTCCATAAATGAAAGGAAGCAAATTTAACATCAAAGGTATCACTGGGACTTAATAGCACAGGACTCGTAGCTTGAAAATGAATATAAAAAAGAGATAAAATACTAATTTGGAAGTTTATATCTTATTTAAAAGGAACAGAATAAATCAAAAGGTGCAGTGGAATAACACTCTATATGAAGTAGGGTTTTTTTTGGGTTAATCAACTTTCCTTATAGCTTGCTACTGATTCTTTATCATGTTCATTCTCATCATCATGAGTTCTAGGGTAATCTAGGGCTGTAGTGGATATTTCTTTATTAATTAATAAAATTGTAATATATTCCTCATTAATTAATTAAGTTGGAGTTCCTACCTCTGAAACTGGAGAAATATCTTTCCCCATGGTTGTTGATTTTCTATATATATCAGCTCCTAATCTCTTAGGATTATATAAATATTAACATTATTGCTTATACAATTTATTGACAGTGTAATGAATAATGCAAAGATATACAAAATTACTTTCAATACTTGAACTCTGATAAAGATCTTAACTAGAATCATCCATAAGCATCAATGTAGCTGCTGGAAGTACATAGCATTCACTTTCTTCTCAGTAATATTCTTTATCTTCTCTACAAGATAAAAGTTTAAATGTTTTTTTTTTCCAGAAAAGAAGATACCTCCATCTTCTTTCTCTCTGTGTCTTTTCTAACTTTTCTTCACTATGACAGGAAACTGTCATAGTGAAAACTGTCATGAGGAAACTCATTTTTCTCATTTGTAAAATGAGGGGATTAGATAAAATAATCTCTAAATTCCTTTCCTTCTTAATGTGTTTTATGATCCTATGAGATTAGAAGCTCTGGAAATAGATCATCAATTTGACAACTAAGTTGTGACTTAGTTATTACTGGGGACTTCAGCTTTCTGGATATCTGATGGTGCTTCCTTTCAACCAAAAGTGAAACAGCTGATAAAGTTTTGTTTTGCTGTCATTCTTTTTTTTATCTTATTTTATTTAAAAAATTTATTTAGTTAGTTTTAGTTTTCAATATTCATTTCCAAGATTTGGATTTCCAAATTTTTTCCCCATCTCTTCCCTCCCCACACTCCAAGACACCTTGCATTCTGATTACCCCTTCCCCCAGTTTGCCCTCCCTTCTATCACACCCCTCCCTTGCCTTATCCCCATGTCCCCTATTTTCTTGTAAGGCAAGATTGATTTCTATACCCTATTACCTGTATTTCTTATTTCCCAGTTGCATGTAAAACAATTTTTAACATTCATTTTTAAAACTTTGAGTTCCAATTTCTCTCCCTTTTACTCTCCCCATCCATCCCCACTGAGAAGGCAAGCAATTCAATATAGGTTATACATGTGTAGTAATGCAAAAGACTTCCATAAAAATCATGTTGTGAAAGACTAAGTATATTTCTCTCCTTCCTATCCTGCCCCCAATTTATTCTATTCTCTCTTTTGACCTTGTCTCTCCCCAAGAGTGCTTACTTCTAATTACTCCCCCCTCCCATTTGCCCTTCTTTCTATCATTCCCCACCCCACTTATCCCCTTCTCCCCTACTTTCCTGTAGTGTAAGATAGATTTTCATACCAAATTGAGTGTACATCTTATTCCCTCCTTAAGCCAAATGTGATGAGAGTAAGCTTCACTTTTTCCTTCTTACCTCCCCACTTTTCTCCTCCATTGAAAAAGCTTTTTCTTGCCTCTTTTACAAGAGATAATTTGCCCCATTCCATTTCTTCCTTTCTCCTCCCAATGTATTCCTCTCTCACCCTTTGATTTTATTTTTTTAGATATCATCCCTTCCTATTCAACTCACCCTGTGCCTTCTGTCTATATGTATATAATCTCTTCAACTACCCAAATGCTGAGAAAAGTCTCAAGAGTTACAAATATTATCTTTCCATGTAAGAATGTAAACAGTTCAACTTTAGTAAGTCCCTTATGATTTCTCTTTCCTGTTTACTTTTCATGCTTCCCTTGATTCTTGTGTTTGAAAGTCAAATTTTCTATTTACCTCTAGTCTTTTCATAAAGAGTGCTTGAAAGTTCTCTATTTCATTGAATGACCATATTTTTCTCCTGAAGTATTACACTCTGATTTGCTGGGTAGGTGATTCTTGGTTTTAATCCTAGTTCCTTTGACTTCTGGAATATCATATTCCAAGCCCTTCAATCGTTTAATGTAGAAGCTGCTAGATCTTGTGTTATCCTGATTGTATTTCCACAACACTCGAATTGTTTCTTTCTAGCTGCTTGCAATATTTTCTCCTTGACCTGAGAACTCTGGAATTTGGCTCCAATATTCCTAGGAGTTTTTCTTTTTGGATCTCTTTCAGGAGGTGATCGGTGGATTCTTTCAATATTTATTTTACCCTCAAGGGCAGTTTTCCTTGATAATTTCATGAAAAATGATGCCTAGGCTCTTTTTTTTTTGATCATGGCTTTCAAGTAGTCTCATAATTTTTAAATTGTCTCTCCTGGATCTATTTCCCATGTCAGTTGTTTTTCCAATGAGATATTTCACAGTGTCTGCTATTTTTCATTCCTTTGGTTTTATAATTTCTTTATTTTTCATAATTAGCTTCTATCTGCTCCATTCTAATTTTTAAGGAATTATTTTCTTCAGTGAGTTTTTGGATCTCCTTTTTCATATGGCCAATTCTGCTTTTTAGGGCATTCTTCTCCTCATTGGCTTTTTGGATTTTTTTTTTTTGCCATTTGAGTTAGTCTATTTTTTAAGGTGTTATTTTCTTCAGCATTTTTTTGGGTCGCCTTTAGCAAGCACTTGTCTTGCTTTTCATGATTTTCTTGCATCACTCTCATTTCTCTTCCCAATTTTTGCTCTACTTCTCCTACTTGAATATTGGGAGCAAATGATTATAGAATTTGATATAGAGGAGAAGGAAACCTTAGATACCTTAGATCTTTGGAAAAACATATTTCAATAGGTTAAAAGAAAAAGTAGGATGATAATCATAATATTAACAATAAAAACAAGACCTGATATTTGTATATTGCTCTAATATTTACCAATACTTTACATATATTATCTTACAGCTATCCTGTGAAGTAAGTGCTATTATACCTTCCATTTTATGAATTAGGAAAAAGATAAAGTAGACCAGGGACAGGATAGTCTCAAGAATTAAATTTTAATAATGCAAAACCAAATGATTCTATTGAAGAAAAGATAAAGGAAGAACCATAGATATGGATGAAGCTCAGCCAACTTAGTCTTTAAAAAAATAGATAGGCAGAGCCAAGATGACGGAGTAAAAAAACATACATACGCTAGCTCCGAACCCACAGCCCATAGAATATCTGTAAAAAAGAACTCCCGGCGAATTCTGGAGCAGCAGAGGCCATAGAACAGTGGAGCAGAGGAGATTTCTGTTCCAGAGAGCCCTGCAAACCTCTCACAAAAGGTCCGTTGTGTCGTGGACGTGGAGCCGAGCCCAGCCCTGCCTCGGCTGCACGGCACCGAGAGGAGAAGATCCGAGCGGGCTTCGGGGATGGAATCTCCAGCAGCCGCGCGGGTCCCTCCACACACACGTGACGGGGGTCAGTGAGAGGGTCTGTTTGGTGGGTTGAGAGGGGAGTGGGGTGCCCCCATAACTCAGGCCCCCTTGGGAAGCAGCAGTGGAGGTGGGAGCAGACCCAGACTGGGGCTCCCCAAGCAGGCAGGAGCCAAGACCCATTGTTGAAGGTTTCTGCATAAACCCCCTGAGGGAACTGAGCCCGTGAGGCGGTCATGCCCCCACCTGAGCACCTGAACTTGATCTCACACTGACTAGCAGCGCTGCCCCCGCCCAAAGCCCTGAGGCTGGGAAGCAGCATTTGAATCTCAGACCCCAAGCACTGGCTGGGCAGATCTGGAGGCAAAGTGGGTGTGAAGAGAATATTCAGAAGTCAAGTCACTGGTTGGGAAAATGCCCAGAAAAGAGAAAAGAAATAAGACTATAGAAGGTTACTTTCTTGGTGAACAGGCATTTCCTTCCTTCCTTTCTGATGAGGAAGAACAATGCTTACCATCAGGGAAAGACACAGAAGTCAAGGCTTCTGTATCCCAGCCCACTCAATGGGCTCAGGTCATGGAAGAGCTCAAAAAGGATTTTGAAAATCAAGTTAGAGAGGTGGAGGAAAAACTGGGAAGAGCAATGAGAGACATGCAAGCAAAGCATGAAAAACAAGTAAACACCCTGCTAAAGGAGAACCAAAAAAATGCTGAAGAAAAAAATAGACATGAATAGAAGGAAGAAACAAATGCAGATCATGCAGGGGAATAGTTTGTGGTGGTAAGAACAGTATAAGGAACACTAAAATGCAATATTAGTGGTCTGGAAATGGGGCTAAAGGATAAAAAGAGGAATTGGTGAGGGTTTTAACTATGTTGGGGACAAGACAAAGATGAAAAGATTTCTATTCGTATTGGATGGAATGATAATTATGGAGAAAAAGCAAAATTTTTCACCTTTTAATTTTCTTCTCTTTGCCAGGGAAGATAATCTTAGGACTCAGGATGACAAATTAACAAATGACTAACAAATTCTTAGAAGCATAGATTTTGAGATAGATGGTACCTTAAAAGTCATCTGTTGTGATATTCATTCTGCAGATGAGGAAGTTGAGGCCCAGATGTTAAGTAACTTACCCAAGGTCATACAGCTAGTAAATATTAGGGCTGGTGTTGAATACCAGGTGTTCTGACTCCAAACCAGTACTTGTGCCTTGGTACTATACTATCCCCATTTACTTAGTTGACACATAACTAAGTGAGGAGATAAGAGAGCTCTTAGCATCCCTTAATTAGTTGAAGTCACCAGACCCAGAGGAAGGACATCCCAGACTGAAAGAATTTGTGGATATGATTGTTGAGTTCCTGTCAGTAATCTTTGAAAACTCACAACATATAGGAGAGTTGCTGCTATAGGACTAGAAATGGAGAAATATCCCAGTTTTCATAAAAAGGAAGAGGGTAGAATCTTTAAATTATAGTCTGGGGGCCTTGTCTTTGATTCCTAGTAAAACTGTAGAGCACACTATCAAAGGGATTGTATATAAGCATGGAAGAAAGGGCAGTGGTAATAGTAAAGAGACAGTATTACCTCATCAAAAATAGGTTATGCCAGACTAAACTCATTTTTTGACAAGATCATTTAACTGGAAGGTTAAATGAATTCTGTAGACATAATGCACATGAAGTTCATCAAAATATGCAAGGTTCTCGTGCTGTCCTTAAGAACAAAATAGAGAGATGTAGACTGGATGGTAGTACAGCTGGGTAGATCTGGGGCTAGCTGAATAATCAGACCCAACAAATGGTTATTAATGTGTTAGTGTCAACTTGGAGTAGAGTGCCCTGTACTAGTTAATATTTTTACTAGTGACTTGGATTAAAGAGTAAACTAAATGCTTATTAAATTTACAGACATCAAGCTTGAAGGGATAGACAATACATTGGATAATTGAACTGAAAAATATCTGAACAGGATTGAATGAAAAGATGAATTTTGAAAGAACAAATCTAAAAGGATAAATAAAAAGTTCTATATTTAGGTTCAAATAATCAATTTTTAAGTGTTAGATGATGGGTGAATTGTTAAACAATGATCTGAAGAAAATCTGGGTTTTTTAGTGAATTGCAAGCTTAATATAATTCATAATGCAATCCAGCAGTCAAAAAGGCTAATGCAAGCTTAGACTGTGTTGAGAGGCATAAAAGCCAGAGTGAGGTAGATGACAATCCAGGTATTCTTTGATAGTAAATCATGATAAACCATGCTTAGAGGTCTGTGTTCAGTTAGGGTACTATATATTGAGGAGAACAGCAACAAGCCTGGTGAGTGATAGAACAGGGTGACCAGGATAATTGGAGATCTGGAGATCATGCTCTAGGCCAGTCAGCTGAAGTAGCTAGTTGGGACAGTTTAGCCTATAGGAGAGAAGGCTTGGAAGTTTTTTATGATAACCCTCTTCAAACATTTGAAGTGCTGTCCTGTGGATGAATCAATCACTCGTTTATGTGGCCCTAGAAGGCAGAATTGGGAGCAATGGGTGGAAATTGTTGAAAGGTAAGTATAGATTCCATATAAAGAAAAGCTTCCTAATAATTAAGAGCTATCCAAAAATAGCTTTGGAAATTAATGGCTCCCCTTCATTGGGGGATCTTTACATGGAGACTGGATATATACTTGTTGGAAATGTAATAGAGAGAATTCTTGTTCACAGGGAGGGTACTTCTAGCCTGGTACCCCTTCTCTCAGAGGAGAGCACAGTGATGATCTTCAGCCCCAGCCCCCTGCTAGCAGGAATGAAAGTCTCCCTGGAGAATGATGGGGAGAGAAGAAGCTAGAGATATCTATTCTGCCTCTCTTCTCACCACACACAAGGTCAAACTCCAGCCAAACATGGACCTCTCTACACATATGGGGCCCTTCTCATTCTTTCCCTTTGTAGTTTATGTGGAGGAGTAATGTGACATATTGTTATTAGTCTTTTTCAGTCCTGTCTGACTCTTCATGACTCCATTTGACAGATATCAATCTACAAAGATGAGCTGGACCTATATTGATAAAGATGGAAGGAAAGTTGGATCAATCAGGTGGACACCAAAGGTGGAGGAGCAGCATTGAAAAGAGTTCAGCAGCCCTTACACCAGAGGGGCCAGTCTTTCCTGAACATCCCATATACCTCTAGAGCATAGTAGTTACTTAATAAATGATTTTTAATTGAATGCCTATATTCTGTATTCATTAAGCTTCCTTGGGCTTCAATACCTATCCTCATCTATAAAACAGGAGTGAGGTTAGGCTAGATGATAACAGAAGTATTTTCCTGCTCTAGAGCTGTTTACCTGACCTCCATAAGTTGTATGATACTTACATACTCTTTCCACATCTGTGATCTTCTAGCTATTCTCCCTTTTTCATCTAAAACTATTGATCTGCCAAGCCCCCAGCCCATTCTGAGGACTGTCACCTGTTCTTTGCCATGGGCCAGCTAGCATTGGTCAGCATGTCTATTTTCTGATCGTCTGGAGCATCCTGCATATTCTGGCCCCATATTGGGCAAAGTAGCTGAGTCACTCCTTGTCAGAGAGCATCCTGCAGCAGCACTGAGAGAAATCAATAGTGTGGAAGAAAATTAGCTCATTACGCAGTCATAAACAGCAACCCAAGCACTGCTCACAATGTTCACACTCACACACAGGGACCCGTTTGATTCTATGTACTCTGGCAGATAAAGGACATGTAGAAGGAACATAGGACAGAGGGCTGTTCTTTTTCAACTCTGGGCTGAGGCAAAGGGGTGGTTTGTTCTGTGGAAGGCCAGCTCAGGTTTGGTCTGCTGACTCAATGTAAAATCTTAGAGCATCCTCAGTCCCTGAACCAAGCTCAGTGCCTGGTCAGGACCAAGCAGACTCCAGGGTTGTTGTCATGCCTGACCACCCCAGGTGTGTTCAGCTTTTGGGCAGCGGCTGAATGAGCAAGGCCTATGTGAGACTGTCTTTTTTTATGGGGTTGAAGGGATGGGAAGATTGGGACCTTTATATTCAAGCATTACAGAGGAGGCTTAGGTACAAAGGACAAACATGTGACTCTGGGAGCAGAACTGAAACGAATGTAGAGACAGAGGGAAAGCAAAATGAATTATTCTGGTGAGTAAGGAAACACCACATCTGCTATGTGTTGTTAGGGCATGAATTTTTGTAACCTGGCACAGTCTGGTGTCAGGAAAGGGTTTAAGATTTGGAAGTAGAAGAGCTGGGCTCACATCCCGATTGTGATATTTTGTTTGCTGTTCTGGAACTGTGATTTCACTGCTGTTGGAATCAAACCTAATCGATGAAGACAAGCAATGCTTCTCACATCCACAGTCTTAGAGAGTGGCCCAGGGTGACGAGAGGCAATGAGTTGGCCAGTCTCACATAGCTGGTATATATCAGAGATGAGACTTTACCCCAGCTCTTCCTGATTCACATGGTGGCTCTTTACCCATATATATAAGGAATTCTTAACCATTTTTGCATCTTGGACCCCTCTGGCAGTCTGGTGAAGCCTATGGACTCTTCAGAATAAAGTTTTAAAGTATGTAATATAAAATATCTGGGATTACAAAGAAAACAAATTATATTGAAATAACGATATAATTTTTTCCCTATTCAAGTTTATGGATATCCACAGACCACTTTGTTACATCACACTGTCTCAAGCTGATACTGTGTCAATTTAGGCAGGTCCCTTCTCTCTAGGCTTCAGCTTCCTATTCTTGTAAAATGAGGGCATTGGACCAATCTCTTCCCACTCTTATGTTCAGTGACTCAGGAGAGAGTACTTCTGGCCACCTGTGATATCATGCTGATAATGCCTAAGATTGAGATAGCACTTAAAGGTTATGGAATGCTTCATATACTTTATCTCATTTATCCCACCTACCCCATAAAGTAGGTCACTAAAGTATAATTATTCCCACTTTATAGATGAGAAAGCTGAAAGTCAAAGAGGTCATGCAAGTTGTCTGAGGTCACACAGCTAATAACGACCAGCATTGACACAAGGAGCCATATTTCCCACTTCCCAAGTTCCCTCAGATAAGGAAACTTTTTCCAGGAAATCCTGGAATCTCTCTTTTTCCTTTCTTCAAATTTATTTATTTATTTGGTTTCAATTTTCAACAATCACTTCCACAAATTTTAAATTTTCTCCCCCTCTCTCCTTTCTTCTTCTTCAAGACGGCATGCAATCTTATGTGGGTTCTACACATACATTCTTAATTTTTTTTTATAATTAAATTTATTTATTTAACTTTTAACATTCATTTTCACAAAATTTTGGGTTACAGATTTTCTCCCCTTTTATCCCCTCCCCCCCCCAAACACCAAGCATTCTAATTGCCCCTATGACCAATCTGCTCTCTCTCTTCTATCATCCCTCTCTGCCCTTGTCTCCGTCTTCTCTTTTGTCCTGTAGGGCCAGATAGCTTTCTATACCCCTTTACCTGTATTTCTTATTTCCTAGTGGCAAGAACAGTACTCAACAGTTGTTCCTAAAACTTTGAGTTCCAACTTCTTTACCTCCCTCCCTCTCCACCCCTTCCCTTTGGAAGGCAAGCAATTCAATATAGGTCAAATCTGTGTAGTTTTGCAAATGACTTCCATAATAGTTGTGTTGTATAGGACTAACTATATTTCCCTCCATCCTATCTTGTCCCCCATTACTTCTATTCTCTTTTGATCCTATCCCTCCCCATGAGTGTCGACCTCGAATTGCACTCTCTTCCCCATGCCCTCCCTTCTATCATCCCCCCCACCCTGCTTGTCCCCTTATCCCCCACTTTCCTGTATTGTGAGATAGGTTTTCCTACCAAAATGAGTGTGCATTTTATTCTTTCCTTTAGTGGAATGTGATGAGAGTAGACTTCATGTTTTTCTCACACCTCCCCTCTTTATCCCTCCACTAATGAGTCTTTTGCTTGCCTCTTTTATGAGAGATAATTTGCCCCATTCAATTTCTCCCTTTCTCCTCCCAATATATTTCTCTCTCACTGCTTGATTTCATTTTTTTTTTTAAGATATGATCCCATCCTCTTCAATTCACTCTGTGCACTCTGTCTCTATGTATGTGTGTGTGTGTGCAGTTGTGTGTGTGTGTAATCCCACCCAGTACCCAGATACTGAAATGTTTCAAGAGTTACAAATATTGTCTTTCCTTGTAGGAATGTAAATAGTTCAACTTTAGTAAAGTCCCTTATGACTTCTCTTTGCTGTTCACCTTTTCCTGGTTCTCTTCATTTTTGTCTTTGAAAGTCAAATTTTCTTTTCAGCTCTGGTCTTTTCATCAAGAATGCTTGAAAATCCTCTATTTCATTGAAAGACCAATTTTTCCCCTGAAGTATTACACTCAGTTTTGCTGGGTAGGTGATTCTTGGTTTTAGTCCTAGTTCCTTTGACTTCTGGAATATCCTATTCCATGCCCTTCGATCTCTTAATGTAGAAGCTGCTAGATCTTGTGTTACCCTGATTGTATTTCCACAATACTTGAATTGTTTCTTTCTAGCTGCTTGCAATATTTTCTCCTTGACCTGGGAACTCTGGAATTTGGCCACAATGTTCCTAGGAGTTTCTCTTTTTGGATCTCTTTCAGGCGGTGTTCTGTGGATTCCTTGAATATTTATTTTGCCCTCTGGTTCTAGAATCTCAGGGCAGTTTTCCTTGATAATTTCATGAAAGATGATGTCTAGGCTCTTCTTTTGATCATGGCTTTCAGTTAGTCCCAAAATTTTTAAATTGTCTCTCCTGGATGTATTTTCCAGGTCAGTTGCTTTTTCAATGAGATATTTCACATTATCTTCCATTTTTCCATTCTGTTGGTTTTGTATTGTGATTTCTTGCTTTCTCACAAAGTCCTTAGCCTCCATCTGTGCCATTCTAATTTTGAAAGAACTATTTTCTTCAGTGAGCTTTTGAATCTCCTTTTCCATTTGGCTAATTCTGCTTTTGAAAGCATTCTTCTCCTCATTGGCTTTTTGAACCTCTTTTGCCAATTGAGTTAGGCTAGTTTTCAAGGTGTTAATTTCTTCAACATTTTTTTGGGTCTCCTTTAGCAGGGAGCTGATCTGCTGTTCATGCTTTGACTTCATGTCTCTCATTTCTCTTCCCAGCTTTTCCTCTACCTCTCTAACTTGATTTTCAAAATTCTTTTTGAGCTCTTCCGTGGCCTGAGCCCATTGGGTGGGCTGGGACACAGAAGCCTTGATTTCTGTGTCTTTGCCTGATGGTAAGCATTGTTCTTCCTCATCAGAAAGGAAGGGAGGAGGGGGCAGAGCCAAGATGGCGAAGTAGAAAGACGCACATACACATGGCTCCAAACCCACAAACCACAGAACGGCTAGAGGGGACTAACCCAGGGCGAATTCTGCACCCAGAGACCACGGAATATTGGAGCGAGGGAGATTTCTGTTCCGGAGAGACCTGCAAACCTCTCGCGGGGGGTCCTTCGTGCCGTGGACTGGGCGCCGGGACGGGGAGCAGAGGGCAGCCCTGCCACGGCCACAACACTGTGAGGAAAAGATCCGAGAGGGCTACGGGGATGGGATCTCCAGCAGCCACGCGGGTCCCCCCACCCACGGAGGGACCTGCAAACCTCTCGCAAAAGGTCCGTCGCGCTGCAGACACGGAGCCCAGCACAGACCTGCGGCGGCGGCGGTGGTGGCCGCGGCTCCGAGAGGTACAGATCCAAGAAGGCTCCAGAGACGGGATCTCCAGTGGTGGCACTAGCCCCCCCACCAACAGGTGACTGACGGGGATAGGTGAGAGAGTGTCTTTGACGGGTCGAGAGGGGAGTGAGGTGCCCCCATGGCTCTGGCCCCCTCAGGAGATAGAAGCTGAGAGGCGGCTACAGACAGGGGCTCCCCAAACGGGCGGGAGCCTGGATCCATTGTGGAAGGTCTGTGCATAAACCCCCTGAGGGAACTGAACCAGAGAGGTGGCCCTGCCCCTGACCACCTGGACTTAATTCTCGCACTGAATAGCAGCCCTGCCCCCGCCAAAAACCCTAAGGCGGGAAGCAGGATTTGAATCTCAGTCCCCAAACGCTGGCTGGGAGGACCAGGAGGCGAGGTGGGTGTGAGAACAATCAGAGGTCAGGTCACTGGTTGGGGAGAATGCCAAGAAAAGGGAAAAGAAATAAAACCATCAAAGGGTATTTTCTCGGAGAAAAGACACTTCCTCCCTTCCTTTCTGATGGGGAGGAACAATGCTTGCCATCAGGCAAAGACACAGAAATCGAGGATTCTGTGTCCCAGCCCACCCAATGGGCTCGAGCCATGGAAGAGCTCAAGAGGAATTTTGAAAATCAAGTTAGAGAGGTGGAGGAAAGACTGGGAAGGGAAATGAGAGGGATGAGGGAGAAGCATGAAAAGCAGATCAGCTCCCTGCTAAAGGAGAACCAAAAAAATCTTGAAGAAATTGGCACCCTGAGAACTAGCCTAACTCAGTTGGCAAGGGAGGTGCAAGGGGCCAATGAGGAGAAGAATGCTTTCAAACGCAGAATTAACCAAATGGAAAAGGAGATTCAAAAGCTCACTGAAGAAAATAGATCTTTCAAAACTGGAATGGTACAGATGGACGCTAAGGACTTTATGAGAAAGACAGATATCTCAGAACATACCGCGCAGATTCGAAAAATGGAAGATAATGTGAAATGTCTTATTGGAAAAACAACTGACCTGGAAAATAGAATCAGGAGAGACAATGTAAAAATTCTGGGACTACCTGAAAACCATGATCAAAAGAAGAGCCTAGACATCATCTTCCATGAAATTATCAAGGAAAACTGCCCTGAGATTCTAGAACCAGAAGGCAAAATAAATATTCAAGGAATCCACAGAACACCGCATGAAAGAGATCCAAAAAGAGAAACTCCCAGGAGCATTGTGGCCAAATTACAGAATTCCCAGGTGAAAGAGAAAATATTGCAAGCAGCTAGAAAGAAACAATTCAAGTATTGTGGAAATACAATCAGGATAGCACAAGATCTGGCACCTTCTACATTGAGGGATAGAAGGGAATGGAATAGGATATTCCAGAAGTCAAAGGAACTAGGACTGAAGCCAAGAATCACCTACCCAGCAAAACTGAATATAATACTTCAGGAGAAAAAATGGTCTTTCAATGAAATAGAGGACTTTCAAATTTTCCTGATGAAAAGACCAGAGCTGGAAAGAAAATTTGACTTTCTAACACAAGAATGAAGAGAACCATGAAAAGGTGAACAGCAAAGAGAAGTCATAAGGGACTTACTAAAGTTGAACTGTTTACATTCCTACATGGA
This sequence comes from Notamacropus eugenii, assembly GCF_028372415.1. Taxonomy (NCBI): domain Eukaryota; kingdom Metazoa; phylum Chordata; class Mammalia; order Diprotodontia; family Macropodidae; genus Notamacropus; species Notamacropus eugenii. The sequence goes on along the minus strand of NC_092872.1, from coordinate 423,265,856 downwards.
AAGACAATATTTTTAACTCTTGAAACATTTCAGTATCTGGGTACTGGGTGGGAGCACACACACACACACATGCACACACGCACACATACATAGAGACAGAGTGCACAGAATGAATTGAAGAGGATGGGATCATATCTTAAAAAAAAAATGAAATCAAGCAGTAAGAGAGAAATATTGGAAGGAGAAAGGCAGAAGTTATATGGGGCAAATTATCTCTCATAAAAGAGGCAAGCAAAAGACTTATTAGTGGTTGGATAAAGAGGGGAGGCAAGAGAAAAACATGAAGTCTACTCTCATCACAATCCACTAAAGGAAAGAATATAATGCACACTCATTTTGATAGGAAAACCTATCTCATAATACAGGAGAGTGGGAGACAGGGGCACAAGCAGGGTGGGGGGGAGGATAGAGGGGAGGGCATGGGGAGGAGAATGCAATACGAGGTCGACACTCATGGGGAGGGAAAGGACCATAAGAAAATAGAAGTAATGGGGGACAGGATAGGATGGAGGGAAATATAGTTAGTCCTATACAACTCAACTAGTATGGAAATCATTTGCAAAACTAAACAGATAAGGCCTATGTTGAATTGCCTGTCTTCCAAGGGGAAGGGGTGGAGAGGGAGGGAGCTAAAGAAGTTGGAACTCAAAGTGTTAGGACCAAATGTAATGTTCTTACCACTGGGTAACAAGAAAGACAGGTTAATGGGTCAAGAAAGCTATCTGGCCCTACAGGACAAAGGAGAAGAAGGAGACAAGGGCAGGGAGGGAGGATAGAGGAGAGAGCAGATAGGTCACAGGGGCAATTAGAAAGCTTGGGTCTGGGGGGGGGAGGGGATAAAAGGGGAGAAAATTTGTAACCCAAAATTGTGTGAAAATAAATGTTAAAAGTTAAATAAAAAAAAAAAAAAAGAAAGAAAGGAAGGGAGGAAATGCCTGTTCACCAAGAAAGTAACCTTCTATAGTCTTATTTCTTTTCCCTTTTCTGGGCATTTTCCCAGCCAGTGACTTGACCTCTGAATATTCTCCTCACACCCACCTCGCCTCCTGATCCTCCCAGCCAGCGTTTGGGGTCTGAGATTCAAATGCTGCTTCCAGCCTTAGGGCTTTTGGCGTGGGCAGGGCTGCTATTCAGTATGAGATTATGTTCAGGTGCTGAGGTTGGGGCAGGGCCGCCTCTCAGGCTCAGTTCCCTCAGGGGGTTTATGCAGAAACCTTCAACAATGGGTCTTGGCTCCTGCCTGCTTGGGGACCCCCAGTCTGGGTCTGCTCCCACCTCCACTGCTGCCTCCCAAGGGGGCCTGAGTTATGGGGGCACCCCACTCCCCTCTCAACCCGCCAAAGAGACTCTCTCACAGACCCCCATCACCTGTGGGTGGAGGGACTTGTGCGGCCGCTGGAGATCCCGTCCCTGAAGCCTGCTTGGATCTGTTTCTCTCGGTGCTGCGGCCGCGGCCGCAGCAAGTCTGGGCTGGGGTCCGCGTCTGCAGTGCGATGGACCTTTTGCGAGAGGTTTGCAGGTCCCTCTGTGGGTGGAGGGACCCGCGTGGCTGCTGGAGATCCCATCCCTGAAGCCTGCTCGGATCTTTTCCTCTAGGTGCCGTGGCTGTGGCAGGGCTGCACTCAGCTCCCAGTCCCGGCGCCCAGTCCGCAGCACGAAGGACCCCCCGCGAGAGGTTTGCAGGTCTCTCCGGAACAGAAATCTCCCTCACTCCAATGTTCCATGGCCTCTGGGTGCAGAATTCGCCGTGAGTTACTTCCCTGTAGCCATTCTATGGGTTGTGGGTTCGGAGCTATGTGTATGTGCGTCTTTCTACTCCGCCATCTTGGCTCCACCCCCCTCCCACATACATTCTTATTAAACATATTTTCACATTAGTCATGCTGCATAGAAGAATTAAAATGAATGGCAGAAAGCATGAGTAAAACTAAACAAAATGAAACGTAACAAAAGAGAAAATAATCAGCTCCATTCTGTGTCTATCTCCATAGTTCTTTCTCTGGCTGTGAATGGCATTTTGCATTTTAAAGCCCATAGAGGAGAACAGAGAGGACAGGATACTGTGGTGTCTCCTGCCTTGGGGAATTTGCATTAGAATTGATGACAGACCTGACCGCAAAGACTCACTAAAAACCTTCCTTCCTTTTTTAGTATCTTAATGTTAGTAGAGCCCCTGGTTAGAGAGGACTTTCTTGGGGGTTCCAGCATCTAGCCTGGGTCCTGAGGGCATTCCTGTACTCTGAATGCTCCCTTAGCAGGGCCAGGAGTATGGCCAAGGAGGTTTCCCACCTCTGGCCTAACTAGTTTAGCCTAAATCTGGGCAATTCCTTTCAGGTCTTGGTGCCAGACCTGAAAAGACTGAAAGGGGCTTGGATTTGGGTGAGAAGAAGCCTCTGCTTCCTCTTAGATACCACCAGTGCCCGGAATTGGACAATTGACCAATACCTCCAGGTGCAGCCTGAGCATTCACCTATCTATGGGTTTGACCTGAGGGTAGTGACATGTAGTTACACATATGTGTAACAGGAAAAAGAAAAGAAGACCCATCATCCACAGAAACTCCTTTTATTATGAGATTCAAGAGATAGGGATCCTGAGATTTAGTCATTGTGATCACTGGATATACACCTAGAAGGGAATTTAGATTCTATTTATCCTGATCTATTCATTTTACAGATGAGGAAACTGAGGCTCACAGAGGTTAAAAAAGGCCTACCCAAAATCATAAAGGGAGTGGCATATAGAAATCAAACGCTAGTCTACTGATTTTACATTGGGACTTTTTATGGCAAATGCATAGTCCTTCAGCCTTGAAAACAGACAAGCTTGGGAAATCGGAAGATTTGGGAGTTCCTTTGCCTATCCAGAATGGAGACTTTGGACCCGAAAGTGCACACTCATCTTTTCCAGGACTGCTCAGCTTAAAGCATTAAGTGACCCAGGGAAATTCCTTCTGGTGATAATAAAGAACATTAGCTCATAAAAGCATAGTAAAAAAAAAAAAATCAAGGATTTCTTTATTTGCAAATAAAAAGGGCACAATAAAAGCTAATTATCGACATGTGAGCCAGTTGCACTATTCCATTTTCACCATTTGAATGATTAAGTATTAAAGTAAAACATAGTATTAAGGTAAATTTTAGAAATAGAGCATATTTGAGGTCTCCTTGAGACCAATTGTAGCTTATATGGTGGATACATGGATAAATGACAAAAAGGAGGAGCTGTCATTGGGCAGGGGGAAGGTATTACTGGGTTCTTTCCCTTCCCATCCCATTCATGACAGGCAGGAGCTGTCCACTCCTGCAGCCATATGAACTGAAGAGAAGGAGGCTGGACTTGTCTTCACCAGAGCAGCTGAAAATTCTGCGTCCAGAAAATCTGAAGACAATGCTACTGTTGCTACTAAGAAGCATAAGGGCTAGGATTTTAAATTGTCTGTGGTATTCAAAGTCAATTGGCTCCACTATTAAACACTGCTTCCCAGAGCCCTCCCTTACCAGCTCTCCCTCCCCTCTCCCACCCCCTCAACCTATGAGCCATCATAGCTTTCCTCAGGGCTAATTTACTTTTCTTGAGTAGTAAGAACAAAAGATCCCATGCCTGGGATACTTAGGTCCCCTCTTCTTTCAATGATTCACAGTAGGTCTTGCATCTGTCCCCTATTCCCTAATCTCTTTGGCAATATTTTCATTCAAGTCCTCATCACCTATTGCCTAGACCGTTAACAATAATTTCTTACTTGTTCTTACAGATTTCAATCTCTCCCTCATTTCTTTTTGTTCTCCAGCCGCTGTCAAAATAATCTTCCTGACTCAGTCACTCGCCTGCTCAAAAACCTCTAGTGGCTCTCTATTACCTAAAGGATAAACTACTTATCCTATCTTATGTGGCCCTTCATAGCCTGTACCCAACCTATCTTTCTAGCATTATTTCATAATTTTCTCTTTAAAGTATTCTGTGTTGTAACTAAATGAGTTCCAACTAGGAGCTAGCTATTTCTCAAATTTAACATTTCATCTTTCTCCTTGATGCTTTCAAAGAGGCTGTTTCTCTGACTACTGAAATCCATCTCCCAGATGTAACTGAAGCCTCCCCTGTTTCCCTCAAGTGAATGTGATCATAGACTTAGAGTAGGAGGAACCTTAGAATTCATCACCTTCAGCAACCTCATTTCACAGATGAGGAAAATGAGGCTCAGAGGGGTTAAATTACTTACCTAGGGTCATATAAGTAGTAAATGACAGACCTAAGATTTGAATCTAGCTCCTCTGATTCAAATTCAGCACTCTTTACCCTGCACCATGCCACACAGTTGATTGGGGGGAAAATCTTTTCAGAAAGTTTCTCTGATAAAGGTCTGATATCTAGTATATAAAAGAACCATTTAAATACATGAGAAGAACAGTCCTCCTTCAATAGATAGTCAAAGTATATGAATGGTCAATTTTCAAAGGAAGAAATTCAAGCTACCAAAAGTCTTAGTTTTTAAATGTTTTAATTCAGTAACATTTAGAGGAATTAAAATTAAAGTAACTCTGAAATTCCAACTCACTTTCCACAGACTGGCAAAAAAACCCACAAGAGAAAATATACAGTTGTTAGAGGAACTGCAGGAAAACAGGCACAATAATTAAGTATTGGAGTTTTGAACTGTTCTGGCCGTTCTGGGAAGCAATTTCGAGTCACTAAACTATACATACTCTTTGACCAGGGATGCCATTATATCCCAAAGAGATCAAAGAAAGAAGAAAAGAATTCATAATGGATAAAAATATTCAATTCTTTTTGCAGTAGCAAAGACTTGGAAACTGAAGGGGTGTCCATCAGTTGAGTAATGATTGAATAAATTATGTTATATGAATGGAATGTATTATAATTGCATTATAAAAATGAAAGAATCATTTCAGAGAAACCTGGGAAAACTTGTATTAACTGATGCAAAGTGAACAGAAACCAGAGAACAATTGCTATAATAACAGCCACATTGTAAAGAAAAATAACTTTAAAAGACTTAAAAACTCTGATTAAGAAAATGACCAATCATGATTCCAGAGTACCCATGGTGAAGCATGTTACCAACTTCCTGGCAGAGAAGGAATGGAAAAAGTTGCAAAATGAAATATGTAATTTTGGGCATGGCCAACGTGGAGAATTTGTTTTACTTGGTAATGCTTATGTGTTACATGGCTCCCCCCTTTTTTAGAGGCAATTAGGATTAGGTGATTTGCCCAGGATCACAAAATTAGTAAGTATCTGAGGCTAGATTTGAACTCAGTTCCTCCTGACTCCAGGGTCAGTGCTCTATCTACTATGCCACCTAGCTGCCCCCCTTTTTTTTTTCTGAAAGAGGGAGAACTAAAAGGGGAAAATAGTAATATGGTTACTAAAAAAGGAAGAAAAGACAGAAAACAAGGCCACTGAGGTATTTTTAAAATATGCAGAAGACAACAGAATTACATATTTAAAAGAAAAAGCAAGCTGTACATATAGAGTTGTGACTTCATGTACAAATCATTTTCTGTTCTACAGGATTAAAAAAACACACCAAAATGCTGTACCACCATGTCACCTTCTATATCTCTTTATCCTCAAATTTTCCTAGAGCCCTTTGCTTGGAACTTTTCTTTTTCCCTTATTACTTTCTACTTATACACATTCATGTCATAATCCATCCCTTGCTGCAGTAGCAGGAACTGTGTTGTCTTCTTTGTGTTCTCTGTACCTAGCTTATTTGCCCACCTAGTAAATGTTAATTAAATATGAGATGTCTCTTTTGGTCCCTGTCTTTGGAATGACCCTTTTCAATCTGGAAAGATTTCTCTTGTCTCAGAACCATGCTTCGAATGAAACTCACACTCCATTTGGAGGTCCACAGCCAATGGCTGCTCTGTTCTCCCTTCTTTGCTTAAAGCTGAAGGCTGTCCTTGAGAATGGGATTAATGAATATTATAGGACCAGTCACTAAGAGTGATGTAAAAACAACCCAAAAAGTGCCTAGCAAAGCCAGGGGAATAAATGCTGCAGGTGTCTCCTTCCAGGGGAAAATGAGCTACAAAGTACTTGGATTAAAATGGACACTGGCTGTGGATTTCAAGGTTTTCTAGGGTAGAAAGGAGTGGATGGGGTAGGGCAGGCTGATGCCTTCAAAATTCTGTCTGCCTGTTAAGCCATAATAGTTCTGACTGGCTTAGCTCTGTGTCTCAGCATCACTGTAGCTGGAGTAACTCCTGCTAAATCCTAGGGGATTTAAGATCAATTCATCTTCAGGCAGGAAAGAAAGCTTGGGTTTCTTAGCATCGGTTCAGGTGTTCCCCTGTGCTGTTTCATTTGGATTCTAACAACTGGACCTTGGACTTGTTTTTCTTCTTTTAAAATTACATTTGGTTGATCCCTTTTGTTTATACATCTTAGTTGTTTCAAATCTTCCCCTCTTCAGGCTGAACCTCGTGACAAAGCAGAACGAGTAAGCAAAAACGTTTGATATGCTGGCTACAGCTAACAATGAGAGAAGAATGTTTTTCATCATCTTTTCTCTGGGACTCTACTTGATTTTTCAGTTCTTTTTCAGAGTTCTACTTCCTTTTAATAAGCATTTCATCTTCATTGTTGTAGTTCTCATGCAGTGTTTCTTAGTACTACTTATTTCATGCAACATCAGAAAATGAAATACAAATCATCATAATTTGAACAAGTATTTTCATGTTTTCTGAATTCCTCATATTTGTTATTTCTTACTGTTCACTAATCAGTCAATCAACAGACATTTTAAAAATATTTGTTACACTTAAAGAGAATAAGCCCTTACATAGGGAATACTTTTAAAGCAGATACCAAGTAGTCTGAAGCCTAAAAGACTTTGGAGGCAAGGAAAGGTCTCCTGAAGTAAGTGGCTCTTAAGCTGAGACTTAAGGGAAGCCATGGATCCCAGGAGAGCCTAGTGAGAAGAGAATACATTCTAGACATGGAAGACAGTCAGCCAGTGCAAAAACACAGAGATGCGATGAAGTGTCTGTAAGGAGCAACAAGAAAGCTGGTTAGATTGGATTGTAGAGTGTATGGAGAGAGGAATGTATAAGAGGGCTGGTAGGTTGGAGCCCGGTTTGGAGACTTTTGAATACCAAACAGTAGCAGTTAGGTGGCACAGTGGATAAAGTGCTGGGCCTTTAGTCAAGAAGGCTCCTCTTCCTGAGTTCAAAACTGACCTCAAATACTTACACACCTATGTGACCTTGGGGAGGTCACTTAATCTTGCTTGCCTCAGTTCCTTGTCTGTAAAATGAGCTGGAGAAGGAAATGGAAAACCATTCCAGCATAATTGCCAAGAAAACCCCAAGTGATGTCACAAAGAGTCAGACACCACTGAAATGACTGAACAACAATAGTAAAATACCAAACAGAAGATTTTATAATTAGTCCTATAGATATTAGGTAGCCAATGGGATTTATTGAATGGGTGGCAGACGGGGAATTTTCATGGTCATATATATATATGTATATATATATACATATATATATATATGTATATATATATATGTATATATATACATATATATATGTATATATATACGTTTTAGAAAAATTGCTTTGGCAACTGAGTTGAGGCTGGATTGGAATGGTGAAAAATGAGACAGGGTGAGCAGCCAGGAGGCTATTGCAGTAGTCTAGGACCTGAGCTAGAGTGCTGGTTGTGTAAGTGGAGAAAAGGGTAATGTGAGTAATTTGGAGAAGGTAGAAACAGCAAATTCGACCACAAATTGGATATGTGGGATGAATGGGAATGAGGTGTCAAGGATATAATGATGAACATTTATGATGAGTCTACTAAGCTCCAGGCTCTGTGCTAAGCACTAGAGATACAAATATGAGAAAGACAGTCCTTGCCCTCATGGACCTTACATCTAACATGGAGAGGCAACTTACAAAATGAAACTGAAAAGGGAGGTGAGGAGTGCCAGAGGGTACCCAATGGGGGCATTATGAATAAATTGAAACCAAGCAAAACAGCTGATACAAAATTAAGAAATGACTGGCATTTTGATTCCTTTATAAAGGAAGGCTCTGGGAGGAGGGTTTTTTTGCTCTGCTTCCAGCCCTCTAGTAAGAAAGGCAGAAGCAACCGAAGGCAAGGATAAAGTGTGAGTAGCAAAGCTGAAGCAATCTCCATGATGATGAGTTTCCTGGTGATAAACTTATCCCGGGTAGGACATAATGAAGAGAATGGTGAAAAAAGGATGATATTGAGGTTGAGTGCCTGGAATAATGGTGGTACCCTCAATAGAAATAGAGAAGTTTGACAGAAGAATGGGTTTTGGTGAAAGACAATGAGTTCTGTTGGAGACGTGCTGAGTTTGAGATGCCTATGGCACATTTAGTTCTAAATGTTCAATAGGCAGTTAGTGATGCAGTACTGGAGATCAGGAGAGAGATTAGGGCTAATTATATAGAACTAGGAATCATTTGCATAGGAATTATCATTAGATCCATGAGAGTCAATGAGGTCACCAGTGAAAGAATGTGGAGAGAAAAGAGAAGAGAACCCATGACAGAAACTTGGGGGACACCCATAGTTCATGATGAAGATGAAGATGGGTGAAAACCCTGATTATCTGCAGCATTTGGTGCTGTTACCCACTTTCTCCTCCCAGCTATTCTCTCCTCTCTGGGTTTTCATGACACAATTATCCCTTGGTTCTTCTCAAATTGATAGGCACCAACTCTGTTTCCAGTACTTCGCTACCACAGGGAGTGCTACTGTGTATATTTTAATATATATTGAATCTTGGTTTCTGTCTTTGGCTGCGTTGGAACATATGCCCAATAGTAGGACTGTAGGGTCAAAGGGTATGGGAAGTTTAGTCACTTTTTATTCGTTTATTTTTTAAATTACATTTTATTTTTTTCAATAAGATAAAACATACTTGCCTTCTCTCATTCCCACCCTCTTCCTACCGAGAGTGAAGGAAAAACAAATCCCCTGTTACAAGCATATATATAGGCAGGCAGATCAAATTTCCACATTAGCTGTCTTCTCATGTATATACGTATACATACAGACGCAGACACACACATATATCTTATTCTGCAATCTGAGTACTTCACCTCTCTATTAGGAGGTGGGTAGCACATTTCATTATTGGTCCTCTAGGATTAAAATTAGTCCTTATGCTGATCGATGTTCCTAATTCTTTCAAATTATATATTTTTTAAATAAATTGCTCTCCTGGTCCTGTTTATTTCACTTTGTATCAGTTCATACAGATCTTCCCACGTTTTTCTGAAGCCATTGCCTTTATCATTTCTTATGACACAATACTGTTCCATTTCTTTCATATATCACAACTTGTTCAGCCATTGCCTAATGTATGGGCACCCCCTCCAATTCTCATTCTTTGGAACCTTAAAAAGAGCTATAAATATTTGTGCATATCCTTAGAGTTTTTTTTTTTTTTTGCTTAAGACTAATCCCTCCCTTAATATGCCCTTCCTCTTATTCTCCCTTCTCTGCTTTCTCTTCTATTTCCCCATTGAGGTGTGTGTGTGTGTGTGTGTGTGTGTGTGTGTGTGTGTGTGTGTATTCTTCCTTCCTGAGCCTTTTTCTTATAAGAGTTCTTGAAAGACGATGTCTAGATTCTTTTGTTCATGGTGTTCAGTTAGTACTATGATTGTTTTAATATTTCTTGTTCTGTGGAGTTGTTGGCTTTTATTTGATCTGTTCTAATTTTTAAGGAGTTTGTGGCTTGGGCAAGGTTGTGCTTGTGCTTTAATTCCATGTTTGATGTTTTCTTCCATAGTTCTTATTTTTCTAATTTTTTCCTTTAGTGCTCTCATTTCATTGATGAAAACATTTCCAACTCTAATTCTAGCTGATTCTGTGTTTTCATTTGAGGTTTTGCTCAGAGATTTTTTAGAGTTATTCTCTTTTTCTAGTAGCTTTCATAATAGCTTTTGGTGATAGTCATCTTTTCTTGTTTGCACAGTCTTCCAGGCTGCTTCCTGACTTCAGACTTGATGTTCAGACTGGGCTCTGTGGCACTTCTGGAAGGAAGGTCTAGGCTGATCCTGCTGCTGCTCTCTTGCAATGTTGAGTGTTTTGTCATTCCAAGATCTCAGAGACTTCTCAGGTTGGAGACATGAAAACTTTCAATGCTCCCCAAGTCTAGGGTAAAGCCTGATTATACTCCCAACTCTGGTCTGAGTTCTGCAAGTTCCTTACCTGGGTTTAGTTCTGAGCAAGAGTAAACTGTTGTTGGATTCAGTCACTATTACCTATCTGGGAGTCTCTGTTACTTAAGAGTAACAGAACTACTTTCTCTTTTGTGGTTTAATATTCCTGCCTTTTGACTGCCCATAAAATATCTGTAAAAAAAGAACCACTGGCGAATTCTGGAGCAGCAGAAGCCACAGAACAATGGAGCGGAGGAGATTTCTGCTCCAGAGAGCCTGAAAACCTCTTGCAAAAGGTCCATCGCGCCCCGGACCCAGAGCAGAGCCCAACCCTGCCTTGGTGGCGCAGCACAGAAAGGAGCGGATCCAAGCAGGCTTCACGGACGGAATCTCCAGTGGCCACGCAGGTCCCCCACCCACAGGTGACAAGGGTCGGTGAGAGGGTCTCTTTGGCGGGTCAAGAGGGGAGTGGGGTGCCCCCATAACTCAGGCCCCCTTGGAAGGCAGCAGTGGAGGCAGCACCGGACTGGGCTCCCCAAGCAGGCAGGAGCCCGGATCCATTGTTGAAGGTCTCTGCATAAACCCCCTGAGGGAACTGAGCCCAAGAGGTGGCCCTGCCCTGAGCTGAGCACCTGAACTTAATCTCACACTGAATAGTAGCCCTGCCCCCACCCAAAGCCCTGAGGCTGGGAAGCAGCATTTGAATCTCAGACCCCAAGTGCTGGCTGGGTGGATCTGGAGGTGAGGTGGGGGTGGAGAGGACACTCAGAAGTCAAGTCACTGGCTGGGAAAATGCCTAGAAAAGGGAAAAAAAATAAGACTATAGAAGGTTACTTTCTTGGTGAACAGGCATTTCCTCCCTTCCTTTCTGATGAGGAAGAACAATGCTTACCATCAGGGAAAGGCACAGAAGTCAAGGCTTCTGTATCCCAGCCCACTCAGTGGGCTCAGGCCATGGAAGAGCTCAAAAAGGATTTTGAAAATCAAGTTAGAGAGGTGAAGGAAAAACTGGGAAGAGAAATGAGTGACATGCAAGTAAAGCATGAAAAACAAGTAAACACCCTGCTAAAGGAGACCCCAAAAAATGATGAAGAAAATAACACCTTGAAAAATAGGCTAACTCAATTGGCAAAAGAGGTTCAAAAAGCCAATGAGGAGAAGAATGCTTTCAAAAGCAGAATTAGCCAAATGGAAAAGGAGATTCAAAAGCTCACTGAAGAAAATAGTTCTTTCAAAATTAGAATGGAACAGATGGAGGCTAATGACTTTATGAGAAACCAAGAAATCACAAAACAAAAGCAAAAGAATGAAAAAATGGAAGATAATGTGAAATATCTCATTGGAAAAACAACTGACCTGGAAAATAGATCCAGGAGAGACAATTTAAAAATTATGGGACTAACTGAAAGCCTTGATCAGAAAAAGAGCCTAGACATCGTCTTTCATGAAATTATCAAGGAAAACTGCCCTGAGATTCTAGAACCAGAGGGCAAAATAAATATTCAAGGAATCCACAGAACACCGCATGAAAGAGATCCAAAAAGAGAAACTCCTAGGAACATTGTGGCCAAATTCCAGAGTTCCCAGGTCAAGGAGAAAATATTGCAAGCAGCTAGAAAGAAACAATTCAAGTATTGTGGAAATACAATCAGGATAACACAAGATCTAGCAGCTTCTACATTAAGGGATCGAAGGGTGTGGAATAGGATATTCCAGAAGTCAAAGGAACTAGGACTAAAACCAAGAATCACCTATCCAGCAAAACTGAGTATAATACTTCAGGGGAAAAATTGGTCTTTCAATGAAATAGAGGACTTTCAAGCATTCTTGATGAAAAGACCAGAGCTGAAAAGAAAATTTGACTTTCAAACACAAGAATGAAGAGAAGCATGAAAAAGTAAATAGCAAAGAGAAGTCATAAGGGACTTTACTAAAATTGAACTGTTTAAATTCCTACAAGGAAAGACAATATTTGTAACTCTTGAAACTATGCAGTATCTGGGTACTGGGTGGGATTACACACACACACACACACGCACACATACATAGAGACAGAGTGCACAGAGTGAATTGAAGAGGATGGGATCATATCTTAAAAAAATGAAATCAAGCAGTGAGAGAGAAATATATTGGGAAGAGAAAAGGAGAAATGGAATGGGGCAAATTATCTCTCATAAAAGAGGCAAGCAAAAGACTTATTAGTGGAGGGATAAAGAGGGGAGGTGAGAGAAAAACATGAAGTTTACTCTCAACACATTCCACTAAAGGAAGGAATAAAATGCACACTCATTTTGGTATGAAAACCTATCTTACAATACAGGAAAGTGGGGGATAAGGGGATAAGCAGGGTGGGGGGGATGATGGAAGGGAGGGCATGGGGAGGAGGGAGCAATTTGAGGTCAACACTCATGGGGAGAGACAGGATCAAAAGAGAGAACAGAAGTAATGGGGGACAGGATAGGATGGAGGGAAATATAATTAGTTCTTACACAACACTACTATTATGGAAGTCATTTGCAAAACTACACAGACTTGGCCTATATAGAATTGCTTGCCTTCCAAAGGGAAGGGGTGGCGAGGGAGGGAGGAAGAGAAGTTGGAACTCAAAGTTTTAGGAACAACTGTCGAGTACTGTTCTTGCCACTAGGAAATAAGAAATACAGGTAAAGGGGTATAGGATGGAGACAAGGGCAGAGAGAGATGATAGAAGAGAGGGCAGATTGGCAGACAGGGGCAATTAGAACGCTCGGTGTTTTGGGGTGGGGGGAGGGGAGAAAAGGGGAGAAAATTTGGAACCCAAAATTTTGTGAAAATGAATGTTAAATGTTAAATAAATAAATTAAAAAAAAATTCCTGCCTTTTGTATCCCTCTGAAGGCTGATCTAGATGCTGGAATACCATCTCAGCTCTGCTCCAACAACATGAACCACACACAGCTGTTTCATACTTCTGGACTTCCTCCTGTCTCTAGAATTCCTTATCCCTCCTAATTTTGCCTTGGAACTGGGTAGTGGGTGACAAAGCTGCCGTTTGGCACCTGTCCCTATTGTGATGCCACAGTATAGGTTTGTGTGTGGGACCTCCTCCTGTCTGAATACATAGCCTCTCCTTGGGTTCTAAGTGTTCTCTTTAGAGCTGTTCCTGGACAGACCATATCTCAGTGTCCATAGACTTGACCTATCTGTCTGTGCAGACTTGGGCTGGAAAAGTGACTCACTTTGACTTTTTCCTTCCTACATTTTCTGGTTCTATTTGGAGGGCTTTAGGGTTGGAGGTGGGGGGAACTTACTTCATTGCTTCCTTGCTCCTTGACCTTGGTTTCACCTTCCTCTCATGCCTATTTCTAAATTGATATCCAGAGTGGCTGGGCCACTTCATAGTCCTATTCATAGAGAAATGATAATTTATAATTCATAGATAGTATGCTTGTCTTCCCACAGTCCATTCAACTTGGACTGTTCCCACTTCTTATCTTTTTTTTTTTTTGCCAATTTCCATAACGTGAGGTGAAACTTCAAGAGTTAAGTTTGCATTTCTCTTATGATTTGAACATATTTTCAGGGGGTCATTTGTAGTTTTCAATTTTTCTTTTGAAAACTTCGTATTCTTTGACCACTAATCTATATTCTATCATCTCTAGGAACAAATACAAAATGCTCTCTTTGGCATTCAAAGACTTTCATAACATTGCCCCTTTCTACATTTCCAATTTTCTTATGCCTTATGTAACACTTACTCTTCAATTCAGTGACACTGCTCTCCTGGCTCTTCCACAAACAAGACATTCCATCTCTTGTCATTTTGTCTGGTTGTTATCCACACCTGGACTGCTGTCCTTCCTCCACCCTGACTACTTACTTCCTTGGCTCACCCAACTAAAATCCCATCTCCTATAGGAAGTCTTCCTCCAGCCCCTCTTAGTTTCAATGCTTTCTCTCTATTAATTATTTCCTATTTATCCTGTATATAGCTTGCTTTGTGTATATTTGTTTACATGTTGTCTCTTTCATTTGATTGTAACTCTATGAAAGCAGGGACTACCTAGTGCCTCTTTTTATATCTACAGTGCTTAGTACATTGCCTAGCACATAGGAGGCACCTAATAAATATTTACTTAATTCAATATTGTGGAATGACATGATATTATTTACTTACATTAATTCCCAGCAGTCAATCAACAAGTATTTATTAAGCGCTCAGGTACTAGACACTGTACTACATGCCAGGAATATAAGAAAAGGCAAAAATACCTACCCTCAAGAAGCTTACATTCTAATGGGGGAGAAAACATGAAAAAACTATACTTACCAAATATGTACAGTGTAAATGTATATATACAAATATGTACAGTGTGAACGGAAGGTAGTCTCAGAGGGATGACACCAGTAGTAGTAGGGTTGAGAAAGGCTTCCTACAGAAGATGGAATTTGAGCTGAATCTTCAAGCAAGCCAGGGAAGCCAAGAGGCCAGGGTGAGGAAGGAGAGTATTCTACGTATGAGGTTGGTTGGTTGTTGTCCTTCGTTCTCAAAGAGGACTAAAATGACGTCACTATGTTAAAGTCAAGCTATAATGCTTCTGATTGTGGCTGATCAGGCCAATCCAAGCTTTGAATGCTCTGCTACAGGTCAGGTACAAATAGGCCATGTGAATATTTGGGGTGCATTCTCTAAATCTGTGCATCTTGTTTTCTTTTGAACTACTTCAATTCTGCTTTGCCCGCAGAGCCTAGCACCTTCTCTAATGAGGGCGTGCCATGCTGGGTGGTAACACCATCAATCCCAAAGATCTTAAGAGATACCTTGAGAGTGTCCTTGTATCACTTCTGACCACCTTGTGAATGCTTATCCTTTGTGAGTTCTTCATAAAATAGTTTTTTGGTTTTTTGGCAAGCATACGTTTTGTATTTGGACATCGTGGTCAGTCCATCGGAGTTGTTCTGAAGCAGAGTTTGAATGCTTGGCTGTTTAGTTCAAGAAAGGACCTTGGTGTCTGGTATTTTATCTTGCCAGGTGATCTTCAGATTCTTCCTAAGTCAATTCAAATGGAAGCAATTCAGTTTCCTGGCATGGCGCTGGTAGAGTGTCCAGGCATGGAGATAGCTAGAGCAAAAGCAGGAAGTTAGGAATGGAAGGTGGTATGTGAGGAACAACAAGAAGTTCATTGTCACTGAATCACAGAATAGGCAGAGGGCTGTAAAGCAGAAGGAGCCTGGCAGGGTAAGAAGGAGTCAGATTGGGAAGGACCTTAAAAATCAAATTGGAGGACCTTATATTTGATCCTTGAGGAAATAGGGAGCCACTGAAGTTTATTGAGTAGGGAGGTGACATAATCAGGCTTACCTTTTAGGAAAATTGCTTTGATAGCTGAATAGAGGAGAAATTAGAGTGGGGACACACTTGAAGCAAGGTTATGGAAATGGAAGGTAATGAAGCAATAAGCTTCTAGCTAGAGTAGTGGTTGTGTGAATGGAGAGAAAAAAGATATATGCAAGAAATGTTGATAAGGTAGAAATGAAAGATTTGGCAATAGATTCTCTTTTCATTGATTTTATTCTTGTAAAATTGCTTTTTATGTGATAGTGTTGTCATTTGGGTCCTATCCACCACAGAGCACTTTACCCCTCACTGTTATTGCCTGGGCTCTTTATCTAGGAGTATGTATCAATCATGATATAATAGTAACATGCCTCCACTCCCACCTAGTAGCTACAGTCTTTTCTTTCCAGACCCAGTAAGCTGTGTTATTCACTCAGGTCATAGTGGGGCAGCAGTTAATTAGATTGCATTTTTTCAAAAGGTAAAATGAAAAGCCTCAACCACTTGTATCAAAAGGCACAACAATTCACTTCTTTTCAGTTCCGTTCTTCAAAGCAAAAAAACCCATCTTGAGGAAGTGTTTGGTTCCTCACTCTTCAGCCTCCCAGTTGCAGCACAGGAGTAGTAATGCTCCAGCCCAGAAGTTCATGGTCTTATAGTGGACCATCTTTCTCTTCCAAATGTGGCAATGAAGAGAAGGAACACCATCACTTCTATGGTAGGTCCATACTAGGCTGGGCCCTTGGCTTCTCTAGTAGCCTCACATCCATTGCTTCCATGGATACTGGAAGATGGTAATAATAAATCATCACCATCATCATCATCATCACCATCATCATCATCATCATCATCATCATCACCATCATCACCATCATCATCATCATCATCATCATCATCATCATCATCATCATCATCATCATAGCTGGCATGTATGTAGGACCACTCAGTTTGCAGAGTCTTCTACATACATTATGTTTTTTGATCCTCACAACCCTGTGAGGTAGTGCTACTATTATTTTCAGGTAAGGAAATGTAGTTCAGAGAAGTTGTGTCCTGTCCATGGTCACCCACCTGGTAAGCATCTGAGGTAGGATTTTAAGCCACATCTTGCTAATTCCAGTGCTTAGCACAGTACCTGGCATATAGTTGATGCTTGATGAATGTTTATTGATTGATTGATTCCATTCCTATGGAATCTAGCACTCTATCCACTCCGTTGTACTATCTCACTTTCATCTTGTTCCTCCAGGTCCCCCATTCCATGGTTCATTAGTCTGGTTCATGTACTTGTCTGTCTTTGCAGCATCTCTCATAGGAAAGGGAGCACTGTTAAAAATAAAAAACAAAACAAATCCTAGGGTCAATGCCTCCCAGAGCACGCGGAGTATCAATCATTAAACATTTATCAAGAGTCTACCATGTGCCAGACTCTATGCCAAGTGCTGGGGATACAAAAAGAGGTAAAAGACAGTTCCTGCCGCCAAGGAGCTTACAATCTAATGGATTTGTCTGTCACAGATTTTGACACTGGCAGGGCAGAGCGGAAGGGTCCCTCTGGCACTGTGCTGTTGCTCCAGCCTCTATTGTCTCTTAAGTATCTGACTGTTATTTCTCCCCTAAAAATCTCTACATAGTCCTATGTCTGACTTCAGTTCCTTCCTTTTGATTATCTGCAAGCATTATGCATGTTCAGAGGGGGAAAAAGCAGCCAATGAACCTTAAAACAAAATCAAATTAAGCTTTAAAAAAGCAAATAAAACTTTTATGACATCAGAGCTCTGACAAGAGCCCAGAATGCTCCCCTTACCCTTGGGAGTAAGTCTTCCCCTTCACCTGGAACCTAGTCCTAAACATTCGTAATGTGCCTCATAGTCCCAAGGACTAGAGCCTGTTCCATGCTGTCTGTTGCCAGGACTCCTTAATGCTGACCATATTTGATGTCTGTCTTCCATTTACTTCTGGATTCCTCTAAGAAGCCATTCATATCATCAGGTGCCTGTTTCTGGGATCTTCCTATATTGTCTACCCAGCCTGCTCTAGTCCCTAGGGACTTAGGCATCTTGATCTTCACTGCTTAATGAGCTGTAGTTCTGACAGTCGTCCTTCTGACTCTGCTTATCACTGAGAAGTAATATGAAGTCCTAGGATTTGAATCAGACTGTCAACCTTGGGCAAGTCACTTAACCTCTGACCTCAGTTCTCTGTTAGAGGGGATATTTGTTCTACCCATCTTATGGGGTGAAAGAGTGAAGTACCTTGTAAACCTTAGAGTACTATAGAAATACTATGTTTATGGATATACATATATATTTGCCTATATATATAATGGGAATTGTGAAACTATATAATATTCTTCTTTGTCTCACTCTTTCTGCCTGTACCTCATTCTTCCCTCTTTGTCTCTGTCCAACTGTCTTTTTTTCCTTTCCTACCTCAGACCCTTCATCTGTATAAGAAGGAGGCCTATTGGGTATCCTGGACTATGAGCCTTGGGAAAGGAGACCTCACATGGCAGCCTTCTGCCTGTGCCCCTAATGTTTTGTTAGAAGGTTTTTTCCCTTTCAAGAGGGTCTGGTGTGGGGTTATATGTGGAGTTAAGCAAATCTAAGACTTACATCCTGGATCAGCTGGTGTGACTGCCTGTGGTAGGTCATTTTGGAAGGCCAGAGTAAACCCTGTTTTTTTTGTTGTTGTTGTTATGGTTATTTATGGTGCTAATTCAGACCTGGCAAACCCGTGCAATCCTTCGGATTGGTCTTGGGTTCATTTTCCATATCTGGTTATCAGTCATCTAGACATAGACTAAAGTAGGAAAAATTCACCACTGAGTTAATTTCCAAAATTAAAAACCCAGCTTCCCCAACTGCAAACCCTGAACCACCTTCAAGGAGCCAAGAGGAAGGAAGGTCATGGAGCTTGCCATGATTGTTGCTAGGAAACGGCTGACTGGGTCTCCATGTGTTCCTGTCACGTGGTTCCTGTTGCTAAGGAAACAAGTCCCTTGGTATCCATGTGCTCAGCATGGCTTAGGCCCAACCAGCAGTGCTGGCTCTGGGTGTTTTTTTTTTCCTTTTTGGAGAAGGGTAGAGCATGTTAAAAATGGGGAGAACAAGTAAGTCCATAATGTCCAGCAGTCTGTAGTCCTTTAAGGGGTGGAGGTGCAGGATGAAAAATCTGCTCTCCCAACACCCAAGTGCCAAGGAATGTTTTCGTGTGTCTGTGTGTTGTCAGCACAGTGATCCTCACTACAGAGATCCTGAGCTGGGAGTCAGGGCAGGGATTGTCCGCTTCAAGATCATTCAGGCTCCATCCTCCAAGGCTTATGGTCCCAACTTTAGGAACTTCTAGTTATAGCCTAGTTCCCTGGTCGGAAAGGGACCCTGTAGTCTGATACCTTCCCTTGTTATCTAGGAGGTGGGGACAGCCAGCCCAGATCTATACTCAGCATTGACCTCATCACAGCTATTGGTTTCACTTGGGCTACCCTTTATTTTGTGTTGGCTCTCTGACCCTGGTTAATGGTGTTGTTTGGGTTTATTGGAGCTGTTAAGGTGAAAGCTTGATGAAAACCTTCCTCCTCCTGAAGCTATGATGTGATGAGGCAGCTATGATATGGGGAAAAAACACTTGATTTTGGTTTAGAGAATCTGAGTTCAAATCATAGCCCTTCTGGTTATTAACTTATGACCTTGGACAAGGGCCTCAGTTTTGTCATCAGTAAAATGAGAAGGATGGGCTATGAGATGATCTCTAAGGCTCCTTTCAGTTTTAAGTCCTATGAGCCCATAAGGAACACTGGCCCCCTGGCCCACTGCTGGGGAATGGCAGATTTGATTCTTGCCTCTTGCTCCAACTTGGCCCTGACTTTTAGCACAAAAACCCTAAGCTTAACTCTTTACTTCATTTTTTTTAGAAAGCATATAGTTAAACTCCCTTGAGGTGTCCAACACTGTGTTGGGAAGGTGTGGGAAGGAGAACATAAGACAAAAGGAATTGCTGAAAGGAACTACAATACAAAACAATGATATAAATTCACCAGGAAGCAAGAGATCCTTTTTTTTTTTTTTTTTTTAAATCTTGACAGAATCAGTAATTTTCCAGACAGCCCCAAATGAGTGAAAACATTTTTCTCCCTTCTGGTCTAGGTTTTGTAAATAATCTCTTCAGTTTAAGAGTTCTCTCTGGAGATGTAGCTTACAACTCATCCATGCCTGACCATCCTGTGCAAATCTTGCTACGGTCTCCCAAAAATTCACCATATGGGGGGGGGGGGTGTCTAACCAATGTGTTGGAAGATTTTCTTGCTTTGTCCTGAGCTTGTGAGGGTACTAGTTCACTCTGGAAGTGTGTCTGTCATCCCTAGGTCTTGTCACATGACAAACTCATCTTCTCTTCTTGCCATACAATTCTTTGATGACATCCTTTATTCTTGATCTTTGGAGTTTCTTTTTGCTTAAGGGCTGCTATCTCCATTCCTTGTCTCCTATTCCCATTCCACTCTACACATCCCCACCAGCCTCTCCATTGCTTTCTAAAGATGGATGATACACATCCTTAGCCCTTCAGAGGCTGTGGTATTCCATAGGTCACTCACTGCCTTACAGCAATTATGATAAAGCATTAATATTAATAAAACGAACTCTTGCTTTCATGGGAAGCTTGGGGTCAATAAAATAATTTTACAATTTCCTCAAAACAATCTAATCCTCTCTTCCTTTGCAACTCTGTTTCCAGCTGATTATCTGTCTGTACTTTTTGCCCTAGATGTACATACTGTTGGACAAATACTATTGGGTATAGGTTTTATAAATAAATACCTGTCCTAAAGCACAAGTCTGACCATTTCATGCCCCTTACTCAATAACTCCAGTGACTCCCTATCATCTCCAGGATCAAATACAAAGCTTTTGTTTGGCATTTGAAGCCCTTCATAAGCTGTCCCCTCCCCACCTTTCAGTTTTTTATACCTTACACACCTTCCCCAAAGTATTTTGTGATCTAGTAACAGTGGTCTTGTCATCCTGGAACAAGACCCTCCTCTCCCGACTCTGGGTATTTTCACTGGCTGTCCTTATGCATGGAATACTCTCTTTTCTCATCTCTGCCTCCTGGCTTCCCTGGTTTTCTTCAAGTCCAGTTAAAATCCAACTTTCTATAAGAAGTTTTATCTAGTCTCTCTTAATTCCAGTGCCTCCCATCTGAGATTATTTCTAATTCATACTGTATCTTTTGTGTTTGTACATTTGCTTGCACATTATCTCCTTCATTAGATTGTTGTGAGCTCCTTAAGAACAGGGATTATCTTTTGTCTTTCTTTGTATCCCCAGAGTTTAGCACAGTGCCTGGAACATAGCAGGTGCTTTATCAATCTTTTTTGACTACTTATATACATAGAATTCATGTCCCCAAGCTGAAGTTCTGATGTCAGACTGGGATCAATTTTGGGAGCTTCTCACATAATCTCACATAATGGCCACCCACCTCTCTCAGGGACCTCTTCAGTCTTTAAGACGCACATGACTATGGGATTGAGGTTTCCCTGAAAGGGAAATGTACTTGGCTTTATGAGAGTCAAGTAGCTCTCTGCTCTGATGAATGTGTACAATCCTTTAGACTATCCTGGGATAGAGGGGAAGGCCCTCAGGGTTGCCTAAGAGTCTACCCTTCCTTAATGCTGTACATTCATATCAATCATAATACCAGTGAAGGGCAAGGCTCAGATTTGTCCCTCCACGTTCTGGCTCTGTCCCTTGTTGCTCCTGGGCTCCAGTTCTACTTTATCATTTCCATTTGACTATTATCAACTCACATTTCTGAAGCTTCCAACTTGGCCCAGGAACTCCTCATCACTTGGCCACTGTGTCCATCTACTGCCACCCCCTGAGGCCGCGGTTCCCTGGAGAGAATGGACAGTATTTTCTCCATGCACAGAATTTGTATTTTACTAGGGTTTAAATTTTTTTTTTTTATCTAACCTCTTAGTAATTGTTTCCCCTCTCTGTGGCCTTCTGCTTCTGCTCTCCATTTTAAAGATCAAGATGTGGGATATGGCCCAGATGTATGAAGAGTTCAGGAATCATTTGATCGTGCTCAATGTGGTAGCAATAGAACATTCTAGAAAGAAGCAATTCATATATATTAAAAAATTATCCTGGTTAAAAGAATTTCATATGTTGAGGAAGCATCTTCAAAATCAGGACAAAGTCTTTATTTGTGAAATGAAATGAAGACCCAGGACAATGCCTGAGCATTGTCAATGAATTAAGCAAGTTGTGGAGAAAACCAGGCAGTAGTTAGTAAAGATGGCTAGGCACCCATATAATTCTCAGGGGTATGCCCTAGTGCAGATCCTCCATAGATCACTGCTCTGGATTTTAAGTACTGGGTAGGTCTGCATTGACTCACAAGCATAGCTCAAGAGCTTTCACCAATGTTTTTACCTTTAATAGCAGGAAAATACAATAAGTTTAAAGCAAAGGCATTTCATGAATTGCCTGAAATCTTAAGAAAAGCAGCAATTAAAACATTCCCTCATAAAACCCTCATAAACCTCATAAAGAGGGTCACATGCTATCAATGGACAGAGTTGACACACATATGGCACAGACAGAGAGGCAAATAAAAAAGGAACATATCTGGTCAGGAGGGACAAACAGGTCATGATCCTAAAGCTTCAGACTCACTGATGCCTTCTGGTGATGTTATTAAGATGCCTCCTTCCACTGTGCCCACACCATGATTATCTTGAATGTTCCTCTGCTACATACATAGACTCCGTATTGCATGGAGTCTCTTTTCCTAATTTCAACTTTGAGGTTTCTCATCTCTTCCTTGACTTAGGATGCTGGCATGTGACATCACTCTAGTTCATGTTGAGAATTTCCTGTGACTCTTGATTTTAATCAAGCTCGACTATAAGCCATGAGAGTGATATTTGCCTAATAACTATCAAATGGCTCTGGGAAATCTGTGTTCCCTAGTTTTCCAACACTATAATCCTCTTCTGTTCTCCTACAGAGATGTGCCTGTGAGAAAAAAAAACAGAGACAAAGTTAAGCCCAGGGGGCAAGGTCGTGGTCTCTTCTACCAGCCTACCCACATTCCTGGCCTTTTATATATAGAAACAGCCAGCCAAAGCCCAAAGGGGTTTTGGGTTTACCCAGACATAGACACTATTTGTATTAGGCTTTAGCTTAAAAAAAAGTTTTATTGATGTCTTTTGCCATTTCCTGAAATGCCCTTCTCCACTCAACATTCCCCGTGGCCAAACACACCTGTTTCCCTTGGCTCTCCTACAGAGATTACAGATGCTGTTTCTGTATCTTTAAGATCCAAAAGGAATATTGATGAAATGGCATTTTCAACTGTTTCTTGGGAGAGAGTAATGGCCTTAGAGAAGCTGAAGTTTCTGTTTTCCTGTTATGGCCATAGAGAAGCTAGAGAAGATAAGAAAGCAAGAAGATGGAGAAAGGGGCCTTTTTTCTAGTGGAAGTTTTAACCTTTATCATTCAAAGAGGTTGAAGAAAATTCCTGAGAAGAGACTTGTAAGAGAAGTATCTTATGTGAATTGATTTGTGAAACTGTATTTCCAGAGGTAAATCATCTGCAGTTTCAATGAGTGTTAGAAATGACGCTGGTGGTGATCTTTCTCAAAGATAAAATATTATAATTGATTATTTACATCTTTCTGTAATGGCTGGTTACATTGTAAATGAATTGTATAATCAGTAACTTTGATACTGACTTAACCCTAGGAGATTAAGGGTATTGGAATTAAGAAGATAAGAGTTTCTCTAGTTTACTGAACTTGTCAAAAAGAAAAACAGTCAAGGTCATCTGATAGAGCAACTGTGTCTGACAGGAAATACACTATTCCACACCCAGAATCCTCCATTTCTCTCTCATGAGGATGGAGGTGGTTTTTGCTATTTATACTCTGGGACTGGGATTGGCCCTTACAATGAATCAGATCTTTGATATCTTTTAGCATACTTGTGTTAACGTTATCATAGCCATTGGGTTCTCTTTGTTCTAGTTACTTCACTCTGTATCAGTTGATAAAATAATAACATCAGTGATTTTCTCATGTTTCTCTCATTTCTTCATATTTGTGGCTTTTAATGACAATCTTATTTACCATTTAGGCCCCACACAGTTTGTTTAGCCATTTTCCAATCAATGGGAACCTATTTTGCTTCTTAAAGATTTTTTCTACAACAGAGAATGCTACTATAAATATTTTGTTATAGAGACTTATTTTGTTATAGATAGGACTTTTATTTCACTAGTAGCAGAATCACTCAAAGGACATGAACTTTTAGTGACTTTTCTTACATAATTACAAACTGCTTTTCAGGTCTGTTGGAACAAATCAGGACTCAGTGTTTTAATGTGACTTCTAGCTAAAATAGTGCTGTGAGAGATGCGAAGCCTGACTCTCATATATATGCTCCAGGTCCCCGTTGTGTGGTGGGACATAGAAACCCACAGAAATGCCTGTGCTTGGGAAGCCTCAGGGGTAATGGAACCCCAGGGCAGTGCTTGGCCAGAGAAGATGCTAGGAGGGAATAGAAGCCTGAAGAAATACCTCAACCAGGGACAGCCTTCTGCGGAATTCTGACTGGGCACACTGAAACATGTCAGTGCTCTGAGCACAGACACATCAGATGAGATGAAAGTCAGTGGCAAGAGCCCAGGATAGCAAGGACAGGGACAAAAAGGGCTTGATGATAATATCCAAGAGTATGAGGAGATATAAAACCTGGCCCTCTCACAAAAACTCAAATTAAGAAGGTTGAGTATATGAATATGCAAAAGATGCCAAACATTATTAAGAAATATCATGGGTCAAGCAACACTCAAGAGGTAAGCCAAGAAACAGAGATTAACTCCACAAGAACTACAAGTAGAGCCTCAGAGACAGAAATGATTTGACCACAAGGACCACAATAAACCTGGAAGAAGTAAAGCAAGGGATCAAAAAAAATGAAAGAAGAGATCAGTAGGAAAGAATTAGAAGGAGATTTTTAAAAAGGTAGAAAATCTTACCCAAGTAATGGAGTCCTTGAAAACTAGAATGGAGCAAACAGAACTCAATGACTCCATAGCAAAAAAATTAAATGTTAGAAGGAAATCAAAAGACATTAATAATAATATTAAACATTTGTATAGTGTCAACTATGTGTCAGCTATTGTGCTAAGTGCATTACAAATATTATCTCATTTGATCCTACAACATCCCAGGAAGATAGGTATAGTGTTACCCTCATTTTATAGTAGAGGAAACTGAGGTAAACAGAGGTTAAGTGATTTACCCAAAGTTACACAGCTAATAAATGTGTGAGTCTGGATTTGAACTCAGATCTTCCTTCCTGTAGGCCTAGTGTTCTATCCAATACATCAACTAGATGCTCCATTCATCAGGTCAAAAATAATTGACCTGGAAAACAGGTCAGGGAGACAGAATTTAAGAACAATTAGAATATCTTGAGAACCATGACTAATTAAAAATATGGATATCATATTTCACTAAATCATGAATGAAAACTGCCTAGAATTGTTAGAACCAAAAGGCAAAGTCAAAATTGAAATAATCCACAACTCATATCCTGAAAGAAACCCCAAAATGGAAAGTTCCATGAATGCCATATTCAAAATCCAGAGTTTCCAGGTCAGAGAAAAAATACTGAAAGAATCCAGAAAGAAAGAACTCAAGTACCAAAGAACTGCAGTCAGGAATACATAAGACTTGACAGAAATTATTACAAAGAAGAGAGAATCTTGAAATATAATATTCCACAAGGCAAAAGCTAAAGGTTAACAACCAGAAATAATTTATCCTGAAAGACTTAGTATAGTCATAGGGACCTGAGTTATGACTTCTTTGAAATAAGGAACTGTTAGCAAGGAAATTTCCCCATCCAAAGCAGGTTGACGTTTTCATAGCAACTTATATTCTTACAGAATTTTATGTGTCACACATTTATGGAGTCACACTCCAGTATGTATGAGAGGTAGGACTTGAACCCAGATCTTCCTGGCTTCAAGGTAGGGTCTCTAGTTATTATACCCTGTTGCCTCTGAGTATAATACTTTAGGGGGAAAAATGGAGTTTAAATGGAACAGACGACATTACGTTATTCCTGGTAAAAAAAAAAAAAAACAGGCAAGAGCAAAATAAAAAAAAAAAAAACAACCTAGAAAAGTAAATACATTTGAGCAACTGTTACTTTGAACAGCTGGCTAAATGATCATAAAACATATACATTCTAATGGGGAAGAAGAGACACGTTCTTTCAGGACTTAATGTCTTCAAGGAATATAGGAAAAATCATATCAGGCATAAGGCCTAGCGTAGTCTTGTTCTGTTTGGATGGTCTTAAGAGGGGAAATTAAAGGTGGGGGAGAAGTATTACATTAAGAATGAAATAAAGAAGAAGTGGTTAGTACTGCCTATATCCCATAGGGATGCACAAAAATGGAAAGTATAGGAAGAAGGGATGGGAGAATGGGCATTGCATGAATGTCATTCTTGTCTGATATGACAAATGACAATTGAATCCACATACGTATACTCACAATGAATGGGTATAGGAATACATTTACAGGAAAATGGGTGGGAACAGGGAGAGCAGAAAGGAGATTTAGAGGAAAATGTAGAGTCTGTGAAAGAATAGTCACAAGCAAAAGAAATTTCAGCTGCAGAGAGTAGATTGTGGTGGGTAGGGACACAGAATTAAAAAGGCTAAAAACCAGTGATTGAAGTCTGGGTATGAGGAAGATAACTGAGGTAGTAAAATGGAAGTTTGTAAACTACTTTGGTTACAGATCACTAGAGTTTATCACATTCCTTTTCATTCACCACTTTCTTCTTTTTTGTAAGGATAAAAAGGCAGGGGGCAAAAAGATTTTAAAAAAGTGCAACAGGTTATGATGGAGGAAAATGTAGGACTAATATTCATACTTATGAAAGTGAATAGGGCAGCTAGGTAGTACAGTGGATAGAGCACTGGTCCTGGAGTCAAGAAGACTCATCTTCATAAGTTCAAATCCAGACTTAGACACTAACTGCATGACCTTGGGCAAATCACTTAACCGTGTTTGCCTCAGTTTCCTCATTTGTGAAATGAGAAGAAAATAGCAAACCATTCTGGAATCTTAGCCAAGAAAACCCCAAATGGATTCAAGAAGAGTCAGGCATGACTGAACAAAAGTGACTCAAGTGATTAACTCACCCAAAACACAGAGTAGGATAACAAAATAGATTAAAAATGAGCATTCAACAATATGTTGTTTACAAGAAGCACAATTGAAACATAAAGATTCACACAGCATTAAAATGAGGGAGTGAAATATGTTTCAATCAAATTTAAAAAAAAATAGCGATCATGTTCTCAAAGAAGACAGCATTAGAAATAGACATAGTTAGAAGACATAAACAAGGCAACTATTATGCTTAAAGGCACCATAGATAATAAAATAATATCAGTACTTAATATATAAGCACCAAATGGAATAGCATCTAAATGCTTGAAGGAAAGTTAGTTGAATTATAGGGAGAAATAGACAGCAAAACTTTAATAGCTGGGGACTCTTTTTGGACCTAGAAAAATCTAATAAAAAGATGAACAAGAAATAAGGTAAGGGCCTAAATAGAACTTTTTAAAATAAAAGTTAGATATTATACATCCCTGGAATGAATCCTGATCAAATTATCCTATGACTTCTCTAGACTGGACTCTTTCATATAAAATAACACATAGCACTAACAATAACAAAAATGACAGCTCTTATTTATATAGTATGTTAAAGTTTATAAAGTGCTTTACACATGTTCTTTCATTTGATCCTAATAACAAACCTGTAAATTAGATGCTATTATTAATCCCCATTTTATAGATGAGGAAGCTGAGGTCAAAAGAGGTGAAGAGACTTGGCCAACCTCACATAACAAATGAATGTCTGAGGCAGGATTTAAAATCATGGCTTTATGACTTTAAATCCAGCAGAAAAAGAAGAAAAAACTGGAATCTTAACATAGGAACTTCATGGGACAGTGTACAGAATATTTTGTCCTAGCAGTACTCAGTCTCTCTGTTGTGAGGGAAAAGGCATGCTTAACTATGTGTTCTACAGAGCTTTCGTTGGTTTTTCTGTTAGAGTTCAAGTTCCTTTTAATGATTTTTTCATTTAAATTGTTGTTGCTGCCACTTGTCAACTATGTATGTTTATAAATTCTGCTTATTTCATTCTGCATCAGTTCATACAAATTAAAATTATCCATTTTTGAAATTAGGTCAATTATTGTTTTTTTTAATTTGGATATTTTCCATTGTTGTGCCAACTAAATGTTTTATTGATATTGTTTCACTGAAGTCACTTTCCAATGACTCAAGACATGACATCAAGAGAAAATTCTTTTTAAGAAACTTAACATAATTAGACAAATCAACATGTTGGCTGTCACCTTTCTGCTGAGAGGAGGAAGGCATATTCCACTTTTGAGGTCATATTTGGTCACTGTTCTGATATCTTTCAATATAATTTTCCTTTTACATCGGCATGATCATTGTATAAATTGTTCTTCTAGATTCTCCCTTCCTTTTCAATTCACAGACTTTTTGATTAGGCAAGCAAGATTGCAGACATATAGACTCTTATTATCCCTTCTTAGACACTCTTTATCCCTGGTCAGGAGACTGTCATTCCTATATTTTAAGTTGTGATTCAGAAATCTAAATCTCATTCTCAGACATCATCTTCTTAACCAGCTGTCTACAAAGTTCACAAATCTGTGTTTACCTTGTCTTTAGTGGTTAGCAGTGATGAAAACATCAATGGTGTCCCTAAATTTGTCAATTTCCTCCCCCCCCCCCCCCCCCGGCCAAAGCCACACCTCCTAATAGAGTAGCCGTGGTTGATTGTAGGACTCCATTTCTTAAAATGCCTGGAACCAAGAGAGCATTGCTCATACAAAAAGTTCTCTTTTCTATATTTCCCAGAAAATTATGTTTAAACCTTTAGCATAGTGATGGCTTCAGACAATGACTTTGAAAGCAACATGATGTAAATAGAGTGCTGAACTTGGAATTAGGAAGACCCAACATATGGTCTGAGATCAAGCTTAGACAATCAACTCATCTTCTCTGGACCTCAGTGAGGGCATTGAACTTGACTTCTAAGCTCTTTCTAGCTCTAAATCTATAATGCCATGACTCTTTATAAGGTGTATTTATAAGGCAGCAAGTTAAAAAAGCAAGGAATGGACACCAGCTGACCTGGGGTGACAAGAGACAAAGCTGTGGTCAGCATCTAGAGACAGAAGACGACTGCATGGAGCAGTCACGTTTAGAACATGATGACTCTAAAGCTGAGGTAGAATTCAAGCAAGAAAAAGACTCCCAAGAGGCAACTGATACTGCACCCCAATAATTTAATACCAGCTTTGTTATTCTGAAGTTATTGTATTTCTGCCCTACTGTGTTGGAAACAGACTAATTAAAAGAGAATACTGAATCGGGAACTGTCACAGAGTAAAATGAGTAGAACCAGAACAATTTATACAATAACAGCACTGTTAAGACAACTTTTAAAGACAAGAACAATGCAATGACCAAACCTGATTTTGGAGGACTGATGACGGGGCATGCTTTACATCTCCTATCAGTTTCAGGTGCAGAATGAGACCTCTGTTTTTGAATATAGCCAGTGTGGAAATTTGTTTTGTTTATCTATATCTGTATATATTTGTTCAAGGTTATTATTGTTGTTGTTTTTAATGGGGGAGGGGATAAATTTCTGCCAGCTAAAAAATAAAAATGTTAAACACAAGAAGAAAGGAATCTTTAAATTATAATTCCTCTGAAGGTACAGGAAATTGTGCTATTTTGTATATAGGTACAGAAAACATTTCATTACTTAATTCTCTTTCCTACTCTTTGTGTTGTTTTATATTAATTATTAAAGGTTTCTGTTACTGGATATATGTGTCTCTTGTATGGTCTAGTGATAGTGCATATATGATAGAGGGCTCTGATCAGAAGTTACATAAATAATTACCATCAAACAGCCACTCTGAACCTGAATATAGCAATGTGGTGTTAATACTAGATTCCTTTAATAGTATTATCTGTTCCCATGCCAATCACCAGAGGGAGTGGTAGTTTGATGAATCTTGAGGAGTTTTCTCTCAGATCTTGAATACATGTTCCAGGAAGACAGTTGGGATCTCTTTGTTATTATCAGGTCCACAAACAGCAGACTCTCTACCCTTCCTCAGGTCTCTTCTTCCTTTGACCCTTGTCTGACAATATCTTTGGGTGCATATCTTTATTCTCTGAAAGACCAGCAGCCATGTTTCTTAGCTCCAAGCTTGAGTGGTCCTTTCTCCCCTTTCCTCTCAGTTCCCATTCTTTTCCTTTTTCTTTGTAATCCTTATATTTAGCAGAGTGTCTGGCACATAGTAAATACTCAATAAATGCTTGCTGATGACACCAATCTCCTAACACAGGCCAGGATTCCCCTCTGTTTCTTCAGAACTTTTTTTTTGGTTTTTATATTGAAGCTTTCCCCTCCCCCCTCTCAAGAATACTTCATTTTCTTTGATGTACCATGAGGAAGACCATTTAGCACTTTAAAGATTTTTAGGGACTATCTACCTTAGATGGTCCCAACACCTGCTGGGGATAGTGTTTCCACAGGGATGATAAGTAATGGGATATTCTACAGTTTGCATTGATGCTAACATAGCATGGTTGGTTTTTGACTTGCAGATGAGATTCAGGATGGAGGTGTGGCCCACAGAGGCTGATGGAGAGAAAGAGAAATTAATAAGAACTGGGATTGTAACAGCCCTGACTGTGTTCTGCTATTTGTCACCATTAGATTTGTGATAGACAGAAGGGACCTGTGTGTCATTAGCCTTTATCCCTTCAGTGCTGATGTTTCAGGGATAGGTGCACAAGCCAGATGGATGCACAGCAGAGTTTCCAGGATCCTGACATCTCAGGAACTTGGAGCCAGTGAAATTGATGGGATGTTCATCATTGCAGCTGTGACCAAGAGAATCATCCAAAGCTTCTGCTGAGCTCCCCCCATTCCTGTGTGGTGTGACCTGCTGTGAGCTAAATGGCCTGTGTCTCACTCCCATTTGGCTGGGAGATAGGAGGCTTATGATAAGATACAGAACTTCTGGGTTGGTTCTTCCATAGTTCAAAAGGCTAAAGAAAGGGATAACAGACTTTAATCGAAAGGGATGCTTTGCTTAGACATCTTAAACACTACATGCCCAAAACCGAACTCACTATCTTCTTCCCCAAACTCTCCCCTCTTCCTGACTTCCTCATTAATGTCAAGGGCACCACCATCCTCCCACTCACCCAGGCTCACAGCCTAGATGTCATTGTCACTCTTTTTCACTCCACTGTCCTCCCCTCTCCCAACATCCAATCTGTTGGCAAACCCTATGGATTCTACCTTTGAAACATCTCTTGTATGCATCCTCTTCTATCCTGACATTGCCACCACCTTGCTACAGTCTCTCAGCACCTCACTCCTGGACTATTGCAATAGCCTGCTGGTTGGTTTCCCTGCCTCAGATCTCTCCCCATTCCACTCTCTCCTCCACTCCATTATCAAAGTGATTTTCCTAAAGATCAAGTCTAACTGTCAGCCTGCTTGGTATTCAATAAACCTCAGTGGCTTCCTATTATCTTCAGAGTCAAATACAAAATTCCTCTGTTTGGCTTTTAAAGTCCTTCTTAATCTGCCCCCTTTCTATCTTTCTAGGCTTCTTACACCTTATTCCTCTCAATGTAACCTAGTAGAACTGGTTTGCCTATTGTTCCTCCTCAACTGGTTTCCTAGTTTTCTTCAAGTCTCAACTAAAATCTCACCTTCTGAAAATCTCTCTTTTTTCCTTTCCCGCTTAATGTTAGTGCCTTCCCTCTGAGATGACCTCCAATTTATCTTGTATCTATATCATTTGTACACTGTTGCTTGCATTTTGTCTCCCACATTAGGTTGTTTTTATAATAGTTTATTATTTTTTATTTTTCAAATAACAAGTATTTTTATTCATGTGGGTGGAGCACTAGGCCTGGAGTCAAGAAGACCTGAATTCAAATATAGCCCCATACATTTCCTAGCTGGGTGACCCTGGGCAAGTCACTTAATTTCTGTCTGCCTCAGTTTCCTCTACTGTAAAATGGGGATAATAATAGCATCTAGCTCCCAGGGTTGTTGTGAGGACCAAATGAGATAATATCCAAAAAGCCCTTAGTAGAGTGCCTGACACATAAGAGCTTAATAAATACTTGTTACCTTCCTTCCATTCTTCTATCCTTCCTTCCTTTCTGCCACTGAGCAAATTTTAAGAACAAAATCTGAAAAACAAATCCCTCACTAAATATCTAAATAATTCAGCAAAACAAATAATTCTCACATTAGCCATGTTTGAAAATGTATGTCTCTTCTTGTATTTAAGTTCATCATCGTTCTATTTGGAGGTGAATATTTCATGTTTATTCTTTTGGACTTGTGGTTTATCATTGAACTGATGAGAGTTCTAAAATCTTTCAAAATAATGTTTTTCTCTAACATGTTATTATATAAATCATCCCCCAAATTTCTGCTCACTTAGCT
This sequence comes from Notamacropus eugenii, assembly GCF_028372415.1. Taxonomy (NCBI): domain Eukaryota; kingdom Metazoa; phylum Chordata; class Mammalia; order Diprotodontia; family Macropodidae; genus Notamacropus; species Notamacropus eugenii. The sequence goes on along the minus strand of NC_092872.1, from coordinate 423,233,732 downwards.
CTGCATCAGTTCATAAAGGTCTTCTCAGTTTCCTCTGAAATTATCCATTCCATCATTTCTTATTGCACAAAAATATTTCATTACATCTATATACCACATTTTTTAAAAGGCCATTCTCCAATAGGAGGACATTCCTTTAGTTTCCAGTGTTTTTGTCACCATAAAAGGAGCTGCTATAAATATGTTGTAGATATAGATCCATTTTTTCTTTCTTTATCATGGGCTTATTAGTGGTATAACTAGATCAATGCATTGTTTTCCTCCATTATATTATGAGCTCCTTGGAGGCAGCCAGAAAGAAACAATTCAAGTATCATGGAACCATAGTCGAGATAACACAAAATTTAGGAGCTTTTACATTAAAGGATCACAGGTCTTAGAATATGATATTCCAGAGGGCAAAGGAGCTACAATTACAAGCAAGAATCAACTACCAAGTAAAACTGAGTACAATTCTTAAAAGGTATAAATGGACTTTCAAGCATTCTTGATAAAAAGACCAGAGCTACATAGAAAATTTGACTTTCAAATACAAGACTCAAGAAAGCATAAAAAGGTAAATAGGAAAGGGAAATCATAAGGGACTTAATAAGTTTAAACTGTTTATATTCCTACATGGGAAGATGATATTTGTAACTCATAAGACCTTTCTTATTATTAGGGTATTTGGAGTATATATAGACAGCAGGCACAGATGTGAGTTGAATATGAAGGAATGATATCTAAAAAATAACATTAAGGGGTGAGAGAGAGGAATACACTGGAAGAAAAAGAAAGGGAGAGGTGAAATGGGGTAAATTATCTCACACAAAAAAAGACAAGAAAAACTTTTTCAATGGAGGAGAAGAGAAGATGAGGTGAAGGGGAGTGAGTGGACTTTACCCTCATCAGAATTGGCTCAAAGAAGGAATAGCATGCACACTCAATTGGGTATAGAAATATATCTTACTTACCCTACAGGAAAGTAGCAAGGGAAAGGGATAAGAGAGGGGGGATGACAGAAAGGAGGGCAGATTGGAGGAGGAGATAGTCAGAAGCCAAACAATTTTTGAGGAGGGTCAGGGTGAAAGGAGGGAGAGAGAGAGAGAGAATAGAATAAACCAGGGGTGGGAATTGGATGGAGGGAAATATGGTTGTCAATAATAACTGAAAAAAAACTTTGAAGCAAGTGTCTCTAATAAAGGCCTCATTTCTCAAACATAGAGAACTGAGTCAAATTTATAGAAATAAGAGCCATTTCCCAGTTGATAGATGATCAAAAGATATGATCAGTTGTCAGATGAAGTAAATCAAAGCTATCCATAGCCATATGAAAAAAAATAGTCTTACTATTGATTGGAGAAATGCAAATTAAAACAATTATGAGGTACTATCTCATACCAATCAGACTGGCTAATAGGACAGAAAAAGTAAATTACCAATGTTGGAGGCGATGTGGGAAAAATGAGACTTTAATGCACTGTTGGTGGAATTGTAAATTGATTCAACCATTCTGTAGAGCAATTTAGAATTATGCCCAAAGAGCTATAAAATCATGCATAGACTTTGATCTACCAATACCATTACTGGGTCTGTATCCCAAAAGAGATAAAAAAACAAAAAGGAAAAGGATGTATATGTACAAAACTATTTATAACAGCTCTTTTCTGGGAGTAAAGAATTAGAAGTAAAGGGAATGCCCATCAATTGGGGGAATGGTGCTATGTGATTATGATGAAATACTATTGTACTATAAGAAATGATGAGCAGGATGCTATCAGAAAAAGCTGGAAAGATTTTCATGGGTTGATGCAAAGTGAAATGTACTGTGTACAAATTAACAGCAATATTTTAAGATGACCAGTTGTGAATGATTTTGCTCTTCTCAGCAATACAATGATCCAAGACAACTCTGAAGGACTTATGATTGAAAAATGCTATCCATCCCCACAGAAAGAACTGATGTTTTCTGAATATATATTGAAGCATACTTTTTTACTTTATTTTTCTTGAGTTTATTCCTTGTCTACATTTTCTTTCACAGCATGACTATGCTGCATATGTTTTGCATGACTACATATGCATAAAGAATATTGAATCGCTTGCCTTCTCAATGAGGGAGGCAGAGCAGGGATGGAGCAAGGAAGGGAATTTGAAACTCAAAGTTTTCAAAAGAAAGTTAAAAATCATTTTTACATGTAACTGGGGAAAAATAAAATACTAAAAAAAAGATTGTGAGTTCATTGAGGGTAGAGACTGTCATTAGAATGTTGCATTCTATAATCAATGTCTTGATTTTATTGTGATTTTGCTGTTTTTTTTTTGCTCTATGATTTTATCTCTCGGTGGAGAACTCTCTTGGCATATATATTTATACATCTTAAAAATATACGTGTATATATATATATATGTATTTACACACATGTGCAACTTTTATGCAACTTGTTTGTTTTAGATTATTGCCTGGGGATGTTGAAAGATTAATTGACTTCCCCAGGATCACACAGCCATTAGTGTCAAGGTCAGGTCTTGAATCCAGGTCTTCCTAACTCTGCAGCTGGTTCTCTAGCCACTTTACCAAACTGGTTGTCTGATGTTAGTAGTCTAATCAAAATTTTTATTTAGCTATTAACTTGAAACCTGACCAAATGTTAACATCTGCATTTATTAGAGTGCTTTCCCAGTGGGGATGTTGGATGAGGAACTCTAGATATAGAGCATAATATTTAACAATCTGATCCAATAAGTACCAGGAACTTGAAGAGTCTTCAGTCTCAGGTTGGGTCATTTTAGCTCGTAGACTATACTCTAAAAAGAGACAGTACACCCTTGCTGTCCTCTCCAACATACAGCATTACATTTCTTCTGTAATTTCTCTACATGTACTAAAAATTGTAGGAAGGTAAAAGATGTAATTGTGAGAACTGCAAAAGAAGAAGAAGCTGTGTTCAAAGCAATAAAAATAGTAACAAATAATATTTCTATAGCGCTTACTATATTCCAGGCATTATGCTAAGCACTGTACAAATATGATCTCATTTCATTCTTGTAGCAACCCTGAAAGGTAAGTACTATTATTATGCATATTATTATATGCCCATTTTTACAGAGAAGGAAACTGAGGCAAATGAGGTTAATATATCTCCCCTCAGGGGGAAGAGAAAGATGAGACTTCTAAGTTCTTAGAAAAGATCCCTATAATTTCTGTTGAGCTGGTATTGTATTTTTCAGTAGAGTAGTTAAATGTACTGAATCCCATTGTACAAACTTTATAAATTTTGTCTGTTAATAATGTGATCTAAAGGTATGTTAAATTGTCAGGGTTTATTTAAAAAAAGTGTCTTGGGACCAGTTTTTCTCCTGGTAGGAATATATCTGTGAAATGATATCAGTCAATAGGAAAGAATAGTTTCATTCATACATACAGCTTGGTAGGACTGTTTTTACCTGTCTTCTGTAAGAACAAGATATGTAAGAGGCATGGTATAATAGAAAGTTTCCCAGACTTGGAAGAAGGAGAGATCCAGTTTGAGTTGTACTTTGGACTCTTACCTTCTGTGTGTCCATAGGCAAGTTGCTTAACTTCCCAGTCTGTTTCCTCATTTGTAAAAAAGAGATAATGGTATCTATACTTAGCTCAAAAGGCTATGTTCAGGATCATACAAGATGTACAAGCCCTAGGTAGCACTGGCAAACAAGGCAAGCTGAACTACCAAATCATCTCTGAGCTAAAAGATCTATATGACCAAGTATTTCTGAATGAATTGTTCCCCCTCCCTCCATGTGGATTGAATGTCTCTAGGAGCTTACTCGCCTGCAGGAGTATGGCTTTCTCTTTCCAAGCAACTCATTCCTTCTCGTTCTTCCTGGGGGATGTAATTTTCTTTTAAAAAAATTGTTTTGCCATTTATCAGCCCTTAAAGGGAAAAAGGAAGTTAAAAATACCTATGCTTTGTTCTCTACTAGGCTAGGGTACTTACCAATCTGCAATTTTTATTTCAAGGATATACCTGAAGTTTTTGGATTCTTTATTAACTGGTTCTCCAGCTTTGCCCTCTCACCTCTAACTCTAACCCTAACCCTGACTCTGGTAGGTAATATGTTTATCATCTCTGAAAATGTGAATCTGTCCTCCTCCTCACCCTCTCTTGCTCTGTATCTAGAAGGATGAACTGAGATGCAAAGCACATCAACAGTTTTTATCACGTTTACTTTAGAAACTAAGTAAATATTTAGAACAAAGGTTAATGCTTCCCAAGCACAAAGAGAAGCCGGAAGCTTAGAGTGAATAACAGATAATATATTTGACCCTCTCTGGTGAGTGGGACAGAAGAGTCCCATCTCTGTCCTCTAATCTGAATAGGAACCTCTGTTCATATTTTCCTCCTCTCCCTGGTTCAGGACTTATTAAAGCCAATTATCTTCTATCTGCTCTCCATGGCCCTGCATCTATGGCTCGTTCCACCTCAGTTGCCTCTCCTATGCTCTCCTACCCACAAGCTTCTTTGTATGGATCTGAGTCACAGGTACTCTGGGAAGTCTGCTTTCAAGTCAAATCTGATCTCACCAAGGTTATCAAAGATTTCTTAATTGCAAAATCTAACAATCATTTCTCAGGCCTCACCCTTATGACCCTTCTGTTGCATTTGATTTAACCTTTTCCTCCTGAACACTCTCTCCTCTCTGGGATTTTGTGATAATACTCTCCCTTCATTCTCCTCCTATGTGTCCTTCTTATTCTCCTTTTCTCAAGCTTAATCTAGATCATGCCCTGTATCTGTGGGGGCTTCCCAGAATTCCGTCCCAGGCTTTCTTTTCTTTTCCCTATACAGTCTTCCTCTTGGTGACCTCATTGGTTTTCAGCTTAATTATTATCTTTATATAAATGATTCCCAGATTTATATATCAAGCCCCATCTTTTCCTTCATTGGACATTTTAAACTGGATGACCTTGACACATCTTAAATTCAACATGTCTAATATAGAACTTGTCTTCTCCCACCTCTAGCACCAAATCAGCTCCTCTTCCAAACTTTCCTTTTTAAAAATAATTTATTCATTTATTTAAAATTTGTATTTTTAGTTCTAAATTGTCTCTTTCCTTCCTCTTTACCACTCTTCCACCTCTTCACTGAGAAGGATAGAAACGCAATACACCTTATACATATGCAGTATTGCAAAACATATTTTATGTTAGCTATGTCGCAAGAAAAAAAAAGCAATACAAAATAAATAAAGTAAAATAAAGTAAAACATGCTTCAGTTTGCACTCAGAGTTAATCAGTTCTCTTACTGGAAGTGGATAGCATTTTTCATCATGGGTCCTTTGGAATTGTTGTGGAGCACTGTATTGATTAGAGTAGCTAAGTCTTTCACAATTGAACATCATTACGATATTACTGTTACTAGGTATGATGTTCTAATTCTGCTCATTCACTTTGCATCAGTTCATATAAATCTTCCTAGGATTTTCTGAAAAGATCCTTTTCAACATTTCTTACAGCACGGTAGTGTTTCATTACAAATCACATACTACAGTTTGTTCAGTCATTCTCCAGTGGATAGGCATCCCCAAAATTTCTAATTCTTTATCACCACAGAAAACTGCTAGAAGTACTTTTGTACCTATGAGTGCTTAAAATTTTCCTATTTCTACTGCCACCATTTTTCCAGTCTCTCAGGTTCATGATGACCTTGGCATTATCCTCAATTCCTCATTCTCCTTTATACATATATTTAATCCTATATCTAAATCTTTCTATTTCTACCTCTAAAACATAATTCACATTTTACTCCTTCTACTCACAGAGCCATGACATTACCTCAGGTCTTATCATTTCTTACCTGTATTATTGCAATAGTCTCATAATTGGGAAGTATGTTAACTTTGGTTCTTTCTACACCTGTTCAGTAAATCTCTTTTTGTAAAAGCTGATTGATGTTAATAGGGTAAATGATAATGGGACAGTAGTCTCTGGTGACTGATATTTTGGAGAACACACTGAATAGGGGCAAGAGCTGATAGTATTAGAAAGATATCTCTTAACTCTTCAGAGTTATCCCTAAAACTGAGATATATAGCCAGCCACCATCTGGATATGAGACTTACTAGTATGAGTACTAATTGGAATAAGGACCAGCAGAGTCTTATTACATACATATTAAGCAAATTTAAAGACATCTTAGAAGGGAAACTAGCAGCTGGAGGATTGAGCAAAGGCCATATGAAGGAATGTAATTTTTGACTTGAATCTTGAAATAAATCAATATTCCAAGAGAAGGAAGTGCAAAAGGAATTTATGGATGTTATTGATCTGTGGAGGAGGAACCAGAGGGAGACAATTAGAGATGTAGCACAGACTTGTATTTAAAGAGGATGTTTTAATCAATATCTTTAATATCTTTAGGTATATATGGAACCATTCTTTTGTGAGTCAATGACTTCCTTGGGGAATTTGTCTAGCAGTGGAACCCTTGGGTTAAAAGATATGGACATTTTAGGTGGAGCCAAGATGGCAGAGTAGAAGGATGATAGATAGGAGCTCTCCCCCCACAGCCCATAAAATACCTGTAAAAATGACTCTAAACAAATTCTAGAGCAGCAGAAGTCACAAAATGACAGAGTGACAAAGATTTCCAGCCCAAGGCAGCCTGGAAGGCCAACAGGAAAGGTCTATCTCACTGGGCTCAGAGCAGAGCAGGGACAAGACTGAAGCAGGCTTTAGGGCACCACTGGCTGCAACTGTGGTTCCCAAATTACTCAACTCATAACTGCCAAAGACAGCTTCAAAGGTATTTTCTTCCATCCTTTTGGATGAGGAAGAACAATGCATGCCATCAGAGGAAGTCAAGGCTTCCACGTCCAAAACATCCAAAATAAATATGCAATAGTCTCAGGCCATAGAAGAACTCAAAAAAGGATTTTGAAAATCAAGTAAAAGAGGTGGAGGAAAAATTGGGAAGAGAAATGAGAGTGATGCAAGAAAATCATGAAAAATGAGTCAATAGCTTGCTGAAGAAGACCCAAAAAAATGCTGAAGAAAATAACACTTTTAAAAATAGATGAACTCAAATGGCAAAAGAGACCCAAAAACCCAATGAGGAGAAGAATGCTTTAAAAAGGAGAATTATTCAAATGGAAAAGGAAGTTCAAAAGCCCATTGAAGAAAACAGTTCTTTAAAAATTAGGATGGAATCAGATGGAAGCTAATGACTTTATAAGAAACTAAGAAATTACAAAACAAAACCAAAAGAATGAAAAAAATAGAAGATAATGTGAAATATCTCATTGGAAAAACAACTGACCTGAAAAATAGATCCAGGAGAGACAATTTAAAAATTATGGGACTCCCTGAAAGCCATGATCAAAAAAAAGCCTAGATATCATATTTCATGAAATTATCAAGGAAAACTGCCCTGATATTCTAGAACCAGAGAGTAAAATAAACATTGAAAGAATCCACCAATCACCTCCTGAAAGAGATCCAAAAAGAAAAACTCCTAGGAATATTGGAGCCAAATTCCAGAGTTCCCAGGTCAAGGAGAAAATATTGCAAGCAGACAGAAAGAAACAATTTGAGTATTGTGGAAATACAATCAGGATAACACAAGGTCTAGCAGCTTCTACATTAAAGGATTGAAGGACTTGGAATATGATATTCCAGAAGTCAAAGGAACTAGAATTAAAACCAAGAATCGCCTACCCAGAAAAACTAAGTATAATATTTCAGGAGAAAAAAATGGTCATTCAATGAAACAGAGGACTTTCAAACATTCTTGATGAAAAGAACAGAGCTGAATAGAAAATTTGACTTTCAAACACAAGAATCAAGAGAAGCATGAAAAGGTAAACAGCAAAGAGAAGTCATAAGGGACTTACTACAGTTGAACTATTTACATTCCTACATGGAAAGATAATATTTGTAACTCTTGAGACTTTTCTCAGTATTTGGGTAGTTGGAGGGATTTTACACACACACACACACACACACACACACACACACACACACACACACAGAGGGTACAGGGTGAGTTGAATAGGAAGGGATGATATCTAAAAAATAAAATCAAGTGGTGATAAGGGAATATATTGGGAGGAGAAAGGGAGAAATGGAATGGGGTAATTATCTCTCATAAAAGAGGCAAGAAAAGCTTTTATCAGCAGAAGGAAAAAGGGGGAGATGAGAGGGAAAAAGTGAAGGCTACTCTCATCACTTTTGGCTTAAGGAGAGAATAAGATGCACGCTCAATTTGGTATGAAAATCTGTCTACAGAAAAGTAGGGGAGAAGTAAATAAGTGGGGTAGGGAATAATAGAAGAGAGAGCAAATGGGAGGAGGCAGTAATTAGAAGTAAACAGTTTTGGGGAGGGACAAGGTCTCAAGAGAGAATAGAATAAATAGGGGGCAGGATAAGATGGAGGGAAATATAGTTAGTTTTTCACAGCATGACGATTATGGAAGTCTTTAACAAAACTACACATATATAATCTATATTGAATTGCTTGCTTTCTCAGTGGGGATGGGTGGGGAGGGAGGAAGGGAGAGAAGTTGGAACTCAAAGTTTAAGGAATGAATGTTGAGAATTGTTTTTGCATGCAACTGGGAAATAAGAAATACAAGTAATAGGGTATAGAAATCTATCTTGCCCTACAAGAAAAGAGAGAAGATGGGGATAAGGGAAGGGAGGGGTGTGATAGAAGGGAGGGAAGATTGGGGGAAGGTAAAATCAGAATGTATGGTGTTATGGGGTGGAGCAGGGAAAGATGGGGAGAAAATTTGGAACTCAGAATCTTGTGGAAATGAATGTTGATAACTAGAATAGATAAATAAATTTAAAAAACATATATAAAGAATCAAAAGGATGTGGACATTTTACCCTTCCTTTGCATAATGACCAGGGCATTATTCTTAAGTCTTCATTCTCTTTTACCTTCATCTTTTGTAATTGCACCAATCCTTTCTGGTTAAAAATTAATTTTCTATCTTTCTTTTTCCTTTCCTTTCCTTTCTTTCTTTCTTTCCTTCCTTCCTTCCTTCCTTCCTTCCTTCCTTCCTTCCTTCCTTCCTTCCTTCCTTCCTTCCTTCCTTCCTTTCTCTCTCTCTCTCTTTCTTTCTTTCTTTCTTTCTTTCTTTCTTTCTTTCTTTCTTTCTTTCTTTCTTTCTTTCTTTCTTTCTTTCTTTCTTTCTCTTTCTTTCCCAATGATCTTGATATTCAGGTCACATGTCCGTTTTGAATTTACCGTAGATATGAGGTAAAATATTTTTCAAAGCCTAATCTCTCCCTGACTATTTACTAGTTTCTCCAGAAGTTCTTGTCAAATAGGGAGTTCTTTCAGGGTAATTTACATTTTGGGGTTTATTGAATACTATCTTATTGTTTAATTATTCCTGAATCTTCCTTTTTAAATCATTTCTTTTAAACTACTTTTCTATTTCTTAAATAAGTGGTTTCCTCTGATGATTGCTGTTTTATGTTATACTTTAAAGTCTGCAAGTGTTATTGCTTCTTAATTCCTCTCTTTTTCATTTCTTCTCTTGGTATTCTAGACATTTTATTATGCTATGAATTTGTTTGTCTTTGTAAAGAAGCCCTTTGGCAGTTTGATTGGCATAGCACTGTCTGTAAATTAGCTTTGGTAGTCCTAGCATCTTTATTATTCTGGTATGAGCCAATCATGAACACTAAATATTCCTTCAGCTATTTAAGTTGTTCTTTATTTCCTTAAGGACTATTTTGTAACTGAATCTATATAAATGTCAAGTGTGTTGCTATAGACTGACTCCCAGTATTTTCTGTATTTTTTAGTTAATTGAAAGATATTTCTCATTCTGTTGTTGTTTGGATTTTGTTGTGTAGAAATAATTTCATTTTATAGCCTACAACTTTGCTAATGCTATTGTCTCAATTAGGTACTTTGCTGATTATCTAAGATTCTCTACACAAGGATAGCTTTTTTCTATTTTTTGCCTATCTTTATACTTTTAATTTCATTTTATTTTGCTATTGCTAGCATTTCTACTTACCCTTTTTTAAAATATGCAATTTATTTATTTTCAGTTCTTAACATTTACTTCCACAAGAATTTGAATTCAAAATTTTCTCCCTATCTCTCCCCACCCCCACCCCGGGAGAGCATACATCCCATCCATCTTTTCCTCCAGTTTGTCCTCCCTACTATTACCCACTCTTCCTCCAACCTCCTTTCCCTCTATTTCCTTGTAGGGTAGAATAAATTTCTATACTCTATTGCCTGTATAGCTTAATTTCCAGTTGCATGCATTCATTTTTAAAGCTTTGAGTTCCATATTCTCTCCCTCCATACTTACCCACCCTCATTGAGAAAACAAGCAATTCAATATAGGTCATACATGTATAACAATGAAAAGCACTTCCATAATAGTTATGTTGTAAAAGACTAACCACATTTCCTTCTGTCCTATCCTGCCCTTCATTTATTCCATTCACTCCCTTGACCTGTCCTCCCACAGTAATTTTTGTTTCTGATATCCCTTTCCCCAATTTGATGTCCCTTCTATTATCTTCCCTCTCCTATGTTCTTCCCTCTTGCCTTTCTGCAGGGTAAAATCGATGTCCATATCCACTTGAGTGTGTGTTATTCCCTCCTTACGCCAAATTCCACGAGAATAAGACTCAATTATTTCCTTTCTTATACATATACACATACACATATACACCCATACATACCTACACATGTATAATATACACTTACATACATACCCATATCCACCTACATATATGTATTCCCTCTACCTACTCTAATACTGAAAAAGTTCTCTTGACTTACAGAGAACATCTTTTCCTATAGGAATGTAAACAGTTCAACTTTAATGAGTCCCTTAAGGCTTCTCTTTCCTGTTTACCTTTTCATGTTTCTCTTGATTCTTCTGTTTGAAAGTCAGATTTTTTATTCAATTCAGGTCTTTTCAACAAGAATGCTTGGAAGTCCTCTATTTCATTGAAATTCCATTTTTCCCTTGAAGTATTATACTCAGTTTTGCTGGATAGGTAATTCATGGTTTTAATCCTGTCTCCTTTGACCTCTGGAATATCATATTCAATCCCTTAGTTTAGAAGCTGCTAAATCCTGTGTTATCCTGATTGTATTTCCACAATACTTGAATTGTTTCTTTCTGGTTGCTTGTAATATTTTCTCCTTGACCTGGTAACTCTGGAATTTGGTTACAATATTCCTACAAGTTTTTCTTTCTGGATCTCTTTTAGGAGGTGATCAGTGAATTCTTTCCATTTCTATCTTACTTACTATCTTATTTCTATCTACCTGCTTCTAGAATATCAGGGAAGTTTTCCGTGATAATTTCATGAAAGATGATGTCTAGGCTCTTTTTTTTTGATCATGGTTTTCAGGTAGACCAATAATTTTTAATTATCTCTCCTGGATCTATTTTCCAGGTTAGTTGTTTTTCCAGTGAGATATTTCACATTGTCTTTTATTTTTTCATTCTTTTGGTTTTGCTTTGTAATTTCTTGGTTTCTCATAAAGTCCTTAACTTCCATCTGCTCCATTCTAATTTTAAGAACTATTTTCTTCAGTGAGCTTTTGAACCTCCTTTTCCATTTGGCTAATTCTCTTTTTTAAAGCATTCTTCTCCTCATTGATGTTTTGGACTTCTTTTGCCATTTGCGTTAGTCTATTTTTAAAGGTGTTATTTTCTTCAGCATGTTTTTGGGTCTCCTTTAGCAAGTTGTTGACTCACTTTTCATGATTTTCTCGCATTGCTCTCATTTCTCTTCCCAATTTTTTCTCCACCTCTTTTACTTGATTTTCAAAATCCTTTTTTGAGCTCTTCCATGGCCTGATACTAATGCATATTTTTTTTTGGAGGTTTTGGAGGTAGAAGCCTTGACTTTGATGTCTTTGTCTGATGGTATGTTTTGTTCTTCCTTATCCGAAAGGATGGAAGAAAATATCTGTTCACTAAGAAAGTAACCTTCTATAGTCTTATTTTTTTCCACTTTTTTGGGGAGTTTTCCTAACCAGCTACTTGACTTTTGAGTCCTTTGTCAAGTGGAGGGTATACTCTAGGGTCCTGTAAGTTCTCAGTTCCTCCAAGCTGGCACAATCAAGAGAGAGGAGTTTAATTCTCTCCTGGCCTGCACTCTGGTTTGGGAGCAAGAATCCCTCTCGAGAGCCTTCATTAGCTTTACCATGCTAGTCTTCACCCCAGGACCACCACTCAGGACTGAGACTCAGATAGGCTGCTCAATACCCCAGGGTCTTTAGGCTAAGGGCTCCAAAAAGTGAATGCTGCTGCTGCCCTGGGGCCAGGGCTAGGGCCAGGACTGGGGTCAGACCAGGCTCTCTTCTCACCTGGGTGATAGAGCTTTCTTACTGACCTTAAAAGGTGTCTTTGGTGTTTGTGGGTTGAGAAATCTTGGAACTGTAGCTGCTACTCACAGTTCTGCACCCTGAAGCCTACTCCAGTATGTGCTGTGCTGCATGGCCAAAGTTGGGCTGCACTCCACTCTGAGCCCAGTGTGATAGACCTTTCCTATCAGCCTTCCAGGTTGTCTTGGGCTGGAAATTTCTTTCATTCTGTCGTTTTGTGGCTTTTACTGCTCTAGAATTTTTTTAGAGTCATTTTTTACAAGTATTTTATGGGCTATGAGGGTAGAGCTAGAGCAGATCCATCCTTCTACTCCACCATCTTGGCTCCATCCCCTATTGCTAGCATTTCTAGAACTGTATCAAATATTACCAGGAAGAGAAAATGTTCTTGCTTTATTACTTTAATTCTGATATATCCTTATTACAAATGATGCTTGCTTTTAGTTTTTGATAGATATTTCATATCATATTTTAAAAAGATGTATCTATAACTATACTTTGTAGAGTTTTTTAGCATAAATGAGTGTTGTTCTTATAAAATGAGTTTTCTGTATACATTGAGATAGTCAAATAGTTTTAGATGTTTTTGTTTTGAATGATTATGATAATGAATGTTTTCCTAATGTTGAACCATCTTTGTATCCCTGAGATAAATCCCATTTGGTAATAATTATTTCTTGAATAAGTTGCTATAAATCTGTCAGGATTTTATTTGAACATTTTAAATCAATATTCGTTGATGTTATTGGTTTGTAGTTCTTTATTTTTTCCTTCCTTGGTTTAAGATTTGTCTTACAAAAGGAGTTTGGCAGAGTGTTTTCTTTCTTAATTTTCAAGAATAATTTTGTAGTATAGATAGCATAGATTTGTAGTATAGATTTATAGAGAAGGCAAATTATTCTGATTGAAGGGGGACTGCTTGGGCCCTGTAGCAACTATAGGTAATGATTCTCCTGACCACAAAGTCTCTGATTGAGTTGACTGTTGACTCCTGTTGACTCTAGATTTTGCTTACTGATTGGCTGGGAAGCCAGTCTCATTCCTACAGAAGTTTAACCACCCCACATAAAGACTGTGTGAGATAATTATTGGTGAGCTTAGAGTTTCACATACCTTCTTTGATCTTTAAGCCTTCAAATGATGGAAGGATAATCCTTTTTTACCAATATATTCTATAGGGGCACCTGTAGAAACACTAACCATAGATAGATATAGACCAAGTGTTTACTAAAAGTGCCAGTCACTGTACTAAATGTTAAGGATACAAATAAAAGTAGAAAGTTTCTCCCCTCAGAGACCATACATTCTAATAGGGAGAGTGGAGATAGATGTATCAGAAAGTGTAGTTTGAAAATGTCTGGAAGCTAACAGGGAGTCTTGGTTCCAGCCAAGATAAGGGAAAATTGGTTCTAGAGGCAGAGGCCAAGATTCTGTTTGGGGGGAGGAGTTGAGGATGTAGGCCAGATATAGTTGACATTTTGTATCTGACGGAGCAGTTAGGTATTGCTATGAACAAAAAATCAAATCAAAGTGATCTTGCCTAAACGTATTTCTGCTTTAGTAAGTCAACATTTAATCCATATGTAAATCAGTAGCTTTTTTCAGGTAATGCAGTATTGAGAAGATAAGAAATTTAATGCGACTGGGAGTGCAAGCCATTTTGATGAATTATGAATTATTGCTGGAAATTTTGAAATTTCATACTTTTGACTAGATGATCAAGAACCTGAGACTCCTCACTAAAAAGAAGACTCGGAGGCAAAAAGAACCAGCTAAATCCCACTCACCCTGTGTGGAATTCTAGACTCACAGGCTTAAAAGGAACTGAACAGGGGCAATGATCCTAGTTTGCCACCTAGTGGCAAACTTAAATATAGCAATCTGAGTGCTTCTTCAAGATCCTAGTACTCTTCATAGATAAAACAGTGGTCCTGTCTTTGGCAAAGTGAAATACAGTGTATATTATGTGTGTTTTATATAAAATAGGGACAATATTTGAGCTATCTACTTCACAATTTGCTGTGAGGAAAGCACTTTGTAAACTTTAGTGTATTCTATACATGTATGGTATTATAGTTGTAATAATGATATTTGTGGTAATTATATTTGTAGCTTGTTGTCCCAACAGCTGTAGACCCTCATGGTCCCAGTTTCAAATCATGGGGATTTTGAGAAGTATCATATGTCTTTGAGTCACTTTCCCCTCCTCATACTTAGAAAACTTAGGGTTTCTGAAGTTAACTCAGGCCTAAGTACTCAATTGATCACCATGCTAATGGACTCATGCAAGAACTGCATAAAAAGAGTAAAACCATTTAATTGGTTAATTGGTAATGAACAGGAATGAACAATAAAGCAACAGAAACTATGAAAGACCTAGATGCTCTGATCATTACAGTTCCAAAGGACTCATAAAGAAAACTACTATCCGTCTCCAGGGAGAGAACTAATGACCTTCCGGTGCAGATAGAGTCATACTTTTTAAACTTCATTTTTCTTGCCTTTTCTTGTAACATGGTTAATGTAAAAATATATTTTGCATGACTTTACATGAATAATGCATATTGCTTGTCTTTCTAATAGTTAGGGGAGGGATTAGAGAGAGGGAGAATTTTAGAACTCAAAATTAAAAATAATATATATTAAGAATAAATGAGTAAAATAATTTTAAGAGTAAAAACAAAAAAATTAATTTGCAAAGCAATTAAAAAAGAGGAGCAATAACTCCCAAATTATTAACAATATATTTTACCCATTTAAATTATTTATTTTCTTTTTCAAAGTTGTTTTTATATATTTCACTAAATGTTTCCCAGTCATACGTTAGAATTTTAAACAATCATTGTTAAAAATTTTGAATTCCAAATTCCCTGTCTCCCTACTTCCCCTCTCCCATCCTTGAGAAAATAAGCAATTTGATTTCCATTATACATGTGATGTCATGCAAAATATATTTCCATATTAGCCTTTTGCAAAAGAAAAGCAAAGTAAAATAATAAAAATGAACAAAGTAAAAAAAATATCCTTCAGTCTACATGCAGAGATCATCAGTTCTCTCTCTGGAGGTAGATAGTATTTTTCATCATGGGTCCTTTGGAAGGGTCTTGGCCCATTTTCTTGCTCAGAGTAGCTAACTGTCTCATAGTTGATCATTCTTACAATATTGCTATTAATATATTCAGTGCTCTGGTTTTACTCACTTTACTTTGCCTGATTTCATATGTTTACCCAGGTTTTCTAAAACCATTCTGCTTATCATTTCTCTTTATGTTTTTCTTGGGTCTTGTATTTGAAAATCAAATTTTCTTTCAACACTGTTTTTTTCATCAGGAACTTCTGAAAGTCCTCTATTTAATTAAATGTTCATTTTTTGAAGGATTATATTCAGTTTTGCTGGGTAAATTATTCTTTGTTGTAATCCTCTTTTGCCTTCCAGGCTATCATATTCTAAGCCCTCTGATCCTTCAAGGTGGTAGCTACAAAATCTTGTGTGATCCTGACTGTGGTTCCACAGTATTTGAATGGTTTCTCTTTTGCTGCTTGCAACATTTTCTCTTCCTGGGAGTTTCCATTTTGGAATCTTTTTCAGATGGTGATTGGTGTATTTTTTCAATTTTCATTTTACCCTCTTCTTCTAGAATATTGAGGCAATTTTCCTTGAGAATTTCTTGAAATATAATGTCTAGGCTTTTTCTTTGATCATGGCTTTCAGGTAGTCCAATAATTCTTAAGTCATCTCTCCTTGGTCTGCTTTCCAGGTCAATTGTTTTTCCAATGAAGTATTGTACATTTTCTTCTATTTTTTTCATTCTTTTGACTGTGTTTTATTGTTTCTTGATATCTCATGGAGTCATTAGCTTCCACTTGCCCAGTTCTAATTTGTAAGGAATTATTTTCTCCAGTTAACTTTTGTACCTCTGTTTCCTTTTGGCTAATTCTGTTTTAAAGGTGTCATTTTCTTCAGTATTTTTTTGTGTCTCTTTTTACCAAGCTGTTAATTATCTTTTCATAATTTTCTTCCTTTGCTTTCATTTATTTACTTAATTTTTCCTCTGCCACTCATTTAATTTTGGGAATAATTTTTTAGCTTTTTCAGGAGTTCTTGTTGGGTTTTTGTCCAATTAACATCTTTTCTTTGAGGTTTTGCTTATAGCTGTTTTGACTTCATTGTCTTCTGAGTTTGTATCTTGATCTTCCCTGCTGCCATAGTAGCTTTTGATAGTTAGGTTCTTCTCCCCCCTCATTTTTTCTACCCAATTTCTTGATTTAGAACCTAATGTTGGGCTACGTTCTTGGTCTGAGGTAGGGAGGGGCTGGTCTCATGCTTAGACTTCTTCAAACTCCTGTTTTCAGAGCTAGTTCTAGGGGTTTGGAAGTTTTTGGTGCTTCCCAGGTGGTGTGATCTGGGGAAAGGCATGGTCACTATGCCCTTGGTTTTCACTCTAAGAGTCCTTAAAAGCCTCTGTTCCCTTTGGATTATAATCAATACTACTCAGATCCTCTCCTCCCTTCAGACAGGAAGTTATATGACTCCTCATTCCCTCTTGACTAAAAGTGCTTCTTGACCTATGACCTAGAAGTTGGTACAGGCAATGGAGTTGCCAAACAGTGTTTGGTTTTGCATCCAGTACTAGTACAGGTGTATCCTGTAATATCTTTCTGATCAGTTTCCAGGTCCCCTTATCATCTCTGGCTTGAGATCTCCTGAAGCTGCTGCTGCTTCTGTCAGTACCACCTAACTGAACATTGGTGTTCCATCTCTGTGTGCTCTGGGCCAGCCTCCACCATGTCTCAGATCATTCTTTCCAACCTCCTCAGTTGTCATGGTTTGGAAAAGTGTCTCATTCTGACCTTTTGCTGCCTATGCCATTCCTGAATTTGGTTTGAATTTATTATTTTAAATTTATTTATTATTTTAATTTAAATTTATTATTTTAAATAAAAAAAGTTTCTATTGACTACTAAAGTCAACACACTCAACACACATACACACACAAATAACGTAACAGAAAACAGTCTTAGCCACATTCCCCAACAAGTACGGTTTTCCCCTCCTTCGTACCCAGAGAATTTGGCTTTAATAGGGAAGGCACTGACAAAATCTCAATAGCCTAAGACATGTCCTGGTCTGCCTTGAATTAAGTTAGTGACTGAAGCTATTGATGCCTAGCCTGATTCCTGATTTCAGGTCACCACTGTTATGGTGCAGCCCTCAATTTGGCTAGCTTTCAGCATTCCTTGTCAGTCCTAATCATGATGATGGTTCCAGCTTTCCCCTAGCCAGTGAGCTTTCCCTTCTTGATTTGTTTCAGTTGTCTCTCTTTGTAGGATCTAACAAAAACAACAAAGAAAATCTGTTGTTGCCATTCATTCTCCGAAGTCTTCATTGTTCTGCATGCCAGGGACCTGGCAGTGACCTCCATTCTTCAATTTCCCCAAAAATCTCTTATCTCAATCCCCAGATGTGCTGTGGACACATGGCATCACAGGAATTAAAGTCCTAATTCTCCTGCAAAGAGAATTTGTGTGTTCTGGTCTCAAGCATCCTTGAAAATGTGGTCCTTTTCCTCCTCAGTCATATTTACTGCATCTCATTATTAATATGGTATACACCAGGGGTGGGGAACCTGCAGCCTTGAGGCCATATGTGGCCTTCTAGGTCCTCAAGTGTGGCCTTTTGACTGAATCCAAACTGTGAAGGCCACATGTGGCCTTGAGGCTGCAGGTTCCCCACTCCTGGTGTATACCACATTGGTAGCAATTATTATGAGGTTAGTAGCAATCATTTTACTTCCTATATATGAACTAATATCTAAACTATTTTATTATTGATAGGCAGTGTGACATAGTGGATGGAAAACCTGCCTCAGAAGCAGGTAGATCTGAGTTCAACTTCTGCCTTTGTCACATACTATCTGTGTGACCATGGGCAAGTCACTTGGCCTTCACTGGCTCCAGAAAATTCTGTAAGAGTATAACTTATAGGCTAGTTACTGATATGCATAAATGGAAGAAGTTTCCACATTGGGAAATTCTCACAATTATTAAATCACAGGTTTGAACCAAAAAATGCTATTAATTTTAATCAGTGATAATCATATTAGTAATAATGTTGATGATGATGACCAGCAACAATAATAATACAGATTGTATCCCATCTATGACCTAGTAGATTGTTTTATGATACAAATTTCATTATGTGGTGGCAAATGTAGGATGTGCCTCTGAGCTTGGCCAGGATGAGCTTCTGACAACACACACACAATCTGTCACCAGGCCTGCATCTGAAGCCTTGACAGCTTGCTAGGACCAGCCAGAGTTGTATTCTGTTGACATGGTTTTCAGGAATTCAAGTTCATTTGCATGTATACAAAAACAAGAATTAATGAATTCTTCAAGACCAATGCTCTTTCTTCCTCTACTCTCTCTTCCCTCCCTTCCCCATCTTCTTTGTTTATCAAATTTTTGGATATATGACTGTGGGAGGGATAGCCAAATCAAGAGAATCACTGGGAGGAATAATAATGAGGATGATGACATAGCCAGCATTTATAAAGCGTTTCAAGGTTTTAAAAAAAAGTGCTTTAGAAATATTGTCTGATTTGATCCTCACGACAATGCTGGGAAGCAGGTTCTTTTATTATCCTTATTTTACAGTTGAAGAAACTGAGCAGACAGAAGTTAAGGAAAGCACTTAGCACAGTTCCTGGAACACACTAGGCACTTAATAAATGCTTTCTTCCTTCCTCCTTGGGCAGCTGGGTAGTGCAATGGATAGAATGCAGGGCCTAGAGTCAGTTATCTTCCAGAGTTCAAATCTGGTCTCAGACCCTCATTGGCTATATGCACTTAATCCTGTTTGCCTCTGTTCCCTCATCTGTAAAACGAGCTGGAGAAGGAAAATGGCAAACCACTCCAGCATCTCTGCCAAGAAAAGCCCAAATGGGTCATGAAGAGAGATGGCAGAGAGGAATCAGCCACAACAAAGAGCCCTTCCTCTTTTCTTCAGGGCTCAGTTTAGGTGCTCTATGGTCTACACAAGGTCTTCCCTGATCCCAATATATGTCATACGATCACGGATTTAGAACTAGAAGGGATTATAGGTAATCTATGCCAACCTCTTTATTTCACAGACAAGGAAACAAGGAGACTCAGAAAGATGAAATGACTTGTCCAAAGTTGCAGGGTGGTAAGTGGCAGATGATTTGAGCCTGTCTTCTAATTCCAAGTCTAAGCACTTTAACTACTGCACCACAATACCATTCTTCCCTTGCTGCCCACAAATTACATTTTATTTACTTATCAGGTACATGTGATATCTCTTCAGTAAAGGCCAAACTCCTTAAAGGCAGAAGAAGTTTTATTTTCATCTTTGTATGCCCACTGCTAAGACCAGTGCCCTGCACAATGTTTTAAGAACTGTAATTCAACCAAATTACGCATTTCAACAAACATTTATTAAGTACCTAGTGTAAGCAAAGCACTGTGGACACAAAGGCAAAAACCTGCCCCAAGGAGCTAATGTTCTAGTTGGGGGACACAATATATATCCAGGTAAGTAAATATACAATAGTTTCAAGAGGAAGAGAATATTAATAATTGGGGGTGGAATTAGGGAAAAGACTCAATTGGGAGGCTACACCTAAGCTTTGTCTAAGGATTCTAAGAGGTAGAGGTAAGCAGAGAGAACATTCCACGAATGGGGAACCATTTATGCAATGTCATAAAGGTATGAAATAAATTGTATTTTATGGAGTACAGATAAGGGACTAATTTGGCTAGAAAAGAGTGACAGAGAGTTATGTGAAACAGGACTATATGAGAAAAAAGAATCAGATCCTTTAATGCTATCTTGAAGATTTTATGTTTTATCCATGGTCACCCAGCTAGTATGTAAGGCCAAATTTGAACTCAGCTCCTTCTGACGCTAGGCCCAGGGCTCTATCCATTGTGTCACTTAATTGCCTCTAAACCTATATAGAGAAAAAGGCTCACTTGTCACATAATTTATCAATAAAGCCTTACTTCACAATTTTCTCCTGAAAGTTTGAGATTACTAATTCGCCAAGGTACACATGTCTGAATTCATGAAAATTCTTTCTAAACTCATGATTAGTCATCAGAACAGCTTAGCCTTGGTACACATTCGACTCCCTAAATGGCTTTTAAGAGATGAATGTTATCTGGAACATGGTGGTGAGGGAAAGCATCAGGCAGTTTTCTACAGATAGCCTAAGTATTGTACACATTCAATAATAACCTTGGAGGGTAGCTGTTTTCTCAGAAAGGCCAACTTCCTCTTTGCAGGTGCTAACAATTATACTGAGACTAACCTTAGGAGATGTGGCCATTGCCTTTTGGTGGGGAGGATGGATAATGACAAAATTCAATGGATCTCTTTCAAAAGTTACAAAAGGGAGCAAAAAAACCCCCAATACCCTATAGAATGTTTGTATGGAAACTGAATAAGAGATGTGTGCTTGTCCTTCATTGCTGAAGAAGACCATTCCATCAGAGAAATAATGACATGACTTGAACTTGACTTTTTTTATTTTGAGTGAGGGTGGGCTGTGCAGGTCACCAGCCTCACTTCTCCTCCAGAGTCATCTGAATTTAGTGACCACTTATTCATCAGGATGACTGGAGATGACCCAGGATGAGGCAATTGGGGTTAAATGACTTGCCCAAGGTCACACAGCTAGTGAGTATCAAGTGTCTGAGGGGAGATTTGAACTCAGGTCCTCCTGACTCCTGCACTGGTGCTCTATCCACTGCACCATTCCTCAAGGAAAGCTATATGTAGGTAAAAAAAGATTATGATGAATTATTCTTTTTTAAAATTTATTTATTTATTTATAGATTCCAACATTCATTTCCACAAAATTTTGAGTTCCAGTTTTTCTCCCCATCTCTCCCCTCCCCCCTCCCCATAATACCTAGCATTCTGATTATTCTTTCCCTCAATGTCCCCTCCCTTCTATCACATCCCACACTTCCCTTATCCCCATCTTATCTCTTTTCTTGTAGTGCAAGATAAATACCTGTATTTCTTATTTCCCAGTTATATGCAATAATAATTCTCAACATGCATTTCTAATACTTTGAATTCCAACTTCTTTCCCTTCCTCTGTCCCTACCCATCCTCACTGAGAAGTCAGGCAATTCAATACAGGCTATATATGTGTCGTTTTGCAAAAGACTTCCATAATAATGACGTTGTGTAATACTAACTATATTACCCTCTATCCTACCCTGTCCCCCCATTTTTTTATTCTCTCATTTGACCTTGTCCTTTCCCAAAAGTGTTTACTTCTAGTTACTCCCTTCTCCCATTTGTTCTCTATCATTCCCCTCACCTCACTTGTGCCCTTCTCCCCTACTTTCCTGCAGTGTAAGCTAGATTTTCATCCCAAATTTAGTGAGCATGTTATTCCCTCCTTAAGCCATACGTGAAGAGAGTAAACTCCACTTTTCCCCTCTCATGTTCTCCCTTTTCTCCTCCATTGAACAGGATTTTTCTTATCTCTTTTATGAGTTATGCCTGCCCCATTCCATTTCTCCCTTTCTCCTCCAAGTATTTTCCTCCCTCACCCCTTAATTTTTATTTTGTTATTTTTTTATGGATATCACCACTTCTGATTCAGTTCAACCTGTACTCTCTGTCTCTATGTGTGTGTGTGTGTGTGTGTGTGTGTGTGTGTGTGTGTGTGTGTGTAATCCCTCCACCTACTCAAATACTGAGATAAGTCTCAAGAGTTACAAATATTAACTTTTCATGTAGGAATATAAACAGTTCAGTTTTAGAAAGTCTTTTATAATTTCTCTTTCCTGTTTACCTTTCCATGCTTCTCTTGATTCTTGTGTTTGAAAGTCAAATTTTCTATTCAGTTCTGGTCTTTTCATCATGACTGCTTGAAAGTCCTCTACATCATTGAATGACCATTTATTCCCTGAGTATTATACTTGGTTTTTCTGGGTAGGTGATTCTTGGTTCTAATCCCAGTTCCTTTGACTTCTGGAATATCCTGTTCCAAGCCCTTTGATCCCTTAATGTAGAAGCTGCCAGATCCTGTGTTATCCTGATTGTATTTCCACAATACTCAAATTGTTTCTTTCTAGCTGCTTGAAATATTTTCTCCTTGACCTGGGAACTCTGAAATTTGGCCACAATATTTCTAGGAGTTTCTCTTTTCGAGTCTCTTTCAGGAGGTGATTGGTGGATTCTTTCAATATTTATTTTGCCCTCGGGTTCTAGAATATCAGGGCAGTTTTCCTTGATAATTTCATGGAAGATAATGTCTAGGCTCTTTTTTTTTTATCATGGCTTTCAGGTAGTCTCATAATTTTTAAATTGTCTCTCCTGGATCTATTTTCCAGGTCAGTGGTTTTTCCTATGAGATGTTTCACATTATCTTCTATTTTTTCAAACTTTTAGTTTTGTTTTTTAACTGCTTGGTTTATCTCATAGTCATTAGCTTCCCTGAACTTGATTCTCCCTTTTAAAGAACTATTTTCCTTAGTAAGCTTTTGAACCTCCTTTTCCATTTGGCTAATTCTACTTTTTAAAGCCTCTTTCTCCTCATTGGCTTTTCGGACCTCTTTTTCCAATTGAGTCAGCCTCTTTTTAAAGGTGTTATTTTCCTCAGCATTTTTTTGGTTCTCTTTTAGCAGGCTGCTGACATACTTTTCAAGGTCTTCTATGGTATAAGCCCATTTTATATTCATTTTGGGGGTACTGGAGGCAAAGGCCTTGACTTCCTCTGACAGTATGCCTTGTTTTTCCTCATCTGAAAGATGGAAGGAGACACCTGTTCACCAAGAAAGTAACCTTCTATGGTCTTATTTTTTTCCCCTTTTTAGGCATTTTCCCAGCCAGTTACTTGACTTCTGAATCCTTTGTCAAGAGGAGGATCCTAGTGCTTCTCCTCTCCCCAGTACAAGGCTGAGATTCAAATCAGCTGCTCAATTCTGCCAGAGGCTTTTAAGTTGAGCTGCCTGGACAATAGACCCAGGCTGCTTCCTTGGCCACCATAGCTGCCTGCCTCCTGCTGCTGCTGTCGCGTGGGGCTAGTGCTGGGGAAACTCTGTTCCCTTCTTGCCCAGTTGGGAAAGCCCTCCCAATGCTGACCTTTGGAGCTTTCTTTGTCGTTTATGGGTTGAGGGATCTGGGACCCTCCTTACTGGGAATTCTGCCCTGTAAGTCTGTTCAGGTTTTGATCCTCCCAGTGCCCTGTGGCCAGGGCTGGGCTCCATTCAGCTCAGTGTCCCATGAGACAGACCTTTCCTGTTGGCCTTCCAGGATACCCTTGGCTGGAAACCTCTTTCACTCAGTTGTTCTGTGGCTTCTGGTGCTCTAGAATTTGTTGTCATTTTTTACAGGTATTTTGTGGGCTGTGGGGAAGTGCTAGAGTGCATGTATCTTTCTACTCTGCCATCTTGACTCCACCCCCACCATGATGAATTATTTTTAATACAAATGTTTCTTCTAGTTAGGAATGGAATCTCTCCAAATGAGGGCTGCAACGAACGTTTCAATATACAATAAGAAAAAACAGGATCCAATCCCTTGTGAGGGCTTGTTCTTTCATTTAGTCTTACTTCTACAGGTAAAAATTAACGTATTAATAGCAGTTCGAATCATCGAGTTGAAGTAGTAATAATGATTGACCAAAAAAAAGACTACCCAGATCACATGGTCAAATTTGTGTTTTAGGAAAAAAACAATTTGGCATCTGTGTGAAGAGTGGATTGAAGCAGGAAGAGACTGAAAGCTTGGAGACCAATTAGAAAGCTATTTCATGGGACAATTGAGAGGAAATGAGGGCCTGACCTAAGATGGCAGCTCTATGAGTTAGAGAAGGGGATGAATGTGGAAGATGTTATGTCAGTAGAACTGACAAAGTTTGGCAAACGATTAGAAATGAGAAGTGTCAGGGATGAAAGAATTTAGGATCACTTTGTGGTTATGAACTGGAAGGATGGTTGTCTTTTTAATAGAAGTGGGAAAATTTAGACAGGATATGGGTTTGGTGCAGATTTATATATGTGTATATATACGTATATATGCACACACACACACACACATATATGTATGTATGTATATTCTGTTTAGGGTACATTGTTTTTGAGATGCTTGTGGAACGTTAACTGTTCAAGGTAGTTGATAAACGAAGGCTTCAAATTCAGAAGCAGGCTACATACATGAGCACATACAAACATTGGTTGGGTCTGCATTTCTCTTTACTTGTTTGGTTAATTGTCCTTTACGTATAGCTGTGAAAGGGACCCAATTTCTTTCTCTTCTATATATTGTTTAATGGCATGATCTTTGTCATACCATATTTATGTATCATGGATTATGGATCATGTATCCATTTTCAACTTGTGGTATATGTTGTAAGGTGGTTTAAACCTAACTTATTCCAAACTGCTTTCTAGTTGTTCCAGAATAGTTTTTCTCCAAGAAATTTATGTTTTTGAGTTTATTAATACTGAATTATTCAGTTTAGATGTTTTTGATTCTTATCTGATTTGATCAATATTCTTTTCTATTTTTAAAGCAGCAGCAAATATTTACAATGCTTACTGTTTTATAGTATAATTTGAAGTTTAGAAGTGCTATTTCTCTTTCATTTTTAATTTTTCATTATATCCCTTGATTCTAGAACTTTTGTTCTTCCAAATGAATTTTATTAATATTATGTGGTAAATATCTCTTTATAATGGTTAGTCACAAGGCCAGAGAGTTAGTATTATTGTACATTTTAACTTGTACCCTTTCTATTTTGTGATGCACAGCACACATCATCATTATAACGCTAAGTTCCCTGAAGGCAGGAACCATACATCGAATACTATCTAATCATACTAACCATACTATCTAATCTAATACTAACCATACTATCTAATCTTTGTAACTCTACCACCTAGTATTGAGTCTGGCATATAGTAAATGCTTAATTGATTTGCTAATATTTTGAAAGTCAATATTCTGATTTTTTTTATTACAAATGTTTTATTTTGCTTTAGTAGGTCACTTTAAACAGCTTTTTTCATTCTTAAATAATGCCTAGGACAAATTTACTTCCCTCACTTCAGAGTCTTGTATCCCCTTGAAATACAAGGCTTATTTTCTTTCTACAGTGAAAGATGTATGAGTCATAATGGGCATGAATCAGAAAATAGTATTTATTTTCCATAAATTGACCACCGATTTTATATTTTTTATTTTATTTATTTTTAAATTTTATTTGTTTTCAGCGTTCTACAATCACTTCCATATATCTTAGATTTTTTCCCTTCCCTCTCTCTCCTTCCCCCCTCCTTCCCCATTTCCTCCCTATGACAGCATACAATTTTATATAGGTTCTACACATACATTCCTATTAAATACATTTGCACCTTAGTCATATTGCATAGAAGAATTAAAATGAATGGGAGAAACCACAAAACAAAACAAAACAAAACATAATACAAAAGAAAATGATCTGCTACAATCTGTGATTGAATTCCATAGTTCTTTCTCTGGCTGTGGAAGGCATTTTGCCTTAAAAAACCACTGGGAATTTTTTAAGTCCTTGCCTTGCAATGAAGTATTAAGTCTACCAGAAAAATTCTTCGCACAATGTAATTGATGCTGTGTACAAAGTTCTCCTGGTTCTGCTCCTTTCACCCGGCATCAGTTATATGAATAAGTCTTTCCAGGCCTCTCTGAAGTCTTCCTGTTCATCATTTCTTATAGCACAATAGTATTCCATTACATTCATATACCACAATTTATTCAGCCATTCCCCAATTGATGGGCATCCCCCCTTGATTTCCAGTTTTTAGTCACCACAAAGATAGCTGCTATAAATATTTTTGTACAAATGGGACCCTTTCCCATTTTTAAGTTCTCTTGGGGATGACTATCAATTTTATAAACCAAAGAAACCTGTAGTGCCTTTTGTTTTTTATAAAATAAAGGTGGCCACAGGAATACTTTTTTGTTCCAAACCATGATGGATTTTAATCTCTTGGGCGCTAGATGGCAGCAGAGATATTTGTTTTTCAATTTTCTGCTCAAGTTTGCCTAATGGTCACACGAACTTTCACAAGCAGGAAACCTGGGCTGAGAGGGACCACTGGTGAGAGAGCCTAGTGAAAGAAATTTAATGATGCAGAAAATAAGGAGTTCTATGGATTACAAAGCAAAGGTGTAGATAGAAGAGATCCTGAGGAAGAAAAAACTAATAAAGGAACAGAATACTAACAACCCACATTCTAAAAGAAAGAACTTATTATTATTTTATAAGTAAGGAAACTGAAGTTCAGAATTGAGTGACTCGTCCATACTAATAGAGTTAGTAACTTGTAGATACAGAATCTGAAGCTTTTACCGATCATCCCAGTTGTAAGGGATATTGAGCTCCTCAAACCTCTTAAGCCATTTGGTTTGGAGCTCTCCTATGCACTTCATCAGATCAGAACTCCCTGACAGAGTTCCTTCCAGATCTAATCTAGGATTCTATGACCTTCCTTCAAAGGAAATAGGGAAGTTTGCAGGATCAATGAGTTCAGAGGGAAAGATGAATGCTGTTTTGGACACATGGTTCCAGACGCCAACGGCACATTTGTGTTGGTCAGAGCCTGACTCAGACCAGTCCATATTTTTGATATGGAAATGAAATGAGAGACTGGTAGGTCATTCTAGCTTTAACAAAAAGAGATTTACTTAGCCATAGCAGAAGGATGCTTTACAATGACATGCAGTGAGGACATTCTGAGGTGATTCAGTTGAGTGAGGCTTCCCTCCCAGAGCTGCACCCCATGATCCACCGGCTGGAGCATCTCAGGAGACTAGGAAGTGATGCCAGTAGCTTGAGCCTCTAGCTCCTGAGCCAACCAAATCTTGAAGATGGTTTTAATACCTTTAAAGGAAAAATTAATTTACAGGTGGGCAGGGTTACGATATGGCTCCTACCACAGAATCCAGGTAGGGATGGTTACCAGTTATCTGTTTACGTGGCGGCGAAGTTCTGGAAAGTGAGTGCAGTGGGATTTGCTTTTGTATATTAGAGCCAATCCTTCCTTCCTTCTTTCTTCCGTTTTTGTAGGTCTTCCGTCATGCCTTACTCCTAGGAACATCTATTGGGATAGGAGTTTCTCTGTACATCGAATCACGAGGCCTGTCACTGTCACTTGGCCGCTAAGGCCTATGGTCTAAGGCAAGACGGGGTGGCCTTGCCCTGGGTCATACGCCTAGACTTCGGAGCCAGGAGGTCCGGACCTTGCCCAGGACCCTCCGGTTAAGTCACTTAACCCCTCTCGGCTCTAAGCGAGGTAGTAATCTGCCCTAGTGGAGGGAACTTCCATATCCTGAACATCCCTAGCCTGCCTGCCTCTGCTACCTCGTAGTCTGGCCCTACTCCCTGGCCCTACCTCCCGTGCTGGTCCTTCAGCCTCTGCCTTTCTAGTATGACCTTTCGTACCTCAGGCCGCTGCTTCCCCTATGCTTGACCGCTCCAAGGAATGAGCCAAACGGAGCAAGTTTCGGAAGAAACGTGTATTTAGACGAAGTTGGAAGCTGTCGTAAAATCACATGACCGAGACCAACACGTGCATACTACAACCACGTGACAAATCCAGCATCAGATCGGCTACAATGACGCAGACTGCTGGGGACGGGAGAACTCGGTTTCCCAGAAAGCCTCGAGGCTTTCGCAGGTAAGGTCTTACTTCATTTCCCCAAGATTTTTCCTTTCTTTATCGGAACGACTTGGGTATTTCGGCCTGGTCTCAGAACCTTAGGTGATTAGATTTCATATCTGCCTTTAGTGGCTTCAGCTCTTCCTTATCCACCCAGAACAGGGAAATCGCTCTTTTAATTCCCCTGCCCCACCTTCAGAGGCCCGAGGCCAGAAGCTTCGCAGTGGTCTCTGGGAAACGTAGTCTTCAGACGAGAGGGCGGCTACTGCATTCTGAGGTTTCTGGGAAACGGAGTCCTAGAGGTAAGCTGGGATGGGGCCAATCAAACGTTGGATCAGCATCCTCCATCACGTGGTGTCTCCAGTCATATGACTCCGTGAGTTTGAAATGAACTAGCTCGGGCTCGGCGGAACTTCAAGGGGTGGGAGCTGAGCCCTGTCCTTCATGGGGACGTGTACACAGGCCAGCCAATGGAATGGTTACTCAGAGTTCTGTAGAACTCGAAGGTTTACCGGACGTTTCCCTGCCCAGCAACCCTGCGATGGAGATGCTGGAAGGCTCCGTCCTCGCCGTGCGCGCCCCCTCCACCTGGCGGGCTGACATCTCCTTTCTGATTCAGTAGGTCCCCCGGAGAGGAGGCTTTATAAGGCGTAGCTAGACTGGTCACATCAAGTCCGCCAGCATTTATTGATCGTCTCTTACGTGCTGGGCACCGTGCTAAGTGTTAGGGATACTAAGAGGTGAAGGGTCCCCATCTCAGGGAGCTCAGTCTAATGGCAAAGAGACCGTGCAACACTCTGTACAGAGAGGCTACGTACAGGGTAATTGGAGATCATCCACAGAGGGAAGGGGCAAGCATTACATGGGGCTGTAGAAAAGAAAAGCTTCCCGAAGGAGGTGGGACTTGAGGAAAGGAAGCCAGGAGGCGGGCGATGAGGGAGAGAGCCCCGGAAAATGCCCGGAGTGAGGACATGGGGTGTGGCACTGGTCCCTCAGATGACTGATTTCTGCTAAGGGCTTTTTGGGTTTGGTAGGATCTTCTTGAACTTCCACCCTTTGAGCACTCAGTTGTAAGGAGGTCACAGCAGTACTTGGTATAGGTATGCAAGTATAAATATCGATACATCAACAAGTGTTTATTAAGCATGCTCTTACTATGTGCCAGTCCAGTACCAACAGTGATGTGATCCCTTTACCCAGTGAATGAGCTTAAGGAATTGATTGGGAATGGGGGCAGAGGGGTAGTGACTGGCCAAAGGTGACTGCTAGGTGCAGCACTGGATAAAGGGCTGGCCTCTAGTTATGAAGACTCATGTTCAAATCTAGCTTCAGATGCTTCCTAGCTGTGTGAGCCTGGGCAAATCACTTAATCTCTGTTTGCCCCAGTTCCCTCAACTGTAAAATAGGGATAATAACAGCCCCTGTCTTGTGAAGATCAAATGAAGTAATACTTGTAAATCACTTAGTACAGTGCCTGGCATGTGGTAGGCACTACTGAAATGCTTATTTCCCTTCCTCCCTAGTCTCTAAGGTTACACAAGAGGTTCGTGTTAGCAGTGATTGCAGCCCAGACTCTTTTCATCCCATCAGATTACTTCAAGTGGTAATAATAATAATAGCAGTAACAATAATAAAAAATAATTTGCATTTATAAAGCACTCAGGGTTTGCATGCACAAAGTGCTTTACTTACTTTGTCTCATTGGCTCTCCACAACCTTGTGAGATAGGTGATATTGTTCCCAGTTTACCAATGGGAAAACAGGCACAAACAAGGTTAAGTGACTTGGCTAGAACCTCACAGCTAATAAGAGTCTGAAACAGGATTTGAATACAGGTCTTCCTGACTCTCTGTCCTACGCTGATACTGCTGACTGCACCACCCTGTGTGAGGTCAGAAAAGTGGAATGACCTTAGGGGGAAATGTTCAGATGTGTTAAAGCAGATAAGAGTCTTAACTAATGGCTTCATTACCTTCACTAAAAGAATATGCTTATTTAAAATTTTTTAAAAAATTTTTGTTTTCTTCTTATATCTTGTTCATTTCTGAATATATTTCTCTCCCTGTTCTCTGCTCAGTGAGCTATCTTTTTTAACAAAGATTATTTTTAAAAAAGGGGGAAAAAGCAGGTCAGCCAAACCAACCGATCTGTCAACTGTGTTGAATATCATATATAGTATTCCAGACCCTTTTGCACCCTTTGCAAAGAAAGGAAGAAGCTTTACTTTTTCAGTTTTCCCATAGGGTCAGCATTGGAAGTTTTAATTACATAGAATTCAGTTTTGTTGTTTTTTCCATTTACACTATTACAGAGATTATATATATTGTTTTCCTGGTTCTGTTCCTGCATTTGCATCAAGTTTATGTCTTCCCATGCTTCTCAGAATTCTTTACATTCAGTGCAATTCAAGTCAGAGTTTATTTAATCCTTCCTCAGTCAATGAGCATCTATTTTGTTTCTAGTTTTTTGATACCATAAAAAAGTATTACTATAAGTGTTTGGATATATATGGGACCTTTCTGTCTTTGAACCCCGTTGGGGCATATGCCTAGCAATGAACATACTTTAAATGTTTTCTAGAATGCTAAAACCAATTGTAGCACTGCCAAAATGGTTGGACCATTTCACAACTCCACCAACAGGGTATTCATGTGTCTGTTTTCTCACAGACTGTACAACACTGACTGTTCCCCTCTTTTATCATTTTTATCAATTGGCTGGTGAAATGAAACCTGAGTAATTTTGATTTGCATTTTTCTTATAACTAGTGATTTGGATCATTTTTTTCAAAGGATTAGTAAGAGTTTGCAATTATTCCTTTGGGAGCTGTTTGTTCATATCATTTGTTCAGTATTCATTGAGGAATGGCTTTTGGATTTATATATTTGAGTTAGTTCCCTGTGTATCTTGAATATCAGACTTTTAACAGAAGTGTTTGATGCAAATGATTTTTCCCTGATTGACAATTTCCTTTCTTATTCCAGCTTCATTGATTTTGTTCCTGCAAAAGCTCTTCAATTTCATGTAATTGCATTTATTTAGTTTATCTTCTGTGATCACCTTAATTCTTTGGTAATAAATTCTCCCCTAGCAGTAGTTGTGAAAAATAACTGATTTCCAATTTTTTTTTATTCACTCTGCCTTTAGATTGTGAGCCTATTGTGGTATAGTTGAAATCCAATTTCTGCAAAACTCCTTTCTGGTTTTCCCAGCAGGTCTTGTCAAATAAGGAGTTTTTCCCTAAGCAGTTTATGTTCTTGAAGTTATTGAACACTGGATTAATGAATTAAATTGTTGTTAATTCTTACTTATTTAGTCTGTTCTACTGATCTACTTTTGTGTTTTTTAACCAGTACCAAATAGTTTTATGATTACTACTTTGTAGTAATCCTCCTTCATTTTTTTAAAAAAAATATTTATTTAACTTTTAACATTCATTTTCACAAAACTTTGGGTTCCAAATTTTCTCCCCATTTGTCCCCTCCCCCTGCCCCAAAACACCAAGCATTCTAATTGCCCTTATCACCAACCTGCCCTCTCTTCTATCATCCCTCCCTTCCCTTATTGTAAGATAGGTTTTCATACCAAAATGAGTGTGCATTTTATTCCTTCCTTTAATGGAATGTAATGAGAGTAAATTTCATGTTTTTCTCTCACCTCCCCTCTTTTTCCCTTCACTAAAAAGTCTTTTGCTTGCCTCTTTTATGAGAGATAATTTGCCCCATTCCATTTCTCCTTTTCTCCTCCCAATATATTTCTTTCTCACCCCTTAATTTCATTTTTTTAAAGATATGATCCCATCCTATTCAATTCACTCTGTGCTCTGTGTGTGTGTGTGTGTGTGTAATCCCACCCAGTACCCAGATACTGAAATGTTTCAAGAGTTACAAATATTTTCTTTCCATGTAGGAATGTAAACAGTTCAACTTTACTAAGTCCCTTATGACTTCTCTTTGCTGTTTATCTTTTCATGCTTTTCTTGCATCTCTCTCATTTCTCTTCCCAGTTTTTCCTTCACCTCTCTAACTTGATTTTCAAAATCCTTTTTGAGCTCTTCCATACCCTGAACCCATTGGATATTTATTTTGGATGTTTGGGATACAGAAGCCTTGACTTTTATGTCTTTCCCTGATGGTAAGCATTGTTCTTCCTCCTCTGAAAGGAAGGGAGGAGATATCTGTTTACCAAGAAAGTAACTTTCTATGGCCTTATTTTTTTCCCCCCTTTTCTGGTCATTTTCCCAGCCAGTTACTTGACTTCTGAGTATCCTCTCCACACCCACCTGGCCTCCAGATCTGCCCAGCCAATGCTTGGGGTCTGAGATTCAAATGCTGCTTTCCAGCCTCAGGGCTTTTGGTGGGGGTGGGGCTGCTATTCAGTGTGAGATTAAGTTCAGGTGCTCAGGTGGGGGCAAGGCCGCCACACAGGGCTCGGCTCCCTCAGGGGGTTTAAGACCTTCAACAATGGATCCGAGCTCCTGCCCGCTTTGGGAGCCCTTGTCAGCTGCTGCCTCTACTGCTGCCTCCACTGCTGCATCCTGAGGGGGCTTGGGTTATGGGGACACCCTGCTCCCGGCAAGCTGAAAAGTCCCTCTCACTGATCTTTGGCACCAGTGGGTGGAGGGACCTGCTTGGCTGCTTGAGATTCTGTCCCTGAAGCCTGCTCGAATCTGCTCCTCTCGGTGCCCCGCAGCCAAGGCAGGGCTGGGCTCTGCTGCGGGTCCGTTGTGCGATGGACCTTTGGGGTCAGTTTTTCAGGTCTCTCTGGAACATAAATCTCCTCTGCTCAGTTGTACTGTGGCTTCTGCTGCTCCAGAATTTGTTGGGAGTTCTTCTTTACACGTATTTTATGGGCTGTGGGTTTGGAGCTAGCATATGTGTATCTTTCTACTCAGCCATCTTGGCTCCTCTCCCTCCTTCATTTTTAATGAACTTCTATTCAAGTACTTTAGGCATCATTAACATGCTTATATTCACTTTGAGAAGTAGGTAGAAGTCGCTGTAATTCAATGGTGCTTACAGGGCTTTTGTTAAATAAAGCTTGGCTAAGCTACTTAGATTGCTACATGTAAGAGAAATGATTGTTTTAAAAAATTTTACGGAAGATGGCGAAGTAGAAAGACGCACATACACATAGCTCCAAACCCACAAACCACAGAACGGCAGAGGGGACTAACCCAGGGCGAATTCTGCACCCAGAGACCACGGAATATTGGAGCGAGGGAGATTTCTGTTCCGGAGAGACCTGCAAACCTCTCGCGGGGGGTCCTTCGCGCCGGGGACTGGGCGCCCGGGTGGGAAGAGGAGAGCAGCCCTGCCACGGCAGCGACACCGTGGGAAAGAGATCCGAGAGGGCTGCGGGATGGAGTCTCCAGCGGCCACGCGGGTCCCCCCACCCACAGAGGGACCTGCAAACCTCTTGCAAAAGGTCCGTCGTGCTGCAGACACGGTGCCCAGCCCAGACCTAAGGCGGCGACGGCGGCTGCGGCTCCGAGAGACAAAGTTCTGAGAGGGATCTGGAGGCGGGATCTTCAGCAGCTGCACGGGCCCCCCACCAACAGGTGACTGACGGGGGTAGGTGAGAGAGTCTCTTTGGCGGGTTGAGACGGGAGTGAGGTGCCCCCATCGCTCGGGCCCCCCCCGGGAGGTGGGGGCTGAGAGGCGGCTGCGGATGGGGGCTCCCCAAACGGGCGGGAGCCTGGATCCATTGTGGAAGGTCTGTGCATAAACCTCCTGAGGGAATTGAGCCAGAGAGGCGGCCCTGCCCCTGACCTCAGCACCTGAACTTAATTCTCACACTGAATAGCAGCCCTGCCCCCACCAAAAATCCTAAGGCGGGAAGCAGCATTTGAATCTCAGTCCCCAAACGCTGGCTGGGAGGACCAGGAGGCGAGGTGGGTGTGAGGAGAACATTCAGAGGTCAGGCCACTAGGTGGAGACAATGCCAAGAAAAGGGAAAAGAAATAAAACTATTGAAGGGTACTTTATTGGAGAAAAAAAACTTCCTCCCTTCCTTTCTGATGGGGAGGAACAATGCTTGCCATCAGGCAAAGACACAGAAATCGAGGATTCTGTGTCCCAGCCCACCCAATGGGCTCGGGCCATGGAAGATCTCAAGAGGAATTTTGAAAATCAAGTTAGAGAGATGGAGGAAAGACTGGGAAGGGAAATGAGAGGGATAAGGGAGAAGCAAGAAAAACAGATCAGCTCCCTGCTAAAGGAGAACCAAAAAAATCTTGAAGAAATTGGCACCTTGAGAACTAGCCTAACTCAGCTGGCAAGGGAGGTGCAAGGGGCCAATGAGGAGAAGAATGCTTTCAAAAGCAGAATTAACCAAATGGAAAAGGAGATTCAAAAGCTTACTGAAGAAAATAGATCTCTCAAATCTGGAATAGTACAGATGGAAGCTTTGGACTTTTCGAGAAAGACAGATATCTCAGAACATACCGCGCAGATTCGAAAAATGGAAGATAATGTGAAATATCTTATTGGAAAAACAACTGACCTGGAAAATAGAATCAGGAGAGACAATGTAAAAATTCTGGGACTACCTGAAAACCATGATCAAAAGAAGAGCCTAGACCTCATCCTCCACGAAATTATCAAGGAAAACTGCCCTGAGATTCTAGAACCAGAAGGCAAAATAAATATTCAAGGAATCCGCAGAACACTGCATGAAAGAGATCCAAAAAGAGAAACTCCTAGGAGCATTGTGGCCAAATTACAGAATTCCCAGGTGAAGGAGAAAATATTGCAAGCAGCTAGAAAGAAACAATTCAAGTATTGTGGAAATACAATCAGGATAGTACAAGATCTGGCACCTTCTACATTGAGGGATAGAAGGGAATGGAATAGGATATTCCAGAAGTCAAAGGAACTAGGACTGAAGCCAAGAATCACCTACCCAGCAAAACTGAATATAATACTTCAGGAGAAAAAATGGTCTTTCAATGAAATAGAGGACTTTCAGATTTTCCTGATGAAAAGACCAGAGCTGGAAAGAAAATTTGACTTTCTAACACAAGAATGAAGAGAACCATGAAAAGGCAAACAGCAAAGAGAACTCATAAGGGACTTACTAAAGTTGACCTGTTTACATTCCTACATGGAAAGACAATATTTATAACTCTTGAAACATTTCAGTATCTGAGCACTGGGTGGGAGTATACACACACACACATGCTCACACGCACACATACATAGAGACAGAGTGCACAGAGTGAATTGAAGAGGATGGGATCATATACTAAAAAAAAAAAATGAAATCAAGCAGTGAGAGAGAAATATTGGGAGGAGAAAGGGAGAAGTTATATAGGGCAAAATATCTCTCATAAAAGAGGCAAGCAAAAGACTTATTAGTGGTGGGATAAAGAGGGGAGGCAAGAGAAAAACATGAGATCTACTCTCATCACATTCCACTAAAGGAAAGAATATAATGCACACTCATTCTGATAGGAAAACCTATCTCATAATACAGGAGAGTGGGGGACAGGGGCACAAGCAGGATGGGGGGGAGGATAGAAGGGAGGGCATGGGGAGGAGAATGCAATACGAGGTTGACACTCATGGGAAGGGAAAGGACCATAAGAAAATAAAAGTAATGGGAGACAGGACAGGATGGAGGGAAATATAGTTAGTCTTATACAACACAACTAGTATGGAAATCATTTGCAAAACTAAACAGATATGGCCTATATTGAACTGCCTGTCTTCCAAGGGGAAGGGGTAGAGAGGGAGGGAGCTAAAGAAGTTGGAACTCAAAGTGTTAGGACCAAATGTAATGTTCTTACCACTGGGTAACAAGAAATACAGGTTAAGGGGTCAAGAAAGCTATCTGGCCCTACAGGACAAAAGAGAAGACGGAGACAAGGGCAGGGAGGGAGGATAGAGGAGAGAGCAGATAGGTCACAGGGGCAATTAGAAAACTTGGGTCTGGGGGGGGGAGGGGGAAAAAAGGGGAGAAAATTTGTAACCCAAAATTGTGTGAAAATAAATGTTAAAAGTTTAATAAAAAAAAAATTTACTATGATATCCTCTTAGGGATGCTATACATCTGCAACTGATGGATTCTTAGAAGAATCAGAATTATGAGTAACCCGGAGAGCAGGCTACATGTGGGTATAAGCAGGATGCATCATTTTGCCAATGATTATTTGTACCTGATGATGGTTGGGAAAGACAGCTAGGTGGCACAGTGGAGCTTCCTTAAGAGCTGGGGTCAAATCTGGCCTTCTGTGTGACCCTGGACAAGTCACTTAACTCTGTTTGCTCAGTTTCCCCTTCTATAAAATGATCTCGAGAAGGAAATGTCATATCATTACAGTATCTTTGCCAAACCAAACCAAACCAAACCAAAACCAAAAAAATCCAAAAGGAGTGGTCCACAAAGAGCATGACTGAAAAGTGACTAAACAAAGCATTATAAAAGACATCAAGACTGTGACAAGACTCCCTATTCCTGGGGATTCCAACTACACTGGTTAACTTGCTGTTTCTTGTACATGCTATTTCATGTCCAAACTCTGTAGTTCTGCCCAGACAGTTTCCTATGCTTGATGTTCTCTCCCACCTCTACCTCTTAGAAATCCTAGCTTCTTTCAAAACATAGCTCAGGTACCATCTTCTTTAAGAGTGTTTTCAGATTCCTTGAGCTTCCTAGCCCTCAAATTATTTTATATTTTGTATACACTTATCTGTGTACTTGTTTGTGCTAGCAGAGGGCAATTACAGTTGTGTTTATGACTTCTTATCCCCATTGCCTAGGTTAGGGCCTACTAACATTGTAGGCACTCAATAAATACTTGTTGAACTAAGTTGAATTTGAAAAGGAAGTCAATAGCTTCTTTACTGAGAATCGTGCACAGATACAAAAGCCAAAACAAAACAGTATATGCCCATAAAGAGCTAACATTCTACCAGAGGATATAACATGTACATAGATACAATATAACAAATATGTACTGAGTAATAAAAAGTCATTTCAGAGCAAGGAGAAATACACTAAAAGTGTCAGGGTTACCCCAGAGATATTAAAAAAAAGCAGAGGAAGGTTCCTGGCAAATGAAATTGATCTTCCTTGAGGATATATAGGATGATATATGTAGATAAGAATCTCAGAAAATGAGAGTGTGGAAAAGAGCTGTGATCTACCCTGATCTAGGGAATAGCATACAGACCGTTAAAATATCAAGCATCTTCCACAAAATTAATTTGGATTTTTCATCATTTTGGTCATTGGAGCAAGATCTGGCTTCAGTTCTTAGTTCTGTTACTAGCTATGTCATCTTGGTTAAGTAACTTACCTTTTCTGAACCTCAGTTTTCTTACCTGTAAAATGAGGATAATAGTTTTTATATTATCTATTTCATAAGATTGTTGTGGAGAATGCACTACTATTGCAGAAAACCTAAGAAAATTTACTATAGGTAGTAATAATAATAATAGACAAACAAGGTAACATTAACACAACCATATTAAATTTGAAATATGCCAAAATAATATTAATCTGACATTTAATATAGTGCATTATAGTTTATAAAGCTCTTTCTGTAGTCTGATTTGATAGCTTTAGTTCATAATCAAGATTTCTAAGATAGAGCTTTAACATTTAAAAAGTTTTTGCTGAAGCAGAGTCAAGATGGTAGAGTGGAAGGATGCATCTGCTCTAGCTCACCCCCCATAGCCCATAAAATACCTGTAAAAAATGACTCTAAACAAATTCTAGAGCAGCAGAAGCCACAAAATGACAGAGTGAAAGAGATTTCCAGCGCAAGGCAGCCTGGAAGCCTGTCAAGAAAGGTCTATAGCACTGGGCTCAGAGCAGAGCAGGGACAGGACTCACGGGCAGTAGCTGTGGTTCCCAGATTTCTCAAGTCACAAATTCCAAAAACATCTCCAAAGGTCAGTGAGAAAGCTCTTTCACCTGGGTGAGAAGGGAGCTGGGCCCAGGGCATCAGTAGCCACTGCTGCAGCAGAGCCCTTGGTTGATTCCCCTGGGGAAATCAAGGGGCTGATTTGGGTCTCAGTCCTGAGTGGTGGCTCTAGGGTGAGGAGGATTGATGGTGTTGTAGAGTTGGTGGAGGCTCTGAGGAGGGAATTCTACTTGCAGATTCTAGGCAGAAAAGCTTGCCATTGCTTCCAGACCAGAGTGCAGGATAGGAGAGGAGTAAACTTCTCTCCCTTAATTGTGCCACCTTGGAGGAACTGAGAACTTACAGGTCCCTCCACTTGACAAAAGTCAAGTAACAGACTGGGAAAATGCCCCCCAAAAGGAAAAAAAAATAAGAAGGTTACTTTCTTGGTGAATAGGTATTTTCTTCCATCCTTTCAGATTAGGAGGAACAATGCATACCATCAGAGGTAGACATAAAAGTCAAGGCTTCTACATTCAAAACCTCCAAAATAAATATGCGTGGTCTCAGGCCATGGAAAAGCTCAAAAAGGATTTTGAAAATCAATTAAGAGAGGTAGACGAAAAATTGGGAAGAGAAATGAGAGTGATACAAGAAAATCATGAAAAGCAAGTCAACAGCTTGCTAA
Source organism: Notamacropus eugenii (assembly GCF_028372415.1). NCBI lineage: Eukaryota > Metazoa > Chordata > Mammalia > Diprotodontia > Macropodidae > Notamacropus > Notamacropus eugenii. The sequence goes on along the minus strand of NC_092872.1, from coordinate 423,195,159 downwards.
AGGAGACCCCAAAAAATGCTGAAAAAAATAACACCTTTAAAAATAAATTAACCTGAATGGCAAAAGAGGTCCAAAACATCAATGAGGAGAAAAATGCTTTAAAAATCAGAATTAGCCCAATGGAAAAAGAGGTTCAAAAGCTCACTGAAGAAAATAGTTCTTTAAAAATTAGAATGGAGCAGTTGGAAGCTAAAGATTTTATGAGAAACCAAGAAATTACAAAACAAAACCAAAAGAGTGAAAAAACAGAAGACACCATGAAATATCTCATTGGGAAAACAACTGACTTAGAAAATAGATCCAGGGGAGACTATTTAAAAATTACGCTGCTCCCTGAAAGCCATGATCAAAAAAAGAGCCTAGACATCATCTTTCATGAAATTGTCAAGGAAAGCTGCCCTGATATTCTAGAACCTGAGGGTAAAATAAATATTGAAAGAATCCACTAATCACCTCTGGAAAGAGATCAGAAAAGAAAAACTCCTAGGAATGTTATAGCCAAATTCCAGGGTTCCCAGGTCAAGGAGAAAATATTGCAAGCATCCAGAAAGAAACCGTTTGAGTATTGTGGAAATACAATCAGGATAGCACAAGATCTAGCAGTGTCTACATTAAGTGATTGAAGGGCTTAGGATAAGATATTCCAGAAGTCAAAGGAACTAGAATTAAAACCAAAAATCACCTACCCAGCAAAACTGAGTATAATACTTCAGAGGAAAAATGATCATTCAATGAAATAGAGGACTTTCAAGCATTCTTGATGAAAAGAACAGAGCTGAAGAGAAAATTTGACTTTCAAACACAAGATTCAAGAGAAGTATGAAAGGTAAATAGTTAAGAGAAATCATAAAGGACTTACTAAAGTTGAACTGTTTACATTCCTACATGGAAAGATAATATTTGTAACTCTTGAAACTTTTTGCTGTGTTTGGGTAGTTGGAGGGATTACATACATACACACACACACATATATACACACACATATATACACATATATACATACATATTATATATATATATATACATACATATTATATATATATATATATATATATATATATATATATATATATATATATATATATATATATATATATATATATATATATACACACACACACACGCACACAGAGGGCACAGGGTGAGTTGAAGAGGAAGGGATGATATCTAAAAAAATTAAGGGATGAGAGAGGAACATATTGGGAGGAGAAAGGGAGAAATGAAATGGGGCAAATTATCTCTTATAAAAGAGGCAAAAATCTTTTTCAATGAAGGGGAAAAGGGGGATGTGAGAGGGAAAAAGTGAAGCTTACTCTCATCACATTTAGCTTAAGGAGGGAATAAGATGCACACTCAATTTGGTATGAAAATCTATCTTATACTACAGGAAAGTAGGGGAGAAGGGGATCAGTGGGGTTTGGGGGGATGATAGAAGGAAGGGCAAATGGAAGAAGGGAATAATCAGAAGAAAACAGTTTTGGGGAGGGACAAGGTCAAAAGAGAGAATAGAATAAATGGAGGGCAGGATAGGATGGAGGGAAATATAGTTAGTATTTCACAGCATGACCATTATGGAAGTCTTTAGCAAAACTACACATATGTAACCTATATTGAATTCCTTGCCTTCTCTGTGGGGATGGGTGTGGAGGGAGGAAGGGAGAGAAGTTGGAACTCAAAGTTTAAGGAATGAATGTTGAGAATTGTTTTTGCATGCAGCTGGGAAATAAGAAATACAGGTAATGGGGTGTAGAAATCTATCTTGCCCTACAAAAAAAGAGAGAAGATGGGGATAAGGGAAGGAGGGGTGTGATAGAAGGGAGGACAGATTATGGAAAGGGGTAATCAGAATGTATGGTGTTTTGGGGTGGAGCAGGGAAACATGGGGAGAAAATTTGGAACTCAAAATCTTGTGGAAATGAACATTGAAAACTAAAAATAAACTAATTAAATTAGGAAAAAAAGAAATGATGAGCAGCAGATTTCAAAACCTGGAAAGAGTTACATGAACTGATACTGAGCAAAGTAAGCTGAACCAGGAGAACATGATACACAGTAACAGTAACACAGTGTAACAATCAACTATTATTTACTTAACTCTTCTCAGCAATACAATGATTCAAGATAAGACAGAGAAGGCTGTCCACATCCAGAGAAAGACCTGATGGAATCGGAATGCAGATTGAAGCATACTATTTTTACTTTTTTTTGTGGGTGGGAAGGGGGTTGTGGGTTTTTTCCTTTTGTTCTGTTTCTTCTTTTACAAAATGACTAATGTGGAAATATGTTTTACATTATTGCACATGTATAATAGATTAGATTCCTTGCTATCTTGGGGAGGGGTGATGGAAGGGAGGGAGAGAAATACGGAACTAAAAATCTTTCAAAAAATGAATGTTGAAAATTGTCTTTACGTGTAATTGGAAAAAAATAAAATACTATTTAAAAAAAAGTTTTTGCTGATCTGTTTCTTGCTGAATAGAATCCAATTTTCTAGGCATTCAACCCCCCTCGCCCTCACCTTGACCTCCCTCCAAACTTAGATTTCCAACTACTATACTGGTACTCAGATTTGACCCAAACTTCATACTTCTCAATCATGAATAAATGCCTCTTAACCTTGAGTCACAGTGTCTTATTGTTTCTTCATATACAAAATGAGATTGGATTAGGGGATCTCTGAAGCGCAGTTCCACTTTGAAACCCTCTTTTCATCAACTTTCCAGTGTTAACCAAAAACAGTATCACAAGTCCATGAGACAGTGTGTTGCAATTAGATGTTTTATGAGAAAAATAAACATGCATGTTGAACTCAAAGCCAGAACAAAGAATTCACAATCCACACAAAAGTTGGCATATTTATAACAGTATCATAAAGGGAGGGGGAGGGTACCAGAAATCTCCTAAAGAGGAGTGGCATAGGAGGGGGAAAGATCCAGTAAAGGTGGGAAAAGGACAAAACCCCTCTGGAAGGAGAGGAGCAAGGTGATGGCAACAGCAGCATTCTTCTCCCTTGGGAACTGCTAGATAAGGGGTAGGGAACCTACATCTCTGATGCCACATGTGGCTTTCTAGGTCCTTGGTTCTGGCCTTTTGACTGAGTCTAAGTTTTACAGAACAAATCCTTTTGTGAAGGGGATTTCTTCTGTGAAGTTTGGATTCAAAGGGCCACACTTAAGGCCACATGTGTCCTTGAGACTGCAGGTTCTTCACCCCTGTGCTAGACCATGAAGATATGGTGGTCTTCTTATCTGTAAGGGTCCCAGCTGCATAAGCAGCTTTTTCAATCTAGTGCATACTGATTGGTGTCTATCTTGACTCTCAAGGACAAACAGCAAGTCCAACCTGGGATACAAACAACAAATTATGTTAGTTCAGTGGGAGCTTCATCTTTGACTCAATGTGGCAACTCAAAAAGATAAATTCAGGGGATCCCTTAACATTCCTTAACACCAACTACATGGAAAACTTCTTGAGGGGTTGGGCTTTGTCTCATACCTTTATATTCCCAGTGTCTTGCAAACATCTAGTGGATGCTCAGTAGATGGTTTTTTAAGAGCATAAATGATAGACATTATAAAGTCTCGTTAATTTGGCTTATTGTCCCTGAAGTCTAAGTAGGGTGCTAAGTAATATAGCTTCACTATATGCCTTGATGGTATTCAGGATTTGGAATTGGTCCGTAGTGAGAGCAGTGGGTCAAGAGAGGATTGGGGAGTGGGTGGGCTAAGAGAGCAGAGATTTGGCCAGACCATCAGTATAATTGTTAAAGTAAGAAAGAAGTTGGAAGGGAGATAAATGATAATGATTCATATTTATAAAGCACTTCACAAAGTGCTTTCTTCATCACTGAGAAGTACATAGTAAAGAGATTATTATCCCTATTTTACACATGAGGAAACAGACTTCGAGATAGTGATTTGCCTATAGCTGCCCAGTTAATAGGCCAGCTAGGTGGTGCTGTGAATAGAGCCCTTGTCCTGGAGTCAGGAGGACTCATCTTCCTGAGTTCAAATCTGGCTTCAGATTCTAGCTCTGTTACCCTGGGCAAATCACTTAACCCTCTTTGTTACTCTGAGCTTGAGAAGGAAAGGGCAGACTACTCTAGAATCTTTGTCAAGAAAACCTGAAATGGGTCACAAAGAGTTAAAAGTGACCAAACAACTTCAACTAGCAAGCACTGAAGCCAGATAACCTGACTCCTTAAAGGTGCTGCTTCCTCTTTGTATACTCTTAGATTTGATGTCTGCTCTGCTTATCTGTGTTAAGTTTACTCAGGGCTGTTCTACCCAGGGGGACAAAGGGAGGACGACAATTCATCGAGGGAATGATTTCTGACAAGATTTTGCAGTTAGGGAAACTTATGGTAGCATCTATGGTCAGAGACAAGAATATATTTTCCTAAGTCAACCAGATTAGATACCTCTTAAGCTAGTGTTTGCAGATAGAGAACCTGATCCACAAGTGTGTATGTGTGTGTTTGTCCTTTGTTGCCAGAGAAGACCATGCCATCAGAGAAATGATGACATGACTTACACTTGACTTTGTTTAGAGTGAGGGAGGGCTGTGCAGCTCACCAGCCTCACTTCTCCTCCAGAGCCATCTGAATCCAGTGACCAGATGTTCATCAGGATGACTGGAGATGACCCAGGATGAGGCAATTGGGGTTAAGTGACTTGCCCAAGGTCACACAGCCTGTGAGTGTCAAGTGTCTGAGGTGAGATTTGAACTCAGGTCCTCCTGACTCCTGCACTGGTGCTCTATCCACCTAACTGCCCCAGGTATTGCCCACCTGAACGCCCTCTTCATAGGAAGCTCCAGGAGGTGCTATTCTCTCTAGTTAACATTCCTGGTTCAGTCCCTGATCAATTCAGCCAATGAAAGTCGGCCTAGTATTGACACTCATCTCTTTTGTTCCCATCCTGTAAGTCTAAAACTCTCAACTAGCCATCCATCTGTCTATTTAGAGCGATATCCATCCAGCAGATTAAACCCAGTTCTGATAACAAGATTCGTAGCTCTATCCACAAGGATATTTCTGCTGCAAAATTCATTTATATAAATTTGTTTTCAGAAAAGGACATATCATGCCTGTCTTCTGACTCTCTTGGGGAAGGCTCATTCTCTGTGGCTGTAGAGCAGGACTTTTAAACCTTTTTTCTTTGGCCACCTGACCCATTCTCAGAATCACATTTGTTTACATTCCTAATTGAAAGAAAGGCTAAATTTCAGTTTTAGGTTAGTGAAAATTATAATTGTTTTTCCCCATCCAGATTCCCAGAACTGCTGAAATTTGTCTGTGGATCCTTGGATTTCAGGTTAAGAACTCCTGCCCTACAAAGAATGACCTATGGAAGTTACAGGGAGGAAGAATTTTGACTTAACAGAAGAAAGAGCTTCGTCCCAGTCGTAGCTATCCAGCAGTGAAACAAGAAGTCTCAGCAGATTCGGAGCTTCTCCTTACAGAGGTTGGCTGACATTCTGTCAGGGATATCCATTTTTTAATCTTTCATTTTAAAATAATTATTAATTTGAGAAAAAGCAACATATATGAATCTTTTTCTATGTGAAGAACAGAAAAAGAGGTCTACACATGAAACTATGACTCTCCATTTGTGCACAACTTCTGGAGGAATCTTTCCATTAGAATATGGCTGTTCCAGCACTAGTCTACTTATCTGATGTTCTGTGAAGAGATTCCGGCATCATTTGGGAGACTAGATGGTTGGATAAGGCCTTCTTCATTCAGTCATCATTTATCAAACTAATACATGCGTAGTGTTATGCTAAGTCCTAGGAAAGAGCCAAAGTTGAGGTTAAACAGAGTCCCTGTCCTCATGGTTATGTCTGCTTGGTAGGATAAGAAATAAACATATCCTCACTATGCAAAATCACACAACACACATATTAAGGTGGTATGAAACAAAGTAGAATGTTGATTCATTGGGGAAGATTGTTGCTACTGCGAGCTGAGATAGGGGGAGATCAGGCAATGCTTTTTGTAGGAAGGGGCATGGGATGTGGCTTTAAAGGCTCTATAGGGATTCAGCTGACCCTGAGTGTCTGCAGTTTGATGACCGCCTCGTCCTTCATAGCCAGTAGTCGGCTTGGCTGCCTTATTCTCTCTTGTTTTATTTTTCTCAGCTTTCCCCATTATAGGGGACCCAGGCACTTCTACTTTTTTCCAGTCTGACGCTTCCTGGGAATACCTTTTCCTTCCCATTAATGCTGAATATTTTATATTGACCTCACATAATCAAGCACATTAATTAAAAAAATAGAATGGGGATTTTAATAAACTCCACCTCCTTTAAATTTTGTAATTGTCACTTTTCCAAGACCTTAGAGAAGCAGCAAGAAGACAAAATATGTAGAGGACAGTTCTGGTGCATTGATAATTTATTAGCCAATAATCTCTCGGCTTTCCTTCTATTCCCAGTTTTCTCATTACTCATCTTGTGCTGATGCCCTGTTGCTAGCAGTAGGTTGCAATGTTATTGCAGATTTCCTACTGCTTTTTGCTGTTGTTATTCAGAATGGTGATAGTTGGTGGGGGAGGGGGGCATGTCTGGGGAAGAAGGAGATGGAGGAATCTAGATTATTTCAACAGTTACAACATGCTTGTGCCTAAACAGGTTACAAATGCACAAACCGAGAAGCTGTGAATAAACCAAGCATCTTAGGAAATTGTGCGGCAGTAATTCCAAAGGAAATGAAAATTGCTACTGATGCTAAGAATGGTGAGCAGGGCTAAGACTGGGAGCAGATAAGGTAGGCAAGGCTCAGCAGGCAGTATGGGGAGCATGTGCAAAACATGGGATATTTTAAAAGACCACTTTGTATAAATGTACATATTTTTAATGTTAGAAAATCTCAGTCTATGGTATGTAGTCATTGGTTTTGTAACAAGTCACATATTTTACACTGGAGTCTCTAAGCCTTCCGTGGACAGTCACACAAGATGCTATTATTGGGCACAATCTTTGAAATCAGTTTAGGGTTAGAGTTAGAACCTTGTTGAAGCTCTGATTCTTAAATGTCATTGAAAAAAAGTCCTGATTATTTCAAAAACCTTGGTTTTATTATCTGTAAAATGAGGATATTTGACCAAATAATCCCTAAGATACTGAATCTGAGATCCATGATTCTATGTAAGATCACCCAAGTTAAATCCTGGAAAAATTGCTTTCTACTTTAAGGATTCTGTTTTTCTTTGTTAGGAATGTTTCCTGCACTGAGTGAGTTAACACCCCTTTCCCACCTTAAAGACTTAGGAGGTGACCTTTGGGAATTGCTATGAATGAAGATTCAGCATCTGCTGATCAGCTCTCTGGTGGAGAGCCTCTCTGCATTGAGCTGGGCTAGTCCTGGAACAATGGTCATATGATCTGTGCTTGAAACCTCTCTAGCTTGATGGGACCTTACAGAATCTGGAATCCATTGGGACAGCCTTCAAGAACCCAGGGTCACATCCTTGCTACAATGAGGCATTAGAGGTGAAATGTAGTCTGGGAAAATAGAGGTCAAAAATTTTTTTTCTCAAAAATCTCAAGAATTCTTTCTCTTGTGAGAAAATGTGCAGTTTAATAATTGCAGAGTACCCAGATCTCTGTAAAAATGTACGGTTGAAAGAACTCTGGATCTGAAGTCAATCAACCTGGATTGGAATTTTGGCTCTGCTACTTATTAGCTTTATGTCCTTAGATATTCCATTTATCCTTTTTGGGTCTCAGTTTCCTACTTTGTTAAGTGAGGGGATTAGACTGGATGACCTTTGAGATTCCTTCGAACTCTAAATCTATGATCCTATAAAAATTAAATATGCAAAATCTAATTTTCAGCTTAGAAACACATAATGTTAAAACTGAAAGAGAGCTTAGATGTACCTAGACCTTCCCAAACTCTCTGAGGGGTGGTGGTAGTGTTATCCTTTTCTTTAAAAAACTTATTGATAATCTTTTGTTTTTATCACCTTCATTTCAAAATATGTTCCCCTTCCTCCAACACAAACGCGCTCACACACACACACACGCACATGTAGTCTTTATGTCTGTGAAGAAATTGGAGGGAGTAGGTGCGTTTTATCTCTTCAGAGACAACCTTGATCATTATAGTTACATAATGTTCCATTTTTGGGTATTTTTTTTCCATTTATATTGTTGTAGTTATCATGCATATCATTTCCTGTTTATGCTTATTTCATTTTGCATCTGTTCATGAAAGTCTTCTCATGGTTTTCATTTTCATCCTTTTTTATGGTTTAGTAATATTCCATCGCCTCCTGTTATCTGTGTGTTACAGTTCAAATTAAAGTGTTAGCTTGACATTTGAGGCTTTCCATAGTCTGGCCCCAATTTAATCTTTCCACCTGACTTCCCACTACTTTCTTTGTCTATTATCTATATGCCCTATATAAATTGGACTTCTCACTGTTCCCCAAACATGCCCTGCATTCCTTTGTTAATGCATTTCTTCTTCCTGGACTGTACTCTCCCTTATCTTGATCTTAAACTCAACATATCCAAAACTGAACTTATTAACTTTCCTCCATATCCCCTCTCTATGGCTATGGTGGGCACCACCATCCTCTCAGTTACCCAGGCTTGAAAGCTGGTTGTCACCCTTAACTCTTTCCTCTTTTACATGCTCCCTATGATGCTGCTACCACCCTACACTAATATAGCAGCCTGCTGATTAGTCTCCCTGCCTTGACTTTCCCCACTCTAGGCTATCCTCTACTCAGCTTTCAAATTAATTTTCCTAAGGCACAGATCTGACAATGTCACTCCCCTGCCCCCACTTTTCAATCAATTCCGTTCATTACCTATCACTTCCAGAATCAAATATAAAATCCTCAGTTTGGCATTCAAAGTCCTTCACAACCTTGCTCTCTCCTACCTTTCCAGTTTTCTTACATCTTCTCATGCCCTCCTGCCTGTTCACCACACCTCCAAACATATACTTTGATCCCATGACACTGGTTTACTTGTACTTTTTTGAATCAGACACTCCTTTGACAGAGTGGGCATTTTCGCTAGCTGTCCCCTATATCTTCCTCATCTCTGTTGCCTGGCTTCTCTGACTTCCTTAAAATTCTAGCACTTAGCACAGTACCTGGCACATAGTAGGGGCTTAATAAATACTTATTGACTGATTGAAAACCTACCCTTCTTTCAAGGCCAAACTCAAATGTAACCTCCAGGAAGTCTTTGATTCCCTCAGTCAAGAGATTTCATCCTTCTCTGGATTTCACTTTATTAGTTAGTGTAGTCAAGTGTCCTCTTGCATTATAGTTATATGTAAACCTGCTTTTTTCTATGAAGGTGATCCTTAATGTCTTTTAGGACTCTAAAATGCTGACTTTAGCATCATTTGTTGTTGTTTGTACTTCATTTTCATAGAGGACCTACGACCTCAGGAGTACTAAGCTCTAAGCACTCCATAGCTCCTCTTCAATTGCCTTCATTCTCATCTGTCCATTTCTCTGGGGGAAGGCTTCACATGATTGAGGTAGACATCTCTTTAACTCATCAAGGGGTCTGAGGCCTTTAAGTTGCCCTCAGCCTGTTCTAGCCCCTCTGCTGAGATGGTTTTACCAGGGTGTGGCTGCCGCACGTGCTATAGCTTCTTAGAGCCGCAGGTAAGAGTTGGGTGACAGGTGGACACCACAGGTGGATGAGCGACCCTGAAAAGGGTTTGGCAAGTCCCCACACCAGAGGTGCTCATCCTCCCTGAACATATCACAACTCCCCCCTTTATATAGTTACTATGTTAACTGAAAAAGATGATGATGTTGAATATAAGGTGATCCTTTTCTCCCTAAAAAAGGGTTTCATACAATTTTCCCCCCTGACTTGAAGCAGTATGGAGCAATGATTGAAGCTTTTTGCTCAGGATTAGTTCAAAGCAAACTTGTTTTCCCCCTGTGTCCCTTATTGCTCTGGCCTTTCAGATGGTACACTCAGTTCCTTGTCCTGACTTCCATTTCTCTTCCATTCTTCATCATCTCCAGCATCCTTTCCCCACTTATTGTGTTCACTCTATAAAATTAGACCAGTCTTTGTTATTTTTTATCCTGGACCTAAATAAGTAGCATTTCTTATACCTTTTAGCTACAGTTTAGTCAATTCAACAGATCTGTTATGTTCCTACTACATATAGACTTGTGATGAAGGAAATTTAGGTAAGACACGGTTCCTTCTGGAGTAGTCTAGTTGGGGTGGGAATATATCAGAAAGGCACAGGAGAGTAATTCACAGTACTGCAAAAGTGCGTCAGAGAGATGCAAAATAAAGAGCGAGGTGAGGTCTAAAGAGGAAGAACTTGTTATTGAATACCACTGAAGATATAATCATGGCACTGCAGGCCTTCCTTTGCTTTCGTTAATATCTGGTGGATACCATGGTAGTGCTAGAGCAGTCTAGCTATTATCCTTCCTGTGGCCCACCTCATTTTCTGGTAATTCCCGTCCTTGATTATGTCTATTATGCTACCTCTCTAGCAGAATCCATCATTTGTAATATTCTGCAGCTATTTGCAGCCCTGTGGTGTCACCAGGAGAAGGCTCGTTTTAAAGAGATAGGCTTTGTGTCAGAGTGTAGCTTGGGACTGGTGAAAGCCTACTGCAGTTTTCCAAATGAGAGCTGGTCTATGAGGTTCTGTTTAATTCTAGGCTCAGCTCATTTTACATATGCACCACCTGTGCAAGATATGTGTACCAACCTCACAGGTTGCCTGGCCAAATGAATGAATGATCTGGGCAATGTGCTGTTTTTATCCACTTGTTTTTTTTCTCAGTGATGATGGCAAGGCTCAATGCTTAAATTATCGCAGATTCTGTTGTGTCTTCTCATCTTTATGCCTTGTTCTGATTTGGTATTCATTTTTAACTTTACCCTAGCCATGATGATGACTTGATCGATGTTCTGATACAGAGAGCTGATTCTGAAATGACCCATACAGTAGTATCCATTTGTCCTCTTTCTGTTATGATATGATCAGTGTTAGCTTTTGTGATGTTCAGTACTTACCACATCTAGGGCCTTTTAATTGTCTTTGAGAAGAAAGTATTCATGATATGGGGAGGTGAAGCCTCTTGTACTCCTTGATTTCTTTATCCTGTACTCATCTTTGTGATGTAGTCACTGGATACTAAGGACATGTTGAGTTAGTTCTGGGATTCCTGTCAAGTTCTCCACAGGCTTGCTTTCCTTCTTCCTTCTCTACTTCCTTTGCCCTTCTACTATCTCCATTGACTATATGGGTCACCCAGGACCAAAGGAGAATTTGTAGCTGTCTGCTAATGGCTATTGTGGTGACAGCCTCTGTGTCCTTGGCTTGGCTATTCCACGGCTACTAAATTTACCCAGAGAGTGGCCCAGTCATACTAGTACTTCCTGATTGTCCTCGCCAGATCTCACTGTGCTGGCATGCCCTTTAAGAGTAAAGTCCAGGATTATGTTCATGCTACAAGGAAGAATCAGAAGATGTTAGTGGGGGCACCTGAAGCTTATAAAATGAGGGTGTTGGATTAGATGACCTCTAGTGTATCTTCTAGGGCTAAAATCCTATGGTCCCTTAAAAGAGAATGTTCCCCTTCCCCAGTAAGCACCTTTTTTTGAGGTAGAAAGGCTTACAGCTCTGCAGTTGCCTATTTTTACCACTAGATGGAAGTTTTGCTCTAGTAAAATGAAATTCTCCAGTGCTTTTTTTTTTTTTTTTTCTGGACAAAATGGGGAACCAGTGCATCAAAGTACCTTTCTTTCAAAAAGCAGAAGTCCAGCTCTGAATTCCCTGGTGTGAGTGGTGTGGTTGGATGTTCCTTAGGGGCCTCTATAGGCTATCATGTGTGTAATTCTTCCTCACTTTACTCAAACCCAGCCTTGTTACCCTGCTGCATTCCAGAATTGCAAACTGTAGCTCAAATGGCACATGGACATGAAGCCTTTCCTGGTACCCTCAAGCAGGCAACACCAATCCCCACTGACTCTCACATAACACTTTGTTTTGAGTCTTTTTAATGCAATAGTCAGGTAAGATTGTATGCTCCATGGGGACAGGGCCTCATGTTTTGTTTATATATGCTGTTCCCCTCAGTATCTAGAAAAGATATGCATGCAGCAGGTGCTTAATAAATGTTTCTTGACTGAATGAATAGATAAGGCCCTGGTGTAAAGCCATAACCTTGGACGGGGGGAGTCTGGTGGAGAGAGCCCTGGAATTGGAGTTAGAAGAAAGTTCTGCCTCTGCCACTAGATCACTGCTTGACCTTGGCCAAGTCCTTCCCTCTTTCTTTCGAGGCATGCTTGTATATGAGATCTGCAAAAGGCAGTTGAATCAGATGATCTTTAAGGGCTCTCCCAGCTTCGGTGTTTAATGGTTTATGTTAAAATTATCCTTCTGAAACAGAGTAGATATTTCCCAAGGAAAACTGACTGACCTAGACACATGATTTCAACAGGTCTAGGTCCTATAGTTAAGTTATGTATAGCCTGGGGTGTTCGCTGCTCCCCCCAAAGAAGGCAGTGGACTACTAGTGCAAAGGATGCTTGACTATGGAGTCTGATGACCCATGCTCAAATCCCACTTCTGACAACTATCACCTGTGTGACTTTGGGGGAATCACTTACTCTCTCCAGTTTCAATTTCCTCACCTATAAGATGAGAGGGTTGGATGCAGTGCTCTCTTGAGGTCTCTTCTAGCTTTAGATGGATGATCCTAAGAATTACCCCAGGAGAGCTCACCCACTGCAGGATACACAGCTCCCTGAACACTTGAGGGCCCCTGCCCCTTGGGTAAGTTTTAGAGTCATTCAGCCCTACCCCAACCCCTTTGAGTTTTTACACTCATGCCATTCACATTTTCATCTTTCTTGTTAGGAAAAAAAATATATTGCATTGTCATCATGCTTTGCTTTTAGTTTCTAACTGGCTACAGCCCAGTAGTAATCATGAGCCTGTTGAAGGAACTGGGAACATTTAACCTAGAAAAGAGAAGACTTGGAAAGAAAGACGTGACAGTTGTTTTTAAATTGTCGTATAGTACGATCATAGATATAGAGCTGGAAGGATCTCAGAGGGTACCTCGTCCAATTTTCTCATTTTTAGATTGGTCTCAGGCTCAGGGAGGTTAAATGACTTGCCTGATGTCACACTGGTAGTAAGTAAGAATGGGGATATTCGAATCTAGGGCAGCTAGGTGGCACAGTGGTGGAGTGCTAGACCTGGAGTCAGGAAGACTCATCTTTCTGAGTTCAAATCTGGCCTTAGACACTTACTAGCTGTGATCCTGGGCACTTAAATTTGCTTGCCTCAGTTTCCTTCTCTGTAAAATGAATTGGAGAAGAAAATGGCAAACTACTCCAATATCTTTCTAAAGAAAACCCCAAAAGGCTCATGAAGAGTAGGATGCTGAAATGACCAAACACACACATTTGAACCTAGGTTCTATGACTCCAGAGATGGAGTTATTTTTACTGTACAGCAGAAGGGTTGTCATATGGGAAAAAGTTTAGACTTGTTCAGCTTGACCTTGGAGAGGAGAACTAGAATTAATGGTTGGAAATTATAGGTAGTGAGAGTTGGGCTCAATACAAGAAAGAACCTCCTAATAATGAAAGTTGTTCCAAAATAGAAAGGGCAGCCTTTCAAGGTAGTGAGTTCTCAGTCATTAGAGGTATTTAAGCAGAAGCTGGATGACTACTTGTCAGGGACTATACCCATTCAGCAATAAGTTAGATTAGATGATTTCTGAGATTCCCTCCCAACTCTAAGATTCTGTATTAATAACTAATTAGTACTCTTTATACTTAGTTCTGTAAAGGATGCTCAGAAAATGAAAAAAAAAATTACTATTCTGTATTTATATTCTAGTGCCAGGCACTGTGCTAAGTGCTGGGGCAAAAAACAATCCCTACCCTCAAGGAGCTTACATTTAATGGGGCAGACAACACGCAGACAAACATATACAAAGCAAGCTATGTACAGGATAAAGAGGAAAAATAATTAAAAGAAGCAAAAAACTGGAATTAAGAGGAGTTGGAGAAGGCTTCCTGTAGAAGATGAGACTTTAGTTGGGACCTAAAGGAAGCCAATGGGGTCAGTAGTCAGAGTGGAGGAGGAAGAGTGTTTCGGGCATGGGGGGGCAGCTAAAAAGAATGCCTGGAGCTGAGAGATGGAGTGTCTTGTTTGTGGAACAGTCAGGAGGCCAGGTCACTGGATCAAAGAGTACATGTTGGGGAATAAGGTATAAGAAGACTGGGAAGGTATGAGGGATCTAAGTTATGGAGGGCTTCGAATGGTCAATTGCTATTATAGTAATACTACATAGTGTTATAGCATCCCAGCTAAGAGCAGAAATGAGTGATAACTACATATATATATATATACACACACATACATATACATATATATATACATACAGAGGATAACTTGCTTTTACAAGTAAACAATATAGGGAAAAAATTCATCTTCCTTTCTGGCAAACGTGATTCTGTGAAATCTATTCATGAAATGTGATAAATGTACCTATAATTTCATGCCAGTGGTCAATTCCTGAGCACAAATCCTGCCAGTTGTACTAGGAAGACATTTTAAACCATGAAATAAGGAAGAATGAAGACAAAAATAAGTGATTTTCCAACAAAAGCTATTTCATTATCCAAAGGATGACCAAGTTTTTAATTATTCCTACATGGAGGAACATTGATGGGTTCCATCAAAAGTCATGGAGGTCTTATTCAGAGACAATAAATGACAAAGTGTATCGAGTAGGCTGATTCTGGAAATCTGTCTTATACACAACCATCTGCATTAAACTTCAGAGGAAGCTGAGGCAAGGGTTTTGAACATGCTATCCTATCAAAGCTCTCTACTGAAACTGCATCCAGATATTGTATGTTTTGAATGTATCAACTTCACTAATATATTGACTCTCCTTCCAAAGTGAGAACCGCCAGTTTCAGACACTGATTTGCAATTTATTACATATTGTTGCTTTGAGAATTATGGGTCATGGTATAGTATAGAGAGGGAGTTTTGGGCTAAAATTGTGACAAAGTCATGTAGGATCAAACTCATTAAACTTGTCTGATATTAAAACTCATTCCTACATCATCAACATTCAGATTTAGAGAAAGGTGATGAGCATTTTGAACAGAGATGCCTGTTGATCAAGGTTAGGAATCCAATACATCTTGCACAAGCCAACTAGTAAAGAAACTGAGTTTTCTCATTTTCCACCTGACCGCATTTCTCTGGACTTCTCCATCACGCCCTGGGGAACATCCATTTTCATCCTGCAGGATCCCATGTACTGCCCCAGGGACCCCTCTGACTGGGAGGCAGAGCACAGAAATCCTCCCAGGAACTCCATTTAAGAAGGGGCCCCAGGCTGGCCTTCTCTTTGTTTCCTCTCCTCTGCCTCCACTCCTTTGGACTCCTCCTACCCCTTTTCAGCTTTCTTTTGTGTGTTGTTTTCTTTGAAGGATTGGTCTGTTTTCTTTTTTTGTGTTTGTATCCCCAGCACTTAGCACAGTGCCTGCCACATCGTAGGTGATTAATAAATATATATTGATTAGGACTGACTTAGTATAACATATATCAGGCCTAATGGGGAAGAGGGGGAGGGGACTATTTTAAAAGTCTAATAAAAAACTGAGCCCGCATTCTGCTTCTTGCGTGTGAGTATGGAGAAAGTTCTGCCTTATGTTGCTACCATAATTTCTAACCAAAAGGAAAGTGAAATGGGAAAGTCTGTGCCCTTTAGTGACTCTGAGGGAGGCAGCCCTGGACCGTGTAACCAGGATATCCAAGAATAGCAGGCTCCCTCTGCCTTTCCCCACCTCGCTCCCCCCAATTTCTAGGTTGACAGCTGGTGGCACAGTGGGTAGAGTGCTAGGCCTAGAGACAGGAAGACTTGAGTTCAGATCTGGACTCAGACATTTTCTAGCTGTGTGATCCCATATCTCTCCCATTAGATTGTAAGCTCCTTGAAGGGGAAGACTTTTTTGCCATTTTTTAAATCTCCAGCACTTAGCACAGTGCCTGGCACATAGTTGACACTGAATAAATCTAATTGATTGTTTGATTAGTCCTGGACAAGTCACTTAACCTGTTTGCCTCAGTTTCCTCAACTATAAAATAGGGATGATAATAGTACCTCCCTCCCAGGGTAGTTGTGAGGATCAAATGAGATAATATTTATAAACTGCTAAGCATAGTGCCTGGCATATAGTAGGTGTCATATAAATACTTATTCCCTTTTCTTTTCTTCCCTAGGGCAACAAACCCTTAGACACCTGGCTGGGTGATTGCCTCTTGCAGATACTCCAAACCCCTGCCTCAGCAGCCTTGGCAACTGAAGACTTGGAAATAAATGTTTTCATCACTAAAGTCCTAGGTATTGTCAAATCAGCCTACATCAGAGATGCTGTGGTTTTATTAATAGAAATGACATGAAAGAAACTGCATCATCATTTGACTTGCTGTTTCACACTGAGAACCATTGGGCCTTTCCACCTGGTCTGTAGTTGAACTGTCCCCTGTATGTTATCCCTCCCTATTAGCTCCTTGAGAACATTCATTTATCTCCATCTATCCCTAGGAATTAACACATGGCTTGGCACATAGTAAGTGCTTAATGGTTTTCATTCTTTCTTTTAATATAATTTGAATTCATATTTATGGGAAAAGTTGACATAGGTGTCATACACCAAAATAAAAAAAAATAGGGATGATGACAGTTGCCATGAGGTACTATCTATTTATATATTCTTTTTATGGACTTTGTGGTACATGGCAAAGGGTACTGGATTTGGAATCAGAAGACCTGGTTTCATATCCCAACTCTGGCTCTTATGACCTGAATGACCTTGGGTAAGTCACTCACCTCTCTGGGCCTTAGTCTCTCATCTATAAAATAGTCCTTGATGTCTCTTCCATCTCTGAATTTATGATCCTATAATCATAGATTTCAACTTCAGTATTCCAGAGCTCTTTGAATTTTTCATGCTTATAGAGATTCTGGTGCTTTAAAATTTTCATACTGAATATCTTTCTGTAGGGCAAGAGGCTCTGGAGATACATGCAAGAAGTGATTTTTGGCTGTGAGCTTCCCAAGGTGGTAGCCAGAGTTAAACTGAAATAATTTTGAGAATGTAGATTTAATTTAGTGCAATATCAGTATAACTGGTACCCATGGACTAACATCCGTTGGAATACATTAAAAAAATCAGAGAATGTATTCTGAAAACATGACAATCATCATGTCTATGGTGGTAGATAAATCCATAAACCAAAGTTGGGGCATATTTTTATCTTGTTGGCAATATAACGTACCATTATGGGCTCAAATCAGTCTATCCCCTTATAGCTATAGTATGAAATCAACAGACATAGGATGCCAAGTGGCTGAAATGAAATGAAGATTTCACTTCATTTGGTTAGGAAACCTGCTTAACATTTTTATTTTTGAATAGGAGATATCTTAGGACTAAAATGTTTCTAAAACTCAAGGTTGGGAACTTTGGGAGAGTTACAAGGGAGTCAAAATTGGAATCAGAAGATTTCAGGTGGCTCTTTGGGTGTTGGATAACCTTAACAGAAGGCATGGTTATTTTCTCTCCCTTTTGGTAGAGGAAACTAAAAATATAAACAATTCAGAGAATCTCAGATCTGGAAGAAATGTGATTGAACTTTGCTAGGAGTCAAAGGACAGCTTTCTTTACTTTGGGATGGATCCCACTGGTCAGATTTCCGTTAGAGTTTTTCTGTTGTAAAGATAAATCCTTTATTTAGAAAATGCCTACCTTATCATCTCCTCAGATAATGGGACAAATCAAATTTAAATGTCAGATGCAATTATTGACTATTTTCAGTTAGTTTATGCATGTGACAGAACCCAGGAAGGGTCTTTCCTCTGGAACTGGCATTTCCAGGGAGCTGTCTCTAGTTAGATGACAACTTTTGTTTAATGTAAAATGCAAAGAGCACTGGGCTGGGAGTTAGGAGACCTTAACCCTAGCCCTACAACTAATTTATAAGGCAAGTTACTTAAGCCTTCTGTGTTGCTATTTTCTGCTTCATCTGTGAATCCCAAGATGGTGAACTAGATGACCTCTAAAATCTCTTCTGGTTCTGACAGTCTATGATTCTATAAATTATAAATACAGTTAATCACACAACTCATGATATGAAATAAAGCCTGCATTTGTAGGAGGATACAATCCCTGTTTTCATTTTACTTCAAATTAAGTGAATTTGCCAGAGAGCTGTAGTCTTCCTAGAATCATTTTCTGTAGATAGATTCACAGGAAGTCATTCTTGGATCTCAAGATTATTAATGGAGAAAGAATATGGGTCAGATTGCTGATTACTGTTATAATTTGCAATTATATAGTGCTTTTCAGATCACTCATAAAACACTCAGTTCATCAATGTTTGGGATAGATAGTTGGATGGTTTTGATTTGATTGAAGTTATACAGACTTTGATTAAAATAACATTCTGGCATATTAATTGGAAATATCATAGGATGAGAAGCAAGTGTAAATTACTTATCAAAGAAATCTTTCTTAATTTCATTTCTCAGTCTTTATACATGTGTATGTGTGTGTGTATGTACACATATATATGTTTAAATTTTATTCATTGCGTTGTGAAAGTGAACAGATACAGACTTAGATCTTTGAAACGATAGAGATAGTGAACTTCTATTGCAGTGGTCTGAACAAGGCCAAAGTTTAGGTTATAAATAATAGTCTTAAGACTAAAAGGGTCCATGAAAATAGTCCAGTCTAAATCCTCCATTCTGAATGTAGCACTTGGGGATAGGCACTCAAAATAGCTACCCCAGGCTCAGAGAACTTTGTGGGTCCATATCCATTTAAAACAATAGCTTATGAGTCCCCACTGGCATGTTTATAGAACAGCTGGTGGTGTAGCGGATGCTGTTGGACCTAGAATGGAAGATTTGAGTTTAAATCTAACTTCAGAAACTTTATAGCCGTGTGATCTTGGGCAAGTCACTTAATTTCTTTTTGCTTCAGTTTTCTCAGCTGTAAAATGGGGATAATAACAGCGATTATCTTGCAGGGTTGTTGTGAGGATCAAGTACAGTGCCTGGCATGTAGTAAGTTCTGAATAAAGTCTTATCCCCTTCCCCTTCCCATCTCTAGGTAGCCAGAGGACACAATTAGTTTAAAGTAAAGACATTCAATGAAATAATATAGTAAGAAGATTTGTAATGGAACATTCCTTCCACAGACTTATGGCTCACTCTCCCACAAATATAAGTATATACACCATCAGTGGGGAGAGTGAGCATGTAGAGGGTTCACCTGATGGATCTACAAAAGGGGAATAAGTATGAAGGACAACTCATACCTTCAATGCTGTAGGACCTTTGATGTCTTTCAGTGGTACCACTGAGTAACTCTCATTGTACCTACTGTACTGATTGTACCATCTCTGCTGAATGTTTTGTTTCCTGAGCTCACTGGGTCTGCTTTGGTTTGGGCACAGCATCTGTGCTGGACTGTGTTGCTCTTTCCAGTCTCATGCAATGCTTTGCTGGCCTTGATATCTCTGGGCGGGTTGTCTCAGTTGGTCCCACCATTTAGCCACCTCTCATTGCCTTTTCTGGGCTTGTTCTCTGCTACCATCTTCTGGGGTCATCTCTTTGAGACCAGTTAAGCCAGTTTAGCTTGACTTTGCTGAAGTGCCTAGACTATAATACCTAAACTATAGTTTCACTATAGTGAAATTCATCTTGGCAATGGAATGCTGGCTGCTCTTTAGCCATAGTCATTACATCCAGCTAGCAAAAGTCAGACAGAGTGCCCCCAGGTTAAAAAGAGATGTTTCCTTTTTGACTTCTCTATCTCTGGTGATCAGAGACTTCTCTTACAGATTACTATCTATTTTAAGAATAGGTATAGGGACTTAATTTGTGATTCTTTTGGTATAGCAAGTCTTGGATAATGAAAGTTCCCTTTACTTGGAGAATTCTAGACAATTCTAGACAAGGTCACACAATCAGAAGCAGGACTTGAACTTAGGTCTTCCTGGCTCCAAGAATATCTTTATCTACAATGCCATGCTGCTTCTCACTATCTAGTTTAGGACTGCAATAATCTTGGATACTTCTAAGAATCCTCCTGACTTAGCTGCATATGAGGCTGGGTCAGTGTTCTCCATCTACCTTGTCTGTATTTCTGTTTTTCTTAAGCATAATTTTGTCTACAGCAAAGCCTGATGTTTTGGTGCTATATTTTTGGCTAGTTGAAAAACCTCACTCTCCTTATTTACCAATTATGAAAGAGATTCAGAGATGGGGCATGACTTGCCCAAAGTCACCTTGTGAGGGGTCAGTGGCAGAACAGGCTTAGAACTCAGGTTTCTTAAGTCTCTGCTCAGAGCATTGTGTACTTCCAACATGCAGAGCGTCTTTGAGGTATTGTGAGTAGACTGGCCTGGTGGAGGATAAAGTTGGAGTCACAGTGCCTTTCACTAAGTAACTAGATACTCAATATATCTTGAATTAAATAAGCAGGATAAATGGTGGAGAGCCTTGAATGCCAAATTAAGGAGTTTAGATTTTATATCAATGAAGAATCATTAAAAGGTTTTCTACAAAGGAGTGACATGGTCAGAAGTTTGTGTTAGGAATATTAACATATTAATAATATATTAACATAGCATATATAGCATGACACAGAGGGGAGAAGACTAGAGGCGGAAACCAATTAGAAGGTGCCAACACTTGAGAGGATGAAATCTTGAACCAGTATGGTGACTGGGAATGGAAAAGAAAGGTACATATATGAGGAATTTTTGAACTCAGGCATACTCTTTTGAGGAATCGCTCCTCTCCACAATGTCCTCACCTCTCAATAATCTCTTATGCCCAGTTGGCCTCTTAGAGTGAATTTTTTTCTCCCAATGAGGGATATCTGGGTACCTAACCCATGTGACCATTTTTTCGAGCTTTGTCTCAGGAAATCAGCTATGGAGTGTACAATTTCAAGAAGATTCACCAGGGAAGTGTGTTACTTCATATTAAATATCTTACTGAAAGAGATATCGCAGAATAATGAAAATGCGATGCAGAAATTCAACAATTTCAGGTACCTGAGATTATCATTTAAACTTAGACAGCAAATGGTTATATGTTGGAAAAGGGGCTGACATTTGGTGCAGTTCAAGTATTTTTTGAGTTCCTACTGTATGCTCAACCTTATAGTTAGGGGATGTAGAGAACTGTTCTTTAACCTCAAGGGGGACAGTCGGAACATGACCACGAAACAAAGGGTCACAAATCTTTGCACGAACGAATGGGACAGAGACAATTTATTGACTAGGGAGAAATCTTCCACTCTCTACCAAGGCTAATCAGAATTTCAAAGGACACATGTAACCCTGCAAATGTAAGAGAATTATACCTCTAACCCTCTCTTGGTTCTCTTTTCCATGAAATAAAAGTATATGATGTATACTAGGAATTCAGATTTTAGAAATCTATGGAAAATATTTTCTTTCAAAACAATTCCTATTTTTATACTTCTTGAGAAAGAAGAACAACCTTTTCCTCTACATTTTCATCATATCTAAAATGGGCTTAGCTCAGGCAGCCAACTGTAGCAGTCCCTGGGAAGGACCATGGATATGCAAATACAGTAATTTGGATTGGAATGTCACACCCCAGAAAGCCTCTCAATAAAAATCAAAGCCAATTCACATTAAGACATGAATTTCTGAAACTTAAAATCATTCTCCAATGAAGACAGACTGAATGGAAAATAAGACTATTTAAAAAATTGAATCTTGAAAAGATTGTTTGGTGATTGTTGTTGCTTCAGTTCTGAAGGTCAATGGAGAGCTAATTGACCTTTGGCATTCAGGTTCGAATCATAAAGTGAATGAAAGAATCACTGTGGAGAATCAAAGAGTATGAATTAAAAAGGACCTGACAGAGTCAAATCCCTTACTCCACAGATGAAAGAACCAAAGCCCAGAGAAGGGAAATGATTTTGATTAAATTTATACATGTAAAAAAGTGCCCCCAAAGCCATCTGAATGAATGAATGAATGGATGAAAAAGCATTTCTTCTTTGTTTACTATGTTACAGGCACTGGGCTAAGCTCTGGTGATATAAAAATAAGCAAACAAGACAGTTCCTACCTTCAGGGATTTTACTAATTTTAATAGGGGAAGATGGTCCCAAAGGGAGCTAGAGGTGAAAATTGGGGAGGGGCCTTTTGGAGGTCCCTGGTTTGGGTAGGCTGCCTGTATGAACAAAAAATTCAGGTATATAGCCATCTAAATGGGAGAATAAATGGATTTGAAAAAAATGGTACTGGAGAGGAAAGGGGATGTATGATATCCATCTTCAAATATTTGAAAGGTTGTCATGGAGAGAAAATATTAGGTTAGTTATGCTTAGAGGCAGAACTAGAAGCAATGAATGGGAGTTGCAAAGAGGTATCTATCACCTTTTTGTAAGACAAAACAGAAACCCACATCAAACACCACCACAAAATTTTTAAATTGAGAGCTGTCCAAGTAGTATAGGTTTCCTTAGGAAGTAATGAGTTTCTTTTTCCTGAAGGTCTTCAATAAAGGGCATTAGGAAGGGGCTGAACTAAGCACTTTCTGAGGTCCTTTTTAAACTAAGAATCTGTGAAAACAATAGCGATGCAGACAAAAGTAACTACAACTCATAAACTCTCTCCTTGTGTAAGGTGGACATCTTAGCTTTGTGACAGCACTCTAATGCCCCACCAGAGGTTCATTTATCTAATGTCTTTCTTCTCAGAATGTGTGTGTGTGTTCATCCTTTGTTGCCAAAGAAGACCATGCCATCAGAGAAATAATGACATGACTTGAACTTGACTTTGTTTTGAGTGAGGGAAGGCTGTGCAGATCACCAGCCTTATTTCTCCTCCAGAGCCATCTGGATCCAGAGACCTGATATTCATCAGGATGACTGGAGATGACCCAGGATGAGGCAATAGGGGTTAAGTGACTTGTCACATAGCTAGTGAGTGTCAAGTAGTGCTGGTAGGTTGGGGTTGGGGGGCAGGGAGTGGTCTGATGGACACATTAACAGAGGAGGTGAGAACAGACAGGAAATGGATGTACAGTTTTCAAAGGAGACATGACAGACTTGGAACTTTGGCAGTTGGGGTGACAGCTTAGTAATACTAGTTTCCTTGCCACTGGTTGTCATTATATTGGTAATAGCAGCCCTCTTGGTGTCTTTAGGGAGTAAAGGGCTTCAAGGGCAGGTAGATGCACAAAGGAGCTGATTATTTGTTAAAGAAATGATTTTGATTTGTGCTTTGAAGAAGATATAGAAACTCATAACCCTTATATCTTATAAAAGGGTTTTATATATATATGTATATATATATATATGTATATATATATACATATATATATATATATACATATATATATATATGAGGTTGGATGAAGGAGATTTATCACTTAGATACTGTCTCATCCCCCAAAAGCTCTCTTAGGAATAATCAATGGTATGTATGGTGCTTGAATTCATTAACAAGAGCCTCAGCAAGAAGTTAGAATTCTGTTAAGAAATCTTGGCATTCAGGGAATAAACAAGGCAGAGGACTGATTAAAAATAAAAGGTATTCCCTATGGAGGAGTTGAAAGATTGGACAACTTGCCAATCTATAAAGAACCCCAACCCCTTCAAAAATAATATTTCATAGCTTCCCATTGCCCTTTGGAAAGTTGGTAGGATTCCCTGATGAAGAAGAGGGAAAAAGTGATGGAAAATCAGCCAAACAGGTTTCAAGAAGGGCCTGACCTTTAGCTGCAGGTAGACCATTATAGTTGGAGTAAATTGAAAATAGTTGATTCTGATGAGGAAAAAACTGTTGCTACAGCATGAGAGGAGGAATTAGATGCTAATCTCAACTTGGTCACTAGCTCTGTGACTTGACTTTTTTGGACCTCTGTTTCATAAGGATATTGGATTAGATGATCCCTAAGGTCCTTCAGACTCTGCAAGGCTATTATTCTAAGTTCTAGAGTCATAGAATGTTAGTTTGTGAGGGAACCTTAAAGATCCAACCCTTCTTTTAACAGAGGAGAAAAAAAAGTTCAGAAAAATGAAAAACCTTCCTGTTTTTTACATCTGAATGTAGTCCTGGGGAGGGGGGGGGTGGCAGGGGCTGAGACAGAATGAAATAGATACTACTACTCTTCTCCCTCTCCCCCCACCCCAACTGCTAGAGAATTGAGATCCAGGCCATTTTGGTTATCTAAGTTCAAGGTCACTCCAAGGTGGGGTCTAAATTAGGCCTCCCATGTTCTTTCCCCAGCTGAAGAGGGCACGCACTAACTTGCATTTTCCTCTCATTTCTGTTTGCAATGTTGACTTGCTTCAGCTCCTGCTCACTCCCCTGGATCTGAAATGAAAGCAGTGTAATTGGATGCACTACGACAGCATTCAAGGACAAAAAACATTTTTCTAAAAGCATTTCCCCCCCTGTTGCTGGAAGATTACATCTGATGTGATAATCCAGCCAGGCTCCCAGTGGGTACCACAGCTAAGTAATTTACCCTTCCTGAAAAACTGCCTGTGACTCTGCTGTGGTCACTGGAACCATTGAGGTGAAATTATTTCTTTCAGAAAAGAAAACAATAGGAATTCTGGCTTCATACTATCCAATAAGCAAAGCCCCTTAGAAAAAAGAAAGACCAAGGGGGGAGAGGTGACCAATGCTCATGCCTGGGTATAATTAGAGGAGGGAACAGCAAGTCATCGGCTTTCTGAGTCAGAAGACACAGGTCTTGTTCATGAATCTCTTCTGTGGTACCTAACAAGTGGTCCTCCGGCTCTGCTCGGACACCTCCAGATGGCAAGTCCAGTGAAGAGGAGGATTCAGTACTTATGTGGCAGAAAGGTTACTATCAACTGTCAAGTACCTAGGGACCTCCTACTATGTGCCCAAGCCCTAAACATTTGGAAATACTCAACAATAAATAAATAATGATAAGAAATAGTAAATTCATGCTGGAGATAGGAGCTACATATTTCCAAAACAATTGGAAGTTATCTGTCCACTTTCATTTTAAAGATGAGAAAACTGAGTCCAAGAGAGAGGAGATTAGTTTCTTTGTAAAAAAATTAGTTTTTAATGAACAAAATGGATTTGGTTAATAGAATAATAATGATTATAGTTCACATTTATATAGCAGCCTTAAAGTTTGCAAAGTGCTTTCCATATGAGGTATTTGTAAAGCATTGAACACAGTTCCTGGCTTATGGTAGTTGCTTCATCAATATTTCCCTTTGCCCTCTTCCCTGTCTCATTTGATCCTCACAACAGCACTGTGAGGTAGTTGCTCTGGTTACCCCCATTTTACAGAGGAGGAAGGCTAACAGGTTAAATGACTTGGCTAGAGTCACACATCCAGGAGGCATCTGAGTGAGAATTCAAGTCCAGCACTCTGTCCCTGCTGCCACCTTGCTGCCCACAAGATCTGATGATGTTGCTCTACTCAACATCTAGCAATGGCCCTTCTTTGTTTCCCAATGAAAGTCCCAAACCCTTGGCCTGACAGTCAAGGTTCTTCTCAATCTGGCTCCAGTCTGCCTTTCTAGCCTCACTTCATTTGACTGCCCTCCACATGTTCTCTCTAGCCAGAATGAATTAATTTTTGTCCCATGTATATAGATTTCAGTTTCCCACTCCTGTGCCTTTGCTTAGGCCAGTCTAGAACTTCCTGGTGCGTCCTTGTTGCACTGATTCCTGATTATTGACTGCTTACTCATCCTTCAAGACAACAAAAGTGCTGCTTCTTCCATGAAGACTTCTCTGATCTCCCTAGTCAGAAATGTTTAGGAGGAAGCATTGTGCTTTGGAAAGAACCCTGGCCCTGGAATTAGAGGACCTGGGTTCAAATCCTACCCCTTCAGTTTACTACTCATGGGATCTTGGGCAAATCATCTAAAACCTTCCTTTTCTCATTTGTAAAATGAGGGCATTGGTCTTGATGGCTGCTAAGGACCTGCCTAGCTCCAGGTCTGTGCTCTTTCTCTGCTGGACCTCACATAACATACTGTTTGTACTTCTCTGGATCCTTTGTAATTTATTTTGTATTATAGTTATCTCTGTATATAACTTTGCTTTTACTAGACTATAAGCTCCATGAGGGCAAAGAATGAATGTCTTATTTGTCTCTGTAGCTATGTTCTGATCCAAATGCGTTACTACAAATTTTATGGTCTGAATAAATAAGATAATAAAAGAATTTGGATTCCAATAAAAGACTTTGGAACTATTCTCTTTTTCCTTGCCAACCCGTGTTGCAGCATGGTACTCTGTATGCAGTAGTATTTTAATAAATTTGTGTTCCAAAGTTCTGTAGCAGGGTTCTGTAGCAGGGCAGAATTAGTGAGGCCTCACTATCAGGACAACCCAGCCAGGGGTGGAAGTGACAAGGCTTCTTCAGTCAAATGGTGGAGCAGCAGGCGCAGTGGAGGGAGATTAGGGGGAAAGGGAGAAGGAGCAGGCATTTATTAGGAAGGAAAGACATAAGCATTTATTAAGCACCTACTGTGTGCCAGGTACTATGCTAAACACCTTACAAATATTATATCATTTGAACTTCACTACAACCCTGATTGTATGTTTAAGTGACTTTCCTAAGGTCACATAGCCTTACAAGTGTCTGAGGTTGGATTTCAACTCAGGTCTTCCTGATTCCAGGACCAGTGCTCTATCCATTGTGCCACCAACTCTCTCTGATTATTAATTTATTATTATCATTAAGCACCTTCTGTGTTCTAGGCACTGTGCTAAGCCTTTTACAAATAAATATTATCTCATTCGATCCCCACAACAGCTATAGAAAATAGGGTTATTATTACCCCTATTTTACAGTTGAATAAACTGAGGCAGACAGAAGGCAGAAAATGTCTGGGTTGATTAGCTCCAGAGAACAACATCTTTGGCTGTAGAACAGCAAACAACCCAAGGCAGGCCATTATGCAGCAGAGAGATAATCTGCTATAGTGGAAGGAGCGCTGGTTTTGAAGGCAGAGGTCTGAGTGTGAGAATCTTGAGCCTTCCACTTCCTGCCTGTGTGATCTTGGGCAAATCAATTAAACTCTCTGGCTTTCCATTTCTTCATCTGTGAAAGGAGAGGAGGTGGACTAGATGTCCTCGGAGGGCCTTTCTAGCTCCAAATCTATGATCCTATTATCCTGAAGATATTTTATTCTGTCTACGGTAGGAAGTTTACTATAATGAGCAAAGTTAGGGAGAGTGAGAAAAAATGAGAGGGATCTGTGCATGAGTAGGTGAACCATTTAAATCCAACCCTGAAACCCTGCCTGGAAGAACTTTCTGAAACCTCAAAATCCTCCTTGCCCCCTCGAAGCCCTTCCTTTAACAATCAGTTAGATGAATCATAATTAGGAATTTATGTGCATAGAGTAAGGTAGGGGGGAAATCAGGGAGTGGGGAGCTTACTCACAGTGTGATTACTTAAGAGTATTTATGTTGCTGAAGGACTAGCTAATTCTGGGGAGCCAGGGTGGTTGGTGGAATGGACCTCAAGCCAGGGTTGCAGATGTTGGGGGAGAAAGTGTTCCTGGGACAATGTTGTCTTTATTGAGGGTGGAACTGAGTAGGGAGGAGCTCACTTTGGTGCATCCACTGGTGGTGAGGAAACACGATGATATCATGCCCCCTAAATTTTGGTCATCTGGGATAAAGCATTGATAACCCTACCCTATTATAGCTTTGCTTGTTAGTTTATCTATTTTGAGTTTATCCAGAGATGAATCCAGTTGTTATTGGAGCATGTAAGGGGATGAGAATTCCTAATTATTGTGAGCTTTTGATGACTTTGTGAATCTGTGAGCATTTTTGTGAAGACTCTTGTTACCTCAAGGCCACTTCATCAGCTGCCAAGATTCATTCATCTCTTTAAACTGCTTTCTAGGGTTCTGCTCTGCCCTCTTCCAAGGTTGCTGTGGAGACAACCTCATGGGGGCAGGTGGTGTTGAAGGCAGGTGGTACATGAACAAGGGACAGAAATTGAAGTTGGAAACTTCTACAGTTTCTGTAGAGAGGATTTAGGGTGAAATGAAGAAGGGAGAAAATTAGGTGTCCATCTGATAAAAAGAGAGACGCAGAAATCATTCTCTCTGCAGGTGGATATGAGATAATCAGCCAGAGATTGATGAGGGGAAACGGCTGCTCTAAAGTGCAGCTTCCTGTTGAAAACAACACTCTTTGCAGCCCTGGAGGCAGTGCCTTATGAGAGCTGTTTCTGCCTTGTAACAAAGTCAGTCTTCCTGTTTGTTTGCTTGCCTGAATCTGGGGGAAAGCTTTATAAAGACTCTTCCTGGAGCAGGTAAGGTAGCTATTGAAGTGGATAGAGCACCGGTCCTGAAGTCAAGAAGACCTGAGTTCAAATATGGCCTCAGATGCTAAATGCTTACTAGCTATATGACCTTGGGAAAGTCACTTAACCCCAGTTGCCTTGCCTTCATCCCCCTCTAAAAAATAGCTATAAAGACTCTCCTCCTGCCCTTCCTCCAGCCTTTTCCTTTAAAATTAAAAAAAAAATGCATATAGAGTGAATAGACTGGTCAATTTTGCCTGTGGGGGTGTTCCTCCATGCACAGTACCAGAACCCTAAGACCTTGGGGATGCATTCCCCTTGGCTTTTGCCCTGACGGGGAGGAGTCAGTGAGTGAGACTTTCTTCGATGTAAGGCTGAACACCTTTGTGTAATTTACAGGCTGAAGCTCAGAGAGGATAATGATAAAAGCAGTGCCAATAACTATCATTTGTACAGCACTTTAAGGTTTTCAAATAACCCTACAAACATTATTTTATCCTCCCAACAACTCTACTGTCATTATCCCCATAAAATGGAGATGAGAAATCTGAGGCAAAGAGAGGTTGTGACTTGCCCAGGGTCACACAGCTAGTGAATACTGAAAGATCTGACTTACAGCAGCTTTGTAAAGAAGCTCAGATCTATTCTGACTCATCAAATACTTTAACTTGAAGCAGGTTAATACTTTTGGCAGATATAAGCCCTTGAGAATCTAAGAAATAGATAAGAATGATTTTTTAAAAATCAACATCCCAGTTGTTTTCTTTCACTTAAGTTTTCCTGAAATGCTTCTTTGTGGCATGAAAATGAACCTGGCCTTTGGAGGACCATGCCCACAGAAGGCAGGTTCTGGCAGGACTTTGC
This sequence comes from Notamacropus eugenii, assembly GCF_028372415.1. NCBI lineage: Eukaryota > Metazoa > Chordata > Mammalia > Diprotodontia > Macropodidae > Notamacropus > Notamacropus eugenii. Next base: position 423,165,911 of record NC_092872.1, on the reverse strand, counting down.
TACTTGGCAAAGCTTCAAGTATAGACTGTGCATCAGACTCTGTGTCTGAGGTCAGAGAGAGTCAATGACAGGTGGGCTGAAGTAGGATAGATTTCAGGGCCACAGTGACTCTTATCTATTGATTTATAGAGAGGTTGTGACATGGGTCATTTGAGTATATATCTCCCTTGGCTGAATTCAGTTTTTTAAGGATTGAATTAAGTATAATTTCTTTATATTTAAATGATGTTTCTTAAGTGACTTTAATGAAACCATTTATATATACATACATGTATGTATAAATATACATAATAATATATAATATAATATGATATATAATAATAAATGTATATTATAGTGGAAAGAGCCCTGGATTGAGATTCCGACAACTCAACTTTCAAATCCTTATTACTGAGGTAATTTTAGGCAAGTCATTTAATCTTTCTGAGCCTCAGTTTCCTCATTTGTAAGATGAAGTGACCTCAGAGTTCCCTTCCAGCTCTGATTATATGATCCTATCATTCTCTATACAAGAGCTCTGCTTGCAACATTACATATGAAATGCTGGAAGTGTGTCTAGGGGGAAAGAATGAACTTTCCCTCTAGATTTAGTTTATTTTTCCTCAGATTTATTTGCATGGCAGACACAAAGCATTTTGAGTCTCCTGGAAAGAATACTGTAGTAGGTCAGTTCCATATAACTCTGTGGGATCTTTTTGGGAGTCTCTCTGAAATGGGCCAAGGGCCCTCATGAGGAAATTCAGCAGCTAAGTATATGGATTTTCTGACCCTTAGTCAGAGTGAGGTCTCTAACAAAGAGAGTTAGAAGTCAAGGTGAGTTGTAAGTCAAGGGTGAGTTAGAAGACAAGGTAAAAAAACAAATAGATTTATGCTTCAGGACACTATTTACCTAGAGGTAACTTTGGTTCTTTTTTCCAAAGAGCTTAGCACCCAGAACAAGAAATATTTTTTCTGGGGAAAGACATTCCCATTCTACCCAAGGCTCAGAAAATCTGTTAGGCCCCTCATAAGGGAGATAAGTACTGAGGGCTTGTTATCTTCTAGTCTGGTGATTGGGTGTGTTTAGGGCCTCAGGCTTTCAAAAAGCAGCTGCAGCAAAAGAGCCTTTCTGTGTCAAGCTAAGATAGCAGTTGTGGAAGAGCCCACTCCTCCATTAGGGAGTAGTAGAGAGCAACTCTTGTCAGAGTCTATTGTCCCAGGGCCATCAGCAACCTTGGAGTATTACAGGTATGCTTGACTCCTCTATGAATGTGACTTGATCACAAGAATGTGTGCCCTTAGTGTGTGGCCCTCCAGGAGTCCACCTTGGTCACGTGCGTTTGCTACGTTTGCCTTTCCATACACATTACCTACAAGTCTCCATTCTTTCCCTGATGGATTGTGTATTTGTAGGAGTGTTTCCTGGATTTATAGAGGCAATGTTTCCTTGCTACTTGTGCTTCCTGGCACCCTTAGCCCTGTCCTCCAATCCTTGTTCACAAGAGTAGGAACAGTCTTCTCTTTCCCCAACTTATCCTCTCTAGGCACGGACTGACCAGATAATGACAGACAAATCCCCAAATGGCAATGGAAAATGTTGTGAGGGAGCTGCCTCACTCTACTAACTTTCCATAATTGGTGGAGCATCAGCAATAGAATTTGTGCAATGCAGTGGAAGAGATCTATTAAGAACGTCTTCCAAGGCTCGGCTGCTGAGGAGAACAGTTAATTGAAAGCATGGTGCTCACTTTAATTGTGTCTTTCCATAAGCTTTACTTGAATCGATGTGTAAAATGGACTTCACCTTGAAGATAGCTTTTCTGATTTACTGAGCTAGAGCTCTGAATGGAGGGATGCATAGTCATCCCGTCTTTCCTCCTCAGTACCTACCTCACCTCTACATCCAGTTTATCTTCTCTTTTAGGACCATACCACTTTTTTTGTGTGTGATAGATTTAATCTTTTTATTTTTAAGAAAAACATCCTTGAATGGAAAGAAGCCAGAGCTCTAGGAAGCACACAGCTCTCAGACAAATTTATTAGAAAGCAAGGAGAACACTGCCAGGAAATCATCATACTCCTTGATTTCTCCTTTTAAACCTACAATTATTTCTATATGTCCTTACTGTGGTGTCCAGGTTAAAGGAAAGAAACAGAGGGAGTGCAAAGTATGTAAGAGTGGGATGGTTTCCAGGTGGAATCCTCCCTTACCTTCTAATCATTTTGGCTGAAATCTGTGTCCTTCCTGGCGGAGAAGGAGCTAGTGCTAAGCAGACCCCAACCTCTTTACATTCCATGAATAGACTATTCAGTCAATGATACTATTCTTAAAGAAAAAAAAAAATCAAATCCAGCTTAAGAAAAGAAAAGCTTGGTGTGATCACAAAAGAGAAAATAGGTTATTTTGACTATCTAAAATTAAAAAGCTGTTGCACAAAAACCTAAAATCAATGGAGCTAGGTAGGATAAAAAGGCAAAGCACTAACTGAGAGGGAGAAAACTCTTTGAATAAAATATCTCTAATAAAAAATCTGATATCTAAAATATGTAGGGAATTAACACAAACATATAAGACCAACACTCTTTCTCCAATAGGTAAGTAATTAAGGGAATGTGAGAAGAACTGCAGATATCAATAACCATATGAAAGATTTCACAAATCAATAAAATAAGAAAAACTTATCTTATGACAATTCTGGGGTTTCATCTTGCACCCAGAAAATTGGGAAAGATGACAAAAACAAGAAATAGTATTGGAGGTGCTATAGGGAGATAGGCACACCAATACTTGATTAGTGAAACTGTGAATTAGTGTAGCCATGGTGGAAAAGAATCTGGAATTTTGTGAGAAAAGTCGTTAAAGTATTCATAGTCTTTGACCTGGAGATCCCACTATGGACCTATGCCTCCCAAAAGTCAAAGATAGAAAAAAAAAGTCTAATGTGCTACAAAATATTCATAGCACATTCATTTGGTGGTGACAAAAAATGGGCTGTGGAGTCACAGGACCTGGGTTTGCATCTAGCCTTTGATATTCCCTATCTGTGTAACCTTGGGCAAATCACTTAATTTCCCAGGGTCCCAGTTTCTTTACTTGTAAAATGAGGTGTTTGTGTTAGATCGCCTCTGACAAGTAGATCTAGGAACCTATGAACTGTAATTCTTGGCTATCCATTGATGGAGTATGGCTGAACAAATTGTGCTACATGAATATAATGTAATAATATTAATGTACTTGCAGCATTATTGTACTATAAGAAGCAACAAATAATGAGGAATTCAGAGAACCCTAGGAAGACTTCTGATTCGATACAAAATAAAATAGGCAGAACTCAGAGAACGATATGAATAATGACGACAGTAATATAAAAGAAAAGAATAAAAGGAAGATGAATGAACACTGAATAACTGGGAGGAACCGTGTTGACTCTTGAAGAGAAGGGTGCTCCTTTCAGTATGGAGGTGAGGGGATCTGAGTGTGGAAGGCTGCATACGCTGTCAGAATGTTGTTGTCCCATCTCTGGGTTGTTTGCTTTTGCCTAAATTTTGCTGTTGTTGTTTCTTTTGTGTTACAAGGGCAGGCTTTATTTGGGGTGGGATGTATGTATGTATTCCCAGCCTCAAATGCTGCAGTGTAAAAGCAAAAGGCATCAATACAACTTACCTTAAAAGAAGTAAATGTGATGTAGAGGAAAAAGCCCTGGATTCAGAGTCAGAAGACCTGGGTTCTGGTCTTGGTTTTGCAACCAGCATGGCCATATGATGCATTAGAATGAGCGTTGGATTTGAATTCAATGGAGCCTGTGTATGAACCCTGTTCCTGCCACTTATTGCCTCTTCAACTGTGAGCAAGTCACTTAACCCTCTGAAATTTGGTTTCCTCATCTGTAAAATAAGTGGACCAAATGATCTTTAAGTTTTTTTCTAGGTGTAAATCTATGGTTTTGTGATCTTAGGTGAGTCAAGCTCTTTGGGTCTCAGGCTGGCCTGGGTAATCTCAGAAATTCCTTCTTGTTCTAAGTCCTGTGAGTCTATGTCTTTTTAACTTGGAACCAGTAAGAGGATGAGAAGGTACCATCTCTTTCTCTCCGAGCTAGGCAAATATTTCAGGATTGGTGTACCATAGAGTAGACCCCAGCCTGTGGTCATGGGTCAGAGAGCAACAACCAAAACAAAAAATTGTTCTACAACTCGGAATGTGGTAGAGTGATAAGTTATAAGAACAATATTCTTTGCCAACAAATTGTCTTTAATTTTTGTCAAGATTTTGACAAAAGCTATAGAGTTAACAGGGGCCTAGATGTCCCCTGGTTCTATCTTTTTCCCCAGTGTGTGACCCTCATTAGCAGATTTCTTAACAACTATTGTTTTTGGTAATGTCTTGATGCATAACAAGGTACAGAGAGGATCATAGGATTTAGAACCAGAAGGGACTGTAGAGGTTTAAATCCCTTCTTTTTTAGAGATAAAGGAACCGAAGTTTAGAGAATGAAAATGATGTAGCCAAAGTTATACAGGTAAGAAGCAGCAAAATTGGTATTCGAACCCATCTTATTTGATACTAATCCAGCACCGTTTACATCAGATCACACTGTCTCTCTGATATTATTATGCATATTTTACAGATAGGAAACAGACTTAAAAAGTTGAATCAATTTAGTCTAGGTCATATAGCTGTACATATCAGATCTGGAACATTTAAGTTGGTAATCTGTACTGTCCCTGCTCTTCTGTTGACCTATGTTCTACCTGTTTCTCTAGGATGACTGGAAAACCTGAACTCTTCCAAGAAGTAGATAGTGCCAATTATGTTAGATGTTCTTCCCTTGGTCTGCATTCCACAGAGACCTGCTCCTAAGATAAGATACTTCATTGTCTTTTAAAGTCCCATCATTAGAGACTGTTTGGATGGGCCAAAAAAGGAGGGAATTTTAGTTATTGATGCAGGGCGTGTATCTGTGAGGTTGAGAATTGTGGACATCTGTGCTATCTCCTTATGTCAGTCCTAATACAAGGTCACAGGCCCTGGCTGGACTCCAGGTCATTTTTATTAGTTATATCATTATTATCAATAATAGTAGTTCACAGTTATAGAGTATTACATAGTTCATAAAACATTTTTCTGGGGTGAATTGTAATAAATTGATGTTTGATATAGCACTCATGCCATCTCTGGGCCTTTCTTTCTGTATCCTTGAGATCTGATTGATTCCGGGACCTTGAAAACCTTATGATAGCATCTGTTCACATACTTTCAGTGAGAGCAAGTTAACCACCTTATGAAAAAGCCCATTCCATTGTTGGATGGTATCAATTATTATAAAGTCTTCTTTTTTGTTTTCAAGACTGAGCTTCTTGATAGCAGACTGTCTTACCTGTATGTATTCCCAGCACTTAGCATACTGCTTTGTATTGTATTTAGCAATTACTTTATCACTCACTATATTGAACTAAAATCTCCCTCCCTCTCATTTTCACCCACTGCTCCTAATTCTCCACATTAGACACAGGACGAGGTTCCTGCCTCTTCCCCATGACAGCCCTTCTGACATTTGATGGCAGCTCTAATGTCCCTCCTGAGTCGTTTCTTCTCCAGGCAAATCCTCCTCAGTTCCCTGAACCTTTCCTCTATTGGACATCAGTTTATGTGCAGTCCCAGAGCTAGAGTTACAAGGGAGTCTGCCAGGCCTGCAGATGGAAATTTTGGAATCAAATTCTTTCTGGCCTGTCAGCCAAATTCAGAGAATGGTGTGATTCATGGAGGTGTCAGGATTTGAAATCACTTTGGAATGAATACAACAGTATAACCTCGGCATATGACTCTGCTCTCTTCTATAGGATGAGTCTAGCCTTTGGGTATTTGTGTGACTCAGAGTTGTTCTTGGCTTCTTATTTACCTGGCTACTCCTGTGTGTAGTCAGGGATGCATGAGGAGGAACGGAAGTGGACACTTGGTCTCTGCGCTGTAGGAAGGGAATTGGATACCATAGCCACCAGCTGGTACAATCCCTTGCCATTTCTCTTGTGCACTGGATGCTGAGGCCAGGTATGCAAGACAAAATGTAATTTTTCTTCCACTGTGGTGCAACTCCAGAAACTCCTCCCAGGAAGTATTCTCCTCTTGATCTTCTACTTGTTTATGAATTCAGTTTTAGGAGACTAATCCCCACATGAAAAAAAATAACAACCCCAAAGCAGCAGTATGGACCTCAGAGTCCATACACAGCAACTCCAATGTCTACCTGAGTAGTCATAATCTCTCCAGCATTCCTGACAAGTAGTTATCCATCTGTCTTCCACTTCAAGATCTCCAGGGACGGGACATTCACTACCTCTTAAGGCAGCTCATTCTACTTTTGAATATCTCTGATTGGTAAAAATTGTAGAGGCAATATAGTCTAATGAAAGAAGTAAGAAGCCAGTCATATCTGATTCTTCATGACCCCATTTGGGGTTTTGGCAGATACTGGAGTGGTTTGCCATTTCCTTCTTCAGATCATTTTACAGATGAGGAAACCAAGGCAAACAAGGTTAAGTGACTTGACCAGGGTTATACAACTAAGAAGTGTCTTAGACTGGATTTGAACTCATGAAGATGAGTCTTTCTGACTCCAGGTCCAGCAAGCTACATATTGTGCCACATAGCTGTTCCCATTCTAGCTATTCAGGACTTAAATGACTGTCCATATCCATAGGTAATTAATGATTAACTGCTTAAAGAAAAGAGACAGAATCGTAGGATCTTGGAGCTGGTAGAGCTCTCAGAGAGTATTAAATCCAATCTTACCTGAATAAGAATCCCCTCTACAACATTCCTCTTGTATTTTTGTTTTAATGTAATTCAACGAACATTTATTAAGAATCTTCTATGTGCTAGGCACTGTGCTAATCTCGGGGGATATGGAGAAAAGAAAATGAAACAATATCTGCCCTCAAAGAGTTTATTTTCTACTGGGGAAAAATAAATCTATTTAGGTACTAGGACCCAGGTGACCTTCCTACTCTCCAATCCCCCGCCAAGTACCCACATGACCAAAGTCCAGTTCTGGAGACCTGACCCAAATAGAGTCATTTTTTCTCTTTGATTCCTTGCTTCTACCAGGGGTTGTCCCTGGAGAATTTCCTAGTATGTATGGGATATAGCTCATTTTTAGGTTTAACCATGTATGGGCAGCAGAATCCCCACATCCCACAAGGCAAGCAGGATAATGTGTCCTTACTGCGACTGGAATACCCTTTGCTTCACTCCCCGAGGTAAAGCAAAATCCCTTATTCTGTACTGGTGATGCCCAATACCCCTAACTCTCACAGTAAGTGCCACTTATGGATAAGATTTTCCTAGGAATTTAAGCATACTTTGTAGGCAAGCAATGCCCTTCCCATTGAACCTGCATATGTCTGAGTAATTCACCAGATTTACTCTGCAAGTGGGGTGTGCAGTAACTATGATGAGGTTTCAGACCATGTCTCTGTGGTTTCCACCATCTTGACATACTCTAGGGGAAAAAAATCAAACCAGCGTTCTGACTGGGGCTTGGGGAATAGTTACTATTGCTACTGAAAATGTAATGACCTGTTGTCCCATGACTAACAAACTATCCTTTCTTTCTCTCCGAATTCCTGTGTTTCAGAGTAAAGAATACCTAGTAAACCCTTGCTTCTCTAGCCACTCCTTCTGCTTCCTCGATAACAGCCTCAGTGCTTGTACACCAGGGTGGCACAGTGGATGGCACTGGGCCTAGCTGAATTCAAATCCAGACTCCAGACACTTCTAGTTGTCTGAGCAGGTCACCTAACCTTTTTGCCTCAGTTTCCTGAACTATGAAATGGGAATAATAATAGCACCTCTCTGTCAGAGCTGTTGGGAGGGTCAAATAAGAGGATATTTGTAAAGGGTTTAAGCACATTGCCTGGCACATAGTGATTGCTAAGTAAATGCTTACTTCCTTGCTCTCTTCTCCCTCTTACCAGATCCTCTCCTGTTCTGTCCTCTGCTTCCACTGTACCTTCTGGCAGTCTTCTTCTGCAGTTAATAACTGCTCTTGTTTTAGACTTCTCTTGTTCTTTCGTTCTTGTAATCACTGAAACCTGGTTCCTTGCAAAAGATACTTCCTTCTTGGCCACTCTTTCTAGTAACCCACTTCCAGACCTTTCCCTTGCAATCTCTCCTCTTTTGAAGTTCACTCTGGTCAGATCTATTAACTTCTACAGATCCTGGTGGCAGTTATCTATTAACCCCTGGGTTATTATGTTCTTTCTTAAGGTGCTTGTTACCTGCTTCACAGTCTTCCTCCCAGCTTAAATTTTGGCTCTTAATTCAGGGGTTTCAGTATATGTGTCACAGATTCTTAAATACCTCAGCTCCTTCATTCATTAACCCTTGTGACGTCCATGAACTGTACCTTCCCTTTGCCTCACCTAATCACAGGGAAGGTCATACCTTCAACCTCACCATTATATGCAAATGTAATTCCTCTGTTCTACCTTAACTTTCTTTTTTTTTTAATTTTTATTTATTTTTAACACAGCTTATAACAGATAAAGCAATTCAGACTTTTGGTCAGGTGATACATCTTTTTAAAGCATTTACAATATGGACCACAAAAAGAAATTTTTTTTTAAGACATTAACCAACTGAGACACAGATAATATTTATGTTGCTAACTTCACAAGGTCTTGACCTAATTGTCTCCACAGTATTACTAAGAATTAAAGGACCCTAGCTTATTGTTGTTGGTCTAAAGTCCTATGCCTAATAGCTTAATTTTTAGACAGCCTCGGATGTTCCCCTATCCATAATCTACAATTGAATAGATCTCGTATTAAGCTTACAAACCTTTTGACTATAGGAAATTGCCACCAATAGTAAGGACATTGCAGGGATACAATATCTCCCCAACTTCATGTCAGTTCCAGGCAGGAGTAGATTATCCACTTGCATTCAGTCAGGCTTAAAGTCTACCAGGTGTCAGTGGGGAAATTGAGTCTGGAGAATCCCACCTCAGCCCATGCTGAACAGCCACTCTCCCACCCTTCCCTTGAGATCACCTTATGTAATTCATACCAGCATCTCATCAGCTTACTGGTCTCATGTATTGGAGGCTCAGGTCGCCTTTCTTGCTACCCATACCTGGAGTTAGACTCAGAAGAACAGTCACTTAATAGTCCCATAGCATCTAAAAATGGCAAGTTTCAATAACGAGGTTTCAAATATGATTGTAATTTCACTTTGGCTAAGGAACATCTTTTGAGGCAAGTCTTAAGTGGCTTACATGTCTTTCTATACATGTTCTAGTTCCTGATTAAATAGCGATCATAAAATCAAATTTACCATTAAAACCTTGACTTTTCCATCAATGCCAAATTTTACCCAAGGTTACCTTCCTCTAGGAAATTTAGACTGAAATTCTTTTCTCCAAACTAAAGACGTCATTGATTTATTCTCAGCAATTAATTCAGTCTATTGTTTTAATACTAATTACTTTTACCTCACTACGTAACATGTCCAATTTTTCTCCCCATCACTTCCCTCCCCCTGTTTCCTAATACCTTGCATTCTGATTACTCCTTCCCTCAAACACACCCCACCTCTCTCCTATCCCCATCTTCTCTCTTTTTTTGCAGGGCAAGATGAATTTCCATACCCCTATCCCTGTAGTTCTTATTTCCCAATAATATGCAATAACAATTCTCAACATTCATTTCTAGTACTTTGAATTCCAACTTCTCTCCCTCCCCCCCCCCCTCCCCAGCCCCACTGAGAAGTGAAGCAATTCAATACAGACTAAATATGTGTTGTTTTGCAAAAGACTTCCATAGTAATCATGTTGTGTAATACTAATTATATTGCCCTCTGACCTACCCTATCCTCCTTTATGTTCCCCCCTACAATTGACCTTGTCCCTTCTCAAAAGTGTTCATTTCTAGCGACTCCCTTCTCCCATTTGCCCTCCCTTCTAACATTCTCCTTGCTCCACTTGTCGCCTCCTCTCCTACTTTCCTGTGGTATATATAAATTTTCATATCAAATTTAGTGAGCATGCTATTCCCTCCTTCAGCCACACGTGGGGAGAGTAGCTTTATTCCCCCACCCCACCCCCTTCTCCCTTATCTCCTCCATTGAATAAGATTTTTCTTATCTCTTTTATGGGTTATAGCCTACCCCATTCCATTACTCCCTTTCTCTTCCTGGAATTTTCTTCCTTCGCCCCTTAATTTTTATTTTATTTTTTTTGTGTGTGGATATCATCTCTTCTGATATACTCTCTATCTATGTGTATGTGTGTATGTGTGTGTGTATGTACAATCTCTCCAATTACCCAAATACTGAGAAAAGATTCAAGAGTTAAAAATATTTTCTTTCCATGTAGTAATATAAACAGTTCAGCTTTAGAGAGTCTTTTATGATTTTTTTTTTCTGTTTACCTTTTCATGCTTCTCCTGATTCTTGTCTTGGGAAGTCAAATTTTTAAATACAGATCTGGTCTTTTTCTCAACATGAAATCTTGAAATTTATCTATATCACTGAATGACCATTTTTTCCCTTGAAGTATTATATTCAGATTTGCTGGGTAGGTGATTCTTGGCTTCAATCCCAGTTCCTTTGACTTCTGAAATATCCCACTCCAAGCCCTTTGATCCCTTAATGTTGAAGCTGCCATATCCTGTGTTATCCTGATTGTATTTCCACAGTACTCAAATTGTTTCTTTCTAGCTGCTTGCAGTATTTTCTCCTTGATCTGGGAACTCTGAAATTTGGCCATAATATTCCTAGGAGTTTCTCTGTTCTGGTTTCTTTCAGGAGGTGAATGATGAATTCTTTCAATATCCATTTTGCCCTCTGATTTTATATATATATATATATATATATATATATATATATATTCTATATCATATATATATGTATATATATATTCTATATATTCAGGGCAGTTTTCCTTGATAATTTCATGGAAGATAGTGTCTAGGCTCTTTTTTTGATCATGGCTTTCAGGTAGTCTAATAATTTTTAAATTATTTCTCCTGGATCTATTTTCCAGGTCAGTTGTTTTTCCAATGAGTTCTTTCACCTCATCTTTTATTTTTTTAAATTTTTGGTTTTGTTTACTAACTTCTTGGTTTAACTCATAGTCATTCTTTTCCCTGAACTCAATTCTCTCTTTCAACGAATTATTTTGTTCAGTGAGCTTTTGAACCTTCTCCTCCATTTGGCTAATTCTGCTTTTTAAAACCTCCTTCTCCTCATTGGCTTTTTGGACCTCTTTTTCCAATTGAGTTAGACTCTTTTTAAAGCTGCTATTTTCCTCAGCGTTTTTTTAGTTCTCCTTTAGTAAGCTGCTCACTTGTTTTTTAAGGTCTTCTATTGTCTGAATCAAGTTTAAGTCCCCTTTGGAGGCAGGGCCCTTGACTTCCTCTGACACTATGCCTTGTTCTTCCTCATTGGAAAGGATGGGGGGAGACACCTGTTCCCCAAGAAAGTAACCTTCTAAGGTCTTATTTTTTTTCCTTTTCTGGGCATTTTCCCAGCCAGTTACTTGATTTCTGAGTTTCCTCTCCACACCCACCTTGCCCCCAGTTCTACCCAGCCAGCGCTTGGGGACTGAGATTCAAATGTTGCTCCCAAGCCTCTGGGGCTTTCAGCATGGGTGGGGCTGCTATTCAGTGTGAGATTAAGTTCAGCTGCTCAGGTGGGGGCAGGGCCGCCACATGGGGCTTAGTTCCCTCAGGGGGTTTATGTGGAGACCTTCAATAATGGACCCGAGCCATAGCCTGCTTTGGGAACCCCTGTCCACTACTGCCTCCACTGCTGCCTCCCTAGGGGGCCTGAGTTATGGGGACACCCTGCTCCCCCCTCGGTCAGCTGAAAAGACCCTCTCACTGACCTTTGGCACCTGTGGGTTGAGGCATCTACGCTGCTGCTACAGATTCTTCCCCTTAATCCTGCTCAGATCTGCTCCTTTTGGTGCCGCATGGTCAAGGCAGGGCTGGGCTCTGCTCTGAGTCCGCCGCATGACAGACCTTTCCCATCAGTTTTCCAGGTCTCTCTGGAACAGAAATCTCCTCCACTCCATTGTTCTGTGGCTTCTGCTGCTCTAGAATTTGTTGAGAATTCTTCTTTACAAGTATTTTATGGGCTGTGGGGTAAGAGCTAAGCATCTGTGTAACTTTCTACTCCGCCATCTTGGTTCCTCCCCCTACCTTAACTTTCTATCCTTTATCCTGTGCCTGTTCTCTCCAAAACCCATTTTTGTTCTTCACATCAACCTCTAGTCCATCTATCTACTTCTGCTTTTCCAGCCCATTATCCCTTTTATGACATCACCTTTTACCCTTTGCTGTCTTGATATATTTGACCAGTTCAGCTTTATGCTGTTGTCTTTCTTCAGAATCTTTGCCCTCTTTTCCTATAGCAACGTATCTGTTTCCTAGACAGGGATTCCTCCTTCACCATCTAGCCTCTCAGTTCTACTCCTGTGCTTCTGAATGCTGCTAGAGGAAGTCACACAACAGGATTGCTTGGGTTCATCATGAATTTAAAACTCGTTTGAAGCTGGGTCTTGACTACTTCATGACAATCTTTTTCTCTTTTTTGGCCGATGTGCTTTTAGACCTGATATAGCATCTGTTCCAAATTTTCTTTCTTCTTTTTTAAAAATACAATTTTCTTGCTCTTTTAAAAATATCACCTACATTTCTCAATGTATCCTCTCTACCTCCTCCCAGAGAGCAATGTCTTTACAACAGAGAATTAAAAGAGGAAAGAGCTGTCTACACTGGATGCCTCCACTTTTTGCCTCCTTCTCACTTCTCATCCCCTTTCCATCTGGCTTCCAGTCTTACTACTTGACTAAACTGACTGTTTCCCAGGTTACAAAATATTTTGTAACTGCTATATTTGGTGACCTTTTGTTATATTTCATCCTTCTTGATCTGTCTGTGGCCATTGACACTGCTCTCTATAGCATCTGATCCCTTTCCCCTGGATACTGTATATCTGATTTTTCATGACACCACTCTCTCCTGGTTTTCCTCCTACCTGTTTGACCATTTCTTCTCAGTCTTCTTTGATGGATTGTCATTCATGTCTCACCCCTTTTTAGGTATCTATCCTAAGGCGCTCCTCTTTCCCTGCTATTTCTCTTTTGGTGAGCCATACTCCCATGAGTTCAATGATCATTTCTGTGTAGTTGGCTCCCAAATCTACATATCCTGCCCTCATTTTCCCCCTGAATTCCAAACTTGTATCATGAACAGCCTGCTGGACATCTCCATTTGTATTTTGCATAGACTTTTCAAACTTGATGTATACAAAATGGAACTTGTTATCCTTCTTGCTAAATCCATCCTTCTTCCTAATTTCCCTGTTTCTGTTGAGGGGACTACCATTCTAATAGTCACTAAGGTTCAAAATCTTAAGAGTTATGCTCAACTCTTTGCTCACATGGCCATCACCTTAGTTCAGGGTCTTATCACCTCTCATCAGGAAGATTGCAATAGCCTTCTGATTGGTATCCCTGCCTCTAGTTTCCCTTCTCCAGTCTATTTTTAATAATTGCCAAATTGGTGTTCCTAAGGCACAAGTCTGAATATATTACTTTCCTGTTCAAGAAGCTTCACTGTTTCACTTTTGCCCCTACAACCCTAACTGTCCTACTCCTCTCTCTTAGTATTTAAAACCCCTCATAGTGTGGTTCCAATCTATCTTTCCAGATTGATTTTCCATTATGGAAGGCACTCCCATTTTGTTTCAATCAAACTATCCTACTTGACATTTCCCATATACAATATTTTGTTTCCTGCCTCCAAGACTTTGTATAGGCTAACTTCTATTCTTGGAATGCTCTCCCTATTTATAAAATCATCCTTAACTCCCTTTGAGGCTCAGCTCAAGTGTCACCTTCTACAGAAGACCTCTTCCATGTCTTCTCATTGTTAGCATTCTTTGCCATCAAAAATATTAGTTTGTATTTTCTCTGTATATATGCTGTATTTACTTCCTTTTGTATATATTATTTTACCTTATTAGACTGTAAGCTTTTTGAAGGTAGGGCTATTTCACCTTTGTTTTTATATCCCTAATACCTAGCAAATTGATACTTTTAAAATAGAACTGAGTTCATCATTGTAGTTTCCTTTGCTATTCAGTCCTGGAGCATTTTATGTCTTTTGTTTTAAAAAATTCTAGAATATAAAAAAATTCTCATTTAATTAACTGTATTGTTGCTGTCACTATGAAACATGGTTCCTTCATTAGACAGGTCAAATTAGAATGTCTTATTCTACTGTCTTTAGAGTTTAATTCATCTAGACCACATTCTTCACTCTATAGATCTAAGAGATAGCTCTTAACCATACCTAAAATACAATTAAACATCAAAATAATTCCCATCAAAGGCAGGTGGACATTTTGCCATAAAGATGGATAGTATGACTCCTTCTCTACTACCTGTTAGTACAGAGATGAATAAACACGGAACATAAGTACGTGGATAAATGAAATTACCAACTCGTATGGGAGAGAAAAGGTTGTGATTACTCATGTGGTATGGAATTCCATGTATACTATGGAAACTTAAGTTACTAACTTTACATTCCATTTAATAAAGCATCCATCATTTGGTGATAAAGGGGAAAAAACCAATTTGTACTATGTTTTGCAATCTCCATGGGGGAATAATGGAAACTCATTAAGTTTAAAATGCTAATTTAATTACATTTTTTTCCTGAAGAATGTTGCTCTGACTCAGCATGAAGCTGGACTTATCTCCAGTCTTTGTCTTGTCAAAACTTATTACTCTTCTCATTTCTTCAACAAATATTTCCTTAGTTCCGCCTATGTGTAAAGCTCTGTTCCAGGCACCTAGGAGGATTCAAAGATGAATAAGAAAAGGTCTTTGTCCTCAAAATATCTAAGTAAGGAGAGAGAAGACTTGAACACAAATGAGAATAGTGAGAACATCATCAAAAGCTGAGAGGCACAATGTCAGATGGGTGTTCATTCATTTATTCAACAAGCACTTGATAAGTGACTACCAGGGGAAATATAAAGTATAGATGACTTTCTTTCCTAGTGAAACACATGATCTAGTAAGGTAGTGTAAGAGTGGGAGTCAACTGAGTGAATCAACCAAGTCACCTACCCTACTTAAAGCACATGAAAAGAAACTAGCTTAATAACTTTTAAGGTGAGACAGTCAATGTCAGAAGTGTGAACTAGATGTGAACAAATATGAAAAAAGTCATTGATCAGTCTATATGTTCTGCAAAGCCTTTAGATGAATTGTGTGGGGAGTGTATTCAGATTGATTGAGGAAACTTGGTCATATCCTATGGATCATCTATAAAATAGCAGACTACTTGGAATTTAGGATTCAAGCATTTGGGAGCTTAATGATGGAAGCCATCCAGCTAGTCCCTGAGAAGGAATTGCTGTGGTGGGTGGGTAGATAGAGGAGAAAAATGCCAATCTCAGGCTTGTTTTCTTCTATTCCCCCTTCTCCCACCTTGATAGGACCTTGCAAACTTTAGAGGATCTAAGGATCTGAACTTTTTCATTCTAACATAATCCTTAGAATTCTAGCATATCTTTAGGACAGCAACACTGACAGTGGGACATTGGGAGCGATGGACAGATTGGACTTTATGAGCAAAGGCAAGTTTAGGTCTCTATAAGCTTCACCATTCCTAAGGGGAACTTTATGGGTACCTAACCATGAGAGAAGAAGACTTCTAGCAATTAGGGCTGTGAATATCCCCCTTTGCCACATATTTCCCTAAGCTTGAATCCACTTTCCCCTGTATGTACTGGTGGATGAGCTTGTCATAGACTGGGGGATGTTTTGTCTTATCTTTTCCCACTATAATAGCTGAGTAAACACTCCTTTCTAAAAGTTATTTAAACATTTTCTAAAACATTTCTAAAAGCCTGCTACTTAATATCAACTTATAATCATGAAGGAAGCACCAGAGGGGAATTGTAAAATACCCCCAACCTCTCAGGGATATCTCTAGAGCCCTGAGGGGAGAAGTAGAAACCTTGCTCTGGAAACTCAACTTTTTAGTCCATGTTGAGATTCTGATAATTGCTCCAGAGCATGCACTGCAGGAGCAGGAGATAAGATACACACATATTATTATTATTATTTTTTGTTTGGACTTGCCATTTCATTGGTGTAGGGAATGCCAGTGTGGAAACTCATCACCAATGAAGTTCAGAAACTCCTCTTTAACTTAAGGTCTTAGAGAGTTGCCTAGGGCACTGAGAGATTAAGTAATTTGAATATAGTGACACAACTAGTATGTTTCAGAAGCAGTACTAGAATCTTTCTGACTCTGAGACTAGCTCTCTATCCATTACATTATGCCAATCTGTCTCTCCAGATCAATGTACCATAATATACAATAAGTATATTAGAGAACTTATAAAACAAAGTCCTATGTGAGGTTGAAAGAGGAAAAGTTTCATAGGTGAGGTAGTATCTGAGATAGGCTTTGAAGGACGGGTAGGAATTCAACAAGTGAGGAAAGGAAGAGGGAGCAGGCAGCTTATGCACAGGAGATATTGTAAAGCAAAGTCTTGGAGGTGAGGGAGTAAAGAGCATAGTCCATGGACAGAAACTAAGCTGTTTGGATGGAACGCAGAGTATATGGGGTTTTATAAGCCACTTTTCAGTCCTTGGGTTTGTCCGGTTTTTTGATTCAAGTATTGAATGGTAATTTTGGTATCTAATTGATTATCCAGTTTCCTGGGGTATTAGACCATGTCAACATTGTTCCAAATAGCTGAATGAACATGCAGACCCAAAATCATTTACTAGGATATTTCCAAATCTTACCATGGAAACACAATTGATGGAGAAATTTCCCCTCCTCCCTTCTTCACACACTTTATACGTAAATATTGGCATTGGGAGGGGGTTGTGGTCTATACCAGTGGAAGGAATAATGATATGATAACCACTAATCTTTAAAGTATTGAAATATATAGATGTCTTGCACAGTTTAGACACAGTCCAAGGCTCTATTTGAAGTATAGGAGTCATAGTTCATACTAAATAATGAAGTCCTAAGTGGTTGGCAGTGTGGTAAAGTGGAAAGACCAGTGAACTATTTGTCCAAAGACCTGGGTTCATCCCAACTCTGTCACTGGCTAAGTTTACGTAGTTCCCTTCCTCTCTCTGAATCTGTTTTCTCATCTATAAAAGGAGGGGGTTGGATTAGTTGATTCTCTTATATCTGTTGTTGCTCTCATAATTCCACAATTAATTCCATTCAAATCAACTGTATTTGTAATTAAGACTACAAAGACAATATGAAACCAGCTCTATCCTCAAGAAATTTACATTCTACAGGAGGAATAAGACATAAACATGGACAAAAACAGTTGGGAGTGAAGGGGACAAAGGAGAGGTATGACAGAGAATGTTTGAGAAAAGAAAGTACTATTAAGGAGACTTCAGGGAAGGGGATCACCTGAGCTAAATATAAGTATTTTGAAAGACAGAGATGAGGACTTATTGAATGGAGATGGCTGATGGCATGCCAAGTTGGGAGAATGGCAAATAGTCCATGTTAGCACAAATGCAGAGTGTGTGAAGGGAAACAAACAAAAAAATAAGAGTAAGTCATGGCTTAGGGTCTCCTGGAAAATTTTGGACTCACATGACCTGAGTCAGTGCCTGGGAATTGACCCCAGAAAGGGACATAATGTATTTTTGGCCCAACTTGGACTCTTCTAACATATCCATGGTATAGCTGGTATCTAGGTTTATCAAAATGTACAAAGAACTCAAGATAAGAGTATACATGTCAAGCATTATTTGACCCCAAAGAAAATCCAAAAGATGCAGAGGACTCACAGTAGCCCATAAAGAGTTTCAGGAAACACATAAAGCTCTCCCTAGCCTAATGCTTCTCTCAGAAGGGAAATGAAACTGAGATTGCTATGGGAAAACCATTTGACTAGCTTTGGTATGGCAAGAACAAGGGGACAGGGGATTCAAGAAATAGGTGAGATTTGAGCTGAGCATTTGGATTGGAGGAGAGGAGTTGGGAGAGTAGTCTAGGCATGGAGTTAGAAACTAATAAAAGTTCAGAGGACACACAGGAAGACAAGGTCAGACTAGCGGTGGACAATTGAGCTCTTCAGTTGACATGTCATTAGGTGACCCTTGCCCCCAGGGGAGTCTGGGCTGGAATTAGGGGAGGGGAGAGGTGGGAGCAGGGTGGGGCACAGCAGTAATATAGTCATTTGCATTGATTTTAGGTAGAAATAAACTCTGTGAACTAGCAGATTACAGCAGAGCTACAAATGACGCATTATCTCACGCTATTTGTGCCATAATTCTTCTTCCTTATTTACTCCATGAAAAGTATCCACTCAATGCAAATTATTTACTCTGTGCAAATTATTTATTTATTCAATGAAGCCCCCACCTTGGGGAGCAGCGAACCTCTATAATTCAGTTGCACAAGCACTAAAGAGTAAAAACTTGACTTGAGAAAAAACATTTGTGAGTAATAGCCTGGGTATTTGTTTATAGTATTAAGATTTCCTTGCAAACAGCATGTTTTCATTTCAGGAAATGCTGAGATCTGCCTCTTTCCTTCAGCTACCTGTGTGCAGCCTTAAATCTGTAATTACCACTTTTGGTAAATATTATGATGTGATTTGAATAATTGAATCCCAGTTGGCTCAGTGTGGATTCTAAAATCATTACACTTTCCAAGCAGTAAGGTGTATCTCTTCCCTGCTCTCCACACACATAGATACTCTTCTAGTTAGGGTCCTCATCACTTCTTACTGGGGCTACTATAGTAACTTTCTAACTGATCTCCCTGCTTCTTATTTCTTCTCTCTTCACTCTCTCTTCCACATAGATGGAAGGAAAAACTTCCTATGTAATTTGTTAGGGGAGGGAGATGGCTGGAGAGAAGAGTAGGTTAAATGTTGGCTGGAAGTATCTCTTGTATCAATCTGTACTATATCAAGTAAAAAACACACAAAATACTTTTCCTGAGTCATTTATGCAGCTCAAAATCTGTAAGGGCTCCCTAAAACACAAACTTCTCAGCCTAATATTTGGGGTCCTCTATAATCTGACTCCAGATTATGTTTCCAGTCTTATTTATTATATAATCCATTCTATTCTTTTCAGATACTCTTTTTTTTTCTAGCCAAACTAGATTTCCACTTAGTCCTTAAATTTGAGCTTCCCTCTTCTTGGTGCATCTGTGTAGAGTGTCTCCAATGTATGGAATGCTTTCTCTCCTCATCAAAGTCCTTCCTTTTTTTTTAATGGCTCAGCTCAGGTGCCACCTGAAGACTTCTCTGATCTTCTCTCTTCACCATTCTCCTTCCACATATTTTCCTAGAGCATGTTATCTGGCTCTCTCTGTTGTCCTCATTCTGTTTTGCCCTGTATTATATTTATATATATACCTGCTGTCTTTCCCCAATACCTTTTGTTGTGGAATAGTCATTTTTCAGTCATGTCTGACTCCTTGTAACCTATTTGGGGTTTTCTTGGCCAAGATGTTGGAGAAGTTTGCCATTTCTTTTTCCAGCTTATTTTACAGGTGAGGAAACTGAGGCAAACAGGGTTAAGTGACCTGCCCATGGTCATGTAGCTAGTAAGTTTCCGAAGCCATAATTGAACTCAGGTCTTCCTGACTCTTGGCCTGGCATTTTATCCACTAATGCTGCATAGCACCCCCTAGCCCACCCTTGGGTAAATGGTGGTAATTTCCTGGAGGTGAGGAATGGATCTGTTTTTCATCTTTGTGCTCCTAGCCTCTAGGAGTTCTTCTGTAGAATAGGCTTTTATTAAAATGTACATTTAAGTGGATTAAAAAGATGCAATGATCAATATATCTATACAGGGCCCGTTCAGGGATAGCAGGTTTTGTTGGCTCAAAAATCTTGGTTTGTGCAGATGGTTTGATCAGGGATTCAAAGTTAGTGACCAGAAATATGATGGGGGCTGAAAGAAATCTCCCCATCACAGCCCAGCTAGTTCCTTTCAGTCTTTTTCCCAGGATGAACTGAAACACCAAGGCTAGTGACCAGAAGTATGATAGAAATAAAAAGAAATGTTCTGGCCATTATTCAAAAGTTTAGACGGAAATTCCAAGCATCAGCAGAGGGGTTGAGTTAAAAAGACAGTTTTCACCTCAGCTTTACAACTTTGCTGGCTGGTCCCACTGTGGCTTTGGGTTTTAAATAACAAAAGAGAGAGAACCCCAAGGCTATGTTCTAAAAAAGTCCCAAACCCATTTCTTACTGGAATAGAAAAAGTCATATAGCTGACGCAACTTAGAGATGATAGCAGAAAGGAGTAGGAAGCAGTTCAGCAGATATGCCTGAAGAGAGGATAGATCCGCAGTGATGCCACAGCTCAGTAGAGACATTAGATTGAAGTCTGTGGCAACTTCCAGGGACATCACCCCTTCTCTAGGGAAGTAAACAGCAGCTTTGGAGGTGGAGAGGTGCTAAAGTGTCCTCTAAGCATTAGCTGCTCTGGCATGTATGTTCCCTCCCATTGTTATCTCTCCCATTCTTAGTCAGGTAACCTATGAGAGAATGTGCCTATTTATTATATAAGGAAATCTCTCTTGATTATTATTTTGATTAAATGTCTTTTGCTTTGAATAGACATGTCGTCTGGCTGGTCATGTAAAAAAGAAGCCCATTGGTAGGTGGGTCTTATGTACTATGCTTTAGAGTGGATAGTGAGCCACAACATTCCTCAAGCCTGGAGTAGCTTTCAGAGAACACGTTGGTGAAGAGGTACTATGTTATCTATTTTTGGATGCCTTACTTCTGTAGGGATCAGTGGATGGAGTCTAAGAGAAAGCTTTAGGGACCTCCCTTTTGTAGCATATACAACCTAAAATGTAGCCAGCTGAGATATTGTTGCAATGCTTGCAGAGGCTGGAAAATTTGGTGGAACATAGAGTACACGGGAAGACTTAGTTTAGTTCCTTAGTACCTTTCAACATGGGAAAAAGAAAGCAGAGGACTTTGGCTTCTGTGTGGAAAGACTATTTCAAAGGCCAGTAATCAAAGAATCAGTAACTACAGAGTCTGATAAGTGCCAGTGGATTGTGCTACTAGAATATATGAGAGCACCTGTTGGTGTTTGAATAGCAAGAATTATTTCCTAAGCCCTAAACCTGGTAAAGAGGTTTCAACTGAAGATGACAGAGCTCAGAGGAAGAAGGCAATGTGGTACAATGAAAGGCGTGCTATATTTGGAGCCAGGGGACTTGGGTTTCAATCACAGCCCTGCCACTTATCCCTTGGGTGAACTTAGGTGAGTCACTTAATCTCTTTGAGCCTCAGTTTCCTCATTTGTAAAATGAGGGTGTGTGTTAACTAGATGGCTTCTAGCTGTCCTTCTAACTTTAGATCTGTGATCCTATTAGATAGATGGGAAACAAGCAAAACTAATCCTGACTAGTTCTAGGACATCTCCTCAGTTATGGACCACCAAGAACACATAAGAAGCCATCAATTCACCCAGACTCCATTGTAGGAACTTGAATCAGGTCTCCTGGAATGAGACATTGTGGACAAAGCCAGTCCTCCCAGGGAGAGATAGGATCATGGGACCAAAGATCAAAGCAGTTGTTAAAAAACAACGCCAGCAACACCCAGCCCAAGAAGATCAGCTAGCTTTTACTAGGTTCGATGGTCATTCATGTGCTGAGAGCCCTAAGAGGAGAATCAAGCAATAGTTTAGCAGAAATTGATTTCCACTGAACAGGCATCAGGGTGGAGTTAGAGGCTCAGGCTCTCAGAGGCCTGGAAGAGTCTAATGCCTGGTCTACCAAGATTTTCTAGCTCTTTTCTTTTTCTTTTGTTGACTATATACAATATTAATTTACATTTTTATAGGATTTTACAGTTACAATGTGCTTCACATACTCTTAAAATTTTCTTTAAAAAGACTTTTGTTGAGGCTTTTTTTTCTCTTTGCGTTACAGTCACTTCTTAGTGACTCTTTCCTCTTTCCATAGGACTTTTTCTTGTTAAAGTAAGGATAGAGGGCCAACCACCCAATCAAACATAGAAGGTACATATTTCTCCACTGAATTAACCATTCAACAAAAAGTCTAAATGAGATGTGAACAAGTCCTTAATCAATTTGAGAGGAGTGAGATATTTTGATTATTGAATGAAATGAGATGATGCCACCATGCAGGAAAAAGGAAGGAAAAGAACTGGGGTTGGTTGAAAGAATCAGATACAATAGATCCTTCTGGTCCTATGTATAGTACAACAATCCAGTTTGGAAATGGGCATTACAACAACAGGCCTGGTGGTGGTCAAGGCAGTTGCCCTTCAAGGAAGAAAGGGTTGAGTTTTGTCTTCTCCTCTTGCCCTACCTTTCCAATGATCAGAGGATGACCTTGTGAACTTTTAAAAGTCTTCCTTTTGGTCTTCCCCTTGACATTGGTAACAGTGTTCTTGAAGGAGCAGTGGTTTATGTACGCGTTGCAATCTGAGAGATATGTTGAGGAAAGGTAGTTTCACAGCTCTACACAAGCACTAACCTTTTGTATAGCAGAAAACTACATGAGTAAACAGGAGCTCTGAGTTGCTCCTTTGTCACATATATTCTCTAAGCTTGAACTCACTTTCCCCTGGACTCTGTGTGTACTTATGAGAGAGAATGTGCCCCCAGACACTTGGGGACAGGGTTTTTGTCCCAACTATTCTTGCTATACCACCTTACTAAATACTCTTTTCTAAAAGCAAATTAACCCTGTCTGGCTAATTGATAATCGGTGGGGAGCACACTCAATGGAGGCTCATGATCAACAGTACTAGAAAAGCACAGTACCTTATGGTTATCTATAGAACCCTGAGGGTTGTGGCAGTAATCACCCTTTGAGGACTGACCTGTAAAACCCCCGGAGTAGAGGTGTTAAATAACAAATAAGCACTATTGATTAACACATTAGTTTTGCATGGATGTTTAACTTTGCACTTACAGCCTACCACTTGTCTTTTGAAAGGGAAGAAGTATTCTTTAGTCGGTCCTCTGAAGTCACAATTGTTCGCTGCATTTATAAGGGTGCATTTCAATGCTGCTTTCTTTTGCTTTAAATTGTAAGTTGTTCTTCTGGTTGTGCATACTTCACTTAGGCTAGCATGAAGCATTGACAATGATAATGACAGTCCATTACTGTAATGGACAATAGATACCAAGGGACAATCACATATCAATTGTCTTTATGAAAGATACACTCTGTACCTCTATATCACATGTGAGGTCTGGATCTCTATGGGATGATTACTCATATTTGCATTGTATCAATGTGAGCTTAAAGATTCCTAGAGAAGTTGTGTCAGTAAGACAGAGTTAGACTTTGGGGGGCTGGTGAATATCTCTGGATACATTGATCAGGACCAACTCCAGCTTGTTCCAAGTACTGCCAGAGTACTGCAGGAAATGAGCTTGGGAGCTCATCAGTCAATGTTTGGATACCTTGACAATCTACACCTCTTTTGTGCAAGCTTGGAAGAGAATATCAAAGGAGCCGAGAACCTTCTGTCTAAAGTGGAGATCCAGAGAAGTTTTACTCTGTTGATTCTCTAGTTCCTTGGGAAGAGCGGACTAATCTGAGAAAAGAACTCAGGATTAATAAAAACAGATGCTAAGTGATATGTGGGTTGGATCTTAAAATCAACCTCAATGGAGCAATTTGGAACTACGCCCAAAGGGCTATAAAATGTGCATACCCTTTGACCCAGCAATACCACTTCTAGGGCTGTACCCCAAAGAGATCATAAAAATGGGAAAAGGATCCATGTGTACAAAAATATTTATAGCAGCTCTTTTTGTGGTAGCCAAGAACTGGAAATTGAGGGGATGCCCATCAATTGGGGAATGGCTGAACAAATTGTGGTATATGAATGGAATGGAATACTATTGTGCTAAAAGAAATGATGAACAGGTAGACTTCAGAAAATTCTGGAAAGACTTATTTGAATTGATGCTAAGTGAAGTGAGCAGAACCACGAGAACATTGTTTACAGAAACAGCCACAGTGTGTGATAACTGATTTTGACAGACTTCTCAGCAATGCAAGGACCTAAAACAATCCCAAAGGACTCATGATAGAAAATGCCATCCATATCCAGAGAAAGAACTATGGAATCAGAATGCAGAGCAAGGAAGACTATTTTCTTTTTTGTTTTATTTTACTTTAATTTTTTTTCCTTCTCATGGTTTCTCCCATTTGTTATAATTCTATACAACATGACTAATGTGCAAAAAATGTGTTTAATAGGAATATATATGCAGAGCCCATATCTGCTTGTATGCCATCTTGAGGAGGGAGACAGGAGGGAGGGGGAGAAAATTTAAAACTTAAGGAAGTGAAGGTTGAAAACTAAAAGTAAATAAATTGAGAACTGTAAAAAAAAAACCAACAAAAAAAAACCAAACCAATCTCAATGCCTGGACTTCCCAAGAGTGGTTATTAAAAATTTTCCTCTCTAATACAAAGACCAAAGGACACACCGAAATGAAATGTTTATCTTTGGCATCAACCTGGAGTCCTGAGTCTGTTGGTTTCACCCATAGTTGTGATATGGAAGAAGAATGAAAATATAGACATGCATAGACTATTGGATTTTGAATAAGAGAATGAAGATTCTCTTTAAACTTAGTTCAAGATGCCTTATATTATTTATTAGGCAGCCAGTTGTTTTCATTGTTGGACTTGTGCAGTGTGTTCCTAGGATGATGTCAATGCTGCTGTTTGCTTTCCTGTAGAGCTGCTAATGTCTTTTGGTTATGTCATCTGGTTGTGAGTTCATGCATTGATTGTGCCACTTATGCTTCCATGTTCTACAATCTGCTAATGTCTTTGCTGAAGTGCTCTTTCTCTCCCCAGTAGAGGTGTCAGTAAGGGAAGAGGGTTTTTAGCTTCTTTCTGAGTTATAGTAAAATAATTCCTTTTAACTCCTATCATACCCCTGTTTTCTAGTCTTGGTGTCTGCTAATCATCCAAGGAACAGAATTAAAGGGGCCACTGGGGCAGTAGTGAGTAGCTTTCTTTCAAACCCTATTCATGTTTCTGGTCAATAGCCCGAGTCCATGCAAATATCCTTGGAATCAAGTTTGAAAGGTGTTGGGTAGAGCTGATGAAGCTGTCAACTTCTGCCCTGCCCTTTCTTCCCCACTGGCCAAACTATACACTAATAAATTGGCTCTTCCTGGTTGTGATCTCAGACTGCCTGAACCAGGGACCCATGTTGTTACCTGGAGTTGCCTCCTTTAAGAAGTTATTGACTTTGCCTCTGTACTCTGGATCATGTCTTTCTGCTCTCCTCAGGATATGATAGATCCTGATCTGAGCTCTGTCCTTGGGACTAGGTGAAATTTCACCCTAACACCTGTCTTCCCACATGGTAACCAGATGTCTATTCTTGTCCATGGCTCTGAACTGCTCTGTAGTGGCCACTTGTGGCACAACCCCAGCTGGATGGCAGGGTGATGTTTAGGGCAGTGAACTGCTGACTCTTAACTTTCCCTAAAGAAAAACAAATTAATGATCTAAAAAAAGGGAAACTTTCCTGTCTTTAATCTCTCAGTAACTCGAGTTAGGATTGTGACCAACAGTCCTCCCCCTCCCTTCCCTTCCCTATGGCATACATGCAGTCAGGGAAGGTTGGCACCAACCTCAGCTGATTTCTTTCTAAGAAAATCTACATCTGCCATTTACTCAGTATGGCTTTGTCTTTTCAGTTTTTGGATTGTTTTCCCCAAATGTACTGCTTATAAATGCTACAAGTTTCTAAAGTTATACTAGTTACATTTTGAAAACTTATCTTTGAGATTTTCTTTTGTCAGGGAATCAAAGGTAGGCATCTACTTCCTACACATAATACCCCAGGAAACAGACAGGACCTGCCCTGTCCATTATCCTTGTATTGTGAGACCCCACATAGGCTCAGTTAATGAGTCTGGAGGAGGAGATTGGTGGTGTATTGTGGTGTGGTGTGGTGGAAGGGCTTTCAGAGAACAGGTACATCCTGAAGTCAGAACACCTTTATTATGTTTGATGAACTCTAGGCAAAGTAAACTGCAATTAGGGCAGTCATGTGGATTTTGGGGACCTGGGGTAAAGCATCCTGTAAATTCTCTGGTTTTCCTTTCCCTTTCACCCAGGTGAAATCATGTTAGAGTTAATGTAAAGGGCAACTGGAAGGGGGGAGAGGAGAGGAGAGGAGAGGAGAGGAGAAGAGAGGGAAGGGAAGAGGAGGGGACGGGAGGAAGTCATATGTGGTCTGATTGAATCTATAGTGGACCATGGGTTTTAAAATTCATAGAGACTGTGGAGATCATCTAATCCAGTTGACTTAGAGGAAACCAAGGCCCCGAAGACATGTAGCTAGTAAGAGACAGAGCTTAGATTTGAACTTGGGACTTCCAAATTCATGGCTAAACTTTTCACTATTTCAG
This sequence comes from Notamacropus eugenii, assembly GCF_028372415.1. Classification (NCBI taxonomy): domain Eukaryota; kingdom Metazoa; phylum Chordata; class Mammalia; order Diprotodontia; family Macropodidae; genus Notamacropus; species Notamacropus eugenii. The sequence continues at coordinate 423,139,452 of NC_092872.1, read as the reverse complement.
ATCTTTTTAGCACTAAATGATGGAAACTCTTCCTTCACCCTTCCAGATGGCTCTCTGAATCACTGCCCAGCAGTATGGTCCACAGCTTCTAAGGTAAACCCAAAGAAAGAGGATTTGCTTGACCTTAAGGATAGCTTTGACTGACACCATTGGGTGTCATTGGGAGTATCCTTTAAGGTCCCCTAGGCCAGTTACCTTCATTTTACAGATGAGGAAGTGGGAGCCTAGCAATAGAACATGACTTACCGTATCCACATGATTAGGGAAGAATTAGGATTTGAACCTGGAACTCTTGGCTCTTAGTCCAGTGTTCTTTTGACTATACCACATTGCCCTCTACTTCATTCTATTCCTGATACTACAACTGTAAGGCCCAGGAAGCAGCTCTGTTTGCTCAGGAAGTAAAGAGAATAGCTATCCACTCATATGGTAGGATATTATCTAGCCTTGGATTAGTAGGAGGTTTGTGATTGGTACAGAATTAGTTATGGGACACAGATTTTTTAAAAATAAGTTATTAGTCTCTTCATATTTCAGAAAATGGGAGCTAGTCATTTTTTTGCATGGTTGGAGGTCTGTCTTTCCAGTAAGAGCTGGCACTCTTGTGCTCTCCAAAGATTTAAAAACACTGACTTACAAATGTCTTGGCCACTGGGTTTTCCATTTTTATTATTCCATACTCTTCTCCCAAGAAGAAATATGGAAGACCCAGAGTACCTTTTTCTGAGTAGACCATGCCCTCCTTGCCTTGAGTACCTTGAATTGAGGTAGATGGTGCTGATAAAATGATTCTGTTTGCCATGATAACAATGACCCTTCCTTTTGGTATTCTTTGGACCTGGGCAGGCAGCACAGAGTAATGGAAAGAACATTGGTCTTAGAGTAAGAATTAAATTCAATCTAATGAGCATTTGTTATACATCTCTTATGTTCAAGGCACTGACATTTTGTTAACTGCTGGAGATACAAAATAAAAAAAATGAAAAGGTTTCTGCCTTCAAAGAAATTATTTTTTTCTAGAAGTAAGAGGAGCACATTTCATAGGGGGAAAGAAAAGTGAATGAAAAGGCATTTGTTGAAGGCTTCCTGTGTTCCAGGCACCCTTCACATAGTAAATACTAGGTGAGTTGAATGGGGAAGAATGTTAATGACTTGGGGGATCAGGGGAGATTTAAGGAAGTGGCACCTGAACTGAGTTTTGAAGGAGGACAATCAATTAGAGAGGTAGGAGATGAAAAGAGTTCATTTCAAGTAGGTGAAAATGCTTATACAAGTGCACAGAGGTGGGAATTATCGAGTAGATTTCCAGAAATAGCTGAGTTCTGGACCAGTGGCACTGGAAATCACTGGTAACCTTTGAGAGCAGTTTCACTAGGGTCCTGGCATTTGAAGTAAGAGCTTGTGGAGAGAGTGGGTTGTAAGAAAGTAGAGGCAGTGAGTGTAGAAAACTCAGTCAAAGGGGAGTAGAGATACCGGATAATAGTTTGAAGCGATTAGCAGGGTCAGACAAACGTTTTTTCCTGGTTGAAGAGACCTGAGCATGATGGTGGGCTGAGAAAGAACTAGCAGATGGGGAGAGACTGAAGAGGAGAGGGAGGGAGAAGAGATTAGTGAGGCTAGTTCTCAGAGAAGATGCCAGAGGGTAGGATGAAGGCAGGGGTGTATTGGAGCCAGATAGAACCTCAGAAAGCCTATTGTTAAATTTTTTGTGTGAGCATTTACACCTCAGAAATTGGCAAATGCTACCAGTCCCAGTTTGTTTTGTTGTTTCGTTGTCTAGAGATTGTCTAGACTTAAGAAAGTGATGAAGAAAATATTGATAATTCAGATTAAATTTAAAAGTGTGTTGGGGGTACATCCCCCTTACCCAAAAGCAGATTGTTAAATGGGGTTAATTTTGCCAGAGGGAAGGACTAGATTATCCTCAAGAGGTGGGAGCAAAGGAGATTTGTTGTGTTTGTCCTTCATTTTTGAAGAGGACCATGACATGAGAGAAATGAGGACATGACTTGCACTTGACTTTGTTTTGAGTGAGAGAGGGCTGTGCAAGGTCACCAGCCTCATTTTCTTCTCCTGAGCCATCTGGATCCACTGCCCAGATATTCATCAGGATGACTAGACATGGCCCAGTATGCAATGGGAGACCTTGGCCTCTTTGGCCTTGGGCCTATTCAGGGACTCACTTAGGGTGAGGTAAGGCTCATACGGTGAATCAGCCTGTTTAAGAAATAGTCAGGGAGTGGCCACTTTAATGAGCAAAAGGAAAATAACTAAATCAAGCTGAAAGGGAAGGGAAACAGTTACAATTTATAATTACTCTTTAGCCAGGAAGGGTCCAGGAAACAGTCCCTAAGTGGAGTTTGGGCAGGGACCCAGTCTGTGGGCTTCAGAGTGCAGTAGGTTTAAGGTCAGGAGGGGAGAGGACAGGAGAGCAAAGCAAAGCAAAGCAAAGCAGGTCAGTAAGCCCCAAGTTAACTGGGCATGTCTGGCCATTCAAATTTACCCTCCTTTGGGAGAGGAGAAGGAAGGGGAGAGGGAGACAGATGGGAGAGGATGAACTGAGTTCCCCAGTTAGCTGGGTCCCCAGTCAGGCAGCTCAGTCTACTCCCTGGTTATGTTTGTCCTTCGTTTTCGAAGACCATGACATAAGAGAAATGATGACATGACTTGCACTTGACTTTGTTTTGAGAGAGGGACGGCTATGCAAGGGCACCAGCTTCACTTTCTTCTCCTGAGCAAAGGAGAAAAGGACTGGTGAAGACATAGAAAGGTTTGCAGGTGTGAAGCAGGGGAACTGCAATGGATGGTTTTAGTTTGCTTAGTACTCAAAGCCATCTGCTGAAAAAGAAGGAGTGGGGATGGTAGTCAGAGATTGAGGTGAGAGGAGAAAGTTTAGAAGAGTGATATAGGGATATGAGAAGGAAAGGAGAATAAAAGGATTGCTGTGAAGCAGTGAGGACCCCATTTAGATCAGAAAACATAAAGGTATAATATATATTATAATAATATAATATAATAAATATAATATAACAGTCTCCTGCAATACTTTGAAGCTCAATAATAGAAGAACACAGTGATGAAAGTGTCCTAAGATTGAAGATTAGAAGGACATGACCTGAGGAAAGATTTGGCGGCAAAGTATTTTAGAGTAGTTTGAACTGATTCACCACAGGGTGAGGATTGTGGAGGAAAGTAAGGCCAGAGCAAGGAAGAGGGAAAGGATGGAAGATGTAGTGATTAGTTATAGTGATGCCAAAGAATAGGTTTAAGGCAGGAAAGATGGAAGGATCAGAGATTATGATCAGGGAAAGGGAATCTCACAGTCCCAGATCATGGACATGGGACAGTTTCAGATGATAAGGAGGAATAATATATAGCCATTCTTTTGTATGACTGAGGTAAGACTGGGGATAGAGGTTATAAGCACTGAAGAAAGTTGATAAACTTTGACAAGGGCCAGATGCTGATATTCTTAGTTCGTCCCACTCCTAAAATTATGGGTATATACATGGGGCCCCCTTAGGGCCTCCTTAGGACTACTCTTCAATTTAGCACCAAGGGTTACAGATTAGCTACCTAGGGGGTAGACTACTACCCTAGGTTATAGGTACTCTGAGGGTTCAAACTCCTAAAGGTTGATAAACTGGGAGGCAGCATGCATGAGGGGCCATCAAATAAATATTGAAGTATGAGGGTAGGAGTTTCAGTAGAGAAGAGTAAATGAGTCAGATATTGAACTCCTTGAGAAAGGAGAGAAAATTCAGTTTGGCATACCATCCTCTTTTTTGTTCTTCATATACTGAAATTTTTATGTGTGCTAATGAGTTAACTCTCTAATAAAACAAGATTTCTTTTATGAAAAAGAGAAAAGAGAACGAATGAATTGGGGTTCAGTAAATGACCACAATAAAGATTTGAATGGGGTTGTGTCAATGGATGAATTGACCCTCAAAAGAGGAGTAGTTGTTGAGAAACTGTAGCAGATTTAGCTGAAATTGATAATGATAAGCTAGGAGTTTGAGTCCTTATGCCTGTTGTTTTCAGGATCATGAAAAAGTAAGCTTCTAGCTCTAGAAAAGGAAGCTGGAACTAAGGTGACATTTGGGGAAAGTTAGCTTTTTCTGAGCACAAGAAGATGTAAAAAAATCAGTAGAGTCTGTTAACAATAAAGTTGGGCTTCCAGAGGGTACTGGAAGGGAAAGATAGCGGAGAATAGGGAATAGGAGGGGGTGGGGCTGAGCTGGTTAAAGGTAAGAATGGTGGGGAAAAAATAGAAAAGGGAAAGGGACTTTCAATCTAGTAGACCATGATTACCCACAGGAATTAGGGGAGTAGGAATTGGAATGTTGCTAACAAAGGACAGAGGCAGTATCAGTTGATTAGAGAAATGGATAGGATGGCCAAAGGTAATGATAGTTGAGAATAATGTATGAAGAAGGAGGCTGTTTATCCTAGGAAATACATGTGGGGGATAGTCACTTCCCTCTTCTGTGCATTTCTGTTACATTCCTTGAGAGGGAATGATGATGGAGTTGAGAAGGTCATATGATGATAGAGCCCTCTAATCTCAAGTAGTACAAGGCCTCTTCATTCTACCATTCCACTGCATCAAAACTCCATTGCGAGACTGGGGCTACTTCCAGCTGGAAGCAGTGTTTTTAGTATTATTGTGTTTCCTCTCTCCTTATTAGGGTGGCTCCCATATCCCCAGGCTCTTTGTGGTGACAGAAGGCTACAGGCACTGTTTTCTCATATGGTTTTGGTGGCAATTATGTGAAGTTGGAAGGTGAACCAGGTGCTGACCCTACAAATGGTTTTGTGCAGAAGGCTTCCAATCCCAAGTTCTGAAGGTAAAAAGGGTTAGGGCCCTCATTTTCTGGGTTGTAGCTAAAGGTACAGTGGAGTAGGTGCCAGGGCAACTTAGAGGCATTTTGGTCCTGATTCGTGAGCTCACACCAGAGTGCTTGCCTTTAATAGTCCACCAGAAGATATGATTAGCTCAAAGTCAAAGACGTTTACTGGGGTGGCATCATTAAGTACAATAATAACAAATATTCCTCCACTTAAATCTGGGGTTGCCTCTTCTATAGTATCAGAGAGAAAACTGGAGACATACATTACTGGTTGAGAGGCACATAAGTTAGGAATACATAGAACCAAGAGAACTCATGTCTCTGGCCCTGAAAGGCTCTGATGTCCCTTCTTTTCTCATGGTGTCTTTATGCTACTCCATCCAGGGTGGGCAGAGTGATTCTGATGTTCAAGTAGTTCAGAAGGTCTTGCTGGACCTGCTTCCTGACTTCCGTGGCTCTTCTCTCCGTTAACAGAGCCACACCGTTTCCTGCTTTGACTCTTGACTGACCTGCTCCTTTCTCATTTTGGAATTTCCTACAAACCAAATAGTTTACCAAATAGCCAGTGGAGGGTAGAGGAGAGAGAAAATCTCATAGAGGCACAAAGAAAAAGACAAAAAATGATCCTTATAATAGGACAACAAAGTATAGCCAAGTCTTTGTATTTCTGTTTAATACAATAACATCTTGTCTCTCTGATCTGCCTCTGACCTTCTGTGATTTTATTCGTTGGACTGAAAGTAAATCAATTGATCAGGGGTGTCCTCATCAAATCTTCCCAAACTCCCAAGACAGACAAGCCAGAGAATAGTATGCCCCATCCCCCTCAAAGTGTTCCTGGGCCCTTAGTATGAGAAGAAAGCTTCTGACGCAAGGGCTATATAAGTTCAAGGATGGTAAAGTACAAAATACCTGTTATGGCTATGAAATAGAATACAAGGGAGATAAATGTAGAATGAGGTTAGCAAAGGGACACTTCCTTGACGTGAAGTTGGGGGTTAGCTCTGGAAGGAAGTGATGGACATAGATTGCTGGTGAGGAATTTTAGGCAGGGGAAAGCACAGAGATAGGAATTAACCATGAGATTTAAAGTTGGAAGGAATCTTAGTTCCCATCTTGTCTTACTTCCTCATTTGACAGAGGAGGAAACAGGCTTAAGGAGATGAAATGACTTGCCTAGGTTCCTACAGGCTAGAAATAGAAGAATGAGGGTTAAATTAACTCAAGCCCTTTCATCCAGTGCTTTTCCTGCTATATCACAGTTAACAAACCAAATGAAGGAGAGGTAATGAAGAGACTGGTCTGGCTAGAACGTAGGGGCCAGGAGGCAGATTACCAAAAGAAGACCTGAGTAAGGCTAGATGTTGGGGAGGGCCTTATATCCTGAGTACTTTACATCAATTTCTTCATTGTGAAATGAGAAAATAGGATTAGCTCTCTTCTGGCAATTATGTTCCACGACTCTATATTCCAATGGGCAAGAGGGAATCATTGTAGCTTTGGGATATTTTGTAATAGAAATAAACATTTTTTTTCTATCAGCAGTGTACAGATTGAGATGTGGACAGAGAGAGGGAAATCCAAGGAAGAATGTGCAGGATACTAAATTAGGAGGGAGAGCTAAGGAGGGAAACTGATCTTTCTTAAATGGATAATAACAATAATTATTTTTATCATAACAGTAGAGACTTACATTTATATGTCTTTTTAAAGTTTGCAAAATACTTTATACCTGTTATCTCATTTGATCCTCACAACAACTTTATTTTATAGCTGAGGAAATCAAAGCTCATGGAAGTTATATGATTTGGGTATGGTGAGAGAATTATGAAGCATTGGAAGGGGGATTTGAGTCCAGATTTCTCCTGACTCCTAGTCTAACACTCTTTCTGCTGAGGGGAAAGATAGAAGAAGTCTAGTCCATTGTAAGTGAATTATTAGTGCTGAAGCAAAGTCTCAGAAGAGGTAGTAATGAATATCATCACTAACACATGAAATGAGACTCAAATAACTGTGACTTTGTGGATGTGAGTATTATTGCCTTTGCTGATACAGATTGTAATTCTTCTACCACTTGGTAGATAGTCTTGGAGAGCTGTCACAGTCACTCAAGCTCATCACCATAGGACCAACCTTGTGATGAACTTTTCTCAATTTACCTGGGCCTGCCCACATACAACAGGCATATAGCCTATTTTGGGGCTCATACTAGAAGCCTTTCAATTTTAGTAGGCTCTGCTAGAGGTTGTTATGTGCTGGCATTGCTTCTGACAACTGAGTATCATCTCCATTCCATGATTCTTATCAGAGTAGTATATCTCAATAGACACAAGCTTCCCCACCCCCAGCCCCTTCAAATAGACATGATTGGGAATTAAAATACAGACTATCTAATCAAAAAAGCCAGAGGGGCCTTGCCAACATCCCTTTGACTAGTAGTTTTTTCAAGACAGAAGAAAAACAATTGCAGACCCCACTGTGTGACCCCAATCACTGTCTCTGATTTGTTTCATTAGGGCTCTAGTAATGAGGTAGTCTTAACATTTTTTTAAACTTATTGTTTTATTGTCAACATCAGCAAGGACAGATTTCCAGTCAACAGCCATCATATAAAATGAATCCATGGGCCTTGGAAAGAAATCATATGGGTAGAATTACTAAAGAAGGATGGAGGTTCTAGATAATCAAAGTCTGAATTGCTTTGAAGAGCAAATTCAGACAGGTCTGGTTTTAGTATGTGAAGAGGATGCTCTTGATGTATCAATAGGACATTCATGATGACTTGTTTCTCCAGTGATGGGGATGAGTTCAAGTAAATCATCTGCAGTCTTTCACCCAGTGCCCTCCACTATCAAAGGCTTGTAATGATGCAAGATGTCTGGACAAAGGAGTGATCAGTTGATAGCTGTGGCCATGATATAGACTGAAGCTCCCTGGCCCACATAAGAGGTTTATAACCTTGGCCTTATTTAGACCTTTAGCCACAACTAATGTATCCAGCAGGTCTGCCTGGATGAATTAGGCATGGTAGCTGTCAGTTGCTGCTATGTTACAATCTGAGGGTGTTAGGAAGACCCTTCCGCTCATGTATCATCAGCCTCACATGAGTTCTGGGCTCATTATCAGGACACCTGGGGTCAAATCCTAACTCTAGAATTGATATCTATGTGATCATGGGCAAGTCACATTCCCTTCCTGAGCCTTGGTTTTCTCATCTGTCATTTGGGAGTAGTATATTTTTTCTAAATGTCTCACAGTTTCTTATCAAGGAAGCACAGGTTCAGTGCCTTCATCCTGTAACTCTTTACCGCTCACAAATAATTTAAAATTTTAAGTCAGTATCCTAACCCAACGAGTGAATAACAGTAAGTAATTATCCCACAAAAGGGCTCCAGTAAATAACTTTCTCCCTTGGTCTGACCAACAGGCAGAAGCATGACTGCCAGCAGTGAGGGTGGGTGTGGAGCTCAGAGTAGCTAGGATGTACCGGTGTACCCCTTTGACTCCAATAATACCTGCTCTATCCATTGATCTCAGAACCATGTCAGGTTATCCCCATAGTGAATACTGCCATGTTTTCTCTATCCCTCTTTAGTTATGAAGGGACCTCTCTGTGATAGAACTACTTCTGTGCTTGCTATTTTGTGCCTCCTTGAAGTCACTGGCATTAGTAGACCATTAAAGGGGTTTCAGAGGTAATCTCAGCTAAACTCTTTCATTTTACAGATGGGAGAAACTGAGCCTCAAAGATACAGAGACTTGGAGGTTGGGTAGCATACGAAGTCTGTCTTAGGTGTACCTTGCTCTTCCCCTGCTTAGTTGCCAAGGCTCTAAGGATAAGATTCCTATCCCAAGAGTTGCTGGGAGGTGGAAGAGAAGAGGAACGCTGATGGAAAAGAGACGCCTGAAGGGCAAGGGAGACAAGAGCACAAAGGAAATGTATCGGCTTAAAGGCTGCTTTAATCGCTGGAAGTTACTTAGACTTGTTGACACTTTCTGGGCTTCAGGCTGACTTGAAACTGCGGAATAATATGGGCACCCTCATTCCTCAGAGCAGAATCTCAGTTCATATGATCTTCCTCAGAGCTGGTGTTCCCATTAAAGTAGAAATGGTGGCCATCCACAAAACTGAATTCCAATGAGGATGTGTTCTACTGACCCGACACTCTCATTATAAGGTCATCATATAGAGCTGTTATTCCTATTAAAACGTTGTTCCACGTAGCTGGGATCCCTGTTAAAATGCTATTCCATAGAATCATAATTCCCTTTAGGATGCTGTTCATTATAGCTGGGATTTCTGTTGAGATGTTATTCCACAGAGCCAGAACTTCTGTTGGGATGTTACTCCATTGATTTGACATTTTAGGTAAGATGGGATTTGCTTGAGCAGAGATTCCCAGTAAGATGCTATTCCACAGAGCTGGTATTTCTCTAAACGCAATGTCCCATACAAGTGGGATTCCTAGTATGATTTTTTCCAAGAAATTTGGTATATCTGTGAAGATGGTATTCCATAAAACTAGGATTCCTCTTAGGATAGTATTCCATAGTGTTGACACTCCTATGGTGTCAATGGTAGCATTTAGAGCCAGTGTTTTCATTTAGACAGTCTCCAACAAGACCAGGATTCCTTCTAAGTCACCATTCAAGCAGCCAGTATTTCTGTTAAAATGGTATTCTATTGAGGTGGCCTTTCTGTTAAGGTGGTATTCCATAGAACTGGAGTTTTGCTTCTCATTTAAGGCTTGCTTAGGAAGAGGACCACCCCTATAGTAAGCAACTTTCTATTCACAATTTTGGGGCAGTAATTATCACAGGAAATCCCCTAGAAAGGGATCTGTATTTGTGATGGCCCAGATGACAATAGTCCTGCTGAGTACCATTGATAAGCAAAGCTGTACTGGGCCACCTTCCTCAGACTTTCTAGTCAGATGGGCTGGGTCAGAATGACTGACCAGAATTGGGGTCACCTTACCAAGCTGACGAGGACAGTCATGGGAGGGGAGAGGTACTGTTTAGGTGTATATGGCCTCAGCCTCTGTTGTCAGATTTGTTTAGTTCATTAGTCAGTCATATAAAAGCTAGCATGGTACATAGTGGAGAGACATGGATTTGGAGTCACCAGACTGTATCTTGAGTCTTGTCTCTGTTTCTTATATCTATGGGCAAGTGGCATCACTTCTCTAGACCTCAATTTTGTCCTTTGGAAAATAAAGGGGATTGAATAAGGTAGTCTTTAAGACCCACTGCCAATATATGAGTCTTTGACATTTGGTTGCCTTTTGACTTTGCCTTAGTCTTCCCCTTCTTTCTATTACCTCTCCCCTCTTTTTTTCTTTCCCTCTCCCCCTTACTCTCTTTCTGTTTCTCTCTCTTTCTCAGGAGCTGGGTTAGATGATCTTTGAGGTTCCTTCCGACTTTCATAATCTATGACTAAATTTCCTCAGTCCAAATTAGACAACATACTCCATCATATACTGGGATTGTTTTCTGGATTCCAAACCTTGGATTTGGAAGGACATCAACCCTTTTTGCTAGAAATATTTTCCAAACTAATCAAAACATGAGCAGTCTCTAACTTATCCAGATATCTCTCCATATGTCCATGTGTTATTCCAGTTGGTCTGTGGACAGAAGTCTGCCTCTCAAGTGGGATAGCCTAGAAATGTTGTGTGATAGTTCAGTCATTTAGGCATCAGAGCCCCAAGAGGGCTTCCCCAGAAATGCTTCCCCAGACCAGGAGATCAGTCACTCATTGTATGACTGGACCAGTGGGCTTCACCAAAATGTGACTTTTTTCATTGGAGCCTTGGAAAAATAGTCCTCTTTGAGACTGTTGTCCAGAGCCTTGGTGTCAGTAATGACTGAAGTTATAATGGGCCAAGTGAATGCTCTGAGAAGCTTCTAGAAAGGGGCTAATGAGGGAAGACAGACAGACTTCATTTTTTGGTGTCCTGATGTGTAATTGGGGGTTTCAAGGTGTTAAGCAAGAGCAGAGGAAAATGAAACTGGCATTTTGTAGGAAATGGATTCTATAGTTTAATATTGTGAAGCAGTATTAATGCACCCTATCTTTGAAACAAATTTACTGGCAGCAGGTTTATGAAGCAGAGAGGAAATGCATTGAAATTTGCCCTGTTGGGAATTTTATGATTACAAAACATGCTTGATTGAATGGCTCTTTTTCAAAACAACTTTAATTTTTTAAGTATTAAAGAATTAAATGAATATTCTCCCATTTAAATATTTCTTTTGAACCCAAGGCACCTATTCCTGATACATAACTAAGTATGATCTTTAAAGAAACACTTTCTTTCCTTCTTTGGCTTAAGGCTACAAAAGCAACCCTTAGAAATAGGTGAACAGGCCAGGATCAGGGAGAGGCATCCAAAGAATTAGGATGACCCAGGCAAACTGCCTTTTCCATTTCCAATTAGCGTTGTTTCTTCTGTACTCCATCACTCACAAACAGAGGTAATCACAACCATAATAATAGCTACCTTTAAGTTTTGCCAAACATATCCGATCCTTACAATGAGGCTATGAAGTAGGTACTGTTATTACCCCCATCTTACAGAAAAGGAAACTGAGGTCAAGAGAGGTTTTGCTTGGGGTCATATAATAAGTTTCTGAGGCAGATTTGGAACTCTGGTCTTCCTGGCTCCAAGTTTAGCACCCTATCCACTGTGCCATCTTGCTGTCCCAACATGTCTCCACAAGACCAAAGAGATGTCATACGACATCAGCCCTGTGGATTCTGCGTGTGATCTGGGCATATAAAGGTTGTGTTCTAAATGTTGCAAACTTTCTTTATTAACTCATTATGAATTGATCATCTATGAATTGATCTAAATCCTTCTTGAAACTATCTATTGCTTGACTATGGTCTCCAATTCTAGGTGCCACATGTTAGGAGGGAGATTGATAAAATGCACTGTATATGATCATTTGAGGTGACCTACCAGGGACCTTAGAGGTCATCTGATAAGTACTTTTCCATTCAGTCAGGTATCTAGTCTGAACCTGTCATTTTGATCCATCAGAAAACTTGGGCCCAGAGAGTTTAATAGCTCCAGGGAGATGAACTAAGACCAGTGGGTTGAATGTTGAAATAAGACATTGTCTCAATATTAGACAATGGCAATGCAAAAGAAAGGGAGAAACAGTGACTCTGTGTACTCCCTGATCAATCAGCAAGACAGGTGGGCCGTAGTATTTAGATGGAAGGCCTTGAGAATGGAAGTTAGCCACAAATAGAGCCCAAGTAACCCTGGTTTATCTGTAAGCCAAAGGTCAGTGCAAGGATGAAAATAGGGGAAAAGGGCAAGACATCTTCAGGAGATGGAGATTTGGAGGTCCTTTCCCTTCTGTGGCACTAAGATTTTTTTTTTAGTCCTACAGGAGGAATTGAATTAGATGACATCTAAAAGCCCTTCTTGCTCTGATAGTCAATAAGTTTTGGGAACTATAGTTCAGCTCATTATAAAGAAGCACTATGGTACCTGTCAGGTCAGGGCAGTGGGGGCATTGTGTGCCATGGTCTTCTGACCTTTCACAGTTCAACATGCAGACATTTACATTACATTTCTCTGGCGCTGCTGGAAAGAGAATTGCCTGCTTTTCTTTCTAAGGGAAATCAGCACAACATTAACTCTCTCCTTTACTTCCCCTAGAAAGAGGCATGCAAATTAGCTGGAGTCTTAGAACTTTCCCATTCCAAGGACAAAATCAGGTATTTGCCCAGCATGGTGAAACAGCTGGCATATTACAAATGTTTTATGTATAGGATGCAGATACAGAGAAATTTGTATCTTATTGGTCCCCTGCCCCAGGACTTTGTCCTAAAAACTTACTCTTTTCTAAAGTATTTGAAGCCGAATAAACTCGTAGCAAAGGTAGGAAAAGAATAAGACAGACGAGTGAGGAAAAGTATTAGGAAAAAATATGGGTTTTTAAAAAGTATCACGGAGGGACTGGCCCACAAGGGTCCCCAGTCCTTTGAATATACTTGAATTTACTCTTCATGCTGGATCTTACAGAGAATACATAGATATTCTCTGCCTGGTTTCAATCCAAATACCTGGAGGCTTGGTGACCTTATTAACTTTGGTCCAAGAGTGACTGAAGGTCTGACCTTGTATGGTGAAAAAGAAACTTCTTAGTTGAGGAACCCATGAGACTGATGACTCATTAGTTGCTAAGCTAGAATTGAATGTGCATGCAAAAGGAATGATGACCAACCATCAACTCTTTTATTTAGTTCATAATCTATATATCCATCCATTAGTTAATTTACTTTTTACTTTCCAAACCTCCCCCCCTCCCCCAACCGGTGATGAGTTGCTGTTTGGAAGCTGGCAGTGGTAATTGCCCTGTCTCCCATCTGCTTGCCATGTGTCTGTGAACACATGTCACTTCAGTTTCTTTTGTATTTATTCTTTCTGGATCTCAGGTGGATGAATATTCTGAGAGATGATTGCCCATGAAAACCTTCAGAGATCTCACTGGCACCATAGGTCCACTGGACAATGGACCACAGAGTCCACCAGAGGAGTGATGATGACCAACAGTAGAGAAAATATGTGAAGATAGAAGTCAAAAGACAGTCCCCTGATGACCCTAGCAGTTTCAGGGATCTTGACCCCTTGCAACAGAGAAAAATGCTGCCTGTGGACTCTAGAAAGGCACAGATCAATCAAGTCCAGCAGAGACCTACCTGAGCAGTCCATGAAAGACCTCTAGGGCTAGGAGTCAGGTGGTACCCCTTGGCCACATGTGTTCTCCACTCATATGCCTCATTTTACTTTTAGTTGGTTCAATCTTTCACTAGGGTCTTTATGCATAGTTTGGAGGGATTGTTTTGTGACTACAATTCATGCTATACCTTCTCAATTAATTCCTTTCTAAAAGCTAATTGAGTTTTTCCAGTTCATTGATAATTGAGAAGCCAAATAAACTTATTTCCAAAGGTGGGAATAAGAGAGTAATAAGAGATTAAGAGAGTATAGTGAGGAAAAATACTGGATGGGGGCTCAGGAACAATACTCCTAGAAGCCCTAAAACCTGAAAGCAGTTGTAGTAGTCAGCCACTCTCTGGGGACCCAACATGCCTATCCTAGTGGGAGTTAGGAAATTAGGTCAAAAGTCACGAGAAAAGGAACATGAAGTTAATGGCTACCATACTGAACTTTTTTTTTTTTTAATGTTAATGAATCTTTAAATCAAAGGAATTATAGATAGATTGGTGATCAGTTAATTGAACTCCCTCACTTTACAGATGAGGAAAGTAAAATCCAGAGAGAGGAAATGAT